>NC_091253.1:642500-1267500 GCF_042477335.2 Ovis canadensis
CCCAGCCTCGTTTGGCTCAAGCCCTACTTGGCTGGAGCCGAGTGCGCCTCCAGGACGGCAGAGCTCCAGCTCTGCTCAGAGGCCCGTTCTGGCAGAGTTGCTGGCGCGAGGCTGCTCTGCCCTGGGCGAGCCTTGCCCAGACTTGCCTCGCTGCTAGGCTTCCTGCCCAGGAAGGAGCAGGCTGCGCGAGGCTGGGAGACGCCACTGGCGCCTTCCTGGCCTCAGCTCCGCTCCTGCCTTGCCTTTGCACCTAGGCCTCAGGCGTCCTTGGGGAGGGCTTAGGGGCCGGTGGCTTGCACACTGCCAAGGGCTCCAGCAGGAAGAGCTCTGTGCGAGGGAAGGGAAGGGCCAGTGCAGGGCTCCTCCAGCGGTTGCTTGGCCGCCCAGGCTCAGCGCCGCACGGAGTGCACCAGGCTCCCAGGGCCCCTGGCTGTGGTCTGCAGCCCCGCACACCCGGAGGCTGACTCCCTGGGCGCCCAGCAGCTGCCTCACACACGTAGCTTCCCTAGCGCTCTCCTCCCCAGCAGAGACGTGTGCAGCTGGTTGGGGCCTGCCCCTGCGTGCCTGGGCTCCCGCCCACAGCCCCAGCTCAGGGCAAGCAGCCCCTGAGCCAAGACCTGCAGGAGGCGCAGAGCGCCCCCACCTGGAAGCCGAGTGAACAGCTGGCGCGGAGGCGAGCCTCCTCGAGGGAAGAAGAGGCAGCCCAGCCTCGTTTGGCTCAAGCCCTACTTGGCTGGAGCCGAGTGCGCCTCCAGGACGGCAGAGCTCCAGCTCTGCTCAGAGGCCCGTTCTGGCAGAGTTGCTGGCGCGAGGCTGCTCTGCCCTGGGCGAGCCTTGCCCAGACTTGCCTCGCTGCTAGGCTTCCTGCCCAGGAAGGAGCAGGCTGCGCGATGCTGGGAGACACCCCTGGCGCCTTCCTGGCCTCAGCTCCGCTCCTGCCTAGCCTTTGCACCTAGGCCCCAGGCGTCCTTGGGGAGGGCTTAGGGGCCGGTGGCTTGCAGAGTGCCAAGGGCTCCAGCAGGAAGAGCTCTGTGCGAGGGAAGGGAAGGGCCAGTGCAGGGCTCCTCCAGCGGTTGCTTGGCCGCCCAGGCTCAGCGCCGCACGGAGTGCACCAGGCTCCCAGGGCCCCTGGCTGGGGTCTGCAGCCCCGCACACCCGGAGGCTGACTCCCTGGGAGTCCAGCAGCTGCCTCACACACGTAGCTTCCCTAGCGCTCTCCTCCCCAGCAGAGACGTGTGCAGCTGGTTGGGGCCTGCCCCTGCGTGCCTGGGCTCCCGCCCACAGCCCCAGCTCAGGGCAAGCAGCCCCTGAGCCAAGACCTGCAGGAGGCGCAGAGCGCCCCCACCTGGAAGCCGAGTGAACAGCTGGCGGGGAGGCGAGCCTCCTCGAGGGAAGAAGAGGCAGCCCAGCCTCGTTTGGCTCAAGCCCTACTTGGCTGGAGCCGAGTGCGCCTCCAGAACGGCAGAGCTCCAGCTCTGCTCAGAGGCCCGATCTGGCAGAGTTGCTGGCGCGAGGCTGCTCTGCCCTGGGCGAGCCTTGCCCAGACTTGCCACGCTGCTAGGCTTCCTGCCCAGGAAGGAGCAGGCTGCGCGAGGCTGGGAGACGCCACTGGCGCCTTCCTGGCCTCAGCTCCGCTCCTGCCTTGCCTTTGCACCTAGGCCCCAGGCGTCCTTGGGGAGGGCTTAGGGGCCGGTGGCTTGCACACTGCCAAGGGCTCCAGCAGGAAGAGCTCTGTGCGAGGGAAGGGAAGGGCCAGTGCAGGGCTCCTCCAGCGGTTGCTTGGCCGCCCAGGCTCAGCGCCGCACGGAGTGCACCAGGCTCCCAGGGCCCCTGGCTGGGGTCTGCAGCCCCTCACACCCGGAGGCTGACTCCCTGGGCGCCCAGCAGCTGCCTCACACACGTAGCTTCCCTAGCGCTCTCCTCCCCAGCAGAGACGTGTGCAGCTGTTTGGGGCCTGCCCCTGCGTGCCTGGGCTCCCGCCCATAGCCCCAGCTCAGGGCAAGCATCCCCTGAGCCAAGACCTGCAGGAGGCGCAGAGCGCCCCCACCTGGAAGCCGAGTGAACAGCTGGCGGGGAGGCGAGCCTCCTCGAGGGAAGAAGAGGCAGCCCAGCCTCGTTTGGCTCAAGCCCTACTTGGCTGGAGCCGAGTGCGCCTCCAGGACGGCAGAGCTCCAGCTCTGCTCAGAGGCCCGTTCTGGCAGAGTTGCTGGCGCGAGGCTGCTCTGCCCTGGGCGAGCCTTGCCCAGACTTGCCTCGCTGCTAGGCTTCCTGCCCAGGAAGGAGCAGGCTGCGCGAGGCTGGGAGACGCCACTGGCGCCTTCCTGGCCTCAGCTCCGCTCCTGCCTTGCCTTTGCACCTAGGCCCCAGGCTTCCTTGGGGAGGGCTTAGGGGCCGGTGGCTTGCACACTGCCAAGGGCTCCAGCAGGAAGAGCTCTGTGCGAGGGAAGGGAAGGGCCAGTGCAGGGCTCCTCCAGCGGTTGCTTGGCCGCCCAGGCTCAGCGCCGCACGGAGTGCACCAGGCTCCCAGGGCCCCTGGCTGGGGTCTGCAGCCCCGCACACCCGGAGGCTGACTCCCTGGGCGCCCAGCAGCTGCCTCACACACGTAGCTTTCCTAGCGCTCTCCTCCCCAGCAGAGACGTGTGCAGCTGGTTGGGGCCTGCCCCTGCGTGCCTGTGCTCCCGCGCACAGCCCCAGCTCAGGGCAAGCAGCCCCTGAGCCAAGACCTGCAGGAGGGGCCGAGCGCCCCCACCTGGAAGCCGAGTGAACATCTGGCGGGGAGGCGAGCCTCCTCGAGGGAAGAAGAGGCAGCCCAGCCTCGTTTGGCTCAAGCCCTACTTGGCTGTAGCCGAGTGCGCCTCCAGGACGGCAGAGCTCCAGCTCTGCTCAGAGGCCCGTTCTGGCAGAGTTGCTGGCGCGAGGCTGCTCTGCCCTGGGCGAGCCTTGCCCAGACTTGCCTCGCTGCTAGGCTTCCTGCCCAGGAAGGAGCAGGCTGCGCGAGGCTGGGAGACGCCACTGACGCCTTCCTGGCCTCAGCTCCGCTCCTGCCTTGCCTTTGCACCTAGGCCCCAGGCGTCCTTGGGGAGGGCTTAGGGGCCGGTGGCTTGCAGAGTGCCAAGGGCTCCAGCAGGAAGAGCTCTGTGCGAGGGAAGGGAAGGGCCAGTGCAGGGCTCCTCCAGCGGTTGCTTGGCCGCCCAGGCTCAGCGCCGCACGGAGTGCACCAGGCTCCCAGGGCCCTGGCTGGGTTCTGCAGCCCCGCACACCCAGAGGCTGACTCCCTGGGCGCCCAGCTGCTGCCTCACACACGTAGCTTCCCTAGCGCTCTCCTCCCCAGCAGAGACGTGTGCAGCTGGTTGGGGCCTGCCCCTGCGTGCCTGGGCTCCTGGGCACAGCCCCAGCTCAGGGCAAGCAGCCCCTGAGCCAAGACCTGCAGGAGGCGAAGAGCGCCCCCAACTGGTGCCGAGTGAACAGCTGGCTGGGAGGCGAGCCTCCTCGAGGGAAGAAGAGGCAGCACAGCCTCGTTTGGCTCAAGCCCTACTTGGCTGGAGCCGAGTGCACCTCCAGGACGGCAGAGCTCCAGCTCTGCTCAGAGGCCCGTTCTGGCAGAGTTGCTGGCGCGAGGCTGCTCTGCCCTGGGCGAGCCTTGCCCAGACTTGCCTCGCTGCTAGGCTTCCTGCCCAGGAAGGAGCAGGCTGCGCGAGGCTGGGAGATGCCACTTGCGCCTTCCTGGCCTCAGCTCCGCTCCTGCCTTGCCTTTGCACCTAGGCCCCAGGCGTCCTTGGGGAGGGCTTAGGGGCCGGTGGCTTGCACACTGCCAAGGGCTCCAGCAGGAAGAGCTCTGTGCGAGGGAAGGGAAGGGCCAGTGCAGGGCTCCTCCAGCGGTTGCTTGGCCGCCCAGGCTCAGCGCCGCACGGAGTGCACCAGGCTCCCAGGGCCCCTGGCTGGGGTCTGCAGCCCCGCACACCCGGAGGCTGACTCCCTTGGAGTCCAGCAGCTGCCTCACACACGTAGCTTCCCTAGCGCTCTCCTCCCCAGCAGAGACGTGTGCAGCTGGTTGGGGCCTGCACCTGCGTGCCTGGGCTCCCGCGCACAGCCCCAGCTCAGGGCAAGCAGCCCCTGAGCCAAGACCTGCAGGAGGCGCAGAGCGCCCCCACCTGGAAGCCGAGTGAACAGCTGGCGCGGAGGCGAGCCTCCTCGAGGGAAGAAGAGGCAGCCCAGCCTCGTTTGGCTCAAGCCCTACTTGGCTGGAGCCGAGTGCGCCTCCAGGACGGCAGAGCTCCAGCTCTGCTCAGAGGCCCGTTCTGGCAGAGTTGCTGGCGCGAGGCTGCTCTGCCCTGGGCGAGCCTTGCCCAGACTTGCCTCGCTGCTAGGCTTCCTGCCCAGGAAGGAGCAGGCTGCGCGAGGCTGGGAGACGCCACTGGCGCCTTCCTGGCCTCAGCTCCGCTCCTGCCTTGCCTTTGCACCTAGGCCTCAGGCGTCCTTGGGGAGGGCTTAGGGGCCGGTGGCTTGCACACTGCCAAGGGCTCCAGCAGGAAGAGCTCTGTGCGAGGGAAGGGAAGGGCCAGTGCAGGGCTCCTCCAGCGGTTGCTTGGCCGCCCAGGCTCAGCGCCGCACGGAGTGCACCAGGCTCCCAGGGCCCCTGGCTGTGGTCTGCAGCCCCGCACACCCGGAGGCTGACTCCCTGGGCGCCCAGCAGCTGCCTCACACACGTAGCTTCCCTAGCGCTCTCCTCCCCAGCAGAGACGTGTGCAGCTGGTTGGGGCCTGCCCCTGCGTGCCTGGGCTCCCGCCCACAGCCCCAGCTCAGGGCAAGCAGCCCCTGAGCCAAGACCTGCAGGAGGCGCAGAGCGCCCCCACCTGGAAGCCGAGTGAACAGCTGGCGCGGAGGCGAGCCTCCTCGAGGGAAGAAGAGGCAGCCCAGCCTCGTTTGGCTCAAGCCCTACTTGGCTGGAGCCGAGTGCGCCTCCAGGACGGCAGAGCTCCAGCTCTGCTCAGAGGCCCGTTCTGGCAGAGTTGCTGGCGCGAGGCTGCTCTGCCCTGGGCGAGCCTTGCCCAGACTTGCCTCGCTGCTAGGCTTCCTGCCCAGGAAGGAGCAGGCTGCGCGATGCTGGGAGACACCCCTGGCGCCTTCCTGGCCTCAGCTCCGCTCCTGCCTAGCCTTTGCACCTAGGCCCCAGGCGTCCTTGGGGAGGGCTTAGGGGCCGGTGGCTTGCAGAGTGCCAAGGGCTCCAGCAGGAAGAGCTCTGTGCGAGGGAAGGGAAGGGCCAGTGCAGGGCTCCTCCAGCGGTTGCTTGGCCGCCCAGGCTCAGCGCCGCACGGAGTGCACCAGGCTCCCAGGGCCCCTGGCTGGGGTCTGCAGCCCCGCACACCCGGAGGCTGACTCCCTGGGAGTCCAGCAGCTGCCTCACACACGTAGCTTCCCTAGCGCTCTCCTCCCCAGCAGAGACGTGTGCAGCTGGTTGGGGCCTGCCCCTGCGTGCCTGGGCTCCCGCCCACAGCCCCAGCTCAGGGCAAGCAGCCCCTGAGCCAAGACCTGCAGGAGGCGCAGAGCGCCCCCACCTGGAAGCCGAGTGAACAGCTGGCGGGGAGGCGAGCCTCCTCGAGGGAAGAAGAGGCAGCCCAGCCTCGTTTGGCTCAAGCCCTACTTGGCTGGAGCCGAGTGCGCCTCCAGAACGGCAGAGCTCCAGCTCTGCTCAGAGGCCCGATCTGGCAGAGTTGCTGGCGCGAGGCTGCTCTGCCCTGGGCGAGCCTTGCCCAGACTTGCCACGCTGCTAGGCTTCCTGCCCAGGAAGGAGCAGGCTGCGCGAGGCTGGGAGACGCCACTGGCGCCTTCCTGGCCTCAGCTCCGCTCCTGCCTTGCCTTTGCACCTAGGCCCCAGGCGTCCTTGGGGAGGGCTTAGGGGCCGGTGGCTTGCACACTGCCAAGGGCTCCAGCAGGAAGAGCTCTGTGCGAGGGAAGGGAAGGGCCAGTGCAGGGCTCCTCCAGCGGTTGCTTGGCCGCCCAGGCTCAGCGCCGCACGGAGTGCACCAGGCTCCCAGGGCCCCTGGCTGGGGTCTGCAGCCCCTCACACCCGGAGGCTGACTCCCTGGGCGCCCAGCAGCTGCCTCACACACGTAGCTTCCCTAGCGCTCTCCTCCCCAGCAGAGACGTGTGCAGCTGTTTGGGGCCTGCCCCTGCGTGCCTGGGCTCCCGCCCATAGCCCCAGCTCAGGGCAAGCATCCCCTGAGCCAAGACCTGCAGGAGGCGCAGAGCGCCCCCACCTGGAAGCCGAGTGAACAGCTGGCGGGGAGGCGAGCCTCCTCGAGGGAAGAAGAGGCAGCCCAGCCTCGTTTGGCTCAAGCCCTACTTGGCTGGAGCCGAGTGCGCCTCCAGGACGGCAGAGCTCCAGCTCTGCTCAGAGGCCCGTTCTGGCAGAGTTGCTGGCGCGAGGCTGCTCTGCCCTGGGCGAGCCTTGCCCAGACTTGCCTCGCTGCTAGGCTTCCTGCCCAGGAAGGAGCAGGCTGCGCGAGGCTGGGAGACGCCACTGGCGCCTTCCTGGCCTCAGCTCCGCTCCTGCCTTGCCTTTGCACCTAGGCCCCAGGCTTCCTTGGGGAGGGCTTAGGGGCCGGTGGCTTGCACACTGCCAAGGGCTCCAGCAGGAAGAGCTCTGTGCGAGGGAAGGGAAGGGCCAGTGCAGGGCTCCTCCAGCGGTTGCTTGGCCGCCCAGGCTCAGCGCCGCACGGAGTGCACCAGGCTCCCAGGGCCCCTGGCTGGGGTCTGCAGCCCCGCACACCCGGAGGCTGACTCCCTGGGCGCCCAGCAGCTGCCTCACACACGTAGCTTTCCTAGCGCTCTCCTCCCCAGCAGAGACGTGTGCAGCTGGTTGGGGCCTGCCCCTGCGTGCCTGTGCTCCCGCGCACAGCCCCAGCTCAGGGCAAGCAGCCCCTGAGCCAAGACCTGCAGGAGGGGCCGAGCGCCCCCACCTGGAAGCCGAGTGAACATCTGGCGGGGAGGCGAGCCTCCTCGAGGGAAGAAGAGGCAGCCCAGCCTCGTTTGGCTCAAGCCCTACTTGGCTGTAGCCGAGTGCGCCTCCAGGACGGCAGAGCTCCAGCTCTGCTCAGAGGCCCGTTCTGGCAGAGTTGCTGGCGCGAGGCTGCTCTGCCCTGGGCGAGCCTTGCCCAGACTTGCCTCGCTGCTAGGCTTCCTGCCCAGGAAGGAGCAGGCTGCGCGAGGCTGGGAGACGCCACTGACGCCTTCCTGGCCTCAGCTCCGCTCCTGCCTTGCCTTTGCACCTAGGCCCCAGGCGTCCTTGGGGAGGGCTTAGGGGCCGGTGGCTTGCAGAGTGCCAAGGGCTCCAGCAGGAAGAGCTCTGTGCGAGGGAAGGGAAGGGCCAGTGCAGGGCTCCTCCAGCGGTTGCTTGGCCGCCCAGGCTCAGCGCCGCACGGAGTGCACCAGGCTCCCAGGGCCCTGGCTGGGTTCTGCAGCCCCGCACACCCAGAGGCTGACTCCCTGGGCGCCCAGCTGCTGCCTCACACACGTAGCTTCCCTAGCGCTCTCCTCCCCAGCAGAGACGTGTGCAGCTGGTTGGGGCCTGCCCCTGCGTGCCTGGGCTCCTGGGCACAGCCCCAGCTCAGGGCAAGCAGCCCCTGAGCCAAGACCTGCAGGAGGCGAAGAGCGCCCCCAACTGGTGCCGAGTGAACAGCTGGCTGGGAGGCGAGCCTCCTCGAGGGAAGAAGAGGCAGCACAGCCTCGTTTGGCTCAAGCCCTACTTGGCTGGAGCCGAGTGCACCTCCAGGACGGCAGAGCTCCAGCTCTGCTCAGAGGCCCGTTCTGGCAGAGTTGCTGGCGCGAGGCTGCTCTGCCCTGGGCGAGCCTTGCCCAGACTTGCCTCGCTGCTAGGCTTCCTGCCCAGGAAGGAGCAGGCTGCGCGAGGCTGGGAGATGCCACTTGCGCCTTCCTGGCCTCAGCTCCGCTCCTGCCTTGCCTTTGCACCTAGGCCCCAGGCGTCCTTGGGGAGGGCTTAGGGGCCGGTGGCTTGCACACTGCCAAGGGCTCCAGCAGGAACAGCTCTGTGCGAGGGAAGGGAAGGGCCAGTGCAGGGCTCCTCCAGCGGTTGCTTGGCCGCCCAGGCTCAGCGCCGCACGGAGTGCACCAGGCTCCCAGGGCCCCTGGCTGGGGTCTGCAGCCCCGCACACCCGGAGGCTGACTCCCTTGGAGTCCAGCAGCTGCCTCACACACGTAGCTTCCCTAGCGCTCTCCTCCCCAGCAGAGACGTGTGCAGCTGGTTGGGGCCTGCACCTGCGTGCCTGGGCTCCCGCGCACAGCCCCAGCTCAGGGCAAGCAGCCCCTGAGCCAAGACCTGCAGGAGGCGCAGAGCGCCCCCACCTGGAAGCCGAGTGAACAGCTGGCGCGGAGGCGAGCCTCCTCGAGGGAAGAAGAGGCAGCCCAGCCTCGTTTGGCTCAAGCCCTACTTGCCTGGAGCCGAGTGCGCCTCCAGGACGGCAGAGCTCCAGCTCTGCTCAGAGGCCCGTTCTGGCAGAGTTGCTGGCGCGAGGCTGCTCTGCCCTGGGCGAGCCTTGCCCAGACTTGCCTCGCTGCTAGGCTTCCTGCCCAGGAAGGAGCAGGCTGCGCGAGGCTGGGAGACGCCACTGGCGCCTTCCTGGCCTCAGCTCCGCTCCTGCCTTGCCTTTGCACCTAGGCCCCAGGCGTCCTTGGGGAGGGCTTAGGGGCCGGTGGCTTGCAGAGTGCCAAGGGCTCCAGCAGGAAGAGCTCTGTGCGAGGGAAGGGAAGGGCCAGTGCAGGGCTCCTCCAGCGGTTGCTTGGCCGCCCAGACTCAGCCCCGCACGGAGTGCCCCAGGCTCCCAGGGCCCTGGCTGGGGTCTGCAGCCCCGCACACCCGGAGGCTGACTCCCTGGGCGCCCAGCAGATGCCTCACACACGTAGCTTCCCTAGCGCTCTCCTCCCCAGCAGAGACGTGTGCAGCTGGTTGGGGCCTGCCCCTGCGTGCCTGGGCTCCCGCCCACAGCCCCAGCTCAGGGCAAGCAGCCCCTGAGCCAAGACCTGCAGGAGGCGCAGAGCGCCCCCACCTGGAAGCCGAGTGAACAGCTGGCGGGGAGGCGAGCCTCCTCGAGGGAAGAAGAGGCAGCCCAGCCTCGTTTGGCTCAAGCCCTACTTGGCTGGAGCCGAGTGCGCCTCCAGGACGGCAGAGCTCCAGCTCTGCTCAGAGGCCCGTTCTGGCAGAGTTGCTGGCGCGAGGCTGCTCTGCCCTGGGCGAGCCTTGCCCAGACTTGCCTCGCTGCTAGGCTTCCTGCCCAGGAAGGAGCAGGCTGCGCGAGGCTGGGAGACGCCACTGGCGCCTTCCTGGCCTCAGCTCCGCTCCTGCCTTGCCTTTGCACCTAGGCCCCAGGCGTCCTTGGGGAGGGCTTAGTGGCCGGTGGCTTGCAGAGTCCCAAGGGCTCCAGCAGGAAGAGCTCTGTGCGAGGGAAGGGAAGGGCCAGTGCAGGGCTCCTCCAGCGATTGCTTGGCCGCCCAGGCTCAGCGCCGCACGGAGTGCACCAGGCTCCCAGGGCCCCTGGCTGGGGTCTGCAGCCCCGCACACCCAGAGGCTGACTCCCTGGGCGCCCAGCAGCTGCCTCAAACACGTAGCTTCCCTAGCGCTCTCCTCCCCAGCAGAGACGTGTGCAGCTGGTTGGGGCCTGCCCCTGCGTGCCTGGGCTCCCGCCCACAGCCCCAGCTCAGGGCAAGCAGCCCCTGAGCCAAGACGTGCAGGAGGCGCAGAGCGCCCCCACCTGGAAGCCGAGTGAACAGCTGGCGGGGAGGCGAGCCTCCTCGAGGGAAGAAGAGGCAGCCCAGCCTCGTTTGGCTCAAGCCCTACTTGGCTGGAGCCGAGTGCGCCTCCAGGACGGCAGAGCTCCAGCTCTGCTCAGAGGCCCGTTCTGGCAGAGTTGCTGGCGCGAGGCTGCTCTGCCCTGGGCGAGCCTTGCCCAGACTTGCCTGGCTGCAAGGCTTCCTGCCCAGGAAGGAGCAGGCTGCGCGATGCTGGGAGACGCCACTGGCGCCTTCCTGGCCTCAGCTCCGCTCCTGCCTTGCCTTTGCACCTAGGCCCCAGGCGTCCTTGGGGAGGGCTTAGGGGCCGGTGGCTTGCACACTGCCAAGGGCTCCAGCAGGAAGAGCTCTGTGCGAGGGAAGGGAAGGGCCAGTGCAGGGCTCCTCCAGCGGTTGCTTGGCCGCCCAGGCTCAGCGCCGCACGGAGTGCACCAGGCTCCCAGGGCCCCTGGCTGGGGTCTGCAGCCCCGCACACCCAGAGGCTGACTCCCTGGGCGCCCAGCAGCTGCCTCACACACGTAGCTTCCCTAGCGCTCTCCTCCCCAGCAGAGACGTGTGCAGCTGGTTGGGGCCTGCCCCTGCGTGCCTGGGCTCCCGCCCACAGCCCCAGCTCAGGGCAAGCAGCCCCTGAGCCAAGACCTGCAGGAGGCGCAGAGCGCCCCCACCTGGAAGCCGAGTGAACAGCTGGCGGGGAGGCGAGCCTCCTCGAGGGAAGAAGAGGCAGCCCAGCCTCGTTTGGCTCAAGCCCTACTTGGCTGGAGCCGAGTGCGCCTCCAGGACGGCAGAGCTCCAGCTCTGCTCAGAGGCCCGTTCTGGCAGAGTTGCTGGCGCGAGGCTGCTCTGCCCTGGGCGAGCCTTGCCCAGACTTGCCTCGCTGCTAGGCTTCCTGCCCAGGAAGGAGCAGGCTGCGCGAGGCTGGGAGACGCCACTGGCGCCTTCCTGGCCTCAGATCCGCTCCTGCCTTGCCTTTGCACCTATGCCCCAGGCGTCCTTGGGGAGGGCTTAGTGGCCGGTGGCTTGCAGAGTGCCAAGGGCTCCAGCAGGAAGAGCTCTGTGAGAGGGAAGGGAAGGGCCAGTGCAGGGCTCCTCCAGCGGTTGCTTGGCCGCGCAGGCTCAGCGCCGCACGGAGTGCACCAGGCTCCCAGGGCCCCTGGCTGGGGTCTGCAGCCCCGCACACCCGGAGGCTGACTCCCTGGGCGCCCAGCAGCTGCCTCACACACGAAGCTTCCCTAGCGCTCTCCTCCCCAGCAGAGACGTGTGCAGCTGGTTGGGGCCTGCCCCTGCGTGCCTGGGCTCCTGCGCACAGCCCCAGCTCAGGGCAAGCAGCCCCTGAGCAAAGACCTGCAGGAGGCGAAGAGCGCCCCCAACTGGAAGCCGAGTGAACAGCTGGCGGCGAGGCGAGCCTCCTCGAGGGAAGAAGAGGCAGCACAGCCTCGTTTGGCTCAAGCCCTACTTGGCTGGAGCCGAGTGCGCCTCCAGGACGGCAGTGCTCCAGCTCTGCTCAGAGGCCCGATCTGGCAAAGTGGCTGGCGCGAGGCTGCTCTGCCCTGGGCGAGCCTTGCCCAGACTTGCCTCGCTGCTAGGCTTCCTGCCCAGGAAGGAGCAGGCTGCGCGAGGCTGGGAGACGCCACTGGCGCCTTCCTGGCCTCAGCCCCGCTCCTGCCTTGCCTTTGCACCTAGGCCCCAGGCGTCCTTGGGGAGGGCTTAGGGGCCGGTGGCTTGCACACTGCCAAGGGCTCCAGCAGGAAGAGCTCTGTGCGAGTGAAGGGAAGGGCCAGTGCAGGGCTCCTCCAGCGGTTGCTTGGCCGCCCAGGCTCAGCGCCGCACGGAGTGCACCAGGCTCCCAGGGCCCCTGGCTGGGGTCTGCAGCCCCGCACACCCGGAGGCTGACTCCCTGGGCGCCCAGAAGCTGCCTCACACACGTAGCTTCCCTAGCGCTCTCCTCCCCAGCAGAGACGTGTGCAGCTAGTTGGGGCCTGCCCCTGCGTGCCTGGGCTCCCGCCCACAGCCCCAGCTCAGGGCAAGCAGCCCCTGAGCGAAGACCTGCAGGAGGCGCAGAACGCCCCCACCTGGAAGCCGAGTGAACAGCTGGCGGGGAGGCGAGCCTCCTCGAGGGAAGAAGAGGCAGCCCAGCCTCGTTTGGCTCAAGCCCTACTTGGCTGGAGCCGAGTGCGCCTCCAGGACGGCAGAGCTCCAGCTCTGCTCAGAGGCCCGTTCTGGCAGAGTTGCTGGCGCGAGGCTGCTCTGCCCTGGGCGAGCCTTGCCCAGACTTGCCTCGCTGCTAGGCTTCCTGCCCAGGAAGGAGCAGGCTGCGCGAGGCTGGGAGATGCCACTGGCGCCTTCCTGGCCTCAGCTCCGCTCCTGCCTTGCCTTTGCACCTAGGCCCCAGGCGTCCTTGGGGAGGGCTTAGGGGCCGGTGGCTTGCACACTGCCAAGGGCTCCAGCAGGAAGAGCTCTGTGCGAGGGAAGGGAAGGGCCAGTGCAGGGCTCCTCCAGCGGTTGCTTGGCCGCCCAGGCTCAGCGCCGCACGGAGTGCACCAGGCTCCCAGGGCCCGTGGCTGGGGTCTGCAGCCCCGCACACCCGGAGGCTGACTCCCTGGGAGTCCAGCAGCTGCCTCACACACGTAGCTTTCCTAGCGCTCTCCTCCCCAGCAGAGACGTGTGCAGCTGGTTGGGGCCTGCCCCTGCGTGCCTGGGCTCCCGCCCACAGCCCCAGCTCAGGGCAAGCAGCCCCTGAGCCAAGACCTGCAGGAGGCGCAGAGCGCCCCCACCTGGAAGCCGAGTGAACAGCTGGCGCGGAGGCGAGCCTCCTCGAGGGAAGAAGAGGCAGCCCAGCCTCGTTTGGCTCAAGCCCTACTTGGCTGGAGCCGAGTGCGCCTCCAGGACGGCAGAGCTCCAGCTCTGCTCAGAGGCCCGTTCTGGCAGAGTTGCTGGCGCGAGGCTGCTCTGCCCTGGGCGAGCCTTGCCCAGACTTGCCTCGCTGCTAGGCTTCCTGCCCAGGAAGGAGCAGGCTGCGCGAAGCTGGGAGACGCCCCTGGCGCCTTCCTGGCCTCAGCTCCGCTCCTGCCTAGCCTTTGCACCTAGGCCCCAGGCGTCCTTGGGGAGGGCTTAGGGGCCGGTGGCTTGCAGAGTGCCAAGGGCTCCAGCAGGAAGAGCTCTGTGCGAGGGAAGGGAAGGGCCAGTGCAGGGCTCCTCCAGCGGTTGCTTGGCCGCCCAGACTCAGCCCCGCACGGAGTGCCCCAGGCTCCCAGGGCCCTGGCTGGGGTCTGCAGCCCCGCACACCCGGAGGCTGACTCTCTGGGCGCCCAGCAGATGCCTCACACACGTAGCTTCCCTAGCGCTCTCCTCCCCAGCAGAGACGTGTGCAGCTGGTTGGGGCCTGCCCCTGCGTGCCTGGGCTCCTGCGCACAGCCCCAGCTCAGGGCAAGCAGCCCCTGAGCCAAGACCTGCAGGAGGCGAAGAGCGCCCCCAACTGGAAGCCGAGTGAAGAGCTGGCGGGGAGGCGAGCCTCCTCGAGGGAAGAAGAGGCAGCACAGCCTCGTTTGGCTCAAGCCCTACTTGGCTGGAGCCGAGTGCGCCTCCAGGACGGCAGAGCTCCAGCTCTGCTCAGAGGCCCGATCTGGCAGAGTTGCTGGCGCGAAGCTGCTCTGCCCTGGGCGAGCCTTGCCCAGACTTGCCTCGCTGCTAGGCTTCCTGCCCAGGAAGGAGCAGGCTGCGCGAGGCTGGGAGACGCCACTGGCGCCTTCCTGGCCTCAGTTCCGCTCCTGCCTTGCCTTTGCACCTAGGCCCCAGGCGTCCTTGGGGAGGGCTTAGGGGCCGGTGGCTTGCACACTGCCAAGGACTCCAGCAGGAAGAGCTCTGTGCGAGGGAAGGGAAGGGCCAGTGCAGGGCTCCTCCTGCGGTTGCTTGGCCGCCCAGGCTCAGCGCCGCACGGAGTGCACCAGGCTCCCAGGGCCCCTGGCTGGGGTCTGCAGCCCCGCACACCCGGAGGCTGACTCCCTGGGAGTCCAGCAGCTGCCTCACACACGTAGCTTCCCTAGCGCTCTCCTCCCCAGCAGAGACGTGTGCAGCTGGTTGGGGCCTGCCCCTGCGTGCCTGGGCTCCCGCGCACAACCCCAGCTCAGGGCAAGCAGCCCCTGAGCCAAGACCTGCAGGAGGCGCAGAGCGCCCCCACCTGGAAGCCGAGTGAACAGCTGGCGCGGAGGCGAGCCTCCTCGAGGGAAGAAGAGGCAGCCCAGCCTCGTTTGGCTCAAGCCCTACTTGGCTGGAGCCGAGTGCGCCTCCAGGACGGCAGAGCTCCAGCTCTGCTCAGAGGCCCGTTCTGGCAGAGTTGCTGGCGCGAGGCTGCTCTGCCCTGGGCGAGCCTTGCCCAGACTTGCCTCGCTGCTAGGCTTCCTGCCCAGGAAGGAGCAGGCTGCGGGAGGCTGGGAGACGCCACTGGCGCCTTCCTGGCCTCAGCTCCGCTCCTGCCTTGCCTTTGCACCTAGGCCCCAGGCTTCCTTGGGGAGGGCTTAGGGGCCGGTGGCTTGCACACTGCCAAGGGCTCCAGCAGGAAGAGCTCTGTGCGAGGGAAGGGAAGGGCCAGTGCAGGGCTCCTCCAGCGGTTGCTTGGCCGCCCAGACTCAGCCCCGCACGGAGTGCCCCAGGCTCCCAGGGCCCTGGCTGGGGTCTGCAGCCCCGCACACCCGGAGGCTGACTCTCTGGGCGCCCAGCAGATGCCTCACACACGTAGCTTCCCTAGCGCTCTCCTCCCCAGCAGAGACGTGTGCAGCTGGTTGGGGCCTGCCCCTGCGTGCCTGGGCTCCTGCGCACAGCCCCAGCTCAGGGCAAGCAGCCCCTGAGCCAAGACCTGCAGGAGGCGAAGAGCGCCCCCAACTGGAAGCCGAGTGAAGAGCTGGAGGGGAGGCGAGCCTCCTCGAGGGAAGAAGAGGCAGCACAGCCTCGTTTGGCTCAAGCCCTACTTGGCTGGAGCCGAGTGCGCCTCCAGGACGGCAGAGCTCCAGCTCTGCTCAGAGGCCCGATCTGGCAGAGTTGCTGGCGCGAAGCTGCTCTGCCCTGGGCGAGCCTTGCCCAGACTTGCCTCGCTGCTAGGCTTCCTGCCCAGGAAGGAGCAGGCTGCGCGAGGCTGGGAGACGCCACTGGCGCCTTCCTGGCCTCAGTTCCGCTCCTGCCTTGCCTTTGCACCTAGGCCCCAGGCGTCCTTGGGGAGGGCTTAGGGGCCGGTGGCTTGCACACTGCCAAGGACTCCAGCAGGAAGAGCTCTGTGCGAGGGAAGGGAAGGGCCAGTGCAGGGCTCCTCCTGCGGTTGCTTGGCCGCCCAGGCTCAGCGCCGCACGGAGTGCACCAGGCTCCCAGGGCCCCTGGCTGGGGTCTGCAGCCCCGCACACCCGGAGGCTGACTCCCTGGGAGTCCAGCAGCTGCCTCACACACGTAGCTTCCCTAGCGCTCTCCTCCCCAGCAGAGACGTGTGCAGCTGGTTGGGGCCTGCCCCTGCGTGCCTGGGCTCCCGCGCACAACCCCAGCTCAGGGCAAGCAGCCCCTGAGCCAAGACCTGCAGGAGGCGCAGAGCGCCCCCACCTGGAAGCCGAGTGAACAGCTGGCGCGGAGGCGAGCCTCCTCGAGGGAAGAAGAGGCAGCCCAGCCTCGTTTGGCTCAAGCCCTACTTGGCTGGAGCCGAGTGCGCCTCCAGGACGGCAGAGCTCCAGCTCTGCTCAGAGGCCCGTTCTGGCAGAGTTGCTGGCGCGAGGCTGCTCTGCCCTGGGCGAGCCTTGCCCAGACTTGCCTCGCTGCTAGGCTTCCTGCCCAGGAAGGAGCAGGCTGCGCGACGCTGGGAGACGCCACTGGCGCCTTCCTGGCCTCAGCTCCGCTCCTGCCTTGCCTTTGCACCTAGGCCCCAGGCGTCCTTGGGGAGGGCTTAGGGGCCGGTGGCTTGCACACTGCCAAGGGCTCCAGCAGGAAGAGCTCTGTGCGAGGGAAGGGAAGGGCCAGTGCAGGGCTCCTCCAGCGGTTGCTTGGCCGCCCAGGCTCAGCGCCGCACGGAGTGCACCAGGCTCCCAGGGCCCGTGGCTGGGGTCTGCAGCCCCGCACACCCGGAGGCTGACTCCCTGGGAGTCCAGCAGCTGCCTCACACACGTAGCTTCCCTAGCGCTCTCCTCCCCAGCAGAGACGTGTGCAGCTGGTTGGGGCCTGCCCCTGCGTGCCTGGGCTCCCGCCCACAGCCCCAGCTCAGGGCAAGCAGCCCCTGAGCCAAGACGTGCAGGAGGCGCAGAGCGCCCCCACCTGGAAGCCGAGTGAACAGCTGGCGGGGAGGCGAGCCTCCTCGAGGGAAGAAGAGGCAGCCCAGCCTCGTTTGGTTCAAGCCCTACTTGGCTGGAGCCGAGTGCGCCTCCAGGACGGCAGAGCTCCAGCTCTGCTCAGAGGCCCGTTCTGGCAGAGTTGCTGGCGCGAGGCTGCTCTGCCCTGGGCGAGCCTTGCCCAGACTTGCCTGGCTGCTAGGCTTCCTGCCCAGGAAGGAGCAGGCTGCGCGAGGCTGGGAGACGCCACTGGCGCCTTCCTGGCCTCAGCTCCGCTCCTGCCTTGCCTTTGCACCTAGGCCCCAGGCGTCCTTGGGGAGGGCTTAGGGGCCGGTGGCTTGCACACTGCCAAGGGCTCCAGCAGGAAGAGCTCTGTGCGAGGGAAGGGAAGGGCCAGTGCAGGGCTCCTCCAGCGGTTGCTTGGCCGCCCAGGCTCAGCGCCGCACGGAGTGCACC
The DNA here is from genome assembly GCF_042477335.2 of Ovis canadensis. Lineage (NCBI taxonomy): Eukaryota > Metazoa > Chordata > Mammalia > Artiodactyla > Bovidae > Ovis > Ovis canadensis. Next base: position 659,051 of record NC_091253.1, read on the forward strand.
AGGCTCCCAGGGCCCGTGGCTGGGGTCTGCAGCCCCGCACACCCGGAGGCTGACTCCCTGGGAGTCCAGCAGCTGCCTCACACACGTAGCTTCCCTAGCGCTCTCCTCCCCAGCAGAGACGTGTGCAGCTGGTTGTGGCCTGCCCCTGCGTGCCTGGGCTCCCGCCCACAGCCCCAGCTCAGGGCAAGCAGCCCCTGAGCCAAGACCTGCAGGAGGCGCAGAACGCCCCCACCTGGAAGCCGAGTGAACAGCTGGCGGGGAGGCGAGCCTCCTCGAGAGAAGAAGAGGCAGCCCAGCCTCGTTTGGCTCAAGCCCTACTTGGCTGGAGCCGAGTGCGCCTCCAGGACGGCAGAGCTCCAGCTCTGCTCAGAGGCCCCTTCTGGCAGAGTTGCTGGCGCGAGGCTGCTCTGCCCTGGGCGAGCCTTGCCCAGACTTGCCTGGCTGCTAGGCTTCCTGCCCAGGAAGGAGCAGGCTGCGCGAGGCTGGGAGATGCCACTGGCGCCTTCCTGGCCTCAGCTCCGCTCCTGCCTTGCCTTTGCACCTAGGCCCCAGGCGTCCTTGGGGAGGGCTTAGGGGCCGGTGGCTTGCACACTGCCAAGGGCTCCAGCAGGAAGAGCTCTGTGCGAGGGAAGGGAAGGGCCAGTGCAGGGCTCCTCCAGCGGTTGCTTGGCCGCCCAGGCTCAGCGCCGCACGGAGTGCACCAGGCTCCCAGGGCCCCTGGCTGGGGTCTGCAGCCCCGCACACCCGGAGGCTGACTCCCTGGGAGTCCAGCAGCTGCCTCACACACGTAGCTTCCCTAGCGCTCGCCTCCCCGGCAGAGACGTGTGCAGCTGGTTGTGGCCTGCCCCTGCGTGCCTGGGCTCCCGCCCACAGCCCCAGCTCAGGGCAAGCAGCCCTTGAGCCAAGACCTGCAGGAGGCGCAGAGCGCCCCCACCTGGAAGCCGAGTGAACAGCTGGCGCGGAGGCGAGCCTCCTCGAGGGAAGAAGAGGCAGCCCAGCCTCGTTTGGCTCAAGCCCTACTTGGCTGGAGCCGAGTGCGCCTCCAGGACGGCAGAGCTCCAGCTCTGCTCAGAGGCCCGTTCTGGCAGAGTTGCTGGCGCGAGGCTGCTCTGCCCTGGGCGAGCCTTGCCCAGACTTGCCTCGCTGCTAGGCTTCCTGCCCAGGAAGGAGCAGGCTGCGCGACGCTGGGAGACGCCACTGGCGCCTTCCTGGCCTCAGCTCCGCTCCTGCCTTACCTTTGCACCTAGGCCCCAGGCGTCCTTGGGGAGGGCTTAGGGGCCGGTGGCTTGCACACTGCCAAGGGCTCCAGCAGGAAGAGCTCTGTGCGAGGGAAGGGAAGGGCCAGTGCAGGGCTCCTCCAGCGGTTGCTTGGCCGCCCAGGCTCAGCGCCGCACGGAGTGCACCAGGCTCCCAGGGCCCCTGGCTGGGGTCTGCAGCCCCGCACACCCGGAGGCTGACTCCCTGGGCGCCCAGCAGCTGCCTCACACACGTAGCTTCCCTAGCGCTCTCCTCCCCAGCAGAGACGTGTGCAGCTGGTTGGGGCCTGCCCCTGCGTGCCTGGGCTCCCGCGCACAACCCCAGCTCAGGGCAAGCAGCCCCTGAGCCAAGACCTGCAGGAGGCGCAGAGCGCCCCCACCTGGAAGCCGAGTGAACAGCTGGCGCGGAGGCGAGCCTCCTCGAGGGAAGAAGAGGCAGCCCAGCCTCGTTTGGCTCAAGCCCTACTTGGCTGGAGCCGAGTGCGCCTCCAGGACGGCAGAGCTCCAGCTCTGCTCAGAGGCCCGTTCTGGCAGAGTTGCTGGCGCGAGGCTGCTCTGCCCTGGGCGAGCCTTGCCCAGACTTGCCTCGCTGCTAGGCTTCCTGCCCAGGAAGGAGCAGGCTGCGCGAGGCTGGGAGACGCCACTGGCGCCTTCCTGGCCTCAGCTCCGCTCCTGCCTTGCCTTTGCACCTAGGCCCCAGGCGTCCTTGGGGAGGGCTTAGGGGCCGGTGGCTTGCACACTGCCAAGGGCTCCAGCAGGAAGAGCTCTGTGCGAGGGAAGGGAAGGGCCAGTGCAGGGCTCCTCCAGCGGTTGCTTGGCCGCCCAGGCTCAGCGCCGCACGGAGTGCACCAGGCTCCCAGGGCCCGTGGCTGGGGTCTGCAGCCCCGCACACCCGGAGGCTGACTCCCTGGGAGTCCAGCAGCTGCCTCACACACGTAGCTTCCCTAGCGCTCTCCTCCCCAGCAGAGACGTGTGCAGCTGGTTGGGGCCTGCCCCTGCGTGCCTGGGCTCCCGCCCACAGCCCCAGCTCAGGGCAAGCAGCCCCTGAGCCAAGACGTGCAGGAGGCGCAGAGCGCCCCCACCTGGAAGCCGAGTGAACAGCTGGCGGGGAGGCGAGCCTCCTCGAGGGAAGAAGAGGCAGCCCAGCCTCGTTTGGTTCAAGCCCTACTTGGCTGGAGCCGAGTGCGCCTCCAGGACGGCAGAGCTCCAGCTCTGCTCAGAGGCCCGTTCTGGCAGAGTTGCTGGCGCGAGGCTGCTCTGCCCTGGGCGAGCCTTGCCCAGACTTGCCTGGCTGCTAGGCTTCCTGCCCAGGAAGGAGCAGGCTGCGCGAGGCTGGGAGACGCCACTGGCGCCTTCCTGGCCTCAGCTCCGCTCCTGCCTTGCCTTTGCACCTAGGCCCCAGGCGTCCTTGGGGAGGGCTTAGGGGCCGGTGGCTTGCACACTGCCAAGGGCTCCAGCAGGAAGAGCTCTGTGCGAGGGAAGGGAAGGGCCAGTGCAGGGCTCCTCCAGCGGTTGCTTGGCCGCCCAGGCTCAGCGCCGCACGGAGTGCACCAGGCTCCCAGGGCCCGTGGCTGGGGTCTGCAGCCCCGCACACCCGGAGGCTGACTCGCTGGGAGTCCAGCAGCTGCCTCACACACGTAGCTTCCCTAGCGCTCTCCTCCCCAGCAGAGACGTGTGCAGCTGGTTGTGGCCTGCCCCTGCGTGCCTGGGCTCCCGCCCACAGCCCCAGCTCAGGGCAAGCAGCCCCTGAGCCAAGACCTGCAGGAGGCGCAGAACGCCCCCACCTGGAAGCCGAGTGAACAGCTGGCGGGGAGGCGAGCCTCCTCGAGAGAAGAAGAGGCAGCCCAGCCTCGTTTGGCTCAAGCCCTACTTGGCTGGAGCCGAGTGCGCCTCCAGGACGGCAGAGCTCCAGCTCTGCTCAGAGGCCCCTTCTGGCAGAGTTGCTGGCGCGAGGCTGCTCTGCCCTGGGCGAGCCTTGCCCAGACTTGCCTGGCTGCTAGGCTTCCTGCCCAGGAAGGAGCAGGCTGCGCGAGGCTGGGAGACGCCACTGGCGCCTTCCTGGCCTCAGCTCCGCTCCTGCCTTGCCTTTGCACCTAGGCCCCAGGCGTCCTTGGGGAGGGCTTAGGGGCCGGTGGCTTGCACACTGCCAAGGGCTCCAGCAGGAAGAGCTCTGTGCGAGGGAAGGGAAGGGCCAGTGCAGGGCTCCTCCAGCGGTTGCTTGGCCGCCCAGGCTCAGCGCCGCACGGAGTGCACCAGGCTCCCAGGGCCCCTGGCTGGGGTCTGCAGCCCCGCACACCCGGAGGCTGACTCCCTGGGAGTCCAGCAGCTGCCTCACACACGTAGCTTCCCTAGCGCTCGCCTCCCCGGCAGAGACGTGTGCAGCTGGTTGTGGCCTGCCCCTGCGTGCCTGGGCTCCCGCCCACAGCCCCAGCTCAGGGCAAGCAGCCCTTGAGCCAAGACCTGCAGGAGGCGCAGAGCGCCCCCACCTGGAAGCCGAGTGAACAGCTGGCGCGGAGGCGAGCCTCCTCGAGGGAAGAAGAGGCAGCCCAGCCTCGTTTGGCTCAAGCCCTACTTGGCTGGAGCCGAGTGCGCCTCCAGGACGGCAGAGCTCCAGCTCTGCTCAGAGGCCCGTTCTGGCAGAGTTGCTGGCGCGAGGCTGCTCTGCCCTGGGCGAGCCTTGCCCAGACTTGCCTCGCTGCTAGGCTTCCTGCCCAGGAAGGAGCAGGCTGCGCGACGCTGGGAGACGCCACTGGCGCCTTCCTGGCCTCAGCTCCGCTCCTGCCTTGCCTTTGCACCTAGGCCCCAGGCGTCCTTGGGGAGGGCTTAGGGGCCGGTGGCTTGCACACTGCCAAGGGCTCCAGCAGGAAGAGCTCTGTGCGAGGGAAGGGAAGGGCCAGTGCAGGGCTCCTCCAGCGGTTGCTTGGCCGCCCAGGCTCAGCGCCGCACGGAGTGCACCAGGCTCCCAGGGCCCCTGGCTGGGGTCTGCAGCCCCGCACACCCGGAGGCTGACTCCCTGGGCGCCCAGCAGCTGCCTCACACACGTAGCTTCCCTAGCGCTCTCCTCCCCAGCAGAGACGTGTGCAGCTGGTTGGGCCCTGCACCTGCGTGCCTGGGCTCCCGCGCACAGCCCCAGTTCAGGGCAAGCAGCCCCTGAGCCAAGACCTGCAGGAGGCGAAGAGCGCCCCCACCTGGAAGCCGAGTGAACAGCTGGCGGGGAGGCGAGCCTCCTCGAGGGAAGAAGAGGCAGCCCAGCCTCGTTTGGCTCAAGCCCTACTTGGCTGGTGCCGAGTGCGCCTCCAGGACGGCAGAGCTCCAGCTCTGCTCAGAGGCCCGTTCTGGCAGAGTTGCTGGCGCGAGGCTGCTCTGCCCTGGGCGAGCCTTGCCCAGACTTGCCTCGCTGCTAGGCTTCCTGCCCAGGAAGGAGCAGGCTGCGCGAGAATGGGAGACGCCACTGGCGACTTCCTGGCCTCAGCTCCGCTCCTGCCTTGCCTTTGCACCTAGGCCCCAGGCGTCCTTGGGGAGGGCTTAGGGGCCGGTGGCTTGCACACTGCCAAGGGCTCCAGCAGGAAGAGCTCTGTGCGAGGGAAGGGAAGGGCCAGTGCAGGGCTCCTCCAGCGGTTGCTTGGCCGCCCAGGCTCAGCGCCGCACGGAGTGCACCAGGCTCCCAGGGCCCCTGGCTGGGGTCTGCAGCCCCGCACACCTGGAGGCTGACTCCCTGGGAGTCCAGCAGCTGCCTCACACACGTAGCTTCCCTAGCGCTCTCCTCCCCAGCAGAGACGTGTGCAGCTGGTTGGGGCCTGCCCCTGCGTGCCTGGGCTCCCGCCCACAGCCCCAGCTTAGGGCAAGCAGCCCCTGAGCCAAGACCTGCAGGAGGCGCAGAGCGCCCCCACCTGGAAGCCGAGTGAACAGCTGGCGGGGAGGCGAGCCTCCTCGAGGGAAGAAGAGGCAGCCCAGCCTCGTTTGGCTCAAGCCCTACTTGGCTGGAGCCGAGTGCGCCTCCAGGACGGCAGAGCTCCAGCTCTGCTCAGAGGCCCGTTCTGGCAGAGTTGCTGGCGCGAGGCTGCTCTGCCCTCGGCGAGCCTTGCCCAGACTTGCCTCGCGGCTAGGCTTCCTGCCCAGGAAGGAGCAGGCTGCGCGAGGCTGGGAGACGCCACTGGCGCCTTCCTGGCCTCAGCTCCGCTCCTGCCTTTCCTTTGCACTTGGCCCCAGGCGTCCTTGGGGAGGGCTTAGGGGTCGGTGGCTTGCAGAGTGCCAAGGGCTCCAGCAGGAAGAGCTCTGTGCGAGGGAAGGGAAGGGCCAGTGCAGGGCTCCTCCAGCGGTTGCTTGGCCGCCCAGGCTCAGCGCCGCACGGAGTGCACCAGGCTCCCAGGGCCCCTGGCTGGGGTCTGCAGCCCCGCACACCCGGAGGCTGACTACCTGGGAGTCCAGCAGCTGCCTCACACACGTAGCTTCCCTAGCGCTCTCCTCCCCAGCAGAGACGTGTGCAGCTAGGTTGGGGCCTTCCCCTGCGTACCTGGGCTCCCGCGCACAGCCCCAGCTCAGGGCAAGCAGCCCCTGAGCCAAGACCTGCAGGAGCCGCAAAGCGCCCCCACCTGGAAGCCGAGTGAACAGCTGGCGGGGAGGCGAGCCTCCTCGAGGGAAGAAGAGGCAGCCCAGCCTCGTCTGGCTCAAGCCCTACATGGCTGGAGCCGAGTGCGCCTCCAGGAAGGCAGAGCTCCAGCTCTGCTCAGAGGCCCGTTCTGGTAGAGTTGCTGGCGCGAGGCTGCTCTGCCCTGGGCAAGCCTTGCCCAGACTTGCCTCGCTGCTAGGCTTCCTGCCCAGGAAGGAGCAGGCTGCGCGAGGCTGGGAGACGCCACTGGCGCCTTCCTGGCCTCAGCTCCGCTCCTGCCTTGCCTTTGCACCTAGGCCCCAGGCGTCCTTGGGGAGGGCTTAGGGGCCGGTGGCTTGCACACTGCCAAGGACTCCAGCAGGAAGAGCTCTGTGCGAGGGAAGGGAAGGGCCAGTGCAGGGCTCCTCCAGCGGTTGCTTGGCCGCCCAGGCTCAGCGCCGCACGGAGTGCACCAGGCTCCCAGGGCCCCTGGCTGGGGTCTGCAGCCCCGCACACCCGGAGGCTGACTCCCTGGGCGCCCAGCAGCTGCCTCACACACGTAGCTTCCCTAGCGCTCTCCTCCCCAGCAGAGACGTGTGCAGCTGGTTGGGGCCTGCCCCTGCGTGCCTGGGCTCCCGCGCACAGCCCCAGCTCAGGGCAAGCAGCCCCTGAGCCAAGACCTGCAGGAGGCGCAGAGCGCCCCCACCTGGAAGCCGAGTGAACAGCTGGCGGGGAGGCGAGCCTCCTCGAGGGAAGAAGAGGCAGCCCAGCCTCGTTTGGCTCAAGCCCTACTTGGCTGGAGCCGAGTGCGCCTCCAGGACGGTAGAGCTCCAGCTATGCTCAGAGGCCCGTTCTGGCAGAGTTGCTGGCGCGAGGCTGCTCTGCCCTGGGCGAGCCTTGCCCAGACTTGCCTCGCTGCTAGGCTTCCTGCCTAGGAAGGAGCAGGCTGCGCGAGGCTGGGAGACGCCACTGGCGCCTTCCTGGCCTCAGCTCCGCTCCTGCCTTGCCTTTGCACCTAGGCCCCAGGCGTCCTTGGGGAGGGCTTAGGGGCCGGTGGCTTGCACACTGCCAAGGGCTCCAGCAGGAAGAGCTCTGTGCGAGGGAAGGGAAGGGCCAGTGCAGGGCTCCTCCAGCGGTTGCTTGGCCGCCCAGGCTCAGCGCCGCACGGAGTGCACCAGGCTCCCAGGGCCCCTGGCTGGGGTCTGCAGCCCCGAACACCCGGAGGCTGACTCCCTGGGCGCCCAGCAGCTGCCTCACACACGTAGCTTTCCTAGCGCTCTCCTCCCCAGCAGAGACGTGTGCAGCTGGTTGGGGCCTGCCCCTGCGTGCCTGGGCTCCCGCGCACAGCCCCAGCTCAGGGCAAGCAGCCCCTGAGCCAAGACCTGCAGGAGGGGCCGAGCGCCCCCACCTGGAAGCCGAGTGAACAGCTGGCGGGGAGGCGAGCCTCCTCGAGGGAAGAAGAGGCAGCCCAGCCTCGTTTGGCTCAAGCCCTACTTGGCTGGAGCCTAGTGCGCCTCCAGGACGGCAGAGCTCCAGCTCTGCTCAGAGGCCCGTTCTGGCAGAGTTGCTGACGCGAGGCTGCTCTGCCCTGGGCGAGCCTTGCCCAGACTTGCCTCGCTGCTAGGCTTCCTGCCCAGGAAGGAGCAGGCTGCGCGAGGCTGGGAGACGCCCCTGGCGCCTTCCTGGCCTCAGCTCCGCTCCTGCCTAGCCTTTGCACCTAGGCCCCAGGCGTCCTTGGGGAGGGCTTAGGGGCCGGTGGCTTGCAGAGTGCCAAGGGCTCCAGCAGGAAGAGCTCTGTGCGAGGGAAGGGAAGGGCCAGTGCAGGGCTCCTCCAGCGGTTGCTTGGCCGCCCAGACTCAGCCCCGCACGGAGTGCCCCAGGCTCCCAGGGCCCTGGCTGGGGTCTGCAGCCCCGCACACCCGGAGGCTGACTCCCTGGGCGCCCAGCAGCTGCCTCACACACGTAGCTTTCCTAGCGCTCTCCTCCCCAGCAGAGACGTGGGCAGCTGGTTGGGGCCTGCCCCTGCGTGCCTGGGCTCCCGCGCACAGCCCCAGCTCAGGGCAAGCAGCCCCTGAGCCAAGACCTGCAGGAGGCGCAGAGCGCCCCCACCTGGAAGCCGAGTGAACAGCTGGCGCGGAGGCGAGCCTCCTCGAGGGAAGAAGAGGCAGCCCAGCCTCGTTTGGCTCAAGCCCTACTTGACTGGAGCCGAGTGCGCCTCCAGGACGGCAGAGCTCCAGCTCTGCTCAGAGGCCCGTTCTGGCAGAGTTGCTGGCGCGAGGCTGCTCTGCCCTGGGCGAGCCTTGCCCAGACTTGCCTGGCTGCTAGGCTTCCTGCCCAGGAAGGAGCAGGCTGCGCGAGGCTGGGAGACGCCACTGGCGCCTTCCTGGCCTCAGCTCCGCTCCTGCCTTGCCTTTGCACCTAGGCCCCAGGCGTCCTTGGGGAGGGCTTAGGGGCCGGTGGCTTGCACACTGCCAAGGGCTCCAGCAGGAAGAGCTCTGTGCGAGGGAAGGGAAGGGCCAGTGCAGGGCTCCTCCAGCGGTTGCTTGGCCGCCCAGGCTCAGCGCCGCACGGAGTGCACCAGGCTCCCAGGGCCCCTGGCTGGGGTCTGCAGCCCCGCACACCCGGAGGCTGACTCCCTGGGAGTCCAGCAGCTGCCTCACACACGTAGCTTCCCTAGCGCTCTCCTCCCCAGCAGAGACGTGTGCAGCTGGTTGGGGCCTGCCCCTGCGTGCCTGGGCTCCCGCCCACAGCCCCAGCTCAGGGCAAGCAGCCCTTGAGCCAAGACCTGCAGGAGGCGCAGAGCGCCCCCACCTGGAAGCCGAGTGAACACCTGGCGGGGAGGCGAGCCTCCTCGAGGGAAGAAGAGGCAGCCCAGCCTCGTTTGGCTCAAGCCCTACTTGGCTGGAGCCGAGTGCGCCTCCAGGACGGCAGAGCTCCAGCTCTGCTCAGAGGCCCGTTCTGGCAGAGTTGCTGGCGCGAGGCTGCTCTGCCCTGGGCGAGCCTTGCCCAGATTTGCCTCGCTGCTAGGCTTCCTGCCCAGGAAGGAGCAGGCTGCGCGAGGCTGGGAGACGCCACTGGCGCCTTCCTGGCCTCAGCTCCGCTCCTGCCTTGCCTTTGCACCTAGGCCCCAGGCGTCCTTGGGGAGGGCTTAGGGGACGGTGGCTTGCACACTGCCAAGGGCTCCAGCAGGAAGAGCTCTGTGCGAGGGAAGGGAAGGGCCAGTGCAGGGCTCCTCCAGCGGTTGCTTGGCCGCCCAGGCTCAGCGCCGCACGGAGTGCACCAGGCTCCCAGGGCCCGTGGCTGGGGTCTGCAGCCCCGCACACCCGGAGGCTGACTCCCTGGGCGCCCAGCAGCTGCCTCACACACGTAGCTTCCCTAGCGCTCTCCTCCCCAGCAGAGACGTGTGCAGCTGGTTGGGGCCTGCCCCTGCGTGCCTGGGCTCCCGCGCACAGCCCCAGCTCAGGGCAAGCAGCCCCTGAGCCAAGACCTGCAGGAGGCGAAGAGCGCCCCCACCTGGAAGCCGAGTGAACAGCTGGCGGGGAGGCGAGCCTCCTCGAGGGAAGAAGAGGCAGCCCAGCCTCGTTTGGCTCAAGCCCTACTTGGCTGGAGCCGAGTGCGCCTCCAGGACGGCAGAGCTCCAGCTCTGCTCAGAGGCCCGTTCTGGCAGAGTTGCTGGCGCGAGGCTGCTCTGCCCTGGGCGAGCCTTGCCCAGACTTGCCTCGCTGCTAGGCTTCCTGCCCAGGAAGGAGCAGGCTGCGCGAGGCTGGGAGACGCCACTGGCGCCTTCCTGGCCTCAGCTCCGCTCCTGCCTTGCCTTTGCACCTAGGCCCCAGGCGTCCTTGGGGAGGGCTTAGGGGCCGGTGGCTTGCAGAGTCCCAAGGGCTCCAGCAGGAAGAGCTCTGTGCGAGGGAAGGGAAGGGCCAGTGCAGGGCTCCTCCAGCGGTTGCTTGGCCGCCCAGGCTCAGCGCCGCACGGAGTGCACCAGGCTCCCAGGGCCCCTGGCTGGGGTCTGCAGCCCCGCACACCCGGAGGCTGACTCCCTGGGCGCCCAGCAGCTGCCTCACACACGTAGCTTCCCTAGCGCTCTCCTCCCCAGCAGAGACGTGTGCAGCTGGTTGGGGCCTGCCCCTGCGTGCCTGGGCTCCCGCCCACAGCCCCAGCTCAGCGCAAGCAGCCCTTGAGCCAAGACCTGCAGGAGGCGCAGAGCGCCCCCACCTGGAAGCCGAGTGAACACCTGGCGGGGAGGCGAGCCTCCTCGAGGGAAGAAGAGGCAGCCCAGCCTCGTTTGGCTCAAGCCCTACTTGGCTGGAGCCGAGTGCGCCTCCAGGACGGCAGAGCTCCAGCTCTGCTCAGAGGCCCGTTCTGGCAGAGTTGCTGGCGCGAGGCTGCTCTGCCCTGGGCGAGCCTTGCCCAGACTTGCCTCGCTGCTAGGCTTCCTGCCCAGGAAGGAGCAGGCTGCGCGAGGCTGGGAGACGCCACTGGCGCCTTCCTGGCCTCAGCTCCGCTCCTGCCTTGCCTTTGCACCTAGGCCCCAGGCGTCCTTGGGGAGGGCTTAGGGGACGGTGGCTTGCACACTGCCAAGGGCTCCAGCAGGAAGAGCTCTGTGCGAGGGAAGGGAAGGGCCAGTGCAGGGCTCCTCCAGCGGTTGCTTGGCCGCCCAGGCTCAGCGCCGCACGGAGTGCACCAGGCTCCCAGGGCCCCTGGCTGGGGTCTGCAGCCCCGCACACCCGGAGGCTGACTCCCTGGGCGCCCAGCAGCTGCCTCACACACGTAGCTTCCCTAGCGCTCTCCTCCCCAGCAGAGACGTGTGCAGCTAGTTGGGGCCTGCCCCTGCGTGCCTGGGCTCCCGCCCACAGCCCCAGCTCAGGGCAAGCAGCCCCTGAGCCAAGACCTGCAGGAGGCGCAGAGCGCCCCCACCTGGAAGCCGAGTGAACAGCTGGCGGGGAGGCGAGCCTCCTCGAGGGAAGAAGAGGCAGCCCAGCCTCGTTTGGCTCAAGCCCTACTTGGCTGGAGCCGAGTGCGCCTCCAGGACGGCAGAGCTCCAGCTCTGCTCAGAGGCCCGTTCTGGCAGAGTTGCTGGCGCGAGGCTGCTCTGCCCTGGGCGAGCCTTGCCCAGACTTGCCTCGCTGCTAGGCTTCCTGCCCAGGAAGGAGCAGGCTGCGCGAGGTGGGAGACGCCACTGGCGCCTTCCTGGCCTCAGCTCCGCTCCTGCCTTGCCTTTGCACCTAGGCCCCAGGCGTCCTTGGGGAGGGCTTAGTGGCCGGTGGCTTGCAGAGTGCCAAGGGCTCCAGCAGGAAGAGCTCTGTGCGAGGGAAGGGAAGGGCCATTGCAGGGCTCCTCCAGCGGTTGCTTGGCCGCCCAGGCTCAGCGCCGCACGGAGTGCACCAGGCTCCCAGGGCCCCTGGCTGGGGTCTGCAGCCCCGCACACCCGGAGGCTGACTCCCTGGGCGCCCAGCAGCTGCCTTACACACGTAGCTTCCCTAGCGCTCTCCTCCCCAGCAGAGACGTGTGCAGCTGGTTGGGGCCTGCTCCTGCGTGCCTGGGCTCCCGCCCACAGCCCCAGCTCAGGGCAAGCAGCCCCTGAGCCAAGACCTGCAGGAGGCGAAGAGCGCCCCCAACTGGAAGCCGAGTGAACAGCTGGCGGGGAGGCGAGCCTCCTCGAGGGAAGAAGAGGCAGCACAACCTCGTTTGGCTCAAGCCCTACTTGGCTGGAGCCGAGTGCGCCTCCAGGACGGCAGTGCTCCAGCTCTGCTCAGAGGCCCGATCTGGCAGAGTGGCTGGCGCGAGGCTGCTCTGCCCTGGGCGAGCCTTGCCCAGACTTGCCTCGCTGCTAGGCTTCCTGCCCAGGAAGGAGCAGGCTGCGCGAGGCTGGGAGACGCCACTGGCGCCTTCCTGGCCTCAGCCCCGCTCCTGCCTTGCCTTTGCACCTAGGCCCCAGGCGTCCTTGGGGAGGGCTTAGGGGCCGGTGGCTTGCACACTGCCAAGGGCTCCAGCAGGAAGAGCTCTGTGCGAGTGAAGGGAAGGGCCAGTGCAGGGCTCCTCCAGCGGTTGCTTGGCCGCCCAGGCTCAGCGCCGCACGGAGTGCACCAGGCTCCCAGGGCCCCTGGCTGGGGTCTGCAGCCCCGCACACCCAGAGGCTGACTCCCTGGGCGCCCAGCAGCTGCCTCACACACGTAGCTTCCCTAGCGCTCTCCTCCCCAGCAGAGACGTGTGCAGCTAGTTGGGGCCTGCCCCTGCGTGCCTGGGCTCCCGCCCACAGCCCCAGCTCAGGGCAAGCAGCCCCTGAGCCAAGACCTACAGGAGGCGCAGAACGCCCCCACCTGGAAGCCGAGTGAACAGCTGGCGGGGAGGCGAGCCTCCTCGAGGGAAGAAGAGGCAGCCCAGCCTCGTTTGGCTCAAGCCCTACTTGGCTGGAGCCGAGTGCGCCTCCAGGACGGCAGAGCTCCAGCTCTGCTCAGAGGCCCGTTCTGGCAGAGTTGCTGGCGCGAGGCTGCTCTGCCCTGGGCGAGCCTTGCCCAGACTTGCCTCGCTGCTAGGCTTCCTGCCCAGGAAGGAGCAGGCTGCGCGAGGCTGGGAGACGCCTCTGGCGCCTTCCTGGCCTCAGCTCCGCTCCTGCCTTGCCTTTGCACCTAGGCCCCAGGCGTCCTTGGGGAGGGCTTAGGGGCCGGTGGCTTGCACACTGCCAAGGGCTCCAGCAGGAAGAGCTCTGTGCGAGGGAAGGGAAGGGCCAGTGCAGGGCTCCTCCAGCGGTTGCTTGGCCGCCCAGGCTCAGCGCCGCACGGAGTGCACCAGGCTCCCAGGGCCCCTGGCTGGGGTCTGCAGCCCCGCACACCCGGAGGCTGACTCCCTGGGCGCCCAGCAGCTGCCTCACACACGTAGCTTTCCTAGCGCTCTCCTCCCCAGCAGAGACGTGTGCAGCTGGTTGGGGCCTGCCCCTGCGTGCCTGGGCTCCCGCGCACAGCCCCAGCTCAGGGCAAGCAGCCCCTGAGCCAAGACCTGCAGGAGGCGCAGAGCGCCCCCACCTGGAAGCCGAGTGAACAGCTGGCGGGGAGGCGAGCCTCCTCGAGGGAAGAAGAGGCAGCACAGCCTCGTTTGGCTCAAGCCCTACTTGGCTGGAGCCGAGTGCGCCTCCAGGACGGCAGAGCTCCAGCTCTGCTCAGAGGCCCGTTCTGGCAGAGTTGCTGGCGCGAGGCTGCTCTGCCCTGGGCGAGCCTTGCCCAGACTTGCCTCGCTGCTAGGCTTCCTGCCCAGGAAGGAGCAGGCTGCGCGAGGCTGGGAGACGCCACTGGCGCCTTCCTGGCCTCAGCTCCGCTCCTGCCTTGCCTTTGCACCTAGGCCCCAGGCGTCCTTGGGGAGGGCTTAGGGGCCGGTGGCTTGCAGAGTGCCAAGGGCTCCAGCAGGAAGAGCTCTGTGCGAGGGAAGGGAAGGGCCAGTGCAGGGCTCCTCCAGCGGTTGCTTGGCCGCCCAGGCTCAGCGCCGCACGGAGTGCACCAGGCTCCCAGGGCCCTGGCTGGGTTCTGCAGCCCCGCACACCCAGAGGCTGACTCCCTGGGCGCCCAGCTGCTGCCTCACACACGTAGCTTCCCTAGCGCTCTCCTCCCCAGCAGAGACGTGTGCAGCTGGTTGGGGCCTGCCCCTGCGTGCCTGGGCTCCTGCGCACAGCCCCAGCTCAGGGCAAGCAGCCCCTGAGCCAAGACCTGCAGGAGGCGAAGAGCGCCTCCAACTGGAAGCCGAGTGAACAGCTGGCGGCGAGGCGAGCCTCCTCGAGGGAAGAAGAGGCAGCACAGCCTCGTTTGGTTCAAGCCCTACTTGGCTGGAGCCGAGTGCACCTCCAGGACGGCAGAGCTCCAGCTCTGCTCAGAGGCCCGTTCTGGCAGAGTTGCTGGCGCGAGGCTGCTCTGCCCTGGGCGAGCCTTGCCCAGACTTGCCTCGCTGCTAGGCTTCCTGCCCAGGAAGGAGCAGGCTGCGCGAGGCTGGGAGATGCCACTGGCGCCTTCCTGGCCTCAGCTCCGCTCCTGCCTTGCCTTTGCACCTAGGCCCCAGGCGTCCTTGGGGAGGGCTTAGGGGCCGGTGGCTTGCACACTGCCAAGGGCTCCAGCAGGAAGAGCTCTGTGCGAGGGAAGAGAAGGGCCAGTGCAGGGCTCCTCCAGCGGTTGCTTGGCCGCCCAGGCTCAGCGCCGCACGGAGTGCACCAGGCTCCCAGGGCCCCTGGCTGGGGTCTGCAGCCCCGCACACCCGGAGGCTGACTCCCTGGGAGTCCAGCAGCTGCCTCACACACGTAGCTTCCCTAGCGCTCTCCTCCCCAGCAGAGACGTGTGCAGCTGGTTGGGGCCTGCACCTGCGTGCCTGGGCTCCCGCGCACAGCCCCAGCTCAGGGCAAGCAGCCCCTGAGCCAAGACCTGCAGGAGGGGCCGAGCGCCCCCACCTGGAAGCCGAGTGAACAGCTGGCGCGGAGGCGAGCCTCCTCGAGGGAAGAAGAGGCAGCCCAGCCTCGTTTGGCTCAAGCCCTACTTGGCTGGAGCCGAGTGCGCCTCCAGGACGGCAGAGCTCCAGCTCTGCTCAGAGGCCCATTCTGGCAGAGTTGCTGGCGCGAGGCTGCTCTGCCCTGGGCGAGCCTTGCCCAGACTTGCCTCGCTGCTAGGCTTCCTGCCCAGGAAGGAGCAGGCTGCGCGAGGCTGGGAGACGCCACTGGCGCCTTCCTGGCCTCAGCTCCGCTCCTGCCTTGCCTTTGCACCTAGGCCCCAGGCGTCCTTGGGGAGGGCTTAGGGGCCGGTGGCTTGCACACTGCCAAGGGCTCCAGCAGGAAGAGCTCTGTGCGAGGGAAGGGAAGGGCCAGTGCAGGGCTCCTCCAGCGGTTGCTTGGCCGCCCAGGCTCAGGGCCGCACGGAGTGCACCAGGCTCCCAGGGCCCCTGGCTGGGGTCTGCAGCCCCGCACACCCGGAGGCTGACTCCCTGGGCGCCCAGCAGCTGCCTCACACACGTAGCTTTCCTAGCGCTCTCCTCCCCAGCAGAGACGTGTGCAGCTGGTTGGGGCCTGCCCCTGCGTGCCTGGGCTCCCGCGCACAGCCCCAGCTCAGGGCAAGCAGCCCCTGAGCCAAGACCTGCAGGAGGGGCCGAGCGCCCCCACCTGGAAGCCGAGTGAACAGCTGGCGGGGAGGCGAGCCTCCTCGAGGGAAGAAGAGGCAGCCCAGTCTCGTTTGGCTCAAGCCCTACTTGGCTGGAGCCGAGTGCGCCTCCAGGACGGCAGAGCTCCAGCTCTGCTCAGAGGCCCGTTCTGGCAGAGTTGCTGGCGCGAGGCTGCTCTGCCCTGGGCGAGCCTTGCCCAGACTTGCCTCGCTGCTAGGCTTCCTGCCCAGGAAGGAGCAGGCTTCGCGAGGCTGGGAGACGCCACTGGCGCCTTCCTGGCCTCAGCTCCGCTCCTGCCTTGCCTTTGCACCTAGGCCCCAGGCGTCCTTGGGGAGGGCTTAGGGGCCGGTGGCTTGCAGAGTGCCAAGGGCTCCAGCAGGAAGAGCTCTGTGCGAGGGAAGGGAAGGGCCAGTGCAGGGCTCCTCCAGCGGTTGCTTGGCCGCCCAGGCTCAGCGCCGCACGGAGTGCACCAGGCTCCCAGGGCCCCTGGCTGGGGTCTGCAGCCCCGCACACCCAGAGGCTGACTCCCTGGGCGCCCAGCAGCTGCCTCACACACGTAGCTTCCCTAGCGCTCTCCTCCCCAGCAGAGACGTGTGCAGCTAGTTGGGGCCTGCCCCTGCGTGCCTGGGCTCCCGCCCACAGCCCCAGCTCAGGGCAAGCAGCCCCTGAGCCAAGACCTGCAGGAGGCGCAGAACGCCCCCACCTGGAAGCCGAGTGAACAGCTGGCGGGGAGGCGAGCCTCCTCGAGGGAAGAAGAGGCAGCCCAGCCTCGTTTGGCTCAAGCCCTACTTGGCTGGAGCCGAGTGCGCCTCCAGGACGGCAGAGCTCCAGCTCTGCTCAGAGGCCCGTTCTGGCAGAGTTGCTGGCGCGAGGCTGCTCTGCCCTGGGCGAGCCTTGCCCAGACTTGCCTCGCTGCTAGGCTTCCTGCCCAGGAAGGAGCAGGCTGCGCGATGCTGGGAGACGCCCCTGGCGCTTTCCTGGCCTCAGCTCCGCTCCTGCCTTGCCTTTGCACCTAGGCCCCAGGCGTCCTTGGGGAGGGCTTAGGGGCCGGTGGCTTGCAGAGTGCCAAGTGCTCCAGCAGGAAGAGCTCTGTGCGAGGGAAGGGAAGGGCCAGTGCAGGGCTCCTCCAGCGGTTGCTTGGCCGCCCAGACTCAGCCCCGCACGGAGTGCCCCAGGCTCCCAGGGCCCTGGCTGGGGTCTGCAGCCCCGCACACCCGGAGGCTGACTCCCTGGGCGCCCAGCAGATGCCTCACACACGTAGCTTCCCTAGCGCTCTCCTCCCCAGCAGAGACGTGTGCAGCTGGTTGGGGCCTGCCCCTGCGTGCCTGGGCTCCTGCGCACAGCCCCAGCTCAGGGCAAGCAGCCCCTGAGCCAAGACCTGCAGGAGGCGAAGAGCTCCCCCAACTGGAAGCCGAGTGAACAGCTGGCGGGGAGGCGAGCCTCCTCGAGGGAAGAAGAGGCAGCACAGCCTCGTTTGGCTCAAGCCCTACTTGGCTGGAGCCGAGTGCGCCTCCAGGACGGCAGAGCTCCAGCTCTGCTCCGAGGCCCGATCAGGCAGAGTTGCTGGCGCGAAGCTGCTCTGCCCTGGGCGAGCCTTGCCCAGACTTGCCTCGCTGCTAGGCTTCCTGCCCAGGAAGGAGCAGGCTGCGCGAGGCTGGGAGACGCCACTGGCGCCTTCCTGGCCTCAGTTCCGCTCCTGCCTTGCCTTTGCACCTAGGCCCCAGGCGTCCTTGGGGAGGGCTTAGGGGCCGGTGGCTTGCACACTGCCAAGGGCTCCAGCAGGAAGAGTTCTGTGCGAGGGAAGGGAAGGGGCAGTGCAGGGCTCCTCCTGCGGTTGCTTGGCCGCCCAGGCTCAGCGCCGCACGGAGTGCACCAGGCTCCCAGGGCCCCTGGCTGGGGTCTGCAGCCCCGACACCCGGAGGCTGACTCCCTGGGAGTCCAGCAGCGGCCTCACACACGTAGCTTCCCTAGCGCTCTCCTCCCCAGCAGAGACGTGTGCAGCTGGTTGGGGCCTGCCCCTGCGTGCCTGGGCTCCCGCGCACAGCCCCAGCTCAGGGCAAGCAGCCCCTGAGCCAAGACCTGCAGGAGGCGCAGAGCGCCCCCACCTGGAAGCCGAGTGAACAGCTGGCGCGGAGGCGAGCCTCCTCGAGGGAAGAAGAGGCAGCCCAGCCTCGTTTGGCTCAAGCCCTACTTGGCTGGAGCCGAGTGCGCCTCCAGGACGGCAGAGCTCCAGCTCTGCTCAGAGGCCCGTTCTGGCAGAGTTGCTGGCGCGAGGCTGCTCTGCCCTGGGCGAGCCTTGCCCAGACTTGCCTGGCTGCTAGGCTTCCTGCCCAGGAAGGAGCAGGCTGCGCGAGGCTGGGAGACGCCACTGGCGCCTTCCTGGCCTCAGCTCCGCTCCTGCCTTGCCTTTGCACCTAGGCCCCAGGCGTCCTTGGGGAGGGCTTAGGGGCCGGTGGCTTGCACACTGCCAAGGGCTCCAGCAGGAAGAGCTCTGTGCGAGGCAAGGGAAGGGCCAGTGCAGGGCTCCTCCAGCGGTTGCTTGGCCGCCCAGGCTCAGCGCCGCACGGAGTGCACCAGGCTCCCAGGGCCCCTGGCTGGGGTCTGCAGCCCCGCACACCCGGAGGCTGACTCCCTGGGCGCCCAGCAGCTGCCTCACACACGTAGCTTCCCTAGCGCTTTCCTCCCCAGCAGAGACGTGTGCAGCTGGTTGTGGCCTGCCCCTGCGTGCCTGGGCTCCCGCCCACAGCCCCAGCTCAGGGCAAGCAGCCCTTGAGCCAAGACCTGCAGGAGGCGCAGAGCGCCCCCACCTGGAAGCCGAGTGAACAGCTGGCGGGGAGGCGAGCCTCCTCGAGGGAAGAAGAGGCAGCCCAGCCTCGTTTGGCTCAAGCCCTACTTGGCTGGAGCCGAGTGCGCCTCCAGGACGGCAGAGCTCCAGCTCTGCTCAGAGGCCCGTTCTGGCAGAGTTGCTGGCGCGAGGCTGCTCTGCCCTGGGCGAGCCTTGCCCAGACTTGCCTCGCTGCTAGGCTTCCTGCCCAGGAAGGAGCAGGCTGCGCGAGGCTGGGAGACGCCACTGGCGCCTTCCTGGCCTCAGCTCCGCTCCTGCCTTGCCTTTGCACCTAGGCCCCAGGCGTCCTTGGGGAGGGCTTAGGGGCCGGTGGCTTGCACACTGCCAAGGGCTCCAGCAGGAAGAGCTCTGTGCGAGGGAAGGGAAGGGCCAGTGCAGGGCTCCTCCAGCGGTTGCTTGGCCGCCCAGGCTCAGCGCCGCACGGAGTGCACCAGGCTCCCAGGGCCCCTGGCTGGGGTCTGCAGCCCCGCACACCCGGAGGCTGACTCCCTGGGAGTCCAGCAGCTGCCTCACACACGTAGTTTCCCTAGCGCTCTCCTCCCCAACAGAGACGTGTGCAGCTGGTTGGGGCCTGCCCCTGCGTGCCTGGGCTCCCGCCCACAGCCCCAGCTCAGGGCAAGCAGCCCCTGAGCCAAGACCTGCAGGAGGCGCAGAGCGCCCCCACCTGGAAGCCGAGTGAACAGCTGGCGCGGAGGCGAGCCTCCTCGAGGGAAGAAGAGGCAGCCCAGCCTCGTTTGGCTCAAGCCCTACTTGGCTGGAGCCGAGTGCGCCTCCAGGACGGCAGAGCTCCAGCTCTGCTCAGAGGCCCGTTCTGGCAGAGTTGCTGGCGCGAGGCTGCTCTGCCCTGGGCGAGCCTTGCCCAGACTTGCCTCGCTGCTAGGCTTCCTGCCCAGGAAGGAGCAGGCTGCGCGAGGCTGGGAGACGCCACTGGCGCCTTCCTGGCCTCAGCTCCGCTCCTGCCTTGCCTTTGCACCTAGGCCCCAGGCGTCCTTGGGGAGGGCTTAGGGGCCGGTGGCTTGCAGAGTCCCAAGGGCTCCAGCAGGAAGAGCTCTGTGCGAGGGAAGGGAAGGGCCAGTGCAGGGCTCCTCCAGCGATTGCTTGGCCGCCCAGGCTCAGCGCCGCACGGAGTGCACCAGGCTCCCAGGGCCCCTGGCTGGGGTCTGCAGCCCCGCACACCCGGAGGCTGACTCCCTGGGCGCCCAGCAGCTGCCTCACACACGTAGCTTCCCTAGCGCTCTCCTCCCCAGCAGAGACGTGTGCAGCTGGTTGGGGCCTGCCCCTGCGTGCCTGGGCTCCCGCCCACAGCCCCAGCTCAGGGCAAGCAGCCCCTGAGCCAAGACCTGCAGGAGGCGCAGAGCGCCCCCACCTGGAAGCCGAGTGAACAGCTGGCGGGGAGGCGAGCCTCCTCGAGGGAAGAAGAGGCAGCCCAGCCTCGTTTGGCTCAAGCCCTACTTGGCTGGAGCCGAGTGCGCCTCCAGGACGGCAGAGCTCCAGCTCTGCTCAGAGGCCCGTTCTGGCAGAGTTGCTGGCGCGAGGCTGCTCTGCCCTGGGCGAGCCTTGCCCAGACTTGCCTCGCTGCTAGGCTTCCTGCCCAGGAAGGAGCAGGCTGCGCGAGGCTGGGAGACGCCACTGGCGCCTTCCTGGCCTCAGCTCCGCTCCTGCCTTGCCTTTGCACCTAGGCCCCAGGCGTCCTTGGGGAGGGCTTAGTGGCCTGTGGCTTGCAGAGTGCCAAGGGCTCCAACAGGAAGAGCTCTGTGCGAGGGAAGGGAAGGGCCAGTGCAGGGCTCCTCCAGCGGTTGCTTGGCCTCGCAGGCTCAGCGCCGCACGGAGTGCACCAGGCTCCCAGGGCCCCTGGCTGGGGTCTGCAGCCCCGCACACCCGGAGGCTGACTCCCTGGGCGCCCAGCAGCTGCCTCACACACGAAGCTTCCCTAGCGCTCTCCTCCCCAGCAGAGACGTGTGCAGCTGGTTGGGGCCTGCCCCTGCGTGCCTGGGCTCCTGCGCACAGCCCCAGCTCAGGGCAAGCAGCCCCTGAGCCAAGACCTGCAGGAGGCGAAGAGCGCCCCCAACTGGAAGCCGAGTGAACAGCTGGCGGCGAGGCGAGCCTCCTCGAGGGAAGAAGAGGCAGCACAGCCTCGTTTGGCTCAAGCCCTACTTGGCTGGAGCCGAGTGCGCCTCCAGGACGGCAGTGCTCCAGCTCTGCTCAGAGGCCCGATCTGGCAAAGTGGCTGGCGCGAGGCTGCTCTGCCCTGGGCGAGCCTTGCCCAGACTTGCCTCGCTGCTAGGCTTCCTGCCCAGGAAGGAGCAGGCTGCGCGAGGCTGGGAGACGCCACTGGCGCCTTCCTGGCCTCAGCTCCGCTCCTGCCTTGCCTTTGCACCTAGGCCCCAGGCGTCCTTGGGGAGGGCTTAGGGGCCGGTGGCTTGCACACTGCCAAGGGCTCCAGCAGGAAGAGTTCTGTGCGAGGGAAGGGAAGGGCCAGTGCAGGGCTCCTCCTGCGGTTGCTTGGCCGCCCAGGCTCAGCGCCGCACGGAGTGCACCAGGCTCCCAGGGCCCCTGGCTGGGGTCTGCAGCCCCGACACCCGGAGGCTGACTCCCTGGGAGTCCAGCAGCTGCCTCACACACGTAGCTTCCCTAGCGCTCTCCTCCCCAGCAGAGACGTGTGCAGCTGGTTGGGGCCTGCCCCTGCGTGCCTGGGCTCCCGCGCACAGCCCCAGCTCAGGGCAAGCAGCCCCTGAGCCAAGACCTGCAGGAGGCGCAGAGCGCCCCCACCTGGAAGCCGAGTGAACAGCTGGCGCGGAGGCGAGCCTCCTCGAGGGAAGAAGAGGCAGCCCAGCCTCGTTTGGCTCAAGCCCTACTTGGCTGGAGCCGAGTGCGCCTCCAGGACGGCAGAGCTCCAGCTCTGCTCAGAGGCCCGTTCTGGCAGAGTTGCTGGCGCGAGGCTGCTCTGCCCTGGGCGAGCCTTGCCCAGACTTGCCTGGCTGCTAGGCTTCCTGCCCAGGAAGGAGCAGGCTGCGCGAGGCTGGGAGACGCCACTGGCGCCTTCCTGGCCTCAGCTCCGCTCCTGCCTTGCCTTTGCACCTAGGCCCCAGGCGTCCTTGGGGAGGGCTTAGGGGCCGGTGGCTTGCACCCTGCCAAGGGCTCCAGCAGGAAGAGCTCTGTGCGAGGCAAGGGAAGTGCCAGTGCAGGGCTCCTCCAGCGGTTGCTTGGCCGCCCAGGCTCAGCGCCGCACGGAGTGCACCAGGCTCCCAGGGCCCCTGGCTGGGGTCTGCAGCCCCGCACACCCGGAGGCTGACTCCCTGGGCGCCCAGCAGCTGCCTCACACACGTAGCTTCCCTAGCGCTCTCCTCCCCAGCAGAGACGTGTGCAGCTGGTTGTGGCCTGCCCCTGCGTGCCTGGGCTCCCGCCCACAGCCCCAGCTCAGGGCAAGCAGCCCTTGAGCCAAGACCTGCAGGAGGCGCAGAGCGCCCCCACCTGGAAGCCGAGTGAACAGCTGGCGGGGAGGCGAGCCTCCTCGAGGGAAGAAGAGGCAGCCCAGCCTCGTTTGGCTCAAGCCCTACTTGGCTGGAGCCGAGTGCGCCTCCAGGACGGCAGAGCTCCAGCTCTGCTCAGAGGCCCGTTCTGGCAGAGTTGCTGGCGCGAGGCTGCTCTGCCCTGGGCGAGCCTTGCCCAGACTTGCCTCGCTGCTAGGCTTCCTGCCCAGGAAGGAGCAGGCTGCGCGAGGCTGGGAGACGCCACTGGCGCCTTCCTGGCCTCAGCTCCGCTCCTGCCTTGCCTTTGCACCTAGGCCCCAGGCGTCCTTGGGGAGGGCTTAGGGGCCGGTGGCTTGCACACTGCCAAGGGCTCCAGCAGGAAGAGCTCTGTGCGAGGGAAGGGAAGGGCCAGTGCAGGGCTCCTCCAGCGGTTGCTTGGCCGCCCAGGCTCAGCGCCGCACGGAGTGCACCAGGCTCCCAGGGCCCCTGGCTGGGGTCTGCAGCCCCGCACACCCGGAGGCTGACTCCCTGGGAGTCCAGCAGCTGCCTCACACACGTAGCTTCCCTAGCGCTCTCCTCCCCAGCAGAGACGTGTGCAGCTGGTTGGGGCCTGCCCCTGCGTGCCTGGGCTCCCGCCCACAGCCCCAGCTCAGGGCAAGCAGCCCCTGAGCCAAGACCTGCAGGAGGCGCAGAGCGCCCCCACCTGGAAGCCGAGTGAACAGCTGGCGGGGAGGCGAGCCTCCTCGAGGGAAGAAGAGGCAGCCCAGCCTCGTTTGGCTCAAGCCCTACTTGGCTGGAGCCGAGTGCGCCTCCAGGACGGCAGAGCTCCAGCTCTGCTCAGAGGCCCGTTCTGGCAGAGTTGCTGGCGCGAGGCTGCTCTGCCCTGGGCGAGCCTTGCCCAGACTTGCCTCGCTGCTAGGCTTCCTGCCCAGGAAGGAGCAGGCTGCGCGAGGCTGGGAGACGCCACTGGCGCCTTCCTGGCCTCAGCTCCGCTCCTGCCTTGCCTTTGCACCTAGGCCCCAGGCGTCCTTGGGGAGGGCTTAGGGGCCGGTGGCTTGCAGAGTCCCAAGGGCTCCAGCAGGAAGAGCTCTGTGCGAGGGAAGGGAAGGGCCAGTGCAGGGCTCCTCCAGCGATTGCTTGGCCGCCCAGGCTCAGCGCCGCACGGAGTGCACCAGGCTCCCAGGGCCCCTGGCTGGGGTCTGCAGCCCCGCACACCCGGAGGCTGACTCCCTGGGCGCCCAGCAGCTGCCTCACACACGTAGCTTCCCTAGCGCTCTCCTCCCCAGCAGAGACGTGTGCAGCTGGTTGGGGCCTGCCCCTGCGTGCCTGGGCTCCCGCCCACAGCCCCAGCTCAGGGCAAGCAGCCCCTGAGCCAAGACCTGCAGGAGGCGCAGAGCGCCCCCACCTGGAAGCCGAGTGAACAGCTGGCGGGGAGGCGAGCCTCCTCGAGGGAAGAAGAGGCAGCCCAGCCTCGTTAGGCTCAAGCCCTACTTGGCTGGAGCCGAGTGCGCCTCCAGGACGGCAGAGCTCCAGCTCTGCTCAGAGGCCCGTTCTGGCAGAGTTGCTGGCGCGAGGCTGCTCTGCCCTGGGCGAGCCTTGCCCAGACTTGCCTCGCTGCTAGGCTTCCTGCCCAGGAAGGAGCAGGCTGCGCGAGGCTG
This sequence comes from Ovis canadensis, assembly GCF_042477335.2. NCBI lineage: Eukaryota > Metazoa > Chordata > Mammalia > Artiodactyla > Bovidae > Ovis > Ovis canadensis. The sequence goes on from NC_091253.1 coordinate 681,994, forward strand.
GGAGACGCCACTGGCGCCTTCCTGGCCTCAGCTCCGCTCCTGCCTTGCCTTTGCACCTAGGCCCCAGGCGTCCTTGGGGAGGGCTTAGTGGCCTGTGGCTTGCAGAGTGCCAAGGGCTCCAACAGGAAGAGCTCTGTGCGAGGGAAGGGAAGGGCCAGTGCAGGGCTCCTCCAGCGGTTGCTTGGCCGCGCAGGCTCAGCGCCGCACGGAGTGCACCAGGCTCCCAGGGCCCCTGGCTGGGGTCTGCAGACCTGCACACCCGGAGGCTGACTCCCTGGGCGCCCAGCAGCTGCCTCACACACGAAGCTTCCCTAGCGCTCTCCTCCCCAGCAGAGACGTGTGCAGCTGGTTGGGGCCTGCCCCTGCGTGCCTGGGCTCCTGCGCACAGCCCCAGCTCAGGGCAAGCAGCCCCTGAGCCAAGACCTGCAGGAGGCGAAGAGCGCCCCCAACTGGAAGCCGAGTGAACAGCTGGCGGCGAGGCGAGCCTCCTCGAGGGAAGAAGAGGCAGCACAGCCTCGTTTGGCTCAAGCCCTACTTGGCTGGAGCCGAGTGCGCCTCCAGGACGGCAGTGCTCCAGCTCTGCTCAGAGGCCCGATCTGGCAAAGTGGCTGGCGCGAGGCTGCTCTGCCCTGGGCGAGCCTTGCCCAGACTTGCCTCGCTGCTAGGCTTCCTGCCCAGGAAGGAGCAGGCTGCGCGAGGCTGGGAGACGCCACTGGCGCCTTCCTGGCCTCAGCCCCGCTCCTGCCTTGCCTTTGCACCTAGGCCCCAGGCGTCCTTGGGGAGGGCTTAGGGGCCGGTGGCTTGCACACTGCCAAGGGCTCCAGCAGGAAGAGCTCTGTGCGAGTGAAGGGAAGGGCCAGTGCAGGGCTCCTCCAGCGGTTGCTTGGCCGCCCAGGCTCAGCGCCGCACGGAGTGCACCAGGCTCCCAGGGCCCCTGGCTGGGGTCTGCAGCCCCGCACACCCGGAGGCTGACTCCCTGGGCGCCCAGCAGCTGCCTCACACACGTAGCTTCCCTAGCGCTCTCCTCCCCAGCAGAGACGTGTGCAGCTGGTTGGGGCCTGCACCTGCGTGCCTGGGCTCCCGCGCACAGCCCCAGCTCAGGGCAAGCAGCCCCTGAGCCAAGACCTGCAGGAGGCGAAGAGCGCCCCCACCTGGAAGCCGAGTGAACAGCTGGCGGGGAGGCGAGCCTCCTCGAGGGAAGAAGAGGCAGCCCAGCCTCGTTTGGCTCAAGCCCTACTTGGCTGGTGCCGAGTGCGCCTCCAGGACGGCAGAGCTCCTGCTCTGCTCAGAGGCCCGTTCTGGCAGAGTTGCTGGCGCGAGGCTGCTCTGCCCTGGGCGAGCCTTGCCCAGACTTGCCTCGCTGCTAGGCTTCCTGCCCAGGAAGGAGCAGGCTGCGCGAGGCTGGGAGACGCCACTGGCGCCTTCCTGGCCTCAGCTCCGCTCCTGCCTTGCCTTTGGACCTAGGCCCCAGGCGTCCTTGGGGAGGGCTTAGGGGCCGGTGGCTTGCACACTGCCAAGGGCTCCAGCAGGAAGAGCTCTGTGCGAGGGAAGGGAAGGGCCAGTGCAGGGCTCCTCCAGCGGTTGCTTGGCCGCCCAGGCTCAGCGCCGCACGGAGTGCACCAGGCTCCCAGGGCCCCTGGCTGGGGTCTGCAGCCCCGCACACCCGGAGGCTGACTCCCTGGTAGTCCAGCAGCTGCCTCACACACGTAGCTTCCCTAGCGCTCTCCTCCCCAGCAGAGACGTGTGCAGCTGGTTGGGGCCTGCCCCTGCGTGCCTGGGCTCCCGCCCACAGCCCCAGCTCAGGGCAAGCAGCCCCTGAGCCAAGACCTGCAGGAGGCGCAGAGCGCCCCCACCTGGAAGCCGAGTGAACAGCTGGCGGGGAGGCGAGCCTCGTCGAGGGAAGAAGAGGCAGCCCAGCCTCGTTTGGCTCAAGCCCTACTTGGCTGGAGCCGAGTGCGCCTCCAGAACGGCAGAGCTCCAGCTCTGCTCAGAGGCCCGTTCTGGCAGAGTTGCTGGCGCGAGGCTGCTCTGCCCTGGGCGAGCCTTGCCCAGACTTGCCACGCTGCTAGGCTTCCTGCCCAGGAAGGAGCAGGCTGCGCGAGGCTGGGAGACGCCACTGGCGCCTTCCTGGCCTCAGCTCCGCTCCTGCCTTGCCTTTGCACCTAGGCCCCAGGCGTCCTTGGGAGGGCTTAGGGGCCGGTGGCTTGCAGAGTCCCAAGGGCTCCAGCAGGAAGAGCTCTGTGCGAGGGAAGGGAAGGGCCAGTGCAGGGCTCTTCCAGCGATTGCTTGGCCGCCCAGGCTCAGCGCCGCACGGAGTGCACCAGGCTCCCAGGGCCCCTGGCTGGGGTCTGCAGCCCCTCACACCCGGAGGCTGACTCCCTGGGCGCCCAGCAGCTGCTCACACACGTAGCTTCCCTAGCGCTCTCCTCCCCAGCAGAGACGTGTGCAGCTGGTTGGGGCCTGCCCCTGCGTGCCTGGGCTCCCGCCCATAGCCCCAGCTCAGGGCAAGCAGCCCCTGAGCCAAGACCTGCAGGAGGCGCAGAGCGCCCCCACCTGGAAGCCAAGTGAACAGCTGGCGGGGAGGCGAGCCTCCTCGAGGGAAGAAGAGGCAGCCCAGCCTCGTTTGGCTCAAGCCCGACTTGGCTGGAGCCGAGTGCGCCTCCAGGACGGCAGTGCTCCAGCTCTGCTCAGAGGCCCGATCTGGCAAAGTGGCTGGCGCGAGGCTGCTCTGCCCTGGGCGAGCCTTGCCCAGACTTGCCTCGCTGCTAGGCTTCCTGCCCAGGAAGGAGCAGGCTGCGCGAGGCTGGGAGACGCCACTGGCGCCTTCCTGGCCTCAGCCCCGCTCCTGCCTTGCCTTTGCACCTAGGCCCCAGGCGTCCTTGGGGAGGGCTTAGGGGCCGGTGGCTTGCACACTGCCAAGGGCTCCAGCAGGAAGAGCTCTGTGCGAGTGAAGGGAAGGGCCAGTGCAGGGCTCCTCCAGCGGTTGCTTGGCCGCCCAGGCTCAGCGCCGCACGGAGTGCACCAGGCTCCCAGGGCCCCTGGTGGGGTCTGCAGCCCCGCACACCTGGAGGCTGACTCCCTGGGCGCCCAGAAGCTGCCTCACACACGTAGCTTCCCTAGCGCTCTCCTCCCCAGCAGAGACGTGTGCAGCTAGTTGGGGCCTGCCCCTGCGTGCCTGGGCTCCCGCCCACAGCCCCAGCTCAGGGCAAGCAGCCCCTGAGCGAAGACCTGCAGGAGGCACAGAACGCCCCCACCTGGAAGCCGAGTGAACAGCTGGCGGGGAGGCGAGCCTCCTCGAGGGAAGAAGAGGCAGCCCAGCCTCGTTTGGCTCAAGCCCTACTTGGCTGGAGCCGAGTGCGCCTCCAGGACGGCAGAGCTCCAGCTCTGCTCAGAGGCCCGTTCTGGCAGAGTTGCTGGCGCGAGGCTGCTCTGCCCTGGGCGAGCCTTGCCCAGACTTGCCTCGCTGCTAGGCTTCCTGCCCAGGAAGGAGCAGGCTGCGCGATGCTGGGAGACGCCCCTGGCGCCTTCCTGGCCTCAGCTCCGCTCCTGCCTTGCCTTTGCACCTAGGCCCCAGGCGTCCTTGGGGAGGGCTTAGGGGCCGGTGGCTTGCAGAGTGCCAAGGGCTCCAGCAGGAAGAGCTCTGTGCGAGGGAAGGGAAGGGCCAGTGCAGGGCTCCTCCAGCGGTTGCTTGGCCGCCCAGACTCAGCCCCGTACGGAGTGCCCCAGGCTCCCAGGGCCCTGGCTGGGGTCTGCAGCCCCGCACACCCGGAGGCTGACTCCCTGGGCGCCCAGCAGATGCCTCACACACGTAGCTTCCCTAGCGCTCTCCTCCCCAGCAGAGACGTGTGCAGCTGGTTGGGGCCTGCCCCTGCGTGCCTGGGCTCCCGCGCACAGCCCCAGCTCAGGGCAAGCAGCCCCTGAGCCAAGACCTGCAGGAGGCGCAGAGCGCCCCCACCTGGAAGCCGAGTGAACAGCTGGCGCGGAGGCGAGCCTCCTCGAGGGAAGAAGAGGCAGCCCAGCCTCGTTTGGCTCAAGCCCTACTTGGCTGGAGCCGAGTGCGCCTCCAGGACGGCAGAGCTCCAGCTCTGCTCAGAGGCCCGTTCTGGCAGAGTTGCTGGCGCGAGGCTGCTCTGCCCTGGGCGAGCCTTGCCCAGACTTGCCTCGCTGCTAGGCTTCCTGCCCAGGAAGGAGCAGGCTGCGCGAGGCTGGGAGACGCCACTGGCGCCTTCCTGGCCTCAGCTCCGCTCCTGCCTTGCCTTTGCACCTAGGCCCCAGGCGTCCTTGGGGAGGGCTTAGTGGCCTGTGGCTTGCAGAGTGCCAAGGGCTCCAACAGGAAGAGCTCTGTGCGAGGGAAGGGAAGGGCCAGTGCAGGGCTCCTCCAGCGGTTGCTTGGCCGCGCAGGCTCAGCGCCGCACGGAGTGCACCAGGCTCCCAGGGCCCCTGGCTGGGGTCTGCAGCCCCGCACACCCGGAGGCTGACTCCCTGGGCGCCCAGCAGCTGCCTCACACACGAAGCTTCCCTAGCGCTCTCCTCCCCAGCAGAGACGTGTGCAGCTGGTTGGGGCCTGCCCCTGCGTGCCTGGGCTCCTGCGCACAGCCCCAGCTCAGGGCAAGCAGCCCCTGAGCCAAGACCTGCAGGAGGCGAAGAGCGCCCTAAACTGGAAGCCGAGTGAACAGCTGGCGGCGAGGCGAGCCTCCTCGAGGGAAGAAGAGGCAGCACAGCCTCGTTTGGCTCAAGCCCTACTTGGCTGGAGCCGAGTGCGCCTCCAGGACGGCAGTGCTCCAGCTCTGCTCAGAGGCCCGATCTGGCAAAGTGGCTGGCGCGAGGCTGCTCTGCCCTGGGCGAGCCTTGCCCAGACTTGCCTCGCTGCTAGGCTTCCTGCCCAGGACGGAGCAGGCTGCGCGAGGCTGGGAGACGCCACTGGCGCCTTCCTGGCCTCAGCTCCGCTCCTGCCTTGCCTTTGCACCTAGGCCCCAGGCGTCCTTGGGGAGGGCTTAGGGGCCGGTGGCTTGCACACTGCCAAGGGCTCCAGCAGGAAGAGTTCTGTGCGAGGGAAGGGAAGGGCCAGTGCAGGGCTCCTCCTGCGGTTGCTTGGCCGCCCAGGCTCAGCGCCGCACGGAGTGCACCAGGCTCCCAGGGCCCCTGGCTGGGGTCTGCAGCCCCGACACCCGGAGGCTGACTCCCTGGGAGTCCAGCAGCTGCCTCACACACGTAGCTTCCCTAGCGCTCTCCTCCCCAGCAGAGACGTGTGCAGCTGGTTGGGGCCTGCCCCTGCGTGCCTGGGCTCCCGCGCACAGCCCCAGCTCAGGGCAAGCAGCCCCTGAGCCAAGACCTGCAGGAGGCGCAGAGCGCCCCCACCTGGAAGCCGAGTGAACAGCTGGCGCGGAGGCGAGCCTCCTCGAGGGAAGAAGAGGCAGCCCAGCCTCGTTTGGCTCAAGCCCTACTTGGCTGGAGCCGAGTGCGCCTCCAGGACGGCAGAGCTCCAGCTCTGCTCAGAGGCCCGTTCTGGCAGAGTTGCTGGCGCGAGGCTGCTCTGCCCTGGGCGAGCCTTGCCCAGACTTGCCTGGCTGCTAGGCTTCCTGCCCAGGAAGGAGCAGGCTGCGCGAGGCTGGGAGACGCCACTGGCGCCTTCCTGGCCTCAGCTCCGCTCCTGCCTTGCCTTTGCACCTAGGCCCCAGGCGTCCTTGGGGAGGGCTTAGGGGCCGGTGGCTTGCACCCTGCCAAGGGCTCCAGCAGGAAGAGCTCTGTGCGAGGCAAGGGAAGGGCCAGTGCAGGGCTCCTCCAGCGGTTGCTTGGCCGCCCAGGCTCAGCGCCGCACGGAGTGCACCAGGCTCCCAGGGCCCCTGGCTGGGGTCTGCAGCCCCGCACACCCGGAGGCTGACTCCCTGGGCGCCCAGCAGCTGCCTCACACACGTAGCTTCCCTAGCGCTCTCCTCCCCAGCAGAGACGTGTGCAGCTGGTTGGGGCCTGCCCCTGCGTGCCTGGGCTCCTGCGCACAGCCCCAGCTCAGGGCAAGCAGCCCTTGAGCCAAGACCTGCAGGAGGCGCAGAGCGCCCCCACCTGGAAGCCGAGTGAACAGCTGGCGGGGAGGCGAGCCTCCTCGAGGGAAGAAGAGGCAGCCCAGCCTCGTTTGGCTCAAGCCCTACTTGGCTGGAGCCGAGTGCGCCTCCAGGACGGCAGAGCTCCAGCTCTGCTCAGAGGCCCGTTCTGGCAGAGTTGCTGGCGCGAGGCTGCTCTGCCCTGGGCGAGCCTTGCCCAGACTTGCCTCGCTGCTAGGCTTCCTGCCCAGGAAGGAGCAGGCTGCGCGAGGCTGGGAGACGCCACTGGCGCCTTCCTGGCCTCAGCTCCGCTCCTGCCTTGCCTTTGCACCTAGGCCCCAGGCGTCCTTGGGGAGGGCTTAGGGGCCGGTGGCTTGCACACTGCCAAGGGCTCCAGCAGGAAGAGCTCTGTGCGAGGGAAGGGAAGGGCCAGTGCAGGGCTCCTCCAGCGGTTGCTTGGCCGCCCAGGCTCAGCGCCGCACGGAGTGCACCAGGCTCCCAGGGCCCCTGGCTGGGGTCTGCAGCCCCGCACACCCGGAGGCTGACTCCCTGGGAGTCCAGCAGCTGCCTCACACACGTAGCTTCCCTAGCGCTCTCCTCCCCAACAGAGACGTGTGCAGCTGGTTGGGGCCTGCCCCTGCGTGCCTGGGCTCCCGCCCACAGCCCCAGCTCAGGGCAAGCAGCCCCTGAGCCAAGACCTGCAGGAGGCGCAGAGCGCCCCCACCTGGAAGCCGAGTGAACAGCTGGCGGGGAGGCGAGCCTCCTCGAGGGAAGAAGAGGCAGCCCAGCCTCGTTTGGCTCAAGCCCTACTTGGCTGGAGCCGAGTGCGCCTCCAGGACGGCAGAGCTCCAGCTCTGCTCAGAGGCCCGTTCTGGCAGAGTTGCTGGCGCGAGGCTGCTCTGCCCTGGGCGAGCCTTGCCCAGACTTGCCTCGCTGCTAGGCTTCCTGCCCAGGAAGGAGCAGGCTGCGCGAGGCTGGGAGACGCCACTGGCGCGTTCCTGGCCTCAGCTCCGCTCCTGCCTTGCCTTTGCACCTAGGCCCCAGGCGTCCTTGGGGAGGGCTTAGGGGCCGGTGGCTTGCAGAGTCCCAAGGGCTCCAGCAGGAAGAGCTCTGTGCGAGGGAAGGGAAGGGCCAGTGCAGGGCTCCTCCAGCGATTGCTTGGCCGCCCAGGCTCAGCGCCGCACGGAGTGCACCAGGCTCCCAGGGCCCCTGGCTGGGGTCTGCAGCCCCGCACACCCGGAGGCTGACTCCCTGGGCGCCCAGCAGCTGCCTCACACACGTAGCTTCCCTAGCGCTCTCCTCCCCAGCAGAGACGTGTGCAGCTGGTTGGGGCCTGCCCCTGCGTGCCTGGGCTCCCGCCCACAGCCCCAGCTCAGGGCAAGCAGCCCCTGAGCCAAGACCTGCAGGAGGCGCAGAGCGCCCCCACCTGGAAGCCGAGTGAACAGCTGGCGGGGAGGCGAGCCTCCTCGAGGGAAGAAGAGGCAGCCCAGCCTCGTTTGGCTCAAGCCCTACTTGGCTGGAGCCGAGTGCGCCTCCAGGACGGCAGAGCTCCAGCTCTGCTCAGAGGCCCCTTCTGGCAGAGTTGCTGGCGCGAGGCTGCTCTGCCCTGGGCGAGCCTTGCCCAGACTTGCCTCGCTGCTAGGCTTCCTGCCCAGGAAGGAGCAGGCTGCGCGAGGCTGGGAGACGCCACTGGCGCCTTCCTGGCCTCAGCTCCGCTCCTGCCTTGCCTTTGCACCTAGGCCCCAGGCGTCCTTGGGGAGGGCTTAGTGGCCTGTGGCTTGCAGAGTGCCAAGGGCTCCAACAGGAAGAGCTCTGTGCGAGGGAAGGGAAGGGCCAGTGCAGGGCTCCTCCAGCGGTTGCTTGGCCGCGCAGGCTCAGCGCCGCACGGAGTGCACCAGGCTCCCAGGGCCCCTGGCTGGGGTCTGCAGCCCCGCACACCCGGAGGCTGACTCCCTGGGCGCCCAGCAGCTGCCTCACACACGAAGCTTCCCTAGCGCTCTCCTCCCCAGCAGAGACGTGTGCAGCTGGTTGGGGCCTGCCCCTGCGTGCCTGGGCTCCTGCGCACAGCCCCAGCTCAGGGCAAGCAGCCCCTGAGCCAAGACCTGCAGGAGGCGAAGAGCGCCCCCAACTGGAAGCCGAGTGAACAGCTGTCGGCGAGGCGAGCCTCCTCGAGGGAAGAAGAGGCAGCACAGCCTCGTTTGGCTCAAGCCCTACTTGGCTGGAGCCGAGTGCGCCTCCAGGACGGCAGTGCTCCAGCTCTGCTCAGAGGCCCGATCTGGCAAAGTGGCTGGCGCGAGGCTGCTCTGCCCTGGGCGAGCCTTGCCCAGACTTGCCTCGCTGCTAGGCTTCCTGCCCAGGAAGGAGCAGGCTGCGCGAGGCTGGGAGACGCCACTGGCGCCTTCCTGGCCTCAGCTCCGCTCCTGCCTTGCCTTTGCACCTAGGCCCCAGGCGTCCTTGGGGAGGGCTTAGGGGCCGGTGGCTTGCAGAGTCCCAAGGGCTCCAGCAGGAAGAGCTCTGTGCGAGGGAAGGGAAGGGCCAGTGCAGGGCTCCTCCAGCGATTGCTTGGCCGCGCAGGCTCAGCGCCGCACGGAGTGCACCAGGCTCCCAGGGCCCCTGGCTGGGGTCTGCAGCCCCGCACACCCGGAGGCTGACTCCCTGGGCGCCCAGCAGCTGCCTCACACACGAAGCTTCCCTAGCGCTCTCCTCCCCAGCAGAGACGTGTGCAGCTGGTTGGGGCCTGCCCCTGCGTGCCTGGGCTCCTGCGCACAGCCCCAGCTCAGGGCAAGCAGCCCCTGAGCCAAGACCTGCAGGAGGGGCCGAGCGCCCCCACCTGGAAGCCGAGTGAACAGCTGGCGGGGAGGCGAGCCTCCTCGAGGGAAGAAGAGGCAGCCCAGCCTCGTTTGGCTCAAGCCCTACTTGGCTGGAGCCGAGTGCGCCTCCAGGACGGCAGAGCTCCAGCTCTGCTCAGAGGCCCGTTCTGGCAGAGTTGCTGGCGCGAGGCTGCTCTGCCCTGGGCGAGCCTTGCCCAGACTTGCCTCGCTGCTAGGCTTCCTGCCCAGGAAGGAGCAGGCTGCGCGAGGCTGGGAGACGCCACTGGCGCCTTCCTGGCCTCAGCTCCGCTCCTGCCTTGCCTTTGCACCTAGGCCCCAGGCGTCCTTGGGGAGGGCTTAGTGGCCGGTGGCTTGCAGAGTGCCAAGGGCTCCAGCAGGAAGAGCTCTGTGCGAGGGAAGGGAAGGGCCAGTGCAGGGCTCCTCCAGCGGTTGCTTGGCCGCGCAGGCTCAGCGCCGCACGGAGTGCACCAGGCTCCCAGGGCCCCTGGCTGGGGTCTGCAGCCCCGCACACCCGGAGGCTGACTCCCTGGGCGCCCAGCAGCTGCCTCACACACGAAGCTTCCCTAGCGCTCTCCTCCCCAGCAGAGACGTGTGCAGCTGGTTGGGGCCTGCCCCTGCGTGCCTGGACTCCCGCGCACAGCCCCAGCTCAGGGCAAGCAGCCCCTGAGCCAAGACCTGCAGGATGCGCTGAGCGCCCCCACCTGGAAGCCGAGTGAACAGCTGGCGCGGAGGCGAGCCTCCTCGAGGGAAGAAGAGGCAGCCCAGCCTCGTTTGGCTCAAGCCCTACTTGGCTGGAGCCGAGTGCGCCTCCAGGACGGCAGAGCTCCAGCTCTGCTCAGAGGCCGTTCTGGCAGAGTTGCTGGCGCGAGGCTGCTCTGCCCTGGGCGAGCCTTGCCCAGACTTGCCTCGCTGCTAGGCTTCCTGCCCAGGAAGGAGCAGGCTGCGCGAGGCTGGGAGACGCCCCTGGCGCCTTCCTGGCCTCAGCTCCGCTCCTGCCTAGCCTTTGCACCTAGGCCCCAGGCGTCCTTGGGGAGGGCTTAGGGGCCGGTGGCTTGCAGAGTGCCAAGGGCTCCAGCAGGAAGAGCTCTGTGCGAGGGAAGGGAAGGGCCAGTGCAGGGCTCCTCCAGCGGTTGCTTGGCCGCCCAGACTCAGCCCCGCACGGAGTGCCCCAGGCTCCCAGGGCCCTGGCTGGGGTCTGCAGCCCCGCACACCCGGAGGCTGACTCTCTGGGCGCCCAGCAGATGCCTCACACACGTAGCTTCCCTAGCGCTCTCCTCCCCAGCAGAGACGTGTGCAGCTGGTTGGGGCCTGCCCCTGCGTGCCTGGGCTCCTGCGCACAGCCCCAGCTCAGGGCAAGCAGCCCCTGGCCAAGACCTGCAGGAGGCGAAGAGCGCCCCCAACTGGAAGCCGAGTGAAGAGCTGGCGGGGAGGCGAGCCTCCTCGAGGGAAGAAGAGGCAGCACAGCCTCGTTTGGCTCAAGCCCTACTTGGCTGGAGCCGAGTGCGCCTCCAGGACGGCAGAGCTCCAGCTCTGCTCAGAGGCCCGATCTGGCAGAGTTGCTGGCGCGAAGCTGCTCTGCCCTGGGCGAGCCTTGCCCAGACTTGCCTCGCTGCTAGGCTTCCTGCCCAGGAAGGAGCAGGCTGCGCGAGGCTGGGAGACGCCACTGGCGCCTTCCTGGCCTCAGTTCCGCTCCTGCCTTGCCTTTGCACCTAGGCCCCAGGCGTCCTTGGGGAGGGCTTAGGGGCCGGTGGCTTGCACACTGCCAAGGGCTCCAGCAGGAACAGCTCTGTGCGAGGGAAGGGAAGGGCCAGTGCAGGGCTCCTCCTGCGGTTGCTTGGCCGCCCAGGCTCAGCGCTGCACGGAGTGCACCAGGCTCCCAGGGCCCCTGGCTGGGGTCTGCAGCCCCGCACACCCGGAGGCTGACTCCCTGGGAGTCCAGCAGCTGCCTCACACACGTAGCTTCCCTAGCGCTCTCCTCCCCAGCAGAGACGTGTGCAGCTGGTTGGGGCCTGCCCCTGCGTGCCTGGGCTCCCGCGCACAGCCCCAGCTCAGGGCAAGCAGCCCCTGAGCCAAGACCTGCAGGAGGCGCAGAGCGCCCCCACCTGGAAGCCGAGTGAACAGCTGGCGCGGAGGCGAGCCTCCTCGAGGGAAGAAGAGGCAGCCCAGCCTCGTTTGGCTCAAGCCCTACTTGGCTGGAGCCGAGTGCGCCTCCAGGACGGCAGAGCTCCAACTCTGCTCAGAGGCCCGTTCTGGCAGAGTTGCTGGCGCGAGGCTGCTCTGCCCTGGGCGAGCCTTGCCCAGACTTGCCTCGCTGCTAGGCTTCCTGCCCAGGAAGGAGCAGGCTGCGCGAGGCTGGGAGACGCCACTGGCGCCTTCCTGGCCTCAGCTCCGCTCCTGCCTTGCCTTTGCACCTAGGCCCCAGGCGTCCTTGGGGAGGGCTTAGGGGCCGGTGGCTTGCAGAGTCCCAAGGGCTCCAGCAGGAAGAGCTCTGTGCGAGGGAAGGGAAGGGCCTGTGCAGGGCTCCTCCAGCGGTTGCTTGGCCGCCCAGGCTCAGCGCCGCACGGAGTGCACCAGGCTCCCAGGGCCCCTGGCTGGGGTCTGCAGCCCCGCACACCCGGAGGCTGACTCCCTGGGCGCCCAGCAGCTGCCTCACACACGTAGCTTCCCTAGCGCTCTCCTCCCCAGCAGAGACGTGTGCAGCTGGTTGGGGCCTGCCCCTGCGTGCCTGCGCTCCCGCGCACAGCCCCAGCTCAGGGCAAGCAGCCCCTGAGCCAAGACCTGCAGGAGGCGCAGAGCGCCCCCACCTGGAAGCCGAGTGAACAGCTGGCGGGGAGGCGAGCCTCCTCGAGGGAAGAAGAGGCAGCCCAGCCTCGTTTGGCTCAAGCCCTACTTGGCTGGAGCCGAGTGCGCCTCCAGGACGGCAGAGCTCCAGCTCTGCTCAGAGGCCCGTTCTGGCAGAGTTGCTGGCGCGAGGCTGCTCTGCCCTGGGCGAGCCTTGCCCAGACTTGCCTCGCTGCTAGGCTTCCTGCCCAGGAAGGAGCAGGCTGCGCGAGGCTGGGAGACGCCACTGGCGCCTTCCTGGCCTCAGCTCCGCTCCTGCCTTGCCTTTGCACCTAGGCCCCAGGCGTCCTTGGGGAGGGCTTAGGGGCCGGTGGCTTGCACACTGCCAAGGGCTCCAGCAGGAAGAGCTCTGTGCGAGGGAAGGGAAGGGCCAGTGCAGGGCTCCTCCAGCGGTTGCTTGGCCGCCCAGGCTCAGCGCTGCACGGAGTGCACCAGGCTCCCAGGGCCCCTGGCTGGGGTCTGCAGCCCCGCACACCCGGAGGCTGACTCCCTGGGCGCCCAGCAGCTGCCTCACACACGTAGCTTTCCTAGCGCTCTCCTCCCCAGCAGAGACGTGTGCAGCTGGTTGGGGCCTGCCCCTGCGTGCCTGGGCTCCCGCGCACAGCCCCAGCTCAGGGCAAGCAGCCCCTGAGCCAAGACCTGCAGGAGGCGCAGAGCGCCCCCACCTGGAAGCCGAGTGAACAGCTGGCGGGGAGGCGAGCCTCCTCGAGGGAAGAAGAGGCAGCCCAGCCTCGTTTGGCTCAAGCCCTACTTGGCTGGAGCCGAGTGCGCCTCCAGGACGGCAGAGCTCCAGCTCTGCTCAGAGGCCCGTTCTGGCCGAGGTGCTGGCGCGAGGCTGCTCTGCCCTGGGCGAGCCTTGCCCAGACTTGCCTCGCTGCTAGGCTTCCTGCCCAGGAAGGAGCAGGCTGCGCGAGGCTGGGAGACGCCACTGGCGCCTTCCTGGCCTCAGCTCCGCTCCTGCCTTGCCTTTGCACCTAGGCCCCAGGCGTCCTTGGGGAGGGCTTAGGGGCCGGTGGCTTGCACACTGCCAAGGGCTCCAGCAGGAAGAGCTCTGTGCGAGGGAAGGGAAGGGCCAGTGCAGGGCTACTCCAGCGGTTGCTTGGCCGCCCAGGCTCAGCGCCGCACGGAGTGCACCAGGCTCCCAGGGCCCCTGGCTGGGGTCTGCAGCCCCGCACACCCGGAGGCTGACTCCCTGGGAGTCCAGCAGCTGCCTCACACACGTAGCTTCCCTAGCGCTCTCCTCCCCAGCAGAGACGTGTGCAGCTGGTTGGGGCCTGCCCCTGCGTGCCTGGGCTCCCGCCCACAGCCCCAGCTCAGGGCAAGCAGCCCCTGAGCCAAGACCTGCAGGAGGCGCAGAGCGCCCCCACCTGGAAGCCGAGTGAACAGCTGGCGGGGAGGCGAGCCTCCTCGAGGGAAGAAGAGGCAGCCCAGCCTCGTTTGGCTCAAGCCCTACTTGGCTGGAGCCGAGTGCGCCTCCAGGACGGCAGAGCTCCAGCTCTGCTCAGAGGCCCGTTCTGGCAGAGTTGCTGGCGCGAGGCTGCTCTGCCCTGGGCGAGCCTTGCCCAGACTTGCCTCGCTGCTAGGCTTCCTGCCCAGGAAGGAGCAGGCTGCGCGAGGCTGGGAGACGCCACTGGCGCCTTCCTGGCCTCAGCTCCGCTCCTGCCTTGCCTTTGCACCTAGGCCCCAGGCGTCCTTGGGGAGGGCTTAGGGGCCGGTGGCTTGCACACTGCCAAGGGCTCCAGCAGGAAGAGCTCTGTGCGAGGGAAGGGAAGGGCCAGTGCAGGGCTCCTCCAGCGGTTGATTGTCCGCCCAGGCTCAGCGCCGCACGGAGTGCACCAGGCTCCCAGGGCCCCTGGCTGGGGTCTGCAGCCCCGCACACCCGGAGGCTGACTCCCTGGGCGCCCAGCAGCTGCCTCACACACGTAGCTTCCCTAGCGCTCTCCTCCCCAGCAGAGACGTGTGCAGCTGGTTGGGGCCTGCCCCTGCGTGCCTGGGCTCCTGCGCACAGCCCCAGCTCAGGGCAAGCAGCCCCTGAGCCAAGACCTGCAGGAGGCGCAGAGCCCCCCAACTGGAAGCCGAGTGAACAGCTGGCGGGGAGGCGAGCCTCCTCGAGGGAAGAAGAGGCAGCCCAGCCTCGTTTGGCTCAAGCCCTACTTGGCTGGAGCCGAGTGCGCCTCCAGGACGGCAGAGCTCCCGCTCTGCTCAGAGGCCCGTTCTGGCAGAGTTGCTGGCGCGAGGCTGCTCTGCCCTGGGCGAGCCTTGCCCAGACTTGCCTCACTGCTAGGCTTCCTGCCCAGGAAGGAGCAGGCTGCGCGAGGCTGGGAGACGCCACTGGCGCCTTCCTGGCCTCAGCTCCGCTCCTGCCTTGCCTTTGCACCTAGGCCCCAGGCGTCCTTGGGGAGGGCTTAGGGGCCGGTGGCTTGCACACTGCCAAGGGCTCCAGCAGGAAGAGCTCTGTGCGAGGGAAGGGAAGGGCCAGTGCAGGGCTCCTCCAGCGGTTGATTGGCCGCCCAGGCTCAGCGCCGCACGGAGTGCACCAGGCTCCCAGGGCCCCTGGTTGGGGTCTGCAGCCCCGCACACCCGGAGGCTGACTCCCTGGAAGTCCAGCAGCTGCCTCACACACGTAGCTTCCATAGCGCTCTCCTCCCCAGCAGAGACGTGTGCAGCTGGTGGGGCCTGCCCCTGCGTGCCTGGGCTCCCGCCCACAGCCCCAGCTCAGGGCAAGCAGCCCCTGAGCCAAGACCTGCAGGAGGGGTCGAGCGCCCCCACCTGGAAGCCGAGTGAACAGCTGGCGGGGAGGCGAGCCTCCTCGAGGGAAGAAGAGGCAGCCCAGCCACGTTTGGCTCAAGCCCTAGTTGGCTGGAGCCGAGTGCGCCTCCAGGACGGCAGAGCTCCAGCTCTGCTCAGAGGCCCGTTCTGGCCGAGTTGCTGGCGCGAGGCTGCTCTGACCTGGGCGAGCCTTGCCCAGACTTGCCTCGCTGCTAGGCTTCCTGCCCAGGAAGGAGCAGGCTGCGCGAGGCTGGGAGACGCCACTGGCGCCTTCCTGGCCTCAGCTCCGCTCCTGCCTTGCCTTTGCACCTAGGCCCCAGGCGTCCTTGGGGAGGGCTTAGGGGCCGGTGGCTTGCACACTGCCAAGGGCTCCAGCAGGAAGAGCTCTGTGCGAGGGAAGAGAAGGGCCAGTGCAGGGCTCCTCCAGCGGTTGCTTGACCGCCCAGGCTCAGCGCCGCACGGAGTGCACCAGGCTCCCAGGGCCCCTGGCTGGGGTCTGCAGCCCCGCACACCCGGAGGCTGACTCCCTGGAAGTCCAGCAGCTGCCTCACACACGTAGCTTCCATAATGCTCTCCTCCCCAGCAGAGATGTGTGCAGCTAGCTGGGGCCTGCCCCTGCGTACCTGGGCTGCCGCCCACAGCCCCAGCTCAGGGCAAGCAGGCCCTGAGCCAAGACCTGCAGGAGGCGCAGAGCGCCCCCACCTGGAAGCCGAGTGAACAGCTGGCGGGGAGGCGAGCCTCCTCGAGGGAAGAAGAGGCAGCCCAGCCTCGTTTGGCTCAAGCCCTACTTCTCTGGAGCCGAGTGCGCCTCCAGGACGGCAGAGCTCCAGCTCTGCTCAGAGGCCCGTTCTGGCAGAGTTGCTGGCGCGAGGCTGCTCTGCCCTGGGCGAGCCTTGCCCAGACTTGCCTCGCTGCTAGGCTTCCTGCCCAGGAAGGAGCAGGCTGCGCGAGGCTGGGAGACGCCACTGGCGCCTTCCTGGCCTCAGCTCCGCTCCTGCCTTGCTTTTGCACCTAGGCCCCAGGCGTCCTTGGGGAGGGCTTAGGGGCCGGTGGCTTGCACACTGCCAAGGGCTCCAGCAGGAAGAGCTCTGTGCGAGGGAAGGGAAGGGCCAGTGCAGGGCTCCACCAGCGGTTTCTTGGCCGCCCAGGCTCAGCGACGCACGGAGTGCCCCAAGCTCCCAGGGCCCCTGGCTTGGGTCTGCAGCCCCGCACACCCGGAGGCTGACTCCCTGGGCTCCCAGCAGCTGCCTCACACACGTAGCTTCCCTAGCGCTCTCCTCCCCAGCAGAGACGGGTGCAGCTGGTTGGGGCCTGCCCCTGCGTGCCTGGGCTCCCGCGCACAGCCCCAGCTCAGGGCAAGCAGCCCCTGAGCCAAGACCTGCAGGAGGCGCAGAGCGCCCCCAACTGGAAGCCGAGTGAACAGCTGGCGGGGAGGCGAGCCTCCTCGAGGAAAGAAGAGGCAGCCCAGCCTCGTTTGGCTCAAGCCCTACTTGGCTGGAGCCGAGTGCGCCTCCAGGACGGCAGAGCTCCAGCTCTGCTCAGAGGCCTGTTCTGGCAGAGTTGCTGGCGCGAGGCTGCTCTGCCCTGGGCGAGCCTTGCCCAGACTTGCCTCGCTGCTAGGCTTCCTGCCCAGGAAGGAGCAGGCTGCGCGAGGCTGGGAGACGCCACTGGCGCCTTCCTGGCCTCAGCTCCGCTCCTGCCTTGCCTTTGCACCTAGGCCCCAGGCGTCCTTGGGGAGGGCTTAGGGGCCGGTGGCTTGCACACTGCCAAGGGCTCCAGCAGGAAGAGCTCTGTGCGAGGGAAGGGAAGGGCCAGTGCAGGGCTCCTCCAGCGGTTGCTTGGCCGCCCAGGCTCTGCGCCGCACGGAGTGCATCAGGCTCCCAGGGCCCCTGGCTGGAGTCTGCAGCCCCGCACACCCGGAGGCTGACTCCCTGGGCGCCCAGCAGCTGCCTCACACACGTAGCTTCCCTAGCGCTCTCCTCCCCAGCAGAGACGTGTGCAGCTGGTTGGGGCCTGCCCCTGCGTGCCTGGGCTCCTGCGCACATCCCCAGCTCAGGGCAAGCATCCCCTGAGCCAAGACCTGTAGGAGGCGCAGAGCGCCCCCACCTGGAAGCCGAGTGAACAGCTGGTGGGGAAGATAGCCTCCTCGAGGGAAGAAGAGGCAGCCCAGCCTCGTTTGGCTCAAGCCCTACTTGGCTGGAGCCGAGTGCGCCTCCAGGACGGCAGAGCTCCAGCTCTGCTCAGAGGCCCGTTCTGGCAGAGTTGCTGGCGCGAGGCTGCTCTGCCCTAGGCGAGCCTTGCCCAGACTTGCCTCGCTGCTAGGCTTCCTGCCCAGGAAGGAGCAGGCTGCGCGAGGCTGGGAGACGCCACTGGCGCCTTCCTGGCCTCAGCTCCGCTCCTGCCTTGCCTTTGCACCTAGGCCCCAGGCGTCCTTGGGGAGGGCTTAGGGGCCGGTGGCTTGCACACTGCCAAGGGCTCCAGCAGGAAGAGCTCTGTGCGAGGGAAGGGAAGGGCCAGTGCAGGGCTCCTCCAGCGGTTGCTTGGCCGCCCAGGCTCAGCGCCGCACGGAGTGCACCAGGCTCCCAGGGCCCCTGGCTGGGGTCTGCAGCCCCGCACACCCGGAGGCTGACTCCCTGGGCGCCCAGCAGCTGCCTCACACACGTAGCTTCCCTAGCGCTCTCCTCCCCAGCAGAGACGTGTGCAGCTGGTTGGGGCCTGCCCCTGCGTGCCTGGGCTCCTGCGCACAGCCCCAGCTCAGGGCAAGCAGCCCCTGAGCCAAGACCTGCAGGAGGCGAAGAGCGCCCCCAACTGGAAGCCGAGTGAACAGCTGGCGGGGAGGCGAGCCTCCTCGAGGGAAGAAGAGGCAGCACAGCCTCGTTTGGCTCAAGCCCTACTTGGCTGGAACCGAGTGCGCCTCCAGGACGGCAGAGCTCCCGCTCTGCTCAGAGGCCCGTTCTGGCAGAGTTGCTGGCGCGAGGCTGCTCTGCCCTGGGCGAGCCTTGCCCAGACTTGCCTCACTGCTAGGCTTCCTGCCCAGGAAGGAGCAGGCTGCGCGAGGCTGGGAGACGCCACTGGCGCCTTCCTGGCCTCAGCTCCGCTCCTGCCTTGCCTTTGCACCTAGGCCCCAGGCGTCCTTGGGGAGGGCTTAGGGGCCGGTGGCTTGCACACTGCCAAGGGCTCCAGCAGGAAGAGCTCTGTGCGAGGGAAGGGAAGGGCCAGTGCAGGGCTCCTCCAGCGGTTGATTGGCCGCCCAGGCTCAGCGCCGCACGGAGTGCACCAGGCTCCCAGGGCCCCTGGTTGGGGTCTGCAGCCCCGCACACCCGGAGGCTGACTCCCTGGAAGTCCAGCAGCTGCCTCACACACGTAGCTTCCATAGCGCTCTCCTCCCCAGCAGAGATGTGTGCAGCTAGCTGGGGCCTGCCCCTGCGTACCTGGGCTGCCGCCCACAGCCCCATCTCAGGGCAAGCAGGCCCTGAGCCAAGACCTGCAGGAGGCGCAGAGCGCCCCCACCTGGAAGCCGAGTGAACAGCTGGCGGGGAGGCGAGCCTCCTCGAGGGAAGAAGAGGCAGCCCAGCCTCGTTTGGCTCAAGCCCTACTTCTCTGGAGCCGAGTGCGCCTCCAGGACGGCAGAGCTCCAGCTCTTCTCAGAGGCCCGTTCTGGCAGAGTTGCTGGCGCGAGGCTGCTCTGCCCTGGGCGAGCCTTGCCCAGACTTGCCTCGCTGCTAGGCTTCCTGCCCAGGAAGGAGCAGGCTGCGCGAGGCTGGGAGACGCCACTGGCGCCTTCCTGGCCTCCGCTCCGCTCCTGCCTTGCTTTTGCACCTAGGCCCCAGGCGTCCTTGGGGAGGGCTTAGGGGCCGGTGGCTTGCACACTGCCAAGGGCTCCAGCAGGAAGAGCTCTGTGCGAGGGAAGGGAAGGGCCAGTGCAGGGCTCCTCCAGCGGTTTCTTGGCCGCCCAGGCTCAGCGACTCACGGAGTGCCCCAGGCTCCCAGGGCCCCTGGCTTGGGTCTGCAGCCCCGCACACCCGGAGGCTGACTCCCTGGGCGCCCAGCAGCTGCCTCACACACGTAGCTTCCCTAGCTCTCTCCTCCCCAGCAGAGACGTGTGCAGCTGGTTGGGGCCTGCCCCTGCGTGCCTGGGCTCCCGCCCACAGCCCCAGCTCAGGGCAAGCAGCCCCTGAGCCAAGACCTGCAGGAGGCGAAGAGCGCCCCCAACTGGAAGCCGAGTGAACAGCTGGTGGGGAGGCGAGCCTCCTCGAGGGAAGAAGAGGCAGCACAGCCTCGTTTGGCTCAAGCCCTACTTGGCTGGAGCCGAGTGCGCCTCCAGGACGGCAGAGCTCCCGCTCTGCTCAGAGGCCCGTTCTGGCAGAGTTGCTGGCGCGAGGCTGCTCTGCCCTGGGCGAGCCTTGCCCAGACTTGCCTCACTGCTAGGCTTCCTGCCCAGGAAGGAGCAGGCTGCGCGAGGCTGGGAGACGCCACTGGCGCCTTCTTGGCCTCAGCTCCGCTCCTGCCTTGCCTTTGCACCTAGGCCCCAGGCGTCCTTGGGGAGGGCTTAGGGGCCGGTGGCTTGCACACTGCCAAGGGCTCCAGCAGGAAGAGCTCTGTGCGAGGCAAGGGAAGGGCCAGTGCAGGGCTCCACCAGCGGTTTCTTGGCCGCCCAGGCTCAGCGACGCACGGAGTGCCCCAAGCTCCCAGGGCCCCTGGCTTGGGTCTGCAGCCCCGCACACCCGGAGGCTGACTCCCTGGGCTCCCAGCAGCTGCCTCACACACGTAGCTTCCCTAGCGCTCTCCTCCCCAGCAGAGACGGGTGCAGCTGGTTGGGGCCTGCCCCTGCGTGCCTGGGCTCCCGCGCACAGCCCCAGCTCAGGGCAAGCAGCCCCTGAGCCAAGACCTGCAGGAGGCGCAGAGCGCCCCCAACTGGAAGCCGAGTGAACAGCTGGCGGGGAGGCGAGCCTCCTCGAGGAAAGAAGAGGCAGCCCAGCCTCGTTTGGCTCAAGCCCTACTTGGCTGGAGCCGAGTGCGCCTCCAGGACGGCAGAGCTCCAGCTCTGCTCAGAGGCCTGTTCTGGCAGAGTTGCTGGCGCGAGGCTGCTCTGCCCTGGGCGAGCCTTGCCCAGACTTGCCTCGCTGCTAGGCTTCCTGCCCAGGAAGGAGCAGGCTGCGCGAGGCTGGGAGACGCCACTGGCGCCTTCCTGGCCTCAGCTCCGCTCCTGCCTTGCCTTTGCACCTAGGCCCCAGGCGTCCTTGGGGAGGGCTTAGGGGCCGGTGGCTTGCACACTGCCAAGGGCTCCAGCAGGAAGAGCTCTGTGCGAGGGAAGGGAAGGGCCAGTGCAGGGCTCCTCCAGCGGTTGCTTGGCCGCCCAGGCTCTGCGCCGCACGGAGTGCATCAGGCTCCCAGGGCCCCTGGCTGGAGTCTGCAGCCCCGCACACCCGGAGGCTGACTCCCTGGGCGCCCAGCAGCTGCCTCACACACGTAGCTTCCCTAGCGCTCTCCTCCCCAGCAGAGACGTGTGCAGCTGGTTGGGGCCTGCCCCTGCGTGCCTGGGCTCCTGCGCACATCCCCAGCTCAGGGCAAGCATCCCCTGAGCCAAGACCTGTAGGAGGCGCAGAGCGCCCCCACCTGGAAGCCGAGTGAACAGCTGGTGGGGAAGATAGCCTCCTCGAGGGAAGAAGAGGCAGCCCAGCCTCGTTTGGCTCAAGCCCTACTTGGCTGGAGCCGAGTGCGCCTCCAGGACGGCAGAGCTCCAGCTCTGCTCAGAGGCCCGTTCTGGCAGAGTTGCTGGCGCGAGGCTGCTCTGCCCTAGGCGAGCCTTGCCCAGACTTGCCTCACTGCTAGGCTTCCTGCCCAGGAAGGAGCAGGCTGCGCGAGGCTGGGAGACGCCACTGGCGCCTTCCTGGCCTCAGCTCCGCTCCTGCCTTGCCTTTGCACCTAGGCCCCAGGCGTCCTTGGGGAGGGCTTAGGGGCCGGTGGCTTGCACACTGCCAAGGGCTCCAGCAGGAAGAGCTCTGTGCGAGGGAAGGGAAGGGCCAGTGCAGGGCTCCTCCAGCGGTTGCTTGGCCGCCCAGGCTCAGCGCCGCACGGAGTGCACCAGGCTCCCAGGGCCCCTGGCTGGGGTCTGCAGCCCCGCACACCCGGAGGCTGACTCCCTGGGCGCCCAGCAGCTGCCTCACACACGTAGCTTCCCTAGCGCTCTCCTCCCCAGCAGAGACGTGTGCAGCTGGTTGGGGCCTGCCCCTGCGTGCCTGGGCTCCTGCGCACAGCCCCAGCTCAGGGCAAGCAGCCCCTGAGCCAAGACCTGCAGGAGGCGAAGAGCGCCCCCAACTGGAAGCCGAGTGAACAGCTGGCGGGGAGGCGAGCCTCCTCGAGGGAAGAAGAGGCAGCACAGCCTCGTTTGGCTCAAGCCCTACTTGGCTGGAACCGAGTGCGCCTCCAGGACGGCAGAGCTCCCGCTCTGCTCAGAGGCCCGTTCTGGCAGAGTTGCTGGCGCGAGGCTGCTCTGCCCTGGGCGAGCCTTGCCCAGACTTGCCTCACTGCTAGGCTTCCTGCCCAGGAAGGAGCAGGCTGCGCGAGGCTGGGAGACGCCACTGGCGCCTTCCTGGCCTCAGCTCCGCTCCTGCCTTGCCTTTGCACCTAGGCCCCAGGCGTCCTTGGGGAGGGCTTAGGGGCCGGTGGCTTGCACACTGCCAAGGGCTCCAGCAGGAAGAGCTCTGTGCGAGGGAAGGGAAGGGCCAGTGCAGGGCTCCTCCAGCGGTTGATTGGCCGCCCAGGCTCAGCGCCGCACGGAGTGCACCAGGCTCCCAGGGCCCCTGGTTGGGGTCTGCAGCCCCGCACACCCGGAGGCTGACTCCCTGGAAGTCCAGCAGCTGCCTCACACACGTAGCTTCCATAGCGCTCTCCTCCCCAGCAGAGATGTGTGCAGCTAGCTGGGGCCTGCCCCTGCGTACCTGGGCTGCCGCCCACAGCCCCATCTCAGGGCAAGCAGGCCCTGAGCCAAGACCTGCAGGAGGCGCAGAGCGCCCCCACCTGGAAGCCGAGTGAACAGCTGGCGGGGAGGCGAGCCTCCTCGAGGGAAGAAGAGGCAGCCCAGCCTCGTTTGGCTCAAGCCCTACTTCTCTGGAGCCGAGTGCGCCTCCAGGACGGCAGAGCTCCAGCTCTTCTCAGAGGCCCGTTCTGGCAGAGTTGCTGGCGCGAGGCTGCTCTGCCCTGGGCGAGCCTTGCCCAGACTTGCCTCGCTGCTAGGCTTCCTGCCCAGGAAGGAGCAGGCTGCGCGAGGCTGGGAGACGCCACTGGCGCCTTCCTGGCCTCCGCTCCGCTCCTGCCTTGCTTTTGCACCTAGGCCCCAGGCGTCCTTGGGGAGGGCTTAGGGGCCGGTGGCTTGCACACTGCCAAGGGCTCCAGCAGGAAGAGCTCTGTGCGAGGGAAGGGAAGGGCCAGTGCAGGGCTCCTCCAGCGGTTTCTTGGCCGCCCAGGCTCAGCGACTCACGGAGTGCCCCAGGCTCCCAGGGCCCCTGGCTTGGGTCTGCAGCCCCGCACACCCGGAGGCTGACTCCCTGGGCGCCCAGCAGCTGCCTCACACACGTAGCTTCCCTAGCTCTCTCCTCCCCAGCAGAGACGTGTGCAGCTGGTTGGGGCCTGCCCCTGCGTGCCTGGGCTCCCGCCCACAGCCCCAGCTCAGGGCAAGCAGCCCCTGAGCCAAGACCTGCAGGAGGCGAAGAGCGCCCCCAACTGGAAGCCGAGTGAACAGCTGGTGGGGAGGCGAGCCTCCTCGAGGGAAGAAGAGGCAGCACAGCCTCGTTTGGCTCAAGCCCTACTTGGCTGGAGCCGAGTGCGCCTCCAGGACGGCAGAGCTCCCGCTCTGCTCAGAGGCCCGTTCTGGCAGAGTTGCTGGCGCGAGGCTGCTCTGCCCTGGGCGAGCCTTGCCCAGACTTGCCTCACTGCTAGGCTTCCTGCCCAGGAAGGAGCAGGCTGCGCGAGGCTGGGAGACGCCACTGGCGCCTTCTTGGCCTCAGCTCCGCTCCTGCCTTGCCTTTGCACCTAGGCCCCAGGCGTCCTTGGGGAGGGCTTAGGGGCCGGTGGCTTGCACACTGCCAAGGGCTCCAGCAGGAAGAGCTCTGTGCGAGGCAAGGGAAGGGCCAGTGCAGGGCTCCTCCAGCGGTTGATTGGCCGCCCAGGCTCAGCGCTGCACGGAGTGCACCAGGCTCCCAGGGCCCCTGGTTGGGGTCTGCAGCCCCGCACACCCGGAGGCTGACTCCCTGGAAGTCCAGCAGCTGCCTCACACACGTAGCTTCCATAAAGCTCTCCTCCCCAGCAGAGACGTGTGCAGCTGGTTGGGGCCTGCCCCTGCGTGCCTGGGCTCCTGCGCACAGCCCCAGCTCAGGGCAAGCAGCCCCTGAGCCAAGACCTGCAGGAGGGGCCGAGCGCCCCCACCTGGAAGCCGAGTGAACAGCTGGCGGGGAGGCGAGCCTCCTCGAGGGAAGAAGAGGCAGCCCAGCCACGTTTGGCTCAAGCCCTAGTTGGCTGGAGCCGAGTGCGCCTCCAGGACGGCAGAGCTCCAGCTCTGCTCAGAGGCCCGTTCTGGCCGAGTTGCTGGCGCGAGGCTGCTCTGCCCTGGGCGAGCCTTGCCCAGACTTGCCTCGCTGCTAGGCTTCCTGCCCAGGAAGGAGCAGGCTGCGTGAGGCTGGGAGACGCCACTGGCGCCTTCCTGGCCTCAGCTCCGCTCCTGCCTTGCCTTTGCGCCTAGGCCCCAGGCGTCCTTGGGGAGGGCTTAGGGGCCGGTGGCTTGCACACTGCCAAGGGCTCCAGCAGGAAGAGCTCTGTGCGAGGGAAGGGAAGGGCCAGTGCAGGGCTCCTCCAGCGGTTGCTTGGCCGCCCAGGCTCAGCACCGCACGGAGTGCACCAGGCTCCTAGGGCCCCTGGCTGGGGTCTGCAGCCCCGCACACCCGGAGGCTGACTCCCTGGGCGCCCAGCAGCTGCCTCACACACGTAGCTTCCCTAGCGCTCTCCTCCCCAGCAGAGACGTGTACAGCTGGCTGGGGCCTGCCCCTGCGTACCTGGGCTCCCGCGCACAGCCCCAGCTCAGGGCAAGCAGCATCTCAGCCAAGACCTGCAGGAGGCGCAGAGCGCCCCCACCTGGAAGCCCAGTGAACAGCTGGCGGGGAGGCGAGCCTCCTCGAGGGAAGAAGAGGCAGCCCAGCCTCGTTTGGCTCAAGCCCTACTTCTCTGGAACCGAGTGCGCCTCCAGGACGGCAGAGCTCCAGCTCTGCTCAGAGGCCAGTTCTGGCAGAGTTGCTGGCGCGAGGCTGCTCTGCCCTGGGCGAGCCTTGCCCAGACTTGCCTCGCTGCTAGGCTTCCTGCCCAGGAAGGAGCAGGCTGCGCGAGGCTGGGAGACGCCACTGGCGCCTTCCTGGCCTCAGCTCCGCTCCTGCCTTGCCTTTGCACCTAGGCCCCAGGCGTCCTTGGGGAGGGCTTAGGGGCCGGTGGCTTGCACACTGCCAAGGGCTCCAGCAGGAAGAGCTCTGTGCGAGGGAAGGGAAGGGCCAGTGCAGGGTTCCTCCAACGGTTGCTTGGCCCCCCAGGCTCAGTGCCGCACGGAGTGCCCCAGGCTCCCAGGGCCCGTGGCTGTGGTCTGCAGCCCCGCACACCCGGAGGCTGACTCCCTGGGCGCCCAGCAGCTGCCTCACACACGTAGCTTCCCTAGCGCTCGCCTCCCCAGCAGAGACGTGTGCAGCTGGTTGGGGCCTGCCCCTGCGTGCCTGGCCTCCCGCCCACTGCCCCAGATCAGGGCAAGCAGCCCCTGAGCCAAGACCTGCAGGAGGCGCAGAGCGCCCCCACCTGGAAGCCGAGTGAACAGCTGGCGGGGAGGCGAGCCTCCTCGAGGGAAGAAGAGGCAGCCCAGCCTCGTTTGGCTCAAGCCCTACTTGGCTGGAGCCGAGTGCGCCTCCAGGACGGCAGAGCTCCAGCTCTGCTCAGAGGCCCGTTCTGGCAGAGTTGCTGGCGCGAGGCTGCTCTGCCCTGGGCGAGCCTTGCCCAGACTTGCCTCGCTGCTAGGCTTCCTGCCCAGGAAGGAGCAGGCTGCGCGAGGCTGGGAGACGCCACTGGCGCCTTCCTGGCCTCAGTTCCGCTCCTGCCTTGCCTTTGCACCTAGGCCCCAGGCGTCCTTGGGGAGGGCTTAGGGGCCGGTGGCTTGCACACTGCCAAGGGCTCCAGCAGGAAGAGCTCTGTGCGAGGGAAGGGAAGGGCCAGTGCAGGGCTCCTCCAGCGGTTGCTTGGCCGCCCAGGCTCAGCGCCGCACGGAGTGCACCAGGCTCCCAGGGCCCTGGCTGGGTTCTGCAGCCCCGCACACCCAGAGGCTGACTCCCTGGGCGCCCAGCTGCTGCCTCACACACGTAGCTTCCCTAGCGCTCTCCTCCCCAGCAGAGACGTGTGCAGCTGGTTGGGGCCTGCCCCTGCGTGCCTGGGCTCCTGCGCACAGCCCCAGCTCAGGGCAAGCAGCCCCTGAGCCAAGACCTGCAGGAGGCGAAGAGCGCCCCCAACTGGAAGCCGAGTGAACAGCTGGCTGGGAGGCGAGCCTCCTCGAGGGAAGAAGAGGCAGCACAGCCTCGTTTGGTTCAAGCCCTACTTGGCTGGAGCCGAGTGCACCTCCAGGACGGCAGAGCTCCAGCTCTGCTCAGAGGCCCGATCTGGCAGAGTTGCTGGCGCGAGGCTGCTCTGCCCTGGGCGAGCCTTGCCCAGACTTGCCTCGCTGCTAGGCTTCCTGCCCAGGAAGGAGCAGGCTGCGCGAGGCTGTGAGATGCCACTGGCGCCTTCCTGGCCTCAGCTCCGCTCCTGCCTTGCCTTTGCACCTAGGCCCCAGGCGTCCTTGGGGAGGGCTTAGGGGCCGGTGGCTTGCACACTGCCAAGGGCTCCAGCAGGAAGAGCTCTGTGCGAGGGAAGGGAAGGGCCAGTGCAGGGCTCCTCCAGCGGTTGCTTGGCCGCCCAGGCTCAGCGCCGCACGGAGTGCACCAGGCTCCCAGGGCCCCTGGCTGGGGTCTGCAGCCCCGCACACCCGGAGGCTGACTCCCTGGGCGCCCAGCAGCTGCCTCACACACGTAGCTTCCCTAGCGCTCTCCTCCCCAGCAGAGACGTGTGCAGCTGGTTGGGGCCTGCCCCTGCGTGCCTGGGCTCCTGCGCACAGCCCCAGCTCAGGGCAAGCAGCCCCTGAGCCAAGACCTGCAGGAGGCGAAGAGCGCCCCCAACTGGAAGCCGAGTGAACAGCTGGCGGGGAGGCGAGCCTCCTCGAGGGAAGAAGAGGCAGCACAGCCTCGTTTGGCTCAAGCCCTACTTGGCTGGAGCCGAGTGCGCCTCCAGGACGGCAGAGCTCCCGCTCTGCTCAGAGGCCCGTTCTGGCCGAGTTGCTGGCGCGAGGCTGCTCTGCCCTGGGCGAGCCTTGCCCAGACTTGCCTCACTGCTAGGCTTCCTGCCCAGGAAGGAGCAGGCTGCGCGAGGCTGGGAGACGCCACTGGCGCCTTCTTGGCCTCAGCTCCGCTCCTGCCTTGCCTTTGCACCTAGGCCCCAGGCGTCCTTGGGGAGGGCTTAGGGGCCGGTGGCTTGCACACTGCCAAGGGCTCCAGCAGGAAGAGCTCTGTGCGAGGCAAGGGAAGGGCCAGTGCAGGGCTCCTCCAGCGGTTGATTGGCCGCCCAGGCTCAGCGCTGCACGGAGTGCACCAGGCTCCCAGGGCCCCTGGTTGGGGTCTGCAGCCCCGCACACCCGGAGGCTGACTCCCTGGAAGTCCAGCAGCTGCCTCACACACGTAGCTTCCATAGCGCTCTCCTCCCCAGCAGAGACGTGTGCAGCTGGTTGGGGCCTGCCCCTGCGTGCCTGGGCTCCCGCGCACAGCCCCAGCTCAGGGCAAGCAGCCCCTGAGCCAAGACCTGCAGGAGGGGCCGAGCGCCCCCACCTGGAAGCCGAGTGAACAGCTGGCGGGGAGGCGAGCCTCCTCGAGGGAAGAAGAGGCAGCCCAGCCACGTTTGGCTCAAGCCCTAGTTGGCTGGAGCCGAGTGCGCCTCCAGGACGGCAGAGCTCCAGCTCTGCTCAGAGGCCCGTTCTGGCCGAGTTGCTGGCGCGAGGCTGCTCTGCCCTGGGCGAGCCTTGCCCAGACTTGCCTCGCTGCTAGGCTTCCTGCCCAGGAAGGAGCAGGCTGCGCGAGGCTGGGAGACGCCACTGGCGCCTTCCTGGCCTCAGCTCCGCTCCTGCCTTGCCTTTGCGCCTAGGCCCCAGGCGTCCTTGGGGAGGGCTTAGGGGCCGGTGGCTTGCACACTGCCAAGGGCTCCAGCAGGAAGAGCTCTGTGCGAGGGAAGGGAAGGGCCAGTGCAGGGCTCCTCCAGCGGTTGCATGGCCGCCCAGGCTCAGCACCGCACGGAGTGCACCAGGCTCCTAGGGCCCCTGGCTGGGGTCTGCAGCCCCGCACACCCGGAGGCTGACTCCCTGGGCGCCCAGCAGCTGCCTCACACACGTAGCTTCCCTAGCGCTCTCCTCCCCAGCAGAGACGTGTACAGCTGGCTGGGGCCTGCCCCTGCGTACCTGGGCTCCCGCGCACAGCCCCAGCTCAGGGCAAGCAGCATCTCAGCCAAGACCTGCAGGAGGCGCAGAGCGCCCCCACCTGGAAGCCCAGTGAACAGCTGGCGGGGAGGCGAGCCTCCTCGAGGGAAGAAGAGGCAGCCCAGCCTCGTTTGGCTCAAGCCCTACTTCTCTGGAACCGAGTGCGCCTCCAGGACGGCAGAGCTCCAGCTCTGCTCAGAGGCCAGTTCTGGCAGAGTTGCTGGCGCGAGGCTGCTCTGCCCTGGGCGAGCCTTGCCCAGACTTGCCTCGCTGCTAGGCTTCCTGCCCAGGAAGGAGCAGGCTGCGCGAGGCTGGGAGACGCCACTGGCGCCTTCCTGGCCTCAGCTCCGCTCCTGCCTTGCCTTTGCACCTAGGCCCCAGGCGTCCTTGGGGAGGGCTTAGGGGCCGGTGGCTTGCACACTGCCAAGGGCTCCAGCAGGAAGAGCTCTGTGCGAGGGAAGGGAAGGGCCAGTGCAGGGTTCCTCCAACGGTTGCTTGGCCCCCCAGGCTCAGTGCCGCACGGAGTGCCCCAGGCTCCCAGGGCCCGTGGCTGTGGTCTGCAGCCCCGCACACCCGGAGGCTGACTCCCTGGGCGCCCAGCAGCTGCCTCACACACGTAGCTTCCCTAGCGCTCGCCTCCCCAGCAGAGACGTGTGCAGCTGTTTGGGGCCTGCCCCTGCGTGCCTGGCCTCCCGCCCACTGCCCCAGATCAGGGCAAGCAGCCCCTGAGCCAAGACCTGCAGGAGGCGCAGAGCGCCCCCACCTGGAAGCCGAGTGAACAGCTGGCGGGGAGGCGAGCCTCCTCGAGGGAAGAAGAGGCAGCCCAGCCTCGTTTGGCTCAAGCCCTACTTGGCTGGAGCCGAGTGCGCCTCCAGGACGGCAGAGCTCCAGCTCTGCTCAGAGGCCCGTTCTGGCAGAGTTGCTGGCGCGAGGCTGCTCTGCCCTGGGCGAGCCTTGCCCAGACTTGCCTCGCTGCTAGGCTTCCTGCCCAGGAAGGAGCAGGCTGCGCGAGGCTGGGAGACGCCACTGGCGCCTTCCTGGCCTCAGTTCCGCTCCTGCCTTGCCTTTGCACCTAGGCCCCAGGCGTCCTTGGGGAGGGCTTAGGGGCCGGTGGCTTGCACACTGCCAAGGGCTCCAGCAGGAAGAGCTCTGTGCGAGGGAAGGGAAGGGCCAGTGCAGGGCTCCTCCAGCGGTTGCTTGGCCGCCCAGGCTCAGCGCCGCACGGAGTGCACCAGGCTCCCAGGGCCCTGGCTGGGTTCTGCAGCCCCGCACACCCAGAGGCTGACTCCCTGGGCGCCCAGCTGCTGCCTCACACACGTAGCTTCCCTAGCGCTCTCCTCCCCAGCAGAGACGTGTGCAGCTGGTTGGGGCCTGCCCCTGCGTGCCTGGGCTCCTGCGCACAGCCCCAGCTCAGGGCAAGCAGCCCCTGAGCCAAGACCTGCAGGAGGCGAAGAGCGCCCCCAACTGGAAGCCGAGTGAACAGCTGGCTGGGAGGCGAGCCTCCTCGAGGGAAGAAGAGGCAGCACAGCCTCGTTTGGTTCAAGCCCTACTTGGCTGGAGCCGAGTGCACCTCCAGGACGGCAGAGCTCCAGCTCTGCTCAGAGGCCCGATCTGGCAGAGTTGCTGGCGCGAGGCTGCTCTGCCCTGGGCGAGCCTTGCCCAGACTTGCCTCGCTGCTAGGCTTCCTGCCCAGGAAGGAGCAGGCTGCGCGAGGCTGGGAGATGCCACTGGCGCCTTCCTGGCCTCAGCTGCGCTCCTGCCTTGCCTTTGCACCTAGGCCCCAGGCGTCCTTGGGGAGGGCTTAGGGGCCGGTGGCTTGCACACTGCCAAGGGCTCCAGCAGGAAGAGCTCTGTGCGAGGGAAGAGAAGGGCCAGTGCAGGGCTCCTCCAGCGGTTGCTTGGCCGCCCAGGCTCAGCGCCGCACGGAGTGCACCAGGCTCCCAGGGCCCCTGGCTGGGGTCTGCAGCCCCGCACACCCGGAGGCTGACTCCCTGGAAGTCCAGCAGCTGCCTCACACACGTAGCTTCCATAATGCTCTCCTCCCCAGCAGAGATGTGTGCAGCTAGCTGGGGCCTGCCCCTGCGTACCTGGGCTGCCGCCCACAGCCCCAGCTCAGGGCAAGCAGGCCCTGAGCCAAGACCTGCAGGAGGCGCAGAGCGCCCCCACCTGGAAGCCGAGTGAACAGCTGGCGGGGAGGCGAGCCTCCTCGAGGGAAGAAGAGGCAGCCCAGCCTCGTTTGGCTCAAGCCCTACTTCTCTGGAGCCGAGTGCGCCTCCAGGACGGCAGAGCTCCAGCTCTGCTCAGAGGCCCGTTCTGGCAGAGTTGCTGGCGCGAGGCTGCTCTGCCCTGGGCGAGCCTTGCCCAGACTTGCCTCGCTGCTAGGCTTCCTGCCCAGGAAGGAACAGGCTGCGCGAGGCTGGGAGACGCCACTGGCGCCTTCCTGGCCTCAGCTCCGCTCCTGCCTTGCTTTTGCACCTAGGCCCCAGGCGTCCTTGTGAGGGCTTAGGGGCCGGTGGCTTGCACACTGCCAAGGGCTCCAGCAGGAAGAGCTCTGTGCGAGGGAAGGGAAGGGCCAGTGCAGGGCTCCTCCAGCGGTTTCTTGGCCGCCCAGGCTCAGCGACGCACGGAGTGCCCCAAGCTCCCAGGGCCCCTGGCTTGGGTCTGCAGCCCCGCACACCCGGAGGCTGACTCCCTGGGCTCCCAGCAGCTGCCTCACACACGTAGCTTCCCTAGCGCTCTCCTCCCCAGCAGAGACGTGTGCAGCTGGTTTGGGCCTGCCCCTGCGTGCCTGGGCTCCCGCGCACAGCCCCAGCTCAGGGCAAGCAGCCCCTGAGCCAAGACCTGCAGGAGGCGCAGAGCGCCCCCAACTGGAAGCCGAGTGAACAGCTGGCGGGGAGGCGAGCCTCCTCGAGGAAAGAAGAGGCAGCCCAGCCTCGTTTGGCTCAAGCCCTACTTGGCTGGAGCCGAGTGCGCCTCCAGGACGGCAGAGCTCCAGCTCTGCTCAGAGGCCTGTTCTGGCAGAGTTGCTGGCGCGAGGCTGCTCTGCCCTGGGCGAGCCTTGCCCAGACTTGCCTCGCTGCTAGGCTTCCTGCCCAGGAAGGAGCAGGCTGCGCGAGGCTGGGAGACGCCACTGGCGCCTTCCTGGCCTCAGCTCCGCTCCTGCCTTGCCTTTGCACCTAGGCCCCAGGCGTCCTTGGGGAGGGCTTAGGGGCCGGTGGCTTGCACACTGCCAAGGGCTCCAGCAGGAAGAGCTCTGTGCGAGGGAAGGGAAGGGCCAGTGCAGGGCTCCTCCAGCGGTTGCTTGGCCGCCCAGGCTCTGTGCCGCACGGAGTGCATCAGGCTCCCAGGGCCCCTGGCTGGAGTCTGCAGCCCCGCACACCCGGAGGCTGACTCCCTGGGCGCCCAGCAGCTGCCTCACACACGTAGCTTCCCTAGCGCTCTCCTCCCCAGCAGAGACGTGTGCAGCTGGTTGGGGCCTGCCCCTGCGTGCCTGGGCTCCTGCGCACATCCCCAGCTCAGGGCAAGCATCCCCTGAGCCAAGACCTGTAGGAGGCGCAGAGCGCCCCCACCTGGAAGCCGAGTGAACAGCTGGTGGGGAAGATAGCCTCCTCGAGGGAAGAAGAGGCAGCCCAGCCTCGTTTGGCTCAAGCCCTACTTGGCTGGAGCCGAGTGCGCCTCCAGGACGGCAGAGCTCCAGCTCTGCTCAGAGGCCCGTTCTGGCAGAGTTGCTGGCGCGAGGCTGCTCTGCCCTAGGCGAGCCTTGCCCAGACTTGCCTCGCTGCTAGGCTTCCTGCCCAGGAAGGAGCAGGCTGCGCGAGGCTGGGAGACGCCACTGGCGCCTTCCTGGCCTCAGCTCCGCTCCTGCCTTGCCTTTGCACCTAGGCCCCAGGCGTCCTTGGGGAGGGCTTAGGGGCCGGTGGCTTGCAAACTGCCAAGGGCTCCAGCAGGTAGAGCTCTGTGCGAGGGAAGGAAGGGCCAGTGCAGGGCTCCTCCAGCGGTTGCTTGGCCGCCCAGGCTCAGCGCCGCTCGGAGTGCCCCAGGCTCCCAGTGCCCCTGGCTGGGGTCTGCAGCCCCGCACACCCGGAGGCTGACTCCCTGGGCGCCCAGCAGCTGCCTCACACACGTAGCTTCCCTAGCGCTCTCCTCCCCAGCAGAGACGTGTGCAGCTGGTTGGGGCCTGCCCCTGCGTGCCTGGGCTCCCGCCCACAGCCCCAGCTCAGGGCAAGCAGCTCCTGAGCCAAGACCTGCAGGAGGCGCAGAGCGCCCCCACCTGGAAGCCGAGTGAACAGCTGGCGCGGAGGCGAGCCTCCTCGAGGGAAGAAGAGGCAGCCCAGCCTCGTTTGGCTCAAGCCCTACTTGGCTGGAGCCGAGTGCGCCTCCAGGACGGCAGAGCTCCAGCTCTGCTCAGAGGCCCGTTCTGGCCGAGGTGCTGGCGCGAGGCTGCTCTGCCCTGGGCGAGCCTTGCCCAGACTTGCCTCGCTGCTAGGCTTCCTGCCCAGGAAGGAGCAGGCTGCGCGAGGCTGGGAGACGCCACTGGCGCCTTCCTGGCCTCAGCTCCGCTCCTGCCTTGCCTTTGCACCTAGGCCCCAGGCGTCCTTGGGGAGGGCTTAGGGGCCGGTGGCTTGCACACTGCCAAGGGCTCCAGCAGGAAGAGCTCTGTGCGAGGGAAGGGAAGGGCCAGTGCAGGGCTCCTCCAGCGGTTGCTTGGCCGCCCAGGCTCAGCGCCGCACGGAGTGCACCAGGCTCCCAGGGCCCCTGGCTGGGGTCTGCAGCCCCGCACACCCGGAGGCTGACTCCCTGGGCGCCCAGCAGCTGCCTCACACACGTAGCTTCCCTAGCGCTCTCCTCCCCAGCAGAGATGTGTGCAGCTAGCTGGGGCCTGCCCCTGTGTACCTGGGCTGCCGCCCACAGCCCCATCTCAGGGCAAGCAGGCCCTGAGCCAAGACCTGCAGGAGGCGCAGAGCGCCCCCACCTGGAAGCCGAGTGAACAGCTGGCGGGGAGGCGAGCCTCCTCGAGGGAAGAAGAGGCAGCCCAGCCTCGTTTGGCTCAAGCCCTACTTCTCTGGAGCCGAGTGCGCCTCCAGGACGGCAGAGCTCCAGCTCTGCTCAGAGGCCCGTTCTGGCAGAGTTGCTGGCGCGAGGCTGCTCTGCCCTGGGCGAGCCTTGCCCAGACTTGCCTCACTGCTAGGCTTCCTGCCCAGGAAGGAGCAGGCTGCGCGAGGCTGGGAGACGCCACTGGCGCCTTCCTGGCCTCAGCTCCGCTCCTGCCTTGCTTTTGCACCTAGGCCCCAGGCGTCCTTGGGGAGGGCTTAGGGGCCGGTGGCTTGCACACTGCCAAGGGCTCCAGCAGGAAGAGCTCTGTGCGAGGGAAGGGAAGGGCCAGTGCAGGGCACCTCCAGCGGTTTCTTGGCCGCCCAGGCTCAGCGACTCACGGAGTGCCCCAAGCTCCCAGGGCCCCTGGCTTGGGTCTGCAGCCCCGCACACCCGGAGGCTGACTCCCTGGGCGCCCAGCAGCTGCCTCACACACGTAGCTTCCCTAGCGCTCTCCTCCCCAGCAGAGACGTGTGCAGCTGGTTGGGGCCTGCCCCTGCGTGCCTGGGCTCCTGCGCACAGCCCCAGCTCAGGGCAAGCAGCCCCTGAGCCAAGACCTGCAGGAGGCGAAGAGCGCCCCCAACTGGAAGCCGAGTGAACAGCTGGTGGGGAGGCGAGCCTCCTCGAGGGAAGAAGAGGCAGCACAGCCTCGTTTGGCTCAAGCCCTACTTGGCTGGAGCCGAGTGCGCCTCCAGGACGGCAGAGCTCCCGCTCTGCTCAGAGGCCCGTTCTGGCAGAGTTGCTGGCGCGAGGCTGCTCTGCCCTGGGCGAGCCTTGCCCAGACTTGCCTCACTGCTAGGCTTCCTGCCCAGGAAGGAGCAGGCTGCGCGAGGCTGGGAGACGCCACTGGCGCCTTCCTGGCCTCAGCTCTGCTCCTGCCTTGCCTTTGCACCTAGGCCCCAGGCGTCCTTGGGGAGGGCTTAGGGGCCGGTGGCTTGCACACTGCCAAGGGCTCCAGCAGGAAGAGCTCTGTGCGAGGCAAGGGAAGGGCCAGTGCAGGGCTCCTCCAGCGGTTGATTGGCCGCCCAGGCTCAGCGCCGCACGGAGTGCACCAGGCTCCCAGGGCCCCTGGTTGGGGTCTGCAGCCCCGCACACCCGGAGGCTGACTCCCTGGAAGTCCAGCAGCTGCCTCACACACGTAGCTTCCATAGCGCTCTCCTCCCCAGCAGAGACGTGTGCAGCTGGTTGGGGCCTGCCCCTGCGTGCCTGGGCTCCCGCGCACTGCCCCAGCTCAGGGCAAGCAGCCCCTGAGCCAAGACCTGCAGGAGGGGCCGAGCGCCCCCACCTGGAAGCCGAGTGAACAGCTGGCGGGGAGGCGAGCCTCCTCGAGGGAAGAAGAGGCAGCCCAGCCACTTTTGGCTCAAGCCCTAGTTGGCTGGAGCCGAGTGCGCCTCCAGGACGGCAGAGCTCCAGCTCTGCTCAGAGGCCCGTTCTGGCCGAGTTGCTGGCGCGAGGCTGCTCTGCCCTGGGCGAGCCTTGCCCAGACTTGCCTCACTGCTAGGCTTCCTGCCCAGGAAGGAGCAGGCTGCGCGAGGCTGGGAGACGCCACTGGCGCCTTCCCGGCCTCAGCTCCGCTCCTGCCTTGCCTTTGCGCCTAGGCCCCAGGCGTCCTTGGGGAGGGCTTAGGGGCCGGTGGCTTGCACACTGCCAAGGGCTCCAGCAGGAAGAGCTCTGTGCGAGGGAAGGGAAGGGCCAGTGCAGGGCTCCTCCAGCGGTTGCTTGGCCGCCCAGGCTCAGCACCGCACGGAGTGCACCAGGCTCCTAGGGCCCCTGGCTGGGGTCTGCAGCCCCGCACACCCGGAGGCTGACTCCCTGGGCGCCCAGCAGCTGCCTCACACACGTAGCTTCCCTAGCGCTCTCCTCCCCAGCAGAGACGTGTACAGCTGGCTGGGGCCTGCCCCTGCGTACCTGGGCTCCCGCGCACAGCCCCAGCTCAGGGCAAGCAGCATCTCAGCCAAGACCTGCAGGAGGCGCAGATCGCCCCCACCTGGAAGCCCAGTGAACAGCTGGCGGGGAGGCGAGCCTCCTCGAGGGAAGAAGAGGCAGCCCAGCCTCGTTTGGCTCAAGCCCTACTTCTCTGGAACCGAGTGCGCCTCCAGGACGGCAGAGCTCCAGCTCTGCTCAGAGGCCAGTTCTGGCAGAGTTGCTGGCGCGAGGCTGCTCTGCCCTGGGCGAGCCTTGCCCAGACTTGCCTCGCTGCTAGGCTTCCTGCCCAGGAAGGAGCAGGCTGCGCGAGGCTGGGAGACGCCACTGGCGCCTTCCTGGCCTCAGCTCCGCTCCTGCCTTGCCTTTGCACCTAGGCCCCAGGCGTCCTTGGGGAGGGCTTAGGGGCCGGTGGCTTGCACACTGCCAAGGGCTCCAGCAGGAAGAGCTCTGTGCGAGGGAAGGGAAGGGCCAGTGCAGGGTTCCTCCAACGGTTGCTTGGCCCCCCAGGCTCAGTGCCGCACGGAGTGCCCCAGGCTCCCAGGGCCCGTGGCTGTGGTCTGCAGCCCCGCACACCCGGAGGCTGACTCCCTGGGCGCCCAGCAGCTGCCTCACACACGTAGCTTCCCTAGCGCTCGCCTCCCCAGCAGAGACGTGTGCAGCTGGTTGGGGCCTGCCCCTGCGTGCCTGGCCTCCCGCCCACTGCCCCAGATCAGGGCAAGCAGCCCCTGAGCCAAGACCTGCAGGAGGCGCAGAGCGCCCCCACCTGGAAGCCGAGTGAACAGCTGGCGGGGAGGCGAGCCTCCTCGAGGGAAGAAGAGGCAGCCCAGCCTCGTTTGGCTCAAGCCCTACTTGGCTGGAGCCGAGTGCGCCTCCAGGACGGCAGAGCTCCAGCTCTGCTCAGAGGCCCGTTCTGGCAGAGTTGCTGGCGCGAGGCTGCTCTGCCCTGGGCGAGCCTTGCCCAGACTTGCCTCGCTGCTAGGCTTCCTGCCCAGGAAGGAGCAGGCTGCGCGAGGCTGGGAGACGCCACTGGCGCCTTCCTGGCCTCAGTTCCGCTCCTGCCTTGCCTTTGCACCTAGGCCCCAGGCGTCCTTGGGGAGGGCTTAAGGGCCGGTGGCTTGCACACTGCCAAGGGCTCCAGCAGGAAGAGCTCTGTGCGAGGGAAGGGAAGGGCCAGTGCAGGGCTCCTCCAGCGGTTGCTTGGCCGCCCAGGCTCAGCGCCGCACGGAGTGCACCAGGCTCCCAGGGCCCTGGCTGGGTTCTGCAGCCCCGCACACCCAGAGGCTGACTCCCTGGGCGCCCAGCTGCTGCCTCACACACGTAGCTTCCCTAGCGCTCTCCTCCCCAGCAGAGACGTGTGCAGCTGGTTGGGGCCTGCCCCTGCGTGCCTGGACTCCTGCGCACAGCCCCAGCTCAGGGCAAGCAGCCCCTGAGCCAAGACCTGCAGGAGGCGAAGAGCGCCCCCAACTGGAAGCCGAGTGAACAGCTGGCTGGGAGGCGAGCCTCCTCGAGGGAAGAAGAGGCAGCACAGCCTCGTTTGGTTCAAGCCCTACTTGGCTGGAGCCGAGTGCACCTCCAGGACGGCAGAGCTCCAGCTCTGCTCAGAGGCCCGTTCTGGCAGAGTTGCTGGCGCGAGGCTGCTCTGCCCTG
Organism: Ovis canadensis; assembly: GCF_042477335.2. NCBI lineage: Eukaryota > Metazoa > Chordata > Mammalia > Artiodactyla > Bovidae > Ovis > Ovis canadensis. Next base: position 717,711 of record NC_091253.1, read on the forward strand.
GGCGAGCCTTGCCCAGACTTGCCTCGCTGCTAGGCTTCCTGCCCAGGAAGGAGCAGGCTGCGCGAGGCTGGGAGATGCCACTGGCGCCTTCCTGGCCTCAGCTCCGCTCCTGCCTTGCCTTTGCACCTAGGCCCCAGGCGTCCTTGGGGAGGGCTTAGGGGCCGGTGGCTTGCACACTGCCAAGGGCTCCAGCAGGAAGAGCTCTGTTCGAGGGAAGGGAAGGGCCTGTGCAGGGCTCCTCCAGCGGTTGCTTGGCCGCCCAGGCTCAGCGCCGCACGGAGTGCACCAGGCTCCCAGGGCCCCTGGCTGGGGTCTGCAGCCCCGCACACCCGGAGGCTGACTCCCTGGGAGTCCAGCAGCTGCCTCACACACGTAGCTTCCCTAGCGCTCTCCTCCCCAGCAGAGACGTGTGCAGCTGGTTGGGGCCTGCCCCTGCGTGCCTGGGCTCCCGCGCACAGCCCCAGCTCAGGGCAAGCAGCCCCTGAGCCAAGACCTGCAGGAGGCCCAGAGCGCCCCCACCTGGAAGCCGAGTGAACAGCTGGCGCGGAGGCGAGCCTCCTCGAGGGAAGAAGAGGCAGCCCAGCCTCGTTTGGCTCAAGCCCTACTTGGCTGGAGCCGAGTGCGCCTCCAGGACGGCAGAGCTCCAGCTCTGCTCAGAGGCCCGTTCTGGCAGAGTTGCTGGCGCGAGGCTGCTCTGCCCTGGGCGAGCCTTGCCCAGACTTGCCTCGCTGCTAGGCTTCCTGCCCAGGAAGGAGCAGGCTGCGCGAGGCTGGGAGACGCCACTGGCGCCTTCCTGGCCTCAGCTCCGCTCCTGTCTTGCCTTTGCACCTAGGCCCCAGGCGTCCTCGGGGAGGGCTTAGGGGTCGGTGGCTTGCACACTGCCAAGGGCTCCAGCAGGAAGAGCTCTGTGTGAGGGAAGGGAAGGGCCAGTGCAGGGCTCCTCCAGCGGTTGCTTGGCCGCCCAGACTCAGCGCCGCACGGAGTGCCTCAGGCTCCAAGGGCCCTGACTGGGGTCTGCAGCCCCGCACACCCGGAGGCTGACTCCCTGGGGGCCCAGCAGCTGCCTCACACACGTAGCTTCCCTTGCGCTCTCCTCCCCAGCAGAGACGTGTGCAGGTGGTTGGGGCCTGCCCCTGCGTGCCTGGGCTCCTGCGCACAGCCCCAGCTCAGGGCAAGCAGCCCCTGAGCCAAGACCTGCAGGAGGCGAAGAGCGCCCCCAACTGGAAGCCGAGTGAACAGCTGGCGGGGAGGCGAGCCTCCTCGAGGGAAGAAGAGGCAGCCCAGCCTCGTTTGGCTCAAGCCCTACTTGGCTTGAGCCGAGTGCGCCTCCAGGACGGCAGAGCTCCAGCTCTGCTCAGAGGCCCGTTCTGGCAGAGTTGCTGGCGCGAGGCTGCTCTGCCCTGGGCGAGCCTTGCCCAGACTTGCCTCGCTGCTAGGCTTCCTGCCCAGGAAGGAGCAGGCTGCGCGAGGCTGGGAGACGCCACTGGCGCCTTCCTGGCCTCAGCTCCGCTCCTGCCTTGCCTTTGCACCTAGGCCCCAGGCGTCCTTGGGGAGGGCTTAGGGGCCGGTGGCTTGCACACTGCCAAGGGCTCCAGCAGGAAGAGCTCTGTGCGAGGGAAGGGAAGGGCCAGTGCAGGGCTCCTCCAGCGGTTGCTTGGCCGCCCAGGCTCAGCGCCGCACGGAGTGCACCAGGCTCCCAGGGCCCCTGGCTGGGGTCGGCAGCCCCGCACACCCGGAGGCTGACTCCCTGGGAGTCCAGCAGCTGCCTCACACACGTAGCTTCCCTAGCGCTCTCCTCCCCAGCAGAGACGTGTGCAGCTGGTTGGGGCCTGCCCCTGCGTGCCTGGGCTCCCGCGCACAGCCCCAGCTCAGGGCAAGCAGCCCCTGAGCCAAGACCTGCAGGAGGCGCAGAGCGCCCCCACCTGGAAGCCGAGTGAACAGCTGGCGCGGAGGCGAGCCTCCTCGAGGGAAGAAGAGGCAGCCCAGCCTCGTTTGGCTCAAGCCCTACTTGGCTGGAGCCGAGTGCGCCTCCAGGACGGCAGAGCTCCAGCTCTGCTCAGAGGCCCGTTCTGGCAGAGTTGCTGGCGCGACGCTGCTCTGCCCTGGGCGAGCCTTGCCCAGACTTGCCTCGCTGCTAGGCTTCCTGCCCAGGAAGGAGCAGGCTGCGCGAGGCTGGGAGACGCCACTGGCGCCTTCCTGGCCTCAGCTCCGCTCCTGCCTTGCCTTTGCACCTAGGCCCCAGGCGTCCTTGGGGAGGGCTTAGGGGCCGGTGGCTTGCACACTGCCAAGGGCTCCAGCAGGAAGAGCTCTGTGCGAGGGAAGGGAAGGGCCAGTGCAGGGCTCCTCCAGCGGTTGCTTGGCCGCCCAGGCTCAGCGCCGCACGGAGTGCACCAGGCTCCCAGGGCCCCTGGCTGGGGTCTGCAGCCCCGCACACCCGGAGGCTGACTCCCTGGGCGCCCAGCAGCTGCCTCACACACGTAGCTTCCCTAGCGCTCTCCTCCCCAGCAGAGATGTGTGCAGCTAGCTGGGGCCTGCCCCTGTGTACCTGGGCTGCCGCCCACAGCCCCATCTCAGGGCAAGCAGGCCCTGAGCCAAGACCTGCAGGAGGCGCAGAGCGCCCCCACCTGGAAGCCGAGTGAACAGCTGGCGGGGAGGCGAGCCTCCTCGAGGGAAGAAGAGGCAGCCCAGCCTCGTTTGGCTCAAGCCCTACTTCTCTGGAGCCGAGTGCGCCTCCAGGACGGCAGAGCTCCAGCTCTGCTCAGAGGCCCGTTCTGGCAGAGTTGCTGGCGCGAGGCTGCTCTGCCCTGGGCGAGCCTTGCCCAGACTTGCCTCACTGCTAGGCTTCCTGCCCAGGAAGGAGCAGGCTGCGCGAGGCTGGGAGACGCCACTGGCGCCTTCCTGGCCTCAGCTCCGCTCCTGCCTTGCTTTTGCACCTAGGCCCCAGGCGTCCTTGGGGAGGGCTTAGGGGCCGGTGGCTTGCACACTGCCAAGGGCTCCAGCAGGAAGAGCTCTGTGCGAGGGAAGGGAAGGGCCAGTGCAGGGCTCCTCCAGCGGTTTCTTGGCCGCCCAGGCTCAGCGACTCACGGAGTGCCCCAAGCTCCCAGGGCCCCTGGCTTGGGTCTGCAGCCCCGCACACCCGGAGGCTGACTCCCTGGGCGCCCAGCAGCTGCCTCACACACGTAGCTTCCCTAGCGCTCTCCTCCCCAGCAGAGACGTGTGCAGCTGGTTGGGGCCTGCTCCTGCGTGCCTGGGCTCCTGCGCACAGCCCCAGCTCAGGGCAAGCAGCCCCTGAGCCAAGACCTGCAGGAGGCGAAGAGCGCCCCCAACTGGAAGCCGAGTGAACAGCTGGTGGGGAGGCGAGCCTCCTCGAGGGAAGAAGAGGCAGCACAGCCTCGTTTGGCTCAAGCCCTACTTGGCTGGAGCCGAGTGCGCCTCCAGGACGGCAGAGCTCCCGCTCTGCTCAGAGGCCCGTTCTGGCAGAGTTGCTGGCGCGAGGCTGCTCTGCCCTGGGCGAGCCTTGCCCAGACTTGCCTCACTGCTAGGCTTCCTGCCCAGGAAGGAGCAGGCTGCGCGAGGCTGGGAGACGCCACTGGCGCCTTCCTGGCCTCAGCTCTGCTCCTGCCTTGCCTTTGCACCTAGGCCCCAGGCGTCCTTGGGGAGGGCTTAGGGGCCGGTGGCTTGCACACTGCCAAGGGCTCCAGCAGGAAGAGCTCTGTGCGAGGGAAGGGAAGGGCCAGTGTAGGGCTCCTCCAGCGGTTGATTGGCCGCCCAGGCTCAGCGCCGCACGGAGTGCACCAGGCTCCCAGGGCCCCTGGTTGGGGTCTGCAGCCCCGCACACCCGGAGGCTGACTCCCTGGAAGTCCAGCAGCTGCCTCACACACGTAGCTTCCATAGCGCTCTCCTCCCCAGCAGAGACGTGTGCAGCTGGTTGGGGCCTGCCCCTGCGTGCCTGGGCTCCCGCGCACTGCCCCAGCTCAGGGCAAGCAGCCCCTGAGCCAAGACCTGCAGGAGGGGCCGAGCGCCCCCACCTGGAAGCCGAGTGAACAGCTGGCGGGGAGGCGAGCCTCCTCGAGGGAAGAAGAGGCAGCCCAGCCACTTTTGGCTCAAGCCCTAGTTGGCTGGAGCCGAGTGCGCCTCCAGGACGGCAGAGCTCCAGCTCTGCTCAGAGGCCCGTTCTGGCCGAGTTGCTGGCGCGAGGCTGCTCTGCCCTGGGCGAGCCTTGCCCAGACTTGCCTCACTGCTAGGCTTCCTGCCCAGGAAGGAGCAGGCTGCGCGAGGCTGGGAGACGCCACTGGCGCCTTCCCGGCCTCAGCTCCGCTCCTGCCTTGCCTTTGCGCCTAGGCCCCAGGCGTCCTTGGGGAGGGCTTAGGGGCCGGTGGCTTGCACACTGCCAAGGGCTCCAGCAGGAAGAGCTCTGTGCGAGGGAAGGGAAGGGCCAGTGCAGGGCTCCTCCAGCGGTTGCTTGGCCGCCCAGGCTCAGCACCGCACGGAGTGCACCAGGCTCCTAGGGCCCCTGGCTGGGGTCTGCAGCCCCGCACACCCGGAGGCTGACTCCCTGGGCGCCCAGCAGCTGCCTCACACACGTAGCTTCCCTAGCGCTCTCCTCCCCAGCAGAGACGTGTACAGCTGGCTGGGGCCTGCCCCTGCGTACCTGGGCTCCCGCGCACAGCCCCAGCTCAGGGCAAGCAGCATCTCAGCCAAGACCTGCAGGAGGCGCAGAGCGCCCCCACCTGGAAGCCCAGTGAACAGCTGGCGGGGAGGCGAGCCTCCTCGAGGGAAGAAGAGGCAGCCCAGCCTCGTTTGGCTCAAGCCCTACTTCTCTGGAACCGAGTGCGCCTCCAGGACGGCAGAGCTCCAGCTCTGCTCAGAGGCCAGTTCTGGCAGAGTTGCTGGCGCGAGGCTGCTCTGCCCTGGGCGAGCCTTGCCCAGACTTGCCTCGCTGCTAGGCTTCCTGCCCAGGAAGGAGCAGGCTGCGCGAGGCTGGGAGACGCCACTGGCGCCTTCCTGGCCTCAGCTCCGCTCCTGCCTTGCCTTTGCACCTAGGCCCCAGGCGTCCTTGGGGAGGGCTTAGGGGCCGGTGGCTTGCACACTGCCAAGGGCTCCAGCAGGAAGAGCTCTGTGCGAGGGAAGGGAAGGGCCAGTGCAGGGTTCCTCCAACGGTTGCTTGGCCCCCCAGGCTCAGTGCCGCACGGAGTGCCCCAGGCTCCCAGGGCCCGTGGCTGTGGTCTGCAGCCCCGCACACCCGGAGGCTGACTCCCTGGGCGCCCAGCAGCTGCCTCACACACGTAGCTTCCCTAGCGCTCGCCTCCCCAGCAGAGACGTGTGCAGCTGGTTGGGGCCTGCCCCTGCGTGCCTGGCCTCCCGCCCACTGCCCCAGATCAGGGCAAGCAGCCCCTGAGCCAAGACCTGCAGGAGGCGCAGAGCGCCCCCACCTGGAAGCCGAGTGAACAGCTGGCGGGGAGGCGAGCCTCCTCGAGGGAAGAAGAGGCAGCCCAGCCTCGTTTGGCTCAAGCCCTACTTGGCTGGAGCCGAGTGCGCCTCCAGGACGGCAGAGCTCCAGCTCTGCTCAGAGGCCCGTTCTGGCAGAGTTGCTGGCGCGAGGCTGCTCTGCCCTGGGCGAGCCTTGCCCAGACTTGCCTCGCTGCTAGGCTTCCTGCCCAGGAAGGAGCAGGCTGCGCGAGGCTGGGAGACGCCACTGGCGCCTTCCTGGCCTCAGTTCCGCTCCTGCCTTGCCTTTGCACCTAGGCCCCAGGCGTCCTTGGGGAGGGCTTAAGGGCCGGTGGCTTGCACACTGCCAAGGGCTCCAGCAGGAAGAGCTCTGTGCGAGGGAAGGGAAGGGCCAGTGCAGGGCTCCTCCAGCGGTTGCTTGGCCGCCCAGGCTCAGCGCCGCACGGAGTGCACCAGGCTCCCAGGGCCCTGGCTGGGTTCTGCAGCCCCGCACACCCAGAGGCTGACTCCCTGGGCGCCCAGCTGCTGCCTCACACACGTAGCTTCCCTAGCGCTCTCCTCCCCAGCAGAGACGTGTGCAGCTGGTTGGGGCCTGCCCCTGCGTGCCTGGACTCCTGCGCACAGCCCCAGCTCAGGGCAAGCAGCCCCTGAGCCAAGACCTGCAGGAGGCGAAGAGCGCCCCCAACTGGAAGCCGAGTGAACAGCTGGCTGGGAGGCGAGCCTCCTCGAGGGAAGAAGAGGCAGCACAGCCTCGTTTGGTTCAAGCCCTACTTGGCTGGAGCCGAGTGCACCTCCAGGACGGCAGAGCTCCAGCTCTGCTCAGAGGCCCGTTCTGGCAGAGTTGCTGGCGCGAGGCTGCTCTGCCCTGGGCGAGCCTTGCCCAGACTTGCCTCGCTGCTAGGCTTCCTGCCCAGGAAGGAGCAGGCTGCGCGAGGCTGGGAGATGCCACTGGCGCCTTCCTGGCCTCAGCTCCGCTCCTGCCTTGCCTTTGCACCTAGGCCCCAGGCGTCCTTGGGGAGGGCTTAGGGGCCGGTGGCTTGCACACTGCCAAGGGCTCCAGCAGGAAGAGCTCTGTTCGAGGGAAGGGAAGGGCCTGTGCAGGGCTCCTCCAGCGGTTGCTTGGCCGCCCAGGCTCAGCGCCGCACGGAGTGCACCAGGCTCCCAGGGCCCCTGGCTGGGGTCTGCAGCCCCGCACACCCGGAGGCTGACTCCCTGGGAGTCCAGCAGCTGCCTCACACACGTAGCTTCCCTAGCGCTCTCCTCCCCAGCAGAGACGTGTGCAGCTGGTTGGGGCCTGCCCCTGCGTGCCTGGGCTCCCGCGCACAGCCCCAGCTCAGGGCAAGCAGCCCCTGAGCCAAGACCTGCAGGAGGCCCAGAGCGCCCCCACCTGGAAGCCGAGTGAACAGCTGGCGCGGAGGCGAGCCTCCTCGAGGGAAGAAGAGGCAGCCCAGCCTCGTTTGGCTCAAGCCCTACTTGGCTGGAGCCGAGTGCGCCTCCAGGACGGCAGAGCTCCAGCTCTGCTCAGAGGCCCGTTCTGGCAGAGTTGCTGGCGCGAGGCTGCTCTGCCCTGGGCGAGCCTTGCCCAGACTTGCCTCGCTGCTAGGCTTCCTGCCCAGGAAGGAGCAGGCTGCGCGAGGCTGGGAGACGCCACTGGCGCCTTCCTGGCCTCAGCTCCGCTCCTGTCTTGCCTTTGCACCTAGGCCCCAGGCGTCCTCGGGGAGGGCTTAGGGGTCGGTGGCTTGCACACTGCCAAGGGCTCCAGCAGGAAGAGCTCTGTGTGAGGGAAGGGAAGGGCCAGTGCAGGGCTCCTCCAGCGGTTGCTTGGCCGCCCAGACTCAGCGCCGCACGGAGTGCCTCAGGCTCCAAGGGCCCTGACTGGGGTCTGCAGCCCCGCACACCCGGAGGCTGACTCCCTGGGGGCCCAGCAGCTGCCTCACACACGTAGCTTCCCTTGCGCTCTCCTCCCCAGCAGAGACGTGTGCAGGTGGTTGGGGCCTGCCCCTGCGTGCCTGGGCTCCTGCGCACAGCCCCAGCTCAGGGCAAGCAGCCCCTGAGCCAAGACCTGCAGGAGGCGAAGAGCGCCCCCAACTGGAAGCCGAGTGAACAGCTGGCGGGGAGGCGAGCCTCCTCGAGGGAAGAAGAGGCAGCCCAGCCTCGTTTGGCTCAAGCCCTACTTGGCTTGAGCCGAGTGCGCCTCCAGGACGGCAGAGCTCCAGCTCTGCTCAGAGGCCCGTTCTGGCAGAGTTGCTGGCGCGAGGCTGCTCTGCCCTGGGCGAGCCTTGCCCAGACTTGCCTCGCTGCTAGGCTTCCTGCCCAGGAAGGAGCAGGCTGCGCGAGGCTGGGAGACGCCACTGGCGCCTTCCTGGCCTCAGCTCCGCTCCTGCCTTGCCTTTGCGCCTAGGCCCCAGGCGTCCTTGGGGAGGGCTTAGGGGCCGGTGGCTTGCACACTGCCAAGGGCTCCAGCAGGAAGAGCTCTGTGCGAGGGAAGGGAAGGGCCAGTGCAGGGCTCCTCCAGCGGTTGCTTGGCCGCCCAGGCTCAGCGCCGCACGGAGTGCACCAGGCTCCCAGGGCCCCTGGCTGGGGTCGGCAGCCCCGCACACCCGGAGGCTGACTCCCTGGGAGTCCAGCAGCTGCCTCACACACGTAGCTTCCCTAGCGCTCTCCTCCCCAGCAGAGACGTGTGCAGCTGGTTGGGGCCTGCCCCTGCGTGCCTGGGCTCCCGCGCACAGCCCCAGCTCAGGGCAAGCAGCCCCTGAGCCAAGACCTGCAGGAGGCGCAGAGCGCCCCCACCTGGAAGCCGAGTGAACAGCTGGCGCGGAGGCGAGCCTCCTCGAGGGAAGAAGAGGCAGCCCAGCCTCGTTTGGCTCAAGCCCTACTTGGCTGGAGCCGAGTGCGCCTCCAGGACGGCAGAGCTCCAGCTCTGCTCAGAGGCCCGTTCTGGCAGAGTTGCTGGTGCGAGGCTGCTCTGCCCTGGGCGAGCCTTGCCCAGACTTGCCTCGCTGCTAGGCTTCCTGCCCAGGAAGGAGCAGGCTGCGCGAGGCTGGGAGACGCCACTGGCGCCTTCCTGGCCTCAGCTCCGCTCCTGCCTTGCCTTTGCGCCTAGGCCCCAGGCGTCCTTGGGGAGGGCTTAGGGGCCGGTGGCTTGCACACTGCCAAGGGCTCCAGCAGGAAGAGCTCTGTGCGAGGGAAGGGAAGGGCCAGTGCAGGGCTCCTCCAGCGGTTGCTTGGCCGCCCAGACTCAGCGCCGCACGGAGTGCCCCAGGCTCCCAGGGCCCTGGCTGGGGTCTGCAGCCCCGCACACCCGGAGGCTGACTCTCTGGGCGCCCAGCAGATGCCTCACACACGTAGCTTCCCTAGCGCTCTCCTCCCCAGCAGAGACGTCTGCAGCTGGTTGGGGCCTGCCCCTGCGTACCTGGGCTCCCGCGCACAGCCCCAGCTCAGGGCAAGCAGCCCCTGAGCCAAGACTTGCAGGAGGCGCAGAGCGCCCCCACCTGGAAGCCGAGTGAACAGCTGGCGGGGAGGCGAGCCTCCTCGAGGGAAGAAGAGGCAGCCCAGCCTCGTTTGGCTCAAGCCCTACTTCTCTGGAACCGAGTGCGCCTCCAGGACGGCAGAGATCCAGCTCTGCTCAGAGGCCAGTTCTTGCAGAGTTGCTGGCGCGAGGCTGCTCTGCCCTGGGCGAGCCTTGCCCAGACTTGCCTCGCTGCTAGGCTTCCTGCCCAGGAAGGAGCAGGCTGCGCGAGGCTGGGAGACGCCACTGGCGCCTTCCTGGCCTCAGCTCCGCTCCTGCCTTGCCTTTGCACCTAGGCCCCAGGCGTCCTTGGGGAGGGCTTAGGGGCCGGTGGCTTGCACACTGCCAAGGGCTCCAGCAGGAAGAGCTCTGTGCGAGGGAAGGGAAGGGCCAGTGCAGGGCTCCTCCAACGGTTGCTTGGCCCCCCAGGCTCAGTGCCGCACGGAGTGCCCCAGGCTCCCAGGGCCCGTGGCTGGGGTCTGCAGCCCCGCACACCCGGAGGCTGACTCCCTGGGCGCCCAGCAGCTGCCTCACACACGTAGCTTCCCTAGCGCTCGCCTCCCCAGCAGAGACGTGTGCAGCTGGTTGGGGCCAGCCCCTGCGTGCCTGGCCTCCCGCCCACAGCCCCAGATCAGGGCAAGCAGCCCCTGAGCCAAGACCTGCAGGAGGCGCAGAGCGCCCCCACCTGGAAGCCGAGTGAACAGCTGGCGGGGAGGCGAGCCTCCTCGAGGGAAGAAGAGGCAGCCCAGCCTCGTTTGGCTCAAGCCCTACTTGGCTGGAGCCGAGTGCGCCTCCAGGACGGCAGAGCTCCAGCTCTGCTCAGAGGCCCGTTCTGGCAGAGTTGCTGGCGCGACGCTGCTCTGCCCTGGGCGAGCCTTGCCCAGACTTGCCTCGCTGCTAGGCTTCCTGCCCAGGAAGGAGCAGGCTGCGCGAGGCTGGGAGACGCCACTGGCGCCTTCCTGGCCTCAGCTCCGCTCCTGCCTTGCCTTTGCACCTAGGCCCCAGGCGTCCTTGGGGAGGGCTTAGGGGCCGGTGGCTTGCAGAGTCCCAAGGGCTCCAGCAGGAAGAGCTCTGTGCGAGGGAAGGGAAGGGCCAGTGCAGGGCTCCTCCAGCGGTTGCTTGGCCGCCCAGGCTCAGCGCCGCACGGAGTGCACCAGGCTCCCAGGGCCCCTGGCTGGGGTCTGCAGCCCCACACACGCGGAGGCTGACTCCCTGGGCGCCCAGCAGCTGCCTCACACACGTAGCTTCCCTAGCGCTCTCCTCCCCAGCAGAGACGTGTGCAGCTGGTTGGGGCCTGCCCCTGCGTACCTGGGCTGCCGCCCACAGCCCCAGCTCAGGGCAAGCAGGCCCTGAGCCAAGACCTGCAGGAGGCGCAGAGCGCCCCCACCTGGAAGCCGAGTGAACAGCTGGCGGGGAGGCGAGCCTCCTCGAGGGAAGAAGAGGCAGCCCAGCCTCGTTTGGCTCAAGCCCTACTTCTCTGGAGCCGAGTGCGCCTCCAGGACGGCAGAGCTCCAGCTCTGCTCAGAGGCCCGTTCTGGCAGAGTTGCTGGCGCGATTCTGCTCTGCCCTGGGCGAGCCTTGCCCAGACTTGCCTCGCTGCTAGGCTTCCTGCCCAGGAAGGAGCAGGCTGCGCGAGGCTGGGAGACGCCACTGGCGCCTTCCTGGCCTCAGCTCCGCTCCTCCCTTGCTTTTGCACCTAGGCCCCAGGCGTCCTTGGGGAGGGCTTAGGGGCCGGTGGCTTGCACACCGCCAAGGGCTCCAGCAGGAAGAGCTCTGTGCGAGGGAAGGGAAGGGCCAGTGCAGGGCTCCTCCAGCGGTTACTTGGCCGCCCAGGCTCAGCGCCGCACGGAGTGCCCCAAGCTCCCAGGACCCCTGGCTGGGGTCTGCAGCCCCGCACACCCGGAGGCTGACTCCCTGGGCGCCCAGCAGCTGCCTCACACACGTAGCTTCCCTTGGGCTTTCCTCCCCAGCAGAGACGTGTGCAGCTGGTTGGGGCCTGCCCCTGCGTGCCTGGGCTCCCGCGCACAGCCCCAGCTCAGGGCAAGCAGCCCCTGAGCCAAGACCTGCAGGAGGCGCAGAGCGCCCCCACCTGGAAGCCGAGTGAACAGCTGGCGGGGAGGCGAGCCTCCTCGAGGGAAGAAGAGGCAGCCCAGCCTCGTTTGGCTCAAGCCCTACTTGGCTGGAGCCGAGTGCGCCTCCAGGACGGCAGAGCTCCAGCTCTGCTCAGAGGCCCGTTCTGGCAGAGTTGCTGGCGCGAGGCTGCTCTGCCCTGGGCGAGCCTTGCCCAGACTTGCATCGCTGCTAGGCTTCCTGCCCAGGAAGGAGCAGGCTGCGCGAGGCTGGGAGACGCCACTGGCGCCTTCCTGGCCTCAGCTCCGCTCCTGCCTTGCCTTTGCACCTAGGCCCCAGGCGTCCTTGGGGAGGGCTTAGGGGCCGGTGGCTTGCACACTGCCAAGGGCTCCAGCAGGAAGAGCTCTGTGCGAGGGAAGGGAAGGGCCAGTGCAGGGCTCCTCCAGCGGTTGCTTGGCCGCCCAGGCTCAGTGCCGCACGGAATGCCCCAGGCTCCCAGGGCCCCTGGCTGGGGTCTGCAGCCCCGCACACCCGGAGGCTGACTCCCTGGGCGCCCAGCAGCTGCCTCACACACGTAGCTTTCCTAGCGCTCTCCTCCCCAGCAGAGACGTGTGCAGCTGGTTGGGACCTAGCCCTACGTGCCTGGGCTCCCGCGTACAGCCCCAGCTCAGGGCAAGCAGCCCCTGAGCCAAGACCTGCAGGAGGCGCAGAGCGCCCCCAACTGGAAGCCGAGTGAACAGCTGGCGGGGAGGCGAGCCTCCTCGAGGAAAGAAGAGGCAGCACCGCCTCGTTTGGCTCAAGCCCTACTTGGGTGGAGCCGAGTGCGCCTCCAGGACGGCAGAGCTCCAGCTCTGCTCAGAGGCCCGTTTTGGCAGAGTTGCTGGCGCGAGGCTGCTCTGCCCTGGGCGAGCATTGCCCAGACTTGCCTCGCTGCTAGGCTTCCTGCCCAGGAAGGAGCAGGCTGCGCGAGGCTGGGAGACGCCACTGGCGCCTTCCTGGCCTCAGCTCCGCTCCTGCCTTGCCTTTGCACCTAGGCCCCAGGCGTCCTTGGGGAGGGCTTAGGGGCCGGTGGCTTGCAGACTGCCAAGGGCTCCAGCAGGAAGAGCTCTGTGCGAGGGAAGGGAAGTGCCAGTGCAGGGCTCCTCCAGCGGTTGCTTGGCCGCCCAGGCTCTGCGCCGCACGGAGTGCATCAGGCTCCCAGGGCCCCTGGCTGGAGTCTGCAGGCCCGCACACCCGGAGGCTGACTCCCTGGGCGCCCAGCAGCTGCCTCACACACGTAGCTTCCCTAGCGCTCTCCTCCCCAGCAGAGACGTGTGCAGCTGGTTGGGGCCTGCCCCTGGGTGCCTGGCCTCCCGCCCACAGCCCCAGATCAGGGCAAGCATCCCCTGAGCCAAGACCTGTAGGAGGCGCAGAGCGCCCCCACCTGGAAGCCGAGTGAACAGCTGGTGGGGAAGATAGCCTCCTCGAGGGAAGAAGAGGCAGCCCAGCCTCGTTTGGCTCAAGCCCTACTTGGCTGGAGCCGAGTGCGCCTCCCGGACGGCAGAGCTCCAGCTCTGCTCAGAGGCCCGTTCTGGCAGAGTTGCTGGCGCGAGGCTGCTCTGCCCTAGGCGAGCCTTGCCCAGACTTGCCTCGCTGCTAGGCTTCCTGCCCTGGAAGGAGCAGGCTGCGCGAGGCTGGGAGACGCCACTGGCGCCTTCCTGGCCTCAGCTCCGCTCCTGCCTTGCCTTTGCACCTAGGCCCCAGGCGTCCTTGGGGAGGGCTTAGGGGCCGGTGGCTTGCACACTGCCAAGGGCTCCAGCAGGTAGAGCTCTGTGCGAGGGAAGGAAGGGCCAGAGCAGGTCTCCTCCAGCGGTTGCTTGGCCGCCCAGGCTCAGCGCCGCACGGAGTGCACCAGGCTCCCAGGGCGCCTGGCTGGAGTCTGCAGCCCCGCACACCCGGAGGCTGACTCCCTGGGCGCCCAGCAGCTGCCTCACACACGTAGCTTCCCTAGCGCTCTCCTCCCCAGCAGAGACGTGTGCAGCTGGTTGGGGCCTGCCCCTGCGTGCCTGGGCTCCCGCCCACAGCCCCAGCTCAGGGCAAGCAGCCCCTGAGCCAAGACCTGCAGGAGGCGCAGAGCGCCCCCACCTGGAAGCCGAGTGAACAGCTGGCGGGGAGGCGAGCCTCCTCCAGGGAAGAAGAGGCAGCCCAGCCTCATTTGGCTCAAGCCCTACTTGGCTGGAGCCGAGTGCGCCTCCAGGACGGCAGAGCTCCAGCTCTGCTCAGAGGCCCGTTCTGGCAGAGTTGCTGGCGCGACGCTGCTCTGCCCTGGGCGAGCCTTGCCCAGACTTGCCTCGCTGCTAGGCTTCCTGCCCAGGAAGGAGCAGGCTGCGCGAGGCTGGGAGACGCCACTGGCGCCTTCCTGGCCTCAGCTCCGCTCCTGCCTTGCCTTTGCACCTAGGCCCCAGGCGTCCTTGGGGAGGGCTTAGGGGCCGGTGGCTTGCACACTGCCAAGGGCTCCAGCAGGAAGAGCTCTGTGAGAGGGAAGGGAAGGGCCAGTGCAGGGCTCCTCCAGCGGTTGCTTGGCCGCCCAGGCTCAGCGCCGCACGGAGTGCACCAGGCTCCCAGGGCCCCTGGCTGGGGTCTGCAGCCCCGAACACCCGGAGGCTGACTCCCTGGGCGCCCAGCAGCTGCCTCACACACGTAGCTTCCCTAGCGCTCTCCTCCCCAGCAGAGACGTGTGCAGCTGGTTGGGGCCTGCCCCTGGGTGCCTGGGCTCCCGCGCACAGCCCCAGCTCAGGGCAAGCATCCACTGAGCCAAGACCTGTAGGAGGCGCAGAGCGCCCCCACCTGGAAGCCGAGTGAACAGCTGGCGGGGAAGATAGCCTCCTCGAGGGAAGAAGAGGCAGCCCAGCCTCGTTTGGCTCAAGCCCTACTTGGCTGGAGCCGAGTGCGCCTCCAGGACGGCAGAGCTCCAGCTCTGCTCAGAGGCCCGTTCTGGCAGAGTTGCTGGCGCGAGGCTGCTCTGCCCAAGGCGAGCCTTGCCCAGACTTGCCTCGCTGCTAGGCTTCCTGCCCAGGAAGGAGCAGGCTGCGCGAGGCTGGGAGACGCCACTGGCGCCTTCCTGGCCTCAGCTCCGCTCCTGCCTTGCCTTTGCACCTAGGCCCCAGGCGCCCTTGGGGAGGGCTTAGGGGCCGGTGGCTTGCACACTGCCAAGGGCTCCAGCAGGAAGAGCTCTGTGCAAGGGAAGGAAGGGCCAGAGCAGGTCTCCTCCAGCGGTTGCTTGGCCGCCCAGGCTCAGCGCCGCACGGAGTGCACCAGGCTCCCAGGGCGCCTGGCTGGTGTCTGCAGCCCCGCACACCCGGAGGCTGACTCCCTGGGCGCCCAGCAGCTGCCTCACACACGTAGCTTCCCTAGCGCTCTCCTCCCCAGCAGAGACGTGTGCAGCTGGTTGGGGCCTGCCCCTGCGTGACTGGCCTCCCGCCCACAGCCCCAGCTCAGGGCAAGAAGCCCCTGAGCCAAGACCTGCAGGAGGCGCCGAGCGCCCCCACCTGGAAGTCGAGTGAACAGCTGGCGGGGAGGCGAGCCTCCTCGAGGGAAGAAGAGGCAGCCCAGCCTCGTTTGGCTCAAGCCCTACTTGGCTGGAGCCGAGTGCGCCTCCAGGACGGCAGAGCTCCAGCTCTGCTCAGAGGCCCGTTCTGGCAGACTTGCTGGCGCGAGGCTGCTCTGCCCTGGGCGAGCCTTGCCCAGACTTGCCTCGCTGCTAGGCTACCTGCCCAGGAAGGAGCAGGCTGCGCGAGGCTGGGAGACGCCACTGGCGCCTTCCTGGCCTCAGCTCCACTCCTGCCTTGCCTTTGCACCTAGGCCCCAGGCGTCCTTGGGGAGGGCTTAGGGGCCGGTGGCTTGCACACTTCCAAGGTCTCCAGCAGGAAGAGCTCTGTGCGAGTGAACGGAAGGGCCAGTGCAGGGCTCCTCCAGCGGTTGCTTGGCCGCCCAGGCTCAGCGCCGCACGGAGTGCACCAGGCTCCCAGGGCCCCTGGCTGGGGTCTGCAGCCCCGCACACCCGGAGGCTGACTCCCTGGGCGCCCAGCAGCTGCCTCACACACGTAGCTTCCCTAGCGCTCTCCTCCCAGGCAGAGACGTGTGCAGCTGGTTGGGGCCTGCCACTGCGTGCCTGGGCTCCCGCCCACAGCCCCAGCTCAGGGCAAGCAGCCCCTGAGCCAAGACCTGCAGGAGGCGCAGAGCGCCCCCACCTGGAAGCCGAGTGAACAGCTGGCTGGGATGCGAGCCTCCTCGAGGGAAGAAGAGGCAGCCCAGCCTCGTTTGGCTCAAGCCCTACTTGGCTGGAGCCGAGAGCGCCTCCAGGACGGCAGAGCTCCAGCTCTGCTCAGAGGCCCGTTCTGGCAGAGTTGCTGGCGCGAGGCTGCTCTGCCCTGGGCGAGCCTTGCCCAGACTTGCCTCGCTGCTAGGCTTCCTGCCCAGGAAGGAGCAGGCTGCGCGAGGCTGGGAGACGCCACTGGCGCCTTCCTGGCCTCAGCTCTGCTCCTGCCTTGCCTTTGCACCTGGGCCCCAGGCGTCCTTGGGGAGGGCTTAGGGGCCGGTGGCTTGCACACTGCCAAGGGCTCCAGCAGGAAGAGCTCTGTGCGAGGGAAGGGAAGGGCCAGTGCAGGGCTCCTCCAGCGGTTGCTTGGCCGCCCAGGCTCAGCGCCGCACGGAGTGCACCAGGCTCCCAGGGCCCTTGGCTGGGGTCTGCAGCCCCGCACACCCGGAGGCTGACTCCCTGGGCGCCCAGCAGCTGCCGCACACACGTAGCTTCCCTAGCGCTCTCCTCCCCAGCAGAGACGTGTGCAGCTGGTTGGGGCCTGCCCCTGCGTGCCTGGGCCCCCGCCCACAGCCCCAGCTCAGGGCAAGCAGCCCCTGAGCCAAGACCTGCAGGAGGCGCAGAGCGCCCCCACCTGGAAGCCGAGTGAACAGCTGGCGGGGAGGCGAGCCTCCTCGAGGGAAGAAGAGGCAGCCCAGCCTCGTTTGGCTCAAGCCCTACTTGGCTGGAGCCGAGTGCGCCTCCAGGACGGCAGAGCTCCAGCTCTGCTCAGAGGCCCGTTCTGGCCGAGTTGCTGGCGCGAGGCTGCTCTGACCTGGGCGAGCCTTGCCCAGACTTGCCTCGCTGCTAGGCTTCCTGCCCAGGAAGGAGCAGGCTGCGCGAGGCTGGGAGACGCCACTGGCGCCTTCCTGGCCTCAGCTCCGCTCCTGCCTTGCCTTTGCACCTAGGCCCCAGGCGTCCTTGGGGAGGGCTTAGGGGCCGGTGGCTTGCACACTGCCAAGGGCTCCAGCAGGAAGAGCTCTGTGCGAGGGAAGGGAAGGGCCAGTGCAGGGCTCCTCCAGCGGTTGCTTGGCCGCCCAGGCTCAGCGCCGCACGGAGTGCACCAGGCTCCCAGGGCCCCTGGCTGGGGTCTGCAGCCCCGCACACCCGGAGGCTGACTCCCTGGGCGCCCAGCAGCTGCCTCACACACGTAGCTTCGCAAGTGCTCTCCTCCCCAGCAGAGACGTGTGCAGCTGGTTGGGGCCTGCCCCTGCGTGCCTGGACTCCCGCGCACAGCCCCAGCTCAGGGCAAGCAGCCCCTGAGCCAAGACGTGCAGGAGGCGCAGAGCGCCCCCACCTGGAAGCCGAGTGAACAGCTGGCGCGGAGGCGAGCCTCCTCGAGGGAAGAAGAGGCAGCCCAGCCTCGTTTGGCTCAAGCCCTACTTGGCTGGAGCCGAGTGCGCCTCCAGGACGGCAGAGCTCCAGCTCTGCTCAGAGGCCCGTTCTGGCAGAGTTGCTGGCGCGAGGCTGCTCTGCCCTGGGCGAGCCTTGCCCAGACTTGCCTCGCTGCTAGGCTTCCTGCCCAGGAAGGAGCAGGCTGCGCGAGGCTGGGAGACGCCACTGGCGCCTTCCTGGCCTCAGCTCCGCTCCTGCCTTGCCTTTGCACCTAGGCCCCAGGCGTCCATGGGGAGGGCTTAGGGGCCGGTGGCTTGCACACTGCCAAGGGCTCCAGCAGGAAGAGCTCTGTGCGAGGGAAGGGAAGGGCCAGTGCAGGGCTCCTCCAGCGGTTGCTTGGCCGCCCAGACTCAGCGCCGCACGGAGTGCACCAGGCTCCCAGGGCCCCTGGCTTGGGTCTGCAGCCCCGCACACCCGGAGGCTGACTCCCTGGGTGCCCAGCAGCTGCCTCACACACGTAGCTTGCCTAGCGCTCTCCTCCCCAGCAGAGACGTGTGCAGCTGGTTGGGGCCTGCCCCTGCGTGCCTGGGCTCCCGCCCACAGCCCCAGCTCAGGGCAAGCAGCCCCTGAGCCAAGACCTGCAGGAGGCGCAGAGCGCCCGCACCTGGAAGCCGAGTGAACAGCTGGCGGGGAGGCGAGCCTCCTCGAGGGAAGAAGAGGCAGCCCAGC
This sequence comes from Ovis canadensis, assembly GCF_042477335.2. Taxonomy (NCBI): domain Eukaryota; kingdom Metazoa; phylum Chordata; class Mammalia; order Artiodactyla; family Bovidae; genus Ovis; species Ovis canadensis. The sequence continues at coordinate 735,137 of NC_091253.1, forward strand.
CTCGTTTGGCTCAAGCCCTAGTTGGCTGGAGCCGAGTGGGCCTCCAGGACGGCAGAGCTCCAGCTCTGCTCAGAGGCCCGTTCTGGCAGAGTTGCTGGCGCGAGGCTGCTCTGCCCTGGGCGAGCCTTGCCCAGACTTGCCTCGCTGCTAGGCTTCCTGCCCAGGAAGGAGCAGGCTGCGCGAGGCTGGGAGACGCCACTGGCGCCGTCCTGGCCGCAGCTCCGCTCCTGCCTTGCCTTTGAACCTAGGCCCCAGGCGTCCTTGGGGAGGGCTTAGGGGCCGGTGGCTTGCACACTGCCAAGGGCTCCAGCAGGAAGAGCTCTGTGCGAGGGAAAGGAAGGGCCAGTGCAGGGCTCCTCCAGCGGTTGCTTGGCCGCCCAGGCTCAGCGCCGCACGGAGTGCCCCAGGTTCCCAGGGCCCCTGGCTGGGGTCTGCAGCCCCGCACACCCGGAGGCTGACTCCCTGGGCGCCCAGCAGCTGCCTCACACACGTAGCTTCCCTAGCGCTCTCCTCCCCAGCAGAGACGTGTGCAGCTGGTTGGGGCCTGCCCCTGCGTGCCTGGGCTCCCGCCCACAGCCCCAGCTCAGGGCAAGCAGCCCCTGAGCCAAGACCTGCAGGAGGCGCAGAGCGCCCCCACCTGGAAGCCGAGTGAACAGCTGGCGGGGAGGCGAGCCTCCTCGAGGGAAGAAGAGGCAGCCCAGCCTCGTTTGGCTGCCCTACTTGGCTGGAGCCGAGAGCGCCTCTAGGACGGCAGAGCTCCAGCTCTGCTCAGAGGCCCGTTCTGGCAGAGTTGCTGGCGCGAGGCTGCTCTGCCCTAGGCGAGCCTTGCCCAGACTTGCCTCGCTGCTAGGCTTCCTGCCCAGGAAGGAGCAGGCTGCGCGAGGCTGAGAGACGCCACTGGTGCCTTCCTGGCCTCAGCTCTGCTCCTGCCTTGCCTTTGCACCTAGGCCCCAGGCGTCCTTGGGGAGGGCTTAGGGGCCGGTGGCTTGCACACTGCCAAGGGCTCCAGCAGGAAGAGCTCTGTGTGAGGGAAGGGAAGGGCCAGTGCAGGGCTCCTCCAGCGGTTGCTTGGCCGCCCAGGCTCAGCGCCGCATGGAGTGCACCAGGCTCCCAGGGCCCCTGGCTGGGGTCTGCAGCCCCGCACACCCGGAGGCTGACTCCCTGGGCGCCCAGCAGCTGCCTCACACACGTAGCTTCCCTAGCGCTCTCCTCCCCAGCAGAGACGTGTGCAGCTGGTTGGGGCCTGCCCCTGCGTGCCTGGGCCCCCGCCCACAGCCCCAGCTCAGGGCAAGCAGCCCCTGAGCCAAGACCTGCAGGAGGCGCAGAGCGCCCCCACCTGGAAGCCGAGTGAACAGCTGGCGGGGAGGCGAGCCTCCTCGAGGGAAGAAGAGGCAGCCCAGCCTCGTTTGGCTCAAGCCCTACTTGGATGGAACCGAGTGCGCCTCCAGGACGGCAGAGCTCCAGCTCTGCTCAGAGGCCCGTTCTGGCCGAGTTGCTGGCGCGAGGCTGCTCTGCCCTGGGCGAGCCTTGCCCAGACTTGCCTCGCTGCTAGGCTTCCTGCCCAGGAAGGAGCAGGCTGCGCGAGGCTGGGAGACGCCACTGGCGCCTTCCTGGCCTCAGCTCCGCTCCTGCCTTGCCTTTGCACCTAGGCCCCAGGCTTCCTTGGGGAGGGCTTAGGGGCCGGTGGCTTGCACACTGCCAAGGGCTCCAGCAGGAAGAGCTCTGTGCGAGGGAAGGGAAGGGCCAGTGCAGGTCTCCTCCAGCGGTTGCTTGGCCGCCCAGACTCAGCGCCGCACGGAGTGCCCCAGGCTCCCAGGGCCCTGGCTGGGATGTGCAGCCCCGCACACCCGGAGGCTGACTCCCTGGGAGTCCAGCAGCTGCCTCACACACGTAGCTTCCCAAGCGCTCTCCTCCGCAGCAGAGACGTGTGCAGCTGGTTGGGGCCTGCCCCTGCGTGCCTGGGCTCCCGCGCACAGCCCCAGCTCAGGGCAAGCAGCCCCTGAGCCAAGACCTGCAGGAGGCACAGAGCGCCCCCACCTGGAAGCCGAGTGAACAGCTGGCGCGGAGGCGAGCCTCCTCGAGGGAAGAAGAGGCAGCCCAGCCTCGTTTGGCTCAAGCCCTACTTGGCTGGAGCCGAGTGCGCCTCCAGGACGGCAGAGCTCCAGCTCTGCTCAGAGGCCCGTTGTGGCAGAGTTGCTGGCGCGAGGCTGCTCTGCCCTGGGCGAGCCTTGCCCAGACTTGCCTCGCTGCTAGGCTTCCTGCCCAGGAAGGAGCAGGCTGCGCGAGGCTGGGAGACGCCACTGGCGCCTTCGTGGCCTCAGCTCCGCTCCTGCCTTGCCTTTGCACCTAGGCCCCAGGCGTCCTTGGGGAGGGCTTAGGGGCCGGTGGCTTGCACACTGCCAAGGGCTCCAGCAGGAAGAGCTCTGTGCGAGGGAAGGGAAGGACCAGTGCAGGGCTCCTCCAGCGGTTGCTTGGCCGCCCAGGCTCAGCGCCGCACGGAGTGCACCAGGCTCCCAGGGCCCCTGGTTGGGGTCTGCAGCCCCGCACACCCGGAGGCTGACTCCCTGGAAGTCCAGCAGCTGCCTCACACACGTAGCTTCCCTAGCGCTCTCCTCCCCAGCAGAGACGTGTGCAGCTGGTTGGGGCCTGCCCCTGCGTACCTGGGCTCCCGCGCACAGCCCCAGCTCAGGGCAAGCAGCCCCTGAGCCAAGACCTGCAGGAGGCGCAGAGCGCCCCCACCTGGAAGCCGAGTGAACAGCTGCGGGGAGGCGAGCCTCCTCGAGGGAAGAAGAGGCAGCCGAGCCTCGTTTGGCTCAAGCCCTACTTGGCTGGAGCCGAGTGCGCCTCCAGGACGGCAGAGCTCCAGCTCTGCTCAGAGGCCCGTTCTGGCAGAGTTGCTGGCGCGAGGCTGCTCTGCCCTGGGCGAGCCTTGCCCAGACTTGCCTCGCTGCTAGGCTTCCTGCCCAGGAAGGAGCAGGCTGCGCGAGGCTGGGAGACGCCACTGGCGCCTTCCTGGCCTCAGCTCCGCTCCTGCCTTGCCTTTGCACCTAGGCCCCAGGCGTCCTTGGGGAGGGCTTAGGGGCCGGTGGCTTGCACACTTCCAAGGGCTCCAGCAGGAAGAGCTCTGTGCGAGGGAATGGAAGGGCCAGTGCAGGGCTCCTCCAGCGGTTGATTTGCCGCCCAGGCTCAGGGCCGCACGGAGTGCACCAGGCTCTCAGGGCCCCTGGTTGGGGTCTGCAGCCCCGCACACCCGGAGGCTGACTCCCTGGAAGTCCAGCAGCTGCCTCACACACGAAGCATCCATAGCGCTCTCCTCCCCAGCAGAGACGTGTGCAGCTGGTTGGGGCCTGCCCCTGCGTGCCTGGGCTCCCGCCCACAGCCCCAGCTCAGGGCAAGCAGCCCCTGAGCCAAGACCTGCAGGAGGGGCCGAGCGCCCCCACCTGGAAGCCGAGTGAACAGCTGGCGGGGAGGCGAGCCTCCTCGAGGGAAGAAGAGGCAGCCCAGCCACGTTTGGCTCAAGCCCTAGTTGGCTGGAGCCGAGTGCGCCTCCAGGACGGCAGAGCTCCAGCTCTGCTCAGAGGCCCGTTCTGGCCGAGTTGCTGGCGCGACGCTGCTCTGCCCTGGGCGAGCCTTGCCCAGAGTTGCCTCGCTGCTAGGCTTCCTGCCCAGGAAGGAGCAGGCTGCGCGAGGCTGGGAGACGCCACTGGCGCCTTCCTGGCCTCAGCTCCGCTCCTGCCTTGCCTTTGCACCTAGGCCCCAGGCGTCCTTGGGGAGGGCTTAGGGGCCGGTGGCTTGCACACTGCCAAGGGCTCCAGCAGGAAGAGCTCTGTGCGAGGGAAGGGAAGGGCCAGTGCAGGGCTCCTCCAGCGGTTGCTTGGCCGCCCAGGCTCAGCGCCGCACGGAGTGCACCAGGCTCCTAGGGCCCCTGGCTGGGGTCTGCAGCCCCGCACACCCGGAGGCTGACTCCCTGGGCGCCCAGCAGCTGCCTCACACACGTAGCTTCCCTGGCGCTCTCCTCCCCAGCAGAGACGTGTGCAGCTGGCTGGGGCCTGCTCCTGCGTACCTGGGCTCCCGCGCACAGCCCCAGCTCAGGGCAAGCAGCCCCTGAGCCAAGACCTGCAGGAGGCGCAGAGCGCCCCCACCTGGAAGCCGAGTGAACAGCTGGCAGGGAGGCGAGCCTCCTCCAGGGAAGAAGAGGCAGCCCAGCCTCGTTTGGCTCAAGCCCTACTTCTCTGGAACCGAGTGCGCCTCCAGGACGGCAGAGCTCCATCTCTGCTCAGAGGCCAGTTCTGGCAGAGTTGCTGGCGCGAGGCTGCTCTGCCCTGGGCGAGCCTTGCCCAGACTTGCCTCGCTGCTAGGCTTCCTGCCCAGGAAGGAGCAGGCTGCTCGAGGCTGGGAGACGCCACTGGCGCCTTCCTGGCCTCAGCTCCGCTCCTGCCTTGCCTTTGCACCTAGGCCCCAGGCGTCCTTGGGGAGGGCTTAGGGGCCGGTGGCTTGCACACTGACAAGGGCTCCAGCAGGAAGAGCTCTGTGCGAGGGAAGGGAAGGGCCAGTGCAGGGGTCCTCCAACGGTTGCTTGGCCCCCCAGGCTCAGTGCCGCACGGAGTGCACCAGGCTCCCAGGGCCCGTGGCTGGGGTCTGCAGCCCCGCACACCCGGAGGCTGACTCCCTGGGCGCCCAGCAGCTGCCTCACACACGTAGCTTCCCTAGCGCTCGCCTCCCCAGCAGAGACGTGTGCAGCTGGTTGGGGCCTGCCCCTGCGTGCCTGGGATCCCGCCCACAGCCCCAGCTCAGGGCAAGCAGCCCCTGAGCCAAGACCTGCAGGAGGCGCAGAGCGCCCCCACCTGGAAGCCGAGTGAACAGCTGGCGGGGAGGCGAGCCTCCTCGAGGGAAGAAGAGGCAGCCCAGCCTCGTTTGGCTCAAGCCCTACTTGGCTGGAGCCGAGTGCGCCTCCAGGACGGCAGAGCTCCAGCTCTGCTCAGAGGCCCGTTCTGGCAGAGTTGCTGGCGCGAGGCTGCTCTGCCCTGGGCGAGCCTTGCCCAGACTTGCCTCGCTGCTAGGCTTCCTGCCCAGGAAGGAGCAGGCTGCGCGAGGCTGGGAGACGCCACTGGCGCCTTCCTGGCCTCAGCTCCGCTCCTGCCTTGCCTTTGCACCTAGGCCCCAGGCTTCCTTGGGGAGGGCTTAGGGGCCGGTGGCTTGCACACTGCCAAGGGCTCCAGCAGGAAGAGCTCTGTGCGAGGGAAGGGAAGGGCCAGTGCAGGGCTCCTCCAGCGGTTGCTTGGCTGCCCAGACTCAGCGCCGCACGGAGTGCCCCAGGCTCCCAGGGCCCTGGCTGGGATGTGCAGCCCCGCACACCCGGAGGCTGACTCCCTGGGAGTCCAGCAGCTGCCTCACACACGTAGCTTCCCTAGCGCTCTCCTCCCCAGCAGAGACGTGTGCAGCTGGTTGGGGCCTGCCCCTGCGTGCCTGGGCTCCCGCGCACAGCCCCAGCTCAGGGCAAGCAGCCCCTGAGCCAAGACCTGCAGGAGGCGCAGAGCGCCTGCACCTGGAAGCCGAGTGAACAGCTGGCGGGGAGGCGAGCCTCCTCGAGGGAAGAAGAGGCAGCCCAGCCTCGTTTGGCTCAAGCCCTAGTTGGCTGGAGCCGAGTGGGCCTCCAGGACGGCAGAGCTCCAGCTCTGCTCAGAGGCCCGTTCTGGCAGAGTTGCTGGCGCGAGGCTGCTCTGCCCTGGGCGAGCCTTGCCCAGACTTGCCTCGCTGCTAGGCTTCCTGCCCAGGAAGGAGCAGGCTGCGCGAGGCTGGGAGACGCCACTGGCGCCTTCCTGGCCTCAGCTCCGCTCCTGCCTTGCCTTTGCACCTAGGCCCCAGGCGTCCTTGGGGAGGGCTTAGGGGCCGGTGGCTTGCACACTGCCAAGGGCTCCAGCAGGAAGAGCTCTGTGCGAGGGTAAGGAAGGGCCAGTGCAGGGCTCCTCCAGTGGTTGCTTGGCCGCCCAGGCTCAGCGCCGCACGGAGTGCCCCAGGTTCCCAGGGCCCCTGGCTGGGGTATGCAGCCCCGCACACCCGGAGGCTGACTCCCTGGGCGCCCAGCAGCTGCCTCACACATGTAGCTTCCCTAGCGCTCTCCTCCCCAGCAGAGACGTGTGCAGCTGGTTTCGGCCTGCCCCTGCGTGCCTGGGCTCCCGCGCACAGCCCCAGCTCAGGGCAAGCAGCCCCTGAGCCAAGACCTGCAGGAGGCGCAGAGCGCCCCCACCTGGAAGCCGAGTGAACAGCTGGCGGGGAGGCGAGCCTCCTCGAGGGAAGAAGAGGCAGCCCAGCCTCGTTTGGCTGCCCTACTTGGCTGGAGCCGAGAGCGCCTCTAGGACGGCAGAGCTCCAGCTCTGCTCAGAGGCCCGTTCTGGCAGAGTTGCTGGCGCGAGGCTGCTCTGCCCTGGGCGAGCCTTGCCCAGACTTGCCTCGCTGCTAGGCTTCCTGCCCAGGAAGGAGCAGGCTGCGCGAGGCTGGGAGACGCCACTGGCGCCTTCCTGGCCTCAGCTCTGCTCCTGCCTTGCCTTTGCACCTAGGCCCCAGGCGTCCTTGGGGAGGGCTTAGGGGCCGGTGGCTTGCACACTGCCAAGGGCTCCAGCAGGAAGAGCTCTGTGCGAGGGAAGGGAAGGGCCAGTGCAGGGCTCCTCCAGCGGTTGCTTGGCCGCCCAGGCTCAGCGCCGCACGGAGTGCACCAGGCTCCCAGGGCCCCTGGTTGGGGTCTGCAGCCCCGCACACCCGGAGGCTGACTCCCTGGAAGTCCAGCAGCTGCCTCACACACGTAGCTTCCATAGCGCTCTCCTCCCCAGCAGAGACGTGTGCAGCTGGTTGGGGCCTGCCCCTGCGTGCCTGGGCTCCCGCCCACAGCCCCAGCTCAGGGCAAGCAGCCCCTGAGTCAAGACCTGCAGGAGGGGCCGAGCGCCCCCACCTGGAAGCCGAGTGAACAGCTGGCGGGGAGGCGAGCCTCCTCGAGGGAAGAAGAGGCAGCCCAGCCACGTTTGGCTCAAGCCCTAGTTGGCTGGAGCCGAGTGCGCCTCCAGGACGGCAGAGCTCCAGCTCTGCTCAGAGGCCCGTTCTGGCCGAGTTGCTGGCGCGACGCTGCTCTGCCCTGGGCGAGCCTTGCCCAGACTTGCCTCGCTGCTAGGCTTCCTGCCCTGGAAGGAGCAGGCTGCGGGAGGCTGGGAGACGCCACTGGCGCCTTCCTGGCCTCAGCTCCGCTCCTGCCTTGCCTTTGCACCTAGGCCCCAGGCGTCCTTGGGGAGGGCTTAGGGGCCGGTGGCTTGCACACTGCCAAGGGCTCCAGCAGGAAGAGCTCTGTGCGAGGGAAGGGAAGGGCCAGTGCAGGGCTCCTCCAGCGGTTGCTTGGCCGCCCAGGCTCAGCGCCGCACGGAGTGCACCAGGCTCCTAGGGCCCCTGGCTGGGGTCTGCAGCCACGCACACCCGGAGGCTGATTCCCTGGGCGCCCAGCAGCTGCCTCACACACGTAGCTTCCCTAGCGCTCTCCTCCCCAGCAGAGACGTATGCAGCTGGCTGGGGCTTGCTCCTGCGTACCTGGGCTCCCGCGCACAGCCCCAGCTCAGGGCAAGCAGCCCCTGAGCCAAGACCTGCAGGAGGCGCAGAGCGCCCCTAACTGGAAGCCGAGTGAACAGCTGGCGGGGAGGCGAGCCTCCTCCAGGGAAGAAGAGGCAGCCCAGCCTCGTTTGGCTCAAGCCCTACTTCTCTGGAACCGAGTGCGCCTCCAGGACGGCAGAGCTCCATCTCTGCTCAGAGGCCAGTTCTGGCAGAGTTGCTGGCGCGAGGCTGCTCTGCCCTGGGCGAGCCTTGCCCAGACTTGCCTCGCTGCTAGGCTTCCTGCCCAGGAAGGAGCAGGCTGCGCGAGGCTGGGAGACGCCACTGGCGCCTTCCTGGCCTCAGCTCCGCTCCTGCCTTGCCTTTGCACCGAGGCCCCAGGCGTCCTTGGGGAGGGCTTAGGGGCCGGTGGCTTGCACACTGCCAAGGGCTCCAGCAGGAAGAGCTCTGTGCGAGGGAAGGGAAGGGCCAGTGCAGGGCTCCTCCAACGGTTACTTGGCCCCCCAGGCTCAGTGCCGCACGGAGTGCACCAGGCTCCCAGGGCCCGTGGCTGGGGTCTGCAGCCCCGCACACCCGGAGGCTGACTCCCTGGGAGTCCAGCAGCTGCCTCACACACGTAGCTTCCCTAGCGCTCTCCTCCCCAGCAGAGACGTGTGCAGCTGGTTGGGGCCTGCCCCTGCGTGCCTGGGCTCCCGCGCACAGCCCCAGCTCAGGGCAAGCAGCCCCTGAGCCAAGACCTGCAGGAGGCGCAGAGCGCCCCCACCTGGAAGCCGAGTGAACAGCTGGCGCGGAGGCGAGCCTCCTCGAGGGAAGAAGAGGCAGCCCAGCCTCGTTTGGCTCAAGCCCTACTTGGCTGGAGCCGAGTGCGCCTCCAGGACGGCAGAGCTCCAGCTCTGCTCAGAGGCCCGTTGTGGCAGAGTTGCTGGCGCGAGGCTGCTCTGCCCTGGGCGAGCCTTGCCCAGACTTGCCTCGCTGCTAGGCTTCCTGCCCAGGAAGGAGCAGGCTGCGCGAGGCTGGGAGACGCCACTGGCGCCTTCCTGGCCTCAGCTCCGCTCCTGCCTTGCATTTGCACCTAGGCCCCAGGCGTCCTTGGGGAGGGCTTAGGGGCCGGTGGCTTGCACACTGCCAAGGGCTCCAGCAGGAAGAGCTCTGTGCGAGGGAAGGGAAGGGCCAGTGCAGGGCTCTTCCAGCGGTTGCTTGGCCGCCCAGACTCAGCGCCGCACGGAGTGCCCCAGGCTCCCAGGGCCCCTGGTTGGGGTCTGCAGCCCCGCACACCCGGAGGCTGACTCCCTGGAAGTCCAGCAGCTGCCTCACACACGTAGCTTCCATAGCGCTCTCCTCCCCAGCAGAGACGTGTGCAGCTGGTTGGGGCCTGCCCCTGCGTGCCTGGGCTCCCGCCCACAGCCCCAGCTCAGGGCAAGCAGCCCCTGAGCCAAGACCTGCAGGAGGCGCAGAGCGCCCCCACCTGGAAGCCGAGTGAACAGCTGGTGGGGAAGGTAGCCTCCTCGAGGGAAGAAGAGGCAGCCCAGCCTCGTTTGGCTCAAGCCCTACTTGGCTGGAGCCCAGTGCGCCTCCAGGACGGCAGAGCTCCAGCTCTGCTCAGAGGCCCGTTCTGGCAGAGTTGCTGGCGCGAGGCTGCTCTGCCCTAGGCGAGCCTTGCCCAGACTTGCCTCGCTGCTAGGCTTCCTGCCCTGGAAGGAGCAGGCTGCGCGAGGCTGGGAGACGCCACTGGCGCCTTCCTGGCCTCAGCTCCGCTCCTGCCTTGCCTTTGCACCTAGGCCCCAGGCGTCCTTGGGCAGGGCTTAGGGGCCGGTGGCTTGCACACTGCCAAGGGCTCCAGCAGGTAGAGCTCTGTGCGAGGGAAGGAAGGGCCAGTGCAGGTCTCCTCCAGCGGTTGCTTGGCCGCCCAGGCTCAGCGCCGCACGGAGTGCACCAGGCTCCCAGGGCGCCTGGCTGGAGTCTGCAGCCCCGCACACCCGGAGGCTGACTCCCTGGGCGCCCAGCAGCTGCCTCACACACGTAGCTTCCCTAGCGCTCTCCTCCCCAGCAGAGACGTGTGCAGCTGGTTGGGGCCTGCCCCTGCGTGCCTGGGCTCCCGCCCACAGCCCCAGCTCAGGGCAAGAAGCCCCTGAGCCAAGACCTGCAGGAGGCGCAGAGCGCCCCCACCTGGAAGCCGAGTGAACAGCTGGCGGGGAGGCGAGCCTCCTCGAGGGAAGAAGAGGCAGCCCAGCCTCGTTTGGCTCAAGCCCTACTTGGCTGGAGCCGAGTGGGCCTCCAGGACGGCAGAGCTCCAGCTCTGCTCAGAGGCCCGTTCTGGCAGAGTTGCTGGCGCGAGGCAGCTCTGCCCTGGGCGAGCCTTGCCCAGACTTGCCTCGCTGCTAGGCTTCCTGCTCAGGAAGGAGCAGGCTGCGCGAGGCTGGGAGACGCCACTGGCGCCTTCCTGGCCTCAGCTCCACTCCTGCCTTGCCTTTGCACCTAGGCCCCAGGCGTCCTTGGGGAGGGCTTAGGGGCCGGAGGCTTGCAAACTGCCAAGGGCTCCAGCAGGAAGAGCTCTGTGCGAGGGAAGGGAAGGGCCAGTGCAGGGCTCCTCCAGCGGTTGCTTGGCCGCCCAGGCTCAGCGCCGCACGGAGTGCACCAGGCTCCCAGGGCCCCTGGCTGGGGTCTGCAGCCCCGCACACCCGGAGGCTGACTCCCTGGGCGCCCAGCAGCTGCCTCACACACGTAGCTTGCCTAGCGCTCTCCACCCCAGCAGAGACGTGTGCAGCTGGTTGGGGCCTGCCCCTGCGTGCCTGGGCTCCCGCGCACAGCCCCAGCTCAGGGCAAGCAGCCCCTGAGCCAAGACCTGCAGGAGGCGCAGAGCGCCCCCACCTGGAAGCCGAGTGAACAGCTCGCGGGGAGGCGAGCCTCCTCGAGGGAAGAAGAGGCAGCCCAGCCTCGTTTGGCTCAAGCCCTACTTGGCTGGATCCGAGTGCGCCTCCAGGACGGCAGAGCTCCAGCTCTGCTCAGAGGCCCATTCTGGCAGAGTTGCTGGCGCGAGGCTGCTCTGCCCTGGGCGAGCCTTGCCCAGACTTGCCTCGCTGCTAGGCTTCCTGCCCAGGAAGGAGCAGGCTGCGCGAGGCTGGGAGACGCCACTGGCGCCTTCCTGGCCTCAGCTCCGCTCCTGCCTTGCCTTTGCACCTAGGCCCCAGGCGTCCTTGGGGAGGGCTTAGGGGCCGGTGGCTTGCACACTGCCAAGGGCTCCAGCAGGAAGAGCTCTGTGCGAGGGAAAGGAAGGGCCAGTGCAGGGCTCCTCCAGCGGTTGCTTGGCCGCCCGGGCTCAGCACCGCACGGAGTGCCCCAGGCTCCCAGGTCCCCTGGCTGGGGTCTGCAGCCCCGCACACCCGGAGGCTGACTCCCTGGGCGCCCAGCAGCTGCCTCACACACGTAGCTTCCCTAGCGCTCTCCTCCCCAGCAGAGACGTGTGCAGCTGGTTGGGGCCTGCCCCTGCGTGCCTGGGCTCCCGCGCACAGCCCCAGCTCAGGGCAAGCAGCCCCTGAGCCAAGACCTGCAGGAGGCGCAGAGCGCCCCCTCCTGGAAGCCGAGTGAACAGCTGGCGGGGAGGCGAGCCTCCTCGAGGGAAGAAGAGGCAGCCCAGCCTCGTTTGGCTGCCCTACTTGGCTGGAGCCGAGAGCGCCTCTAGGACGGCAGAGCTCCAGCTCTGCTCAGAGGCCCGTTCTGGCAGAGTTGCTGGCGCCAGGCTGCTCTGCCCTGGGCGAGCCTTGCCCAGACTTGCCTCGCTGCTAGGCTTCCTGCCCAGGAAGGAGCAGGCTGCGCGAGGCTGGGAGACGCCACTGGCGCCTTCCTGGCCTCAGCTCCGCTCCTGCCTTGCCTTTGCACCTAGGCCCCAGGCGTCCTTGGGGAGGGCTTAGGGGCCGGTGGCTTGCACACTGCCAAGGGCTCCAGCAGGAAGAGCTCTGTGCGAGGGAAAGGAAGGGCCAGTGCAGGGCACCTCCAGCGGTTGCTTGGCCGCCCGGGCTCAGCACCGCACGGAGTGCCCCAGGCTCCCAGGTCCCCTGGCTGGGGTCTGCAGCCCCGCACACCCGGAGGCTGACTCCCTGGGCGCCCAGCAGCTGCCTCACACACGTAGCTTCCCTAGCGCTCTCCTCCCCAGCAGAGACGTGTGCAGCTGGTTGGGGCCTGCCCCTGCGTGCCTGGGCTCCCGCCCACAGCCCCAGCTCAGGGCAAGCAGCCCCTGAGCCAAGACCTGCAGGAGGCGCAGAGCGCCCCCACCTGGAAGCCGAGTGAACAGCTGGCGGGGAGGCGAGCCTCCTCGAGGGAAGAAGAGGCAGCCCAGTCTCGTTTGGCTCAAGCCCTACTTGGCTGGAGCCGAGTGCGCCTCCAGGACGGCAGAGCTCCAGCTCTGCTCAGAGGCCCGTTCTGGCAGAGTTGCTGGCGCGAGGCTGCTCTGCCCTGGGCGAGCCTTGCCCAGACTTGCCTCGCTGCTAGGCTTCCTGCCCAGGAAGGAGCAGGCTGCGCGAGGCTGGGAGACGCCACTGGCGCCTTCCTGGCCTCAGCTCCGCTCCTGCCTTGCCTTTGCACCTAGGCCCCAGGCGTCCTTGGGGAGGGCTTAGGGGCCGGTGGCTTGCACACTGCCAAGGGCTCCAGCAGGAAGAGCTCTGTGCGAGGGAAGGGAAGGGCCAGTGCAGGGCTCCTCCAGCGGTTGCTTGGCCGCCCAGGCTCGGCGCCGCACGGAGTGCCCCAGGCTCCCAGGGCCCCTGGCTGGGGTCTGCAGCCCCGCACACCCGGAGGCTGACTCCCTGGGCGCCCAGCAGCTGCCTCACACACATAGCTTCCCTAGCGCTCTCCTCCCCAGCAGAGACGTGTGCAGCTGGTTGGGGCCTGCCCCTGCGTGCCTGGGCTCCCGCCCACAGCCCCAGCTCAGGGCAAGCAGCCCCTGAGCCAAGACCTGCAGGAGGCGTAGAGCGCCCCCTCCTGGAAGCCGAGTGAACAGCTGGCGGGGAGGCGAGCCTCCTCGAGGGAAGAAGAGGCAGCCCAGCCTCGTTTGGCTGCCCTACTTGGCTGGAGCCGAGAGCGCCTCTAGGACGGCAGAGCTCCAGCTCTGCTCAGAGGCCCGTTCTGGCAGAGTTGCTGGCGCCAGGCTGCTCTGCCCTGGGCGAGCCTTGCCCAGACTTGCCTCGCTGCTAGGCTTCCTGCCCAGGAAGGAGCAGGCTGCGCGAGGCTGGGAGACACCACTGGCGCCTTCCTGGCCTCAGCTCCGCTCCTGCCTTGCCTTTGCACCTAGGCCCCAGGCGTCCTTGGGGACGGCTTAGAGGCCGGTGGCTTGCACACTGCCAAGGGCTCCAGCAGGAAGAGCTCTGTGCGAGGGAAGGGAAGGGCCAGTGCAGGGCTCCTCCAGCGGTTGCTTGGCCGCCCAGGCTCAGCGCCGCATGGAGTGCACCAGGCTCCCTGGGCCCCTGGCTGGGGTCTGCAGCCCCGCACACCCGGAGGCTGACTCCCTGGGCGCCCAGCAGCTGCCTCACACACGTAGCTTCCCTAGCGCTCTCTTCCCCAGCAGAGACGTGTGCAGCTGGTTGGGGCCTGCCCCTGCGTGCCTGGGCTCCCGCCCACAGCCCGAGCTCAGGGCAAGCAGCCCCTGAGCCAAGACCTGCAGGAGGCGCAGAGCGCCCCCACCTGGAAGCCGAGTGAACAGCTGGCGGGGAGGCGAGCCTCCACGAGGGAAGAAGAGGCAGCCCAGCCTCGTTTGGCTTCCCTACTTGGCTGGAGCCGAGAGCGCCTCCATGACGGCAGAGCTCCAGCTCTGCTCAGAGGTCCGTTCTGGCAGAGTTGCTGGCGCGAGGCTGCTCTGCCCTGGGCGAGCCTTGCCCAGACTTGCCTCGCTGCTAGGCTTCCTGCCCAGGAAGGAGCAGGCTGCGCGAGGCTGGGAGACGCCACTGGCGCCTTCCTGGCCTCAGCTCCGCTCCTGCCTTGCCTTTGCACCTAGGCCCCAGGCGTCATTGGGGAGGGCTTAGGGGCCGGTGGCGTGCACACTGCCAAGGGCTCCAGCAGGAAGAGCTCTGTGCGAGGGAAGGGAAGGGCCAGTGCAGGGCTCCTCCAGCGGTTGCTTGGCCGCCCAGGCTCAGCGCCGCACGGAGTGCACCAGGCTCCCAGGGCCCCTGGCTGGGGTCTGCAGCCCCGCACACCCGGAGGCTGACTCCCTGGGCGCCCAGCAGCTGCCTCACACCCGTAGCTTCCCTAGCGCTCTCCTCCCCAGCAGAGACGTGTGCAGCTGGTTGGGGCCTGCCCCTGGGTGCCTGGGCTCCCGCGCACCCCCAGCTCAGGGCAAGCAGCCCCTGAGCCAAGACCTGCAGGAGGCGCAGAGCGCCCCCACCTGGAAGCCGAGTGAACAGCTGGCGGGGAGGCGAGCCTCCTCGAGGGAAGAAGAGGCAGCCCAGCCTCGTTTGGCTCAAGCCCTACTTGGCTGGAGCCGAGTGCGCCTCCAGGACGGCAGAGCTCCAGCTCTGCTCAGAGGCCCGTTCTGGCCGAGTTGCTGGCGCGAGGCTGCTCTGCCCTGGGCGAGCCTTGCCCAGACTTGCCTCGCTGCTAGGCTTCCTGCCCAGGAAGGAGCAGGCTGCGCGAGGCTGGGAGACGCCACTGGCGCCTTCCTGGCCTCAGCTCCACTCCTGCCTTGCCTTTGCACCAAGGCCCCAGGCGTCATTGGGGAGGGCTTAGGGGCCGGTGGCTTGCACACTGCCAAGGGCTCCAGCAGGAAGAGCTCTGTGCGAGGGAAGGGAAGGGCCAGTGCAGGGCTCCTCCAGCGGTTGCTTGGCCGCCCAGGCTCAGCGCTGCACGGAGTGCCCCAGGCTCCCAGGGCCCCTGGCTGGGGTCTGCAGCCCCGCACACCCGGAGGCTGACTCCCTGGGCGCCCAGCAGCTGCCTCACACACGTAGCTTCCCTAGCGCTCTCCTCCCCAGCAGAGACGTGTGCAGCTGGTTGGGGCCTGCCCCTGCGTGCCTGGGCTCCCGCCCACAGCCCCAGCTCAGGGCAAGCAGCCCCTGAGCCAAGACCTGCAGGAGGCGCAGAGCGCCCCCACCTGGAAGCCGAGTGAACAGCTGGCGGGGAGGCGAGCCTCCTCGAGGGAAGAAGAGGCAGCCCAGCCTCGTTTGGCTCAAGCCCTACTTGGCTGGAGCCGAGTGCGCCTCCAGGTCTGCAGAGCTCCAGCTCTGCTCAGAGGCCCGTTCTGGCAGAGTTGCTGGCGCGAGGCTGCTCTGCCCTGGGCGAGCCTTGCCCAGACTTGCCTCGCTGCTAGGCTTCCTGCCCAGGAAGGAGCAGGCTGCGCGAGGCTGGGAGACGCCACTGGCGCCTTCCTGGCCTCAGCTCCGCTACTGCCTTGCCTTTGCACCTAGGCCCCAGGCGTCATTGGGGAGGGCTTAGGGGCCGGTGGCGTGCACACTGCCAAGGGCTCCAGCAGGAAGAGCTCTGTGCGAGGGAAGGGAAGGGCCAGTGCAGGGCTCCTCCAGCGGTTGCTTGGCCGCCCAGGCTCAGCGCCGCACGGAGTGCACCAGGCTCCCAGGGCCCCTGGCTGGGGTCTGCAGCCCCGCACACCCGGAGGCTGACTCCCTGGGCGCCCAGCAGCTGCCTCACACACGTAGCTTCCCTAGCGCTCTCCTCCCCAGCAGAGACGTGTGCAGCTGGTTGGGGCCTGCCCCTGCGTGCCTGGGCTCCCGCGCACCCCCAGCTCAAAGCAAGCAGCCCCTGAGCCAAGACCTGCAGGAGGCGCAGAGCGCCCCCACCTGGAAGCCGAGTGAACAGCTGGCGGGGAGGCGAGCCTCCTCGAGGGAAGAAGAGGCAGCCCAGCCTCGTTTGGCTCAAGCCCTACTTGGCTGGAGCCGAGTGCGCCTCCAGGACGGCAGAGCTCCAGCTCTGCTCAGAGGCCCGTACTGGCCGAGTTGCTGGCGCGAGGCTGCTCTGCCCTGGGCGAGCCTTGCCCAGACTTGCCTCGCTGCTAGGCTTCCTGCCCAGGAAGGAGCAGGCTGCGCGAGGCTGGGAGACGCCACTGGCGCCTTCCTGGCCTCAGCTCCACTCCTGCCTTGCCTTTGCACCAAGGCCCCAGGCGTCATTGGGGAGGGCTTAGGGGCCGGTGGCTTGCACACTGCCAAGGGCTCCAGCAGGAAGAGCTCTGTGCGAGGGAAGGGAAGGGCCAGTGCAGGGCTCCTCCAGGGGTTGCTTGGCCGCCCAGGCTCAGCGCTGCACGGAGTGCACCAGGCTCCCAGGGCCCCTGGCTTGGGTCTGCAGCCCCGCACACCCGGAGGCTGACTCCCTGGGCGCCCAGAAGCTGCCTCACACACGAAGCTTCCCTAGCGCTCTCCTCCCCAGCAGAGACGTGTGCAGCTGTTTGGGGCCTGCCCCTGCGTGCCTGGGCCCCCGCCCACATCCCCAGCTCAGGGCAAGCAGCCCCTGAGCCAAGACCTCCAGGAGGCGCAGAGCGCCCCCACCTGGAAGCCGAGTGAACAGCTGGCGGGGAGGCGAGCCTCCTCGAGGGAAGAAGAGGCAGCCCAGCCTCGTTTGGCTCAAGCCCTACTTGGCTGGAACCGAGTGCGCCTCCAGGACGGCATAGCTCCAGCTCTGCTCAGAGGCCCGTTCTGGCAGAGTTGCTGGCGCGAGGCTGCTCTGCCCTGGGCAAGCCTTGCCCATACTTGCCTCGCTGCTAGGCTTACTGCCCAGGAAGGAGCAGGCTGCGCGAGGCTGGGAGACGCCACTGGCGCCTTCCTGGCCTCAGCTCCGCTCCTGCCTTGCCTTTGCACCTAGGCCCCAGGCGTCCTTGGGGAAGGCTTAGGGGCCGGAGGCTTGCACACTGCCAAGGGCTCCAACATGAAGAGCTCTGTGCTAGGGAAGGGAAGGGCCAGTGCAGGGCTCCTCCAGCAGTTGCTTGGCCGCCCAGGCTCAGCGCCGCACGGAGTGCACCAGATTCCCAGGGCCCCTGGCTGGGTCTGCAGCCCCGCACACCCGGAGGCTGACTCCCTGGGCGCCCAGCAGCTGCCTCACACACGTAGCTTCCCTAGCGCTCTCCTCCCCAGCAGAGACGTGTGCAGCTGGTTGGGGCCTGCCCCTGCGTGCCTGGGCTCCCGCCCACAGCCCCAGCTCAGGGCAAGCAGCCCCTGAGCCAAGACCTGCAGGAGGCGCAGAGCGCCCCCACCTGGAAGCCGAGTGAACAGCTGGCGGGGAGGCGAGCCTCCTCGAGGGAAGAAGAGGCAGCACAGCCTCGTTTGGCTCAAGCCCTACTTGTCTGGAGCCGAGTGCGCCTCCAGGACGGCAGAGCTCCAGCTCTGCTCAGAGGCCCGTTCTGGCAGAGTTGCTGGCGCGAGGCTGCTCTGCCCTGGGCGAGCCTTGCCCAGACTTGCCTCGCTGCTAGGCTTCCTGCCCAGGAAGGAGCAGGCTGCGCGAGGCTGGGAGACGCCACTGGCGCCTTCCTGGCCTCAGCTCCGCTCCTGCCTTGCCTTTGCACCTAGGCCCCAGGCGTCCTTGGAGAGGGCTTAGGGGCCGGTGGCTTGCACACTGCCAAGGGCTCCAGCAGGAAGAGCTCTGTGCGAGGGAAGGGAAGGGCCAGTGCAGGGCTCCTCCAGCGGTTGCTTGGCCGCCCAGGCTCAGCGCCGCACGGAGTGCACCAGGCTCCCAGGGCCCCTGGCTGGGGTCTGCAGCCCCGAACACCCGGAGGCTGACTCCCTGGGCGCCCAGCAGCTGCCTCACACACGTAGCTTCCCTAGCGCTATCCTCCCCAGCAGAGACGTGTGCAGCTGGTTGGGGCCTGCCCCTGGGTGCCTGGGCTCCCGCGCACAGCCCCAGCTCAGGGCAAGCATCCACTGAGCCAAGACCTGTAGGAGTCGCAGAGCGCCCCCACCTGGAAGCCGAGTGAACAGCTGGCGGGGAAGATAGCCTCCTCGAGGGAAGAAGAGGCAGCCCAGCCTCGTTTGGCTCAAGCCCTACTTGGCTGGAGCCGAGTGCGCCTCCAGGACGGCAGAGCTCCAGCTCTGCTCAGAGGCCCGTTCTGGCAGAGTTGCTGGCGCGAGGCTGCTCTGCCCTAGGCGAGCCTTGCCCAGACTTGCCTCGCTGCTAGGCTTCCTGCCCTGGAAGGAGCAGGCTGCGCGAGGCTGGGAGACGCCACTGGCGCCTTCCTGGCCTCAGCTCCGCTCCTGCCTTGCCTTTGCACCTAGGCCCCAGGCGCCCTTGGGGAGGGCTTAGGGGCCGGTGGCTTGCACACTGCCAAGGGCTCCAGCAGGAAGAGCTCTGTGCGAGGGAAGGAAGGGCCAGTGCAGGTCTCCTCCAGCGGTTGCTTGGCCACCCAGGCTCAGCGCCGCACGGAGTGCACCAGGCTCCCAGGGCGCCTGGCTGGTGTCTGCAGCCCCGCACACCCGGAGGCTGACTCCCTGGGCGCCCAGAAGCTGCCTCACACACGTAGCTTCCCTAGCGCTCTCCTCCCCAGCAGAGACGTGTGCAGCTGGTTGGGGACTGCCCCTGCGTGCCTGGGCTCCCGCCCACAGCCCCAGCTCAGGGCAAGCAGCCCCTGAGCCAAGACCTGCAGGAGGCGCAGAGCGCCCCCACCTGGAAGCCGAGTGAACAGCTGGCGGGGAGGCGAGCCTCCTCGAGGGAAGAAGAGGCAGCCCAGCCTCGTTTGGCTCAAGCCCTACTTGGCTGGAGCCGAGTGCGCCTCCAGGACGGCAGAGCTCCAGCTCTGCTCAGAGGCCCGTTCTGGCAGACTTGCTGGCGCGAGGCTGCTCTGCCCTGGGCGAGCCTTGCCCAGACTTGCCTCGCTGCTAGGCTTCCTGCCCTGGAAGGAGCAGGCTGCGTGAGGCTGGGAGACGCCACTGGCGCCTTCCTGGCCTCAGCTCCGCTCCTGCCTTGCTTTTGCACCTAGGCCCCAGGCGTCCTTGGGGAAGGCTTAGGGGCCGGAGGCTTGCACACTGCCAAGGGCTCCAGCAGGAAGAGCTCTGTGCTAGGGAAGGGAAGGGCCAGTGCAGGGCTCCTCCAGCGGTTGCTTGGCCGCCCAGGCTCAGCGCCGCACGGAGTGCACCAGGCTCCCAGGGCCCCTGGCTGGGGTCTGCAGCCCCGCACACCCGGAGGCTGACTTCCTGGGCTCCCAGCAGCTGCCTCACACACGTAGCTTGCCTAGCGCTCTCCTCCCCAGCAGAGACGTGTGCAGCTGGTTGGGGCCTGCCCCTGCGTGCCTGGGCTCCCGCCCACAGCCCCAGCTCAGGGCAAGCAGCCCCTGAGCCAAGACCTGCAGGAGGCGCAGAGCGCCCCCACCTGGAAGCCGAGTGAACAGCTGGCGGGGAGGCGAGCCTCCTCGAGGGAAGAAGAGGCAGCCCAGCCTCTTTTGGCTCAAGCCCTACTTGGCTGGAGCCGAGTGCGCCTCCAGGACGGCAGAGCTCCAGCTCTGCTCAGAGGCCCGTTCTGGCAGAGTTGCTGGCGCGAGGCTGCTCTGCCCTGGGCGAGCCTTGCCCAGACTTGCCTCGCTGCTAGGCTTCCTGCCCAGGAAGGAGCAGGCTGCGCGAGGCTGGGAGACGCCACTGGCGCCTTCCTGGCCTCAGCTCCGCTCCTGCCTTGCCTTTGCACCTAGGCCCCAGGCGTCCTTGGGGAGGGCTTAGGGGCCGGTGGCTTGCACACTGCCAAGGGCTCCAGCAGGAAGAGCTCTGTGCGAGGAAAGGGAAGGGCCAGTGCAGGGCTCCTCCAGCGGTTGCTTGGCCGCCCAGGCTCAGCGCTGCACGGAGTGCACCAGGCTCCCAGGGCCCCTGGCTGGGGTCTGCAGCCCCGCACACCCGGAGGCTGACTCCCTGGGCGCCCAGAAGCTGCCTCACACACGTAGCTTCCCTAGCGCTATCCTCCCCAGCAGAGACGTGTGCAGCTGGTTGGGGCCTGCCCCTGGGTGCCTGGGCTCCCGCGCACAGCCCCAGCTCAGGGCAAGCATC
This sequence comes from Ovis canadensis, assembly GCF_042477335.2. Taxonomy (NCBI): domain Eukaryota; kingdom Metazoa; phylum Chordata; class Mammalia; order Artiodactyla; family Bovidae; genus Ovis; species Ovis canadensis. The sequence goes on from NC_091253.1 coordinate 754,663, forward strand.
CACTGAGCCAAGACCTGTAGGAGGCGCAGAGCGCCCCCACCTGGAAGCCGAGTGAACAGCTGGCGGGGAAGATAGCCTCCTCGAGGGAAGAAGAGGCAGCCCAGCCTCGTTTGGCTCAAGCCCTACTTGGCTGGAGCCGAGTGCGCCTCCAGGACGGTAGAGCTCCAGCTCTGCTCAGAGGCCCGTTCTGGCAGAGTTGCTGGCGCGAGGCTGCTCTGCCCTAGGCGAGCCTTGCCCAGACTTGCCTCGCTGCTAGGCTTCCTGCCCTGGAAGGAGCAGGCTGCGCGAGGCTGGGAGACGCCACTGGCGCCTTCCTGGCCTCAGCTCCGCTCCTGCCTTGCCTTTGCACCTAGGTCCCAGGCGCCCTTGGGGAGGGCTTAGGGGCCGGTGGCTTGCACACTGCCAAGGGCTCCAGCAGGAAGAGCTCTGTGCGAGGGAAGGAAGGGCCAGTGCAGGTCTCCTCCAGCGGTTGCTTGGCCGCCCAGGCTCAGCGCCGCACGGAGTGCACCAGGCTCCCAGGGCGCCTGGCTGGTGTCTGCAGCCCCGCACACCCGGAGGCTGACTCCCTGGGCGCCCAGCAGCTGCCTCACACACGTAGCTTCCCTAGCGCTCTCCTCCCCAGCAGAGACGTGTGCATCTGGTTGGGGACTGCCCCTGCGTGCCTGGGCTCCCGCCCACAGCCCCAGCTCAGGGCAAGCAGCCCCTGAGCCAAGACCTGCAGGAGGCGCAGAGCGCCCCCACCTGGAAGCCGAGTGAACAGCTGGCGGGGAGGCGAGCCTCCTCGAGGGAAAAAGAGGCAGCCCAGCCTCGTTTGGCTCAAGCCCTACTTGGCTGGAGCCGAGTGCGCCTCCAGGACGGCAGAGCTCCAGCTCTGCTCAGAGGCCCGTTCTGGCAGACTTGCTGGCGCGAGGCTGGTCTGCCCTGGGCGAGCCTTGCCCAGACTTGCCTCGCTGCTAGGCTTCCTGCCCTGGAAGGAGCAGGCTGCGTGAGGCTGGGAGACGCCACTGGCGCCTTCCTGGCCTCAGCTCCGCTCCTGCCTTGCTTTTGCACCTAGGCCCCAGGCGTCCTTGGGGAAGGCTTAGGGGCCGGAGGCTTGCACACTGCCAAGGGCTCCAGCAGGAAGAGCTCTGTGCTAGGGAAGGGAAGGGCCAGTGCAGGGCTCCTCCAGCGGTTGCTTGGCCGCCCAGGCTCAGCGCCGCACGGAGTGCACCAGGCTCCCAGGGCCCCTGGCTGGGGTCTGCAGCCCCGCACACCCGGAGGCTGACTTCCTGGGCGCCCAGCAGCTGCCTCACACACGTAGCTTGCCTAGCGCTCTCCTCCCCAGCAGAGACGTGTGCAGCTGGTTGGGGCCTGCCCCTGCGTGCCTGGGCTCCCGCCCACAGCCCCAGCTCAGGGCAAGCAGCCCCTGAGCCAAGACCTGCAGGAGGCGCAGAGCGCCCCCACCTGGAAGCCGAGTGAACAGCTGGCGGGGAGGCGAGCCTCCTCGAGGGAAGAAGAGGCAGCCCAGCCTCTTTTGGCTCAAGCCCTAGTTGGCTGGAGCCGAGTGCGCCTCCAGGACGGCAGAGCTCCAGCTCTGCTCAGAGGCCCGTTCTGGCAGAGTTGCTGGCGCGAGGCTGCTCTGCCCTGGGCGAGCCTTGCCCAGACTTGCCTCGCTGCTAGGCTTCCTGCCCAGGAAGGAGCAGGCTGCGCGAGGCTGGGAGACGCCACTGGCGCCTTCCTGGCCTCAGCTCCGCTCCTGCCTTGCCTTTGCACCTAGGCCCCAGGCGTCCTTGGGGAGGGCTTAGGGGCCGGTGGCTTGCACACTGCCAAGGGCTCCAGCAGGAAGAGCTCTGTGCGAGGGAAGGGAAGGGCCAGTGCAGGGCTCCTCCAGCGGTTGCTTGGCCGCCCAGGCTCAGCGCCGCACGGAGTGCACCAGGCTCCCAGGGCCCCTGGCTGGGGTCTGCAGCCCCGCACACCCGGAGGCTGACTCCCTGGGCGCCCAGCAGCTGCCTCACACACGTAGCTTCCCTAGCGCTCTCCTCCCCAGCAGAGACGTGTGCAGCTGGTTGGGGCCTGCCCCTGGGTGCCTGGGCTCCCGCGCACCCCCAGCTCAGGGCAAGCAGCCCCTGAGCCAAGACCTGCAGGAGGCGCAGAGCGCCCCCACCTGGAAGCCGAGTGAACAGCTGGCGGGGAGGCGAGCCTCCTCGAGGGAAGAAGAGGCAGCCCAGCCTCGTTTGGCTCAAGCCCTACTTGGCTGGAGCCGAGTGCGCCTCCAGGACGGCAGAGCTCCAGCTCTGCTCAGAGGCCCGTTCTGGCCGAGTTGCTGGCGCGAGGCTGCTCTGCCCTGGGCGAGCCTTGCCCAGACTTGCCTCGCTGCTAGGCTTCCTGCCCAGGAAGGAGCAGGCTGCGCGAGGCTGGGAGACGCCACTGGCGCCTTCCTGGCCTCAGCTCCACTCCTGCCTTGCCTTTGCACCAAGGCCCCAGGCGTCATTGGGGAGGGCTTAGGGGCCGGTGGCTTGCACACTGCCAAGGGCTCCAGCAGGAAGAGCTCTGTGCGAGGGAAGGGAAGGGCCAGTGCAGGGCTCCTCCAGCGGTTGCTTGGCCGCCCAGGCTCAGCGCTGCACGGAGTGCACCAGGCTCCCAGGGCCCCTGGCTTGGGTCTGCAGCCCCGCACACCCGGAGGCTGACTCCCTGGGCGCCCAGAAGCTGCCTCACACACGAAGCTTCCCTAGCGCTCTCCTCCCCAGCAGAGACGTGTGCAGCTGGTTGGGGCCTGCCCCTGCGTGCCTGGGCCCCCGCCCACATCCCCAGCTCAGGGCAAGCAGCCCCTGAGCCAAGACCTCCAGGAGGCGCAGAGCGCCCCCACCTGGAAGCCGAGTGAACAGCTGGCGGGGAGGCGAGCCTCCTCGAGGGAAGAAGAGGCAGCCCAGCCTCGTTTGGCTCAAGCCCTACTTGGCTGGAGCCGAGTGCGCCTCCAGGACGGCAGAGCTCCAGCTCTGCTCAGAGGCCCGTTCTGGCAGAGTTGCTGGCGCGAGGCTGCTCTGCCCTGGGCGAGCCTTGCCCAGACTTGCCTCGCTGCTAGGCTTCCTGCCCTGGAAGGAGCAGGCTGCGCGAGGCTGGGAGACGCCACTGGCGCCTTCCTGGCCTCAGCTCCGCTCCTGCCTTGCCTTTGCACCTAGGCCCCAGGCGTCCTTGGGGAAGGCTTAGGGTCCGGAGGCTTGCACACTGCCAAGGGCTCCAGCAGGAAGAGCTCTGTGCTAGGGAAGGGAAGGGCCAGTGCAGGGCTCCTCCAGCGGTTGCTTGGCCGCCCAGGCTCAGCGCCGCACGGAGTGCACCAGGCTCCCAGGGCCCCTGGCTGGGTCAGCAGCCCCGCACACCCGGAGGCTGACTCCCTGGGCGCCCAGCAGCTGCCTCACACACGTAGCTTCCCTAGCGCTCTCCTCCCCAGCAGAGACGTGTGCAGCTGGTTGGGGCCTGCCCCTGCGTGCCTGGGCTCCCGCCCACAGCCCCAGCTCAGGGCAAGCAGCCCCTGAGCCAAGACCTGCAGGAGGCGCAGAGCTCCCCCACCTGGAAGCCGAGTGAACAGCTGGCGGGGAGGCGAGCCTCCTCGAGGGAAGAAGAGGCAGCCCAGCCTCGTTTGGCTCAAGCCCTACTTGGCTGGAGCCGAGTGCGCCTCCAGGTCTGCAGAGCTCCAGCTCTGCTCAGAGGCCCGTTCTGGCATAGTTGCTGGCGCGAGGCTGCTCTGCCCTGGGCAAGCCTTGCCCAGACTTGCCTCGCTGCTAGGCTTCCTGACCTGGAAGGAGCAGGCTGCGCGAGGCTGGGAGACGCCACTGGCGCCTTCCTGGCCTCAGCTCCTCTCCTGCCTTGCCTTTGCACCTAGGCCCCAGGCGTCCTTGGGGAAAGCTTAGGGGCCGGAGGCTTGCACACTGCCAAGGGCTCCAGCAGGAAGAGCTCTGTGCTGAGGGAAGGGAAGGGCTAGTGCAGGGCTCCTCCAGCGGTTGCTTGGCCGCCCAGGCTCAGCGCCGCACGGAGTGCACCAGGCTCCCAGGGCCCCTGGCTGGGGTCTGCAGCCCCGCACACCCGGAGGCTGACTCCCTGGGCGCCCAGCAGCTGCCTCACACACGTAGCTTCCCTAGCGCTCTCCTCCCCAGCAGAGACGTGTGCAGCTGGTTGGGGCCTGCCCCTGCGTGCCTGGGCTCCCGCCCACAGCCCCAGCTCAGGGCAAGCAGCCCCTGAGCCAAGACCTGCAGGAGGCGCAGAGCGCCCCCACCTGGAAGCCGAGTGAACAGCTGGCGGGGAGGCGAGCCTCCTCGAGGGAAGAAGAGGCAGCCCAGCCTCGTTTGGCTCAAGCCCTACTTGGCTGGAGCCGAGTGCGCCTCCAGGACGGCAGAGCTCCAGCTCTGCTCAGAGGCCCGTTCTGGCAGAGTTGCTGGCGCGAGGCTGCTCTGCCCTGGGCGAGCCTTGCCCAGACTTGCCTCGCTGCTAGGCTTCCTGCCCAGGAAGGAGCAGGCTGCGCGAGGCTGGGAGACGCCACTGGCGCCTTCCTGGCCTCAGCTCCACTCCTGCCATGCCTTTGCACCTAGGCCCCAGGCGTCCTTGGGGACGGCTTAAGGGCCGGTGGCTTGCACACTGCCAAGGGCTCCAGCAGGAAGAGCTCTGTGCGAGGGAAGGGAAGGGCCAGTGCAGGGCTCCTCCAGCGGTTGCTTGGCCGCCCAGGCTCAGCGCCGCACGGAGTGCACCAGTCTCCCAGGGCCCCTGGCTGGGGTCTGCAGCCCCGCACACCCGGAGGCTGACTCCCTGGGCGCCCAGAAGCTGCCTCACACACGTAGCTTCCCTAGCGCTCTCCTCCCTAGCAGAGACGTGTGCAGCTGGTTGGTGCCTGCCCCTGCGTGCCTGGGCTCCCGCCCACAGCCCCAGCTCAGGGCAAGCAGCCCCTGAGCCAAGACCTGCAGGAGGCGCAGAGCGCCCCCACCTGGAAGCCGAGTGAACAGCTGGCGGGGAGGCGAGCCTCCTCGAGGGAAGAAGAGGCAGCCCAGCCTCGTTTGGCTCAAGCCCTACTTGGCTGGAGTCGAGTGCGCCTCCAGGACGGCAGAGCTCCAGCTCTGCTCAGAGGCCCGTTCTGGCAGAGTTGCTGGCGCGAGGCTGCTCTGCCCTGGGCGAGCCTTGCCCAGACTTGCCTCGCTGCTAGGCTTCCTGCCCAGGAAGGAGCAGGCTGCGCGAGGCTGGGAGACGCCACTGGCGCCTTCCTGGCCTCAGCTCCGCTCCTGCCTTGCCTTTGCACCTAGGCCCCAGGCGTCCTTGGGGAGGGCTTAGGGGCCGGTGGCTTGCACACTGCCAAGGGCTCCAGCAGGAAGAGCTCTGTGCGAGGGAAAGGAAGGGCCAGTGCAGGGCTCCTCCAGCGGTTGCTTGGCCGCCCAGGCTCAGCGCCGCACGGAGTGCCCCAGGCTCTCAGTGCCCCTGGCTGGGGTCTGCAGACCCGCACACCCGGAGGCTGACTCCCTGGGCGCCCAGCAGCTGCCTCACACACGTAGCTTCCCTAGCGCTCTCCTCCCCAGCAGAGACGTGTGCAGCTGGTTGGGGCCTGCCCCTGCGTGCCTGGGCTCACGCGCACAGCCCCAGCTCAGGGCAAGCAGCCCCTGAGCCAAGACCTGCAGGAGGCGCAGAGCGCCCCCACCTGGAAGCCTAGTGAACAGCTGGCGGGGAGGCGAGCCTCCTCGAGGGAAGAAGAGGCAGCCCAGCCTCGTTTGGCTCAAGCCCTACTTGGCTGGAGCCGAGAGCGCCTCCAGGACGGCAGAGCTCCAGCTCTGCTCAGAGGCCCGTTCTGGCAGAGTTGCTGGCGCGAGGCTGCTCTGCCCTGGTCGAGCCTTGCCCAGACTTGCCTCGCTGCTAGGCTTCCTGCCCAGGAAGGAGCAGGCTGCGCGAGGCTGGGAGACGCCACTGGCGCCTTCCTGGCCTCAGCTCCTCTCCTGCCTTGCCTTTGCACCTAGGCCCCAGGCGTCCTTGGGGAGGGCTTAGGGGCCGGTGGCTTGCACACTGCCAAGGGCTCCAGCAGGAAGAGCTCTGTGCGAGGGAAGGGAAGGGCCAGTGCAGGGCTCCTCCAGCGGTTGCTTGGCCGCCCAGGCTCAGCGCCGCACGGAGTGCACCAGGCTCCCAGGGCCCCTGGCTGGGGTCTGCAGCCCCGCACACCCGGAGGCTGACTCCCTGGGCGCCCAGCAGCTGCCTCACACACGTAGCTTCCCTAGCGCTCTCTTCCCCAGCAAAGACGTGTGCAGCTGGTTGGGGCCTGCCCCTGCGTGCCTGGGCTCCCGCGCACAGCCCCAGCTCAGGGCAAGCAGCCCCTGAGCCATGACCTGCAGGAGGCGCAGAGCGCCCCCACCTGGAAGCCGAGTGAACAGCTGGCGGGGAGGCGAGCCTCCTCGAGGGAAGAAGAGGCAGCCCAGCCTCGTTTGGCTCAAGCCCTACTTGGCTGGAGCCGAGAGCGCCTCCAGGACGACAGAGCTCCAGCTCTGCTCAGAGGCCCGTTCTGGCAGAGTTGCTGGCGCGAGGCTGCTCTGCCCTGGGCGAGCCTTGCCCAGACTTGCCTCGCTGCTAGGCTTCCTGCCCAGGAAGGAGCAGGCTGCGCTAGGCTGGGAGACGCCACTGGCGCCTTCCTGGCCTCAGCTCCGCTCCTGCCTTGCCTTTGCACCTAGGCCCCAGGCGTCCTTGGGGAGGGCTTAGGGGCCGGTGGCTTGCACACTGCCAAGGGCTCCAGCAGGAAGAGCTCTGTGCGAGGGAAGGGAAGGGCCAGTGCAGGGCTCCTCCAGCGGTTGCTTGGCCGCCCAGGCTCAGCGCCGCACGGAGTGCACCAGGCTCCCAAGGCCCCTGGCTGGGGTCTGCAGCCCCGCACACCCGGAGGCTGACTCCCTGGGCGCCCAGCAGCTGCCTCACACACGTAGCTTCCCTAGCGCTCTCCTCCCCAGCAAAGACGTGTGCAGCTGGTTGGGGCCTGCCCCTGCGTGCCTGGGCTCCCGCGCACAGCCCCAGCTCAGGGCAAGCAGCCCCTGAGCCAAGACCTGCAGGAGGCGCAGAGCGCCCCCACCAGGAAGCCGAGTGAACAGCTGGCGGGGAGGCGAGCCTCCTCGAGGGAAGAAGAGGCAGCCCAGCCTCGTTTGGCTCAAGCCCTACTTGGCTGGAGCCGAGTGCGCCTCCAGGACGGCAGAGCTCCAGCTCTGCTCAGAGTCCAGTTCTGGCAGAGTTGCTGGCGCGAGGCTGCTCTGCCCTGGGCGAGCCTTGCCCAGACTTGCCTCGCTGCTAGGCTTCCTGCCCAGGAAGGAGCAGGCTGCGCGAGGCTGGGAGACGCCACTGGCGCCTTCCTGGCCTCAGCTCCGCTCCTGCCTTGCCTTTGCACCTAGGCCCCAGGCGTCCTTGGGGAGGGCTTAGGGGCCGGTGGCTTGCACACTGCCAAGGGCTCCAGCAGGAAGAGCTCTGTGCGAGGGAAGGGAAGGGCCAGTGCAGGGCTCCTCCAGCGGTTGCTTGGCCGCCCAGGCTCAGCGCCGCACGGAGTGCACCAGGCTCCCAGGGCCCCTGGCTGGGGTCTGCAGCCCCGCACACCCGGAGGCTGACTCCCTGGGCGCCCAGCAGCTGCCTCACACACGTAGCTTCCCTAGCGCTCTCCTCCCCAGCAGAGACGTGTGCAGCTGGTTGGGGCCTACCCCTGCGTGCCTGGGCTCCCGCCCACAGCCCCAGCTCAGGGCAAGCAGCCCCTGAGCCAAGACCTGCAGGAGGCGCAGAGCGCCCCCACCTGGAAGCCGAGTGAACATCTGGCGGGGAGGCGAGCCTCCTCGAGGGAAGAAGAGGCAGCCCAGCCTCGTTTGGCTCAAGCCCTACTTGGCTGGAGCCGAGTGCGCCTCCAGGACAGCAGAGCTCCAGCTCTGCTCAGAGGCCCGTTCTGGCAGAGTTGCTGGCGCGAGGCTGCTCTGCCCTGGGCGAGCCTTGCCCAGACTTGCCTCGCTGCTAGGCTTCCTGCCCTGGAAGGAGCAGGCTGCGCGAGGCTGGGAGACGCCACTGGCGCCTTCCTGGCCTCAGCTCCGCTCTTGCCTTGCTTTTGCACCTAGGCCCCAGGCGTCCTTGGGGAAGGCTTAGGGGCCGGAGGCTTGCACACTGCCAAGGGCTCCAGCAGGAAGAGCTCTGTGCGAGGGAAGGGAAGGGCCAGTGCAGGGCTCCTCCAGCGGTTGCTTGGCCGCCCAGACTCAGCGCCCCATGGAGTGCACCAGTCTCCCAGGGCCCCTGGCTGGGGTCTGCAGCCCCGCACACCCGGAGGCTGACTCCCTGGGCGCCCAGCAGCTGCCTCACACACGTAGCTTCCCTAGCGCTCTCCTCCCCAGCAGAGACGTGTGCAGCTGGTTGGGGCCTGCCCCTGCGTGCCTGGGCTCCCGCCCACAGCCCCAGCTCAGGGCAAGCAGCCCCTGAGCCAAGACCTGCAGGAGGCGCAGAGCGCCCCCACCTGGAAGTCGAGTGAACAGCTGGCGGGGAGGCGAGCCTCCTCGAGGGAAGAAGAGGCAGCCCAGCCTCGTTTGGCTCAAGCCCTACTTGGCTGGAGCCGAGTGCGCCTCCAGGACGGCAGAGCTCCAGCTCTGCTCAGAGGCCCGTTCTGGCAGAGTTGCTGGCGCGAGGCTGCTCTGCCCTGGGCGAGCCTTGCCCAGACTTGCCTCGCTGCTAGGCTTCCTGCCCAGGAAGGAGCAGGCTGCGCGAGGCTGGGAGACGCCACTGGCGCCTTCCTGGCCTCAACTCCGCTCCTGCCTTGCCTTTGCACCTAGGCCCCAGGCGTCCTTGGGGAGGGCTTAGGGGCCGGTGGCTTGCACACTGCCAAGGGCTCCAGCAGGAAGAGCTCTGTGCGAGGGAAAGGAAGGGTCAGTGCAGGGCTCCTCCAGCGGTTGCTTGGCCGCCCAGGCTCAGCGCCGCACGGAGTGCACCAGGCTCCCAGGGCCCCTGGCTGGGGTCTGCAGCCCCGCACACCCGGAGGCTGACTCCCTGGGCGCCCAGCAGCTGCCTCACACACGTAGCTTCCCTAGCGCTCTCCTCCCCAGCAGAGACGTGTGCAGCTGGTTGGGGCCTGCCCCTGCGTGCCTGGGCTCCCGCCCACAGCCCCAGCTCAGGGCAAGCAGCCCCTGAGCCAAGACCTGCAGGAGGCGCAGAGCGCCCCCACCTGGAAGCCGAGTGAACAGCTGGCGGGGAGGCGAGCCTCCTCGAGGGAAGAAGAGGCAGCCCAGCCTCGTTTGGCTGCCCTACTTGGCTGGAGCCGAGAGCGCCTCCAGGACGGCAGAGCTCCAGCTCTGCTCAGAGGCCCGTTCTGGCAGAGTTGCTGGCGCGAGGCTGCTCTGCCCTGGGCGAGCCTTGCCCAGACTTGCCTCGCTGCTAGGCTTCCTGCCCAGGAAGGAGCAGGCTGCGCGAGGCTGGGAGACGCCACTGGCGCCTTCCTGGCCTCAGCTCCGCTCCTGCCTTGCCTTTGCACCTAGGCCCCAGGCGTCCTTGGGGAGGGCTTAGGGGCCGGTGGCTTGCACACTGCCAAGGGCTCCAGCAGGAAGAGCTCTGTGCGAGGGAAAGGAAGGGCCAGTGCAGGGCTCCTCCAGCGGTTGCTTGGCCGCCCAGGCTCAGCGCCGCACGGAGTGCCCCAGGCTCTCAGTGCCCCTGGCTGGGGTCTGCAGACCCGCACACCCGGAGGCTGACTCCCTGGGCGCCCAGCAGCTGCCTCACACACGTAGCTTCCCTAGCGCTCTCCTCCCCAGCAGAGACGTGTGCAGCTGGTTGGGGCCTGCCCCTGCGTGCCTGGGCTCACGCGCACAGCCCCAGCTCAGGGCAAGCAGCCCCTGAGCCAAGACCTGCAGGAGGCGCAGAGCGCCCCCACCTGGAAGCCGAGTGAACAGCTGGCGGGGAGGCGAGCCTCCTCGAGGGAAGAAGAGGCAGCCCAGCCTCGTTTGGCTCAAGCCCTACTTGGCTGGAGCCGAGAGCGCCTCCAGGACGGCAGAGCTCCAGCTCTGCTCAGAGGCCTGTTCTGGCAGAGTTGCTGGCGCGAGGCTGCTCTGCCCTGGGCGAGCCTTGCCCAGACTTGCCTCGCTGCTAGGCTTCCTGCCCAGGAAGGAGCAGGCTGCGCGAGGCTGGGAGACGCCACTGGCTCCTTCCTGGCCTCAGCTCCGCTCCTGCCTTGCCTTTGCACCTAGGCCCCAGGCGTCCTTGGGGAGGGCTTAGGGGCCGGTGGCTTGCACACTGCCAAGGGCTCCAGCAAGAAGAGCTCTGTGCGAGGGAAGGGAAGGGCCAGTGCAGGGCTCCTCCAGCGGTTGCTTGGCCGCCCAGGCTCAGCGCCGCACGGAGTGCACCAGGCTCCCAGGGCCCCTGGCTGGGGTCTGCAGCCCCGCACACCCGGAGGCTGACTCCCTGGGCGCCCAGCAGCTGCCTCACACACGTAGCTTCCCTAGCGCTCTCCTCCCCAGCAGAGACGTGTGCAGCTGGTTGGGGCCTGCCCCTGCGTGCCTGGGCTCCCGCGCACAGCCCCAGCTCAGGGCAAGCAGCCCCTGAGCCAAGACCTGCAGGAGGCGCAGAGCGCCCCCACCTGGAAGCCGAGTGAACAGCTGGCGGGGAGGCGAGCCTCCTCGAGGGAAGAAGAGGCAGCCCAGCCTCGTTTGGCTCAAGCCCTACTTGGCTGGAGCCGAGAGCGCCTCCAGGACGACAGAGCTCCAGCTCTGCTCAGAGGCCCGTTCTGGCAGAGTTGCTGGCGCGAGGCTGCTCTGCCCTGGGCGAGCCTTGCCCAGACTTGCCTCGCTGCTAGGCTTCCTGCCCAGGAAGGAGCAGGCTGCGCGAGGCTGGGAGACGCCACTGGCGCCTTCCTGGCCTCAGCTCCGCTCCTGCCTTGCCTTTGCACCTAGGCCCCAGGCGTCCTTGGGGAGGGCTTAGGGGCCGGTGGCTTGCACACTGCCAAGGGCTCCAGCAGGAAGAGCTCTGTGCGAGGGAAGGGAAGGGCCAGTGCAGGGCTCCTCCAGCGGTTGCTTGGCCGCCCAGGCTCAGCGCCGCACGGAGTGCACCAGGCTCCCAAGGCCCCTGGCTGGGGTCTGCAGCCCCGCACACCCGGAGGCTGACTCCCTGGGCGCCCAGCAGCTGCCTCACACACGTAGCTTCCCTAGCGCTCTCCTCCCCAGCAAAGACGTGTGCAGCTGGTTGGGGCCTGCCCCTGCGTGCCTGGGCTCCCGCGCACAGCCCCAGCTCAGGGCAAGCAGCCCCTGAGCCAAGACCTGCAGGAGGCGCAGAGCGCCCCCACCAGGAAGCCGAGTGAACAGCTTGCGGGGAGGCGAGCCTCCTCGAGGGAAGAAGAGGCAGCCCAGCCTCGTTTGGCTCAAGCCCTACTTGGCTGGAGCCGAGTGCGCCTCCAGGACGGCAGAGCTCCAGCTCTGCTCAGAGTCCGGTTCTGGCAGAGTTGCTGGCGCGAGGCTGCTCTGCCCTGGGCGAGCCTTGCCCAGACTTGCCTCGCTGCTAGGCTTCCTGCCCAGGAAGGAGCAGGCTGCGCGAGGCTGGGAGACGCCACTGGCGCCTTCCTGGCCTCAGCTCCGCTCCTGCCTTGCCTTTGCACCTAGGCCCCAGGCGTCCTTGGGGAGGGCTTAGGGGCCGGTGGCTTGCACACTGCCAAGGGCTCCAGCAGGAAGAGCTCTGTGCGAGGCAAGGGAAGGGCCAGTGCAGGGCTCCTCCAGCGGTTGCTTGGCCGCCCAGGCTCAGCGCCGCACGGAGTGCACCAGGCTCCCAGGGCCCCTGGCTGGGGTCTGCAGCCCCGCACACCCGGAGGCTGACTCCCTGGGCGCCCAGCAGCTGCCTCACACACGTAGCTTCCCTAGCGCTCTCCTCCCCAGCAGAGACGTGTGCAGCTGGTTGGGGCCTGCCCCTGCGTGCCTGGGCTCCCGCGCACAGCCCCAGCTCAGGGCAAGCAGCCCCTGAGCCAAGACCTGCAGGAGGCGCAGAGCGCCCCCACCTGGAAGCCGAGTGAACAGCTGGCGGGGAGGCGAGCCTCCTCGAGGGAAGAAGAGGCAGCCCAGCCTCGTTTGGCTCAAGCCCTACTTGGCTGGAGCCGAGAGCGCTTCCAGGACGACAGAGCTCCAGCTCTGCTCAGAGGCCCGTTCTGGCAGAGTTGCTGGCGCGAGGCTGCTCTGCCCTGGGCGAGCCTTGCCCAGACTTGCCTCGCTGCTAGGCTTCCTGCCCAGGAAGGAGCAGGCTGCGCGAGGCTGGGAGACGCCACTGGCGCCTTCCTGGCCTCAGCTCCGCTCCTGCCTTGCCTTTGCACCTAGGCCCCAGGCGTCCTTGGGGAGGGCTTAGGGGCCGGTGGCTTGCACACTGCCAAGGGCTCCAGCAGGAAGAGCTCTGTGCGAGGGAAGGGAAGGGCCAGTGCAGGGCTCCGCCAGCGGTTGCTTGGCCGCCCAGGCTCAGCGCCGCACGGAGTGCACCAGGCTCCCAAGGCCCCTGGCTGGGGTCTGCAGCCCCGCACACCCGGAGGCTGACTCCCTGGGCGCCCAGCAGCTGCCTCACACACGTAGCTTCCCTAGCGCTCTCCTCCCCAGCAGAGACGTGTGCAGCTGGTTGGGGCCTGCCCCTGCGTGCCTGGGCTCCCGCGCACAGCCCCAGCTCAGGGCAAGCAGCCCCTGAGCCAAGACCTGCAGGAGGCGCAGAGCGCCCCCACCAGGAAGCCGAGTGAACAGCTTGCGGGGAGGCGAGCCTCCTCGAGGGAAGAAGAGGCAGCCCAGCCTCGTTTGGCTCAAGCCCTACTTGGCTGGAGCCGAGTGCGCCTCCAGGACGGCAGAGCTCCAGCTCTGCTCAGAGTCCGGTTCTGGCAGAGTTGCTGGCGCGAGGCTGCTCTGCCCTGGGCGAGCCTTGCCCAGACTTGCCTCGCTGCTAGGCTTCCTGCCCAGGAAGGAGCAGGCTGCGCGAGGCTGGGAGACGCCACTGGCGCCTTCCTGGCCTCAGCTCCGCTCCTGCCTTGCCTTTGCACCTAGGCCCCAGGCGTCCTTGGGGAGGGCTTAGGGGCCGGTGGCTTGCACACTGCCAAGGGCTCCAGCAGGAAGAGCTCTGTGCGAGGGAAGGGAAGGGCCAGTGCAGGGCTCCTCCAGCGGTTGCTTGGCCGCCCAGGCTCAGCGCCGCACGGAGTGCACCAGGCACCCAGGGCCCCTGGCTGGGGTCTGCAGCCCCGCACACCCGGAGGCTGACTCCCTGGGCGCCCAGCAGCTGCCTCACACACGTAGCTTCCCTAGCGCTCTCCTCCCCAGCAGAGACGTGTGCAGCTGGTTGGGGCCTACCCCTGCGTGCCTGGGCTCCCGCGCACAGCCCCAGCTCAGGGCAAGCAGCCCCTGAGCCAAGACCTGCAGGAGGCGCAGAGCGCCCCCACCTGGAAGCCGAGTGAACATCTGGCGGGGAGGCGAGCCTCCTCGAGGGAAGAAGAGGCAGCCCAGCCTCGTTTGGCTCAAGCCCTACTTGGCTGGAGCCGAGTGCGCCTCCAGGACAGCAGAGCTCCAGCTCTGCTCAGAGGCCCGTTCTGGCAGAGTTGCTGGCGCGAGGCTGCTCTGCCCTGGGCGAGCCTTGCCCAGACTTGCCTCGCTGCTAGGCTTCCTGCCCTGGAAGGAGCAGGCTGCGCGAGGCTGGGAGACGCCACTGGCGCCTTCCTGGCCTCAGCTCCGCTCTTGCCTTGCTTTTGCACCTAGGCCCCAGGCGTCCTTGGGGAAGGCTTAGGGGCCGGAGGCTTGCACACTGCCAAGGGCTCCAGCAGGAAGAGCTCTGTGCGAGGGAAGGGAAGGGCCAGTGCAGGGCTCCTCCAGCGGTTGCTTGGCCGCCCAGGCTCAGCGCCGCACGGAGTGCACCAGTCTCCCAGGGCCCCTGGCTGGGGTCTGCAGCCCCGCACACCCGGAGGCTGACTCCCTGGGCGCCCAGAAGCTGCCTCACACACGTAGCTTCCCTAGCGCTCTCCTCCCTAGCAGAGACGTGTGCAGCTGGTTGGTGCCTGCCCCTGCGTGCCTGGGCTCCCGCCCACAGCCCCAGCTCAGGGCAAGCAGCCCCTGAGCCAAGACCTGCAGGAGGCGCAGAGCGCCCCCACCTGGAAGCCGAGTGAACAGCTGGCGGGGAGGCGAGCCTCCTCGAGGGAAGAAGAGGCAGCCCAGCCTCGTTTGGCTCAAGCCCTACTTGGCTGGAGTCGAGTGCGCCTCCAGGACGGCAGAGCTCCAGCTCTGCTCAGAGGCCCGTTCTGGCAGAGTTGCTGGCGCGAGGCTGCTCTGCCCTGGGCGAGCCTTGCCCAGACTTGCCTCGCTGCTAGGCTTCCTGCCCAGGAAGGAGCAGGCTGCGCGAGGCTGGGAGACGCCACTGGCGCCTTCCTGGCCTCAGCTCCGCTCCTGCCTTGCATTTGCACCTAGGCCCCAGGCGTCCTTGGGGAGGGCTTAGGGGCCGGTGGCTTGCACACTGCCAAGGGCTCCAGCAGGAAGAGCTCTGTGCGAGGGAAAGGAAGGGCCAGTGCAGGGCTCCTCCAGCGGTTGCTTGGCCGCCCAGGCTCAGCGCCGCACGGAGTGCCCCAGGCTCTCAGTGCCCCTGGCTGGGGTCTGCAGCCCCGCACACCCGGAGGCTGACTCCCTGGGCGCCCAGCACCTGCCTCACACACGTAGCTTCCCTAGCGCTCTCCTCCCCAGCAGAGACGTGTGCAGCTGGTTGGGGCCTGCCCCTGCGTGCCTGGGCTCACGCGCACAGCCCCAGCTCAGGGCAAGCAGCCCCTGAGCCAAGACCTGCAGGAGGCGCAGAGCGCCCCCACCTGGAAGCCTAGTGAGCAGCTGGCGGGGAGGCGAGCCTCCTCGAGGGAAGAAGAGGCAGCCCAGCCTCGTTTGGCTCAAGCCCTACTTGGCTGGAGCCGAGAGCGCCTCCAGGACGGCAGAGCTCCAGCTCTGCTCAGAGGCCCGTTCTGGCAGAGTTGCTGGCGCGAGGCTGCTCTGCCCTGGTCGAGCCTTGCCCAGACTTGCCTCGCTGCTAGGCTTCCTGCCCAGGAAGGAGCAGGCTGCGCGAGGCTGGGAGACGCCACTGGCGCCTTCCTGGCCTCAGCTCCGCTCCTGCCTTGCCTTTGCACCTAGGCCCCAGGCGTCCTTGGGGAGGGCTTAGGGGCCGGTGGCTTGCACACTGCCAAGGGCTCCAGCAGGAAGAGCTCTGTGCGAGGGAAGGGAAGGGCCAGTGCAGGGCTCCTCCAGCGGTTGCTTGGCCGCCCAGGCTCAGCGCCGCACGGAGTGCACCAGGCTCCCAGGGCCCGTGGCTGGGGTCTGCAGCCCCGCACACCCGGAGGCTGACTCCCTGGGCGCCCAGCAGCTGCCTCACACACGTAGCTTCCCTAGCGCTCTCTTCCCCAGCAGAGACGTGTGCAGCTGGTTGGGGCCTGCCCCTGCGTGCCTGGGCTCCCGCGCACAGCCCCAGCTCAGGGCAAGCAGCCCCTGAGCCATGACCTGCAGGAGGCGCAGAGCGCCCCCACCTGGAAGCCGAGTGAACAGCTGGCGGGGAGGCGAGCCTCCTCGAGGGAAGAAGAGGCAGCCCAGCCTCGTTTGGCTCAAGCCCTACTTGGCTGGAGCCGAGAGCGCCTCCAGGACGACAGAGCTCCAGCTCTGCTCAGAGGCCCGTTCTGGCAGAGTTGCTGGCGCGAGGCTGCTCTGCCCTGGGCGAGCCTTGCCCAGACTTGCCTCGCTGCTAGGCTTCCTGCCCAGGAAGGAGCAGGCTGCGCTAGGCTGGGAGACGCCACTGGCGCCTTCCTGGCCTCAGCTCCGCTCCTGCCTTGCCTTTGCACCTAGGCCCCAGGCGTCCTTGGGGAGGGCTTAGGGGCCGGTGGCTTGCACACTGCCAAGGGCTCCAGCAGGAAGAGCTCTGTGCGAGGGAAGGGAAGGGCCAGTGCAGGGCTCCTCCAGCGGTTGCTTGGCCGCCCAGGCTCAGCGCCGCACGGAGTGCACCAGGCTCCCAAGGCCCCTGGCTGGGGTCTGCAGCCCCGCACACCCGGAGGCTGACTCCCTGGGCGCCCAGCACCTGCCTCACACACGTAGCTTCCCTAGCGCTCTCCTCCCCAGCAAAGACGTGTGCAGCTGGTTGGGGCCTGCCCCTGCGTGCCTGGGCTCCCGCGCACAGCCCCAGCTCAGGGCAAGCAGCCCCTGAGCCAAGACCTGCAGGAGGCGCAGAGCGCCCCCACCAGGAAGCCGAGTGAACAGCTGGCGGGGAGGCGAGCCTCCTCGAGGGAAGAAGAGGCAGCCCAGCCTCGTTTGGCTCAAGCCCTACTTGGCTGGAGCCGAGTGCGCCTCCAGGACGGCAGAGCTCCAGCTCTGCTCAGAGTCCAGTTCTGGCAGAGTTGCTGGCGCGAGGCTGCTCTGCCCTGGGCGAGCCTTGCCCAGACTTGCCTCGCTGCTAGGCTTCCTGCCCAGGAAGGAGCAGGCTGCGCGAGGCTGGGAGACGCCACTGGCGCCTTCCTGGCCTCAGCTCCGCTCCTGCCTTGCCTTTGCACCTAGGCCCCAGGCGTCCTTGGGGAGGGCTTAGGGGCCGGTGGCTTGCACACTGCCAAGGGCTCCAGCAGGAAGAGCTCTGTGCGAGGGAAGGGAAGGGCCAGTGCAGGGCTCCTCCAGCGGTTGCTTGGCCGCCCAGGCTCAGCGCCGCACGGAGTGCACCAGGCTCCCAGGGCCCCTGGCTGGGGTCTGCAGCCCCGCACACCCGGAGGCTGACTCCCTGGGCGCCCAGCAGCTGCCTCACACACGTAGCTTCCCTAGCGCTCTCCTCCCCAGCAGAGACGTGTGCAGCTGGTTGGGGCCTACCCCTGCGTGCCTGGGCTCCCGCCCACAGCCCCAGCTCAGGGCAAGCAGCCCCTGAGCCAAGACCTGCAGGAGGCGCAGAGCGCCCCCACCTGGAAGCCGAGTGAACATCTGGCGGGGAGGCGAGCCTCCTCGAGGGAAGAAGAGGCAGCCCAGCCTCGTTTGGCTCAAGCCCTACTTGGCTGGAGCCGAGTGCGCCTCCAGGACAGCAGAGCTCCAGCTCTGCTCAGAGGCCCGTTCTGGCAGAGTTGCTGGCGCGAGGCTGCTCTGCCCTGGGCGAGCCTTGCCCAGACTGGCCTCGCTGCTAGGCTTCCTGCCCTGGAAGGAGCAGGCTGCGCGAGGCTGGGAGACGCCACTGGCGCCTTCCTGGCCTCAGCTCCGCTCTTGCCTTGCTTTTGCACCTAGGCCCCAGGCGTCCTTGGGGAAGGCTTAGGGGCCGGAGGCTTGCACACTGCCAAGGGCTCCAGCAGGAAGAGCTCTGTGCGAGGGAAGGGAAGGGCCAGTGCAGGGCTCCTCCAGCGGTTGCTTGGCCGCCCAGACTCAGCGCCGCATGGAGTGCACCAGTCTCCCAGGGCCCCTGGCTGGGGTCTGCAGCCCCGCACACCCGGAGGCTGACTCCCTGGGCGCCCAGCAGCTGCCTCACACACGTAGCTTCCCTAGCGCTCTCCTCCCCAGCAGAGACGTGTGCAGCTGGTTGGGGCCTGCCCCTGCGTGCCTGGGTTCCCGCCCACAGCCCCAGCTCAGGGCAAGCAGCCCCTGAGCCAAGACCTGCAGGAGGCGCAGAGCGCCCCCACCTGGAAGTCGAGTGAACAGCTGGCGGGGAGGCGAGCCTCCTCGAGGGAAGAAGAGGCAGCCCAGCCTCGTTTGGCTCAAGCCCTACTTGGCTGGAGCCGAGTGCGCCTCCAGGACGGCAGAGCTCCAGCTCTGCTCAGAGGCCCGTTCTGGCAGAGTTGCTGGCGCGAGGCTGCTCTGCCCTGGGCGAGCCTTGCCCAGACTTGCCTCGCTGCTAGGCTTCCTGCCCAGGAAGGAGCAGGCTGCGCGAGGCTGGGAGACGCCACTGGCGCCTTCCTGGCCTCAACTCCGCTCCTGCCTTGCCTTTGCACCTAGGCCCCAGGCGTCCTTGGGGAGGGCTTAGGGGCCGGTGGCTTGCACACTGCCAAGGGCTCCAGCAGGAAGAGCTCTGTGCGAGGGAAAGGAAGGGTCAGTGCAGGGCTCCTCCAGCGGTTGCTTGGCCGCCCAGGCTCAGCGCCGCACGGAGTGCACCAGGCTCCCAGGGCCCCTGGCTGGGGTCTGCAGCCCCGCACACCCGGAGGCTGACTCCCTGGGCGCCCAGCAGCTGCCTCACACACGTAGCTTCCCTAGCGCTCTCCTCCCCAGCAGAGACGTGTGCAGCTGGTTGGGGCCTGCCCCTGCGTGCCTGGGCTCCCGCCCACAGCCCCAGCTCAGGGCAAGCAGCCCCTGAGCCAAGACCTGCAGGAGGCGCAGAGCGCCCCCACCTGGAAGCCGAGTGAACAGCTGGCGGGGAGGCGAGCCTCCTCGAGGGAAGAAGAGGCAGCCCAGCCTCGTTTGGCTGCCCTACTTGGCTGGAGCCGAGAGCGCCTCCAGGACGGCAGAGCTCCAGCTCTGCTCAGAGGCCCGTTCTGGCAGAGTTGCTGGCGCGAGGCTGCTCTGCCCTGGGCGAGCCTTGCCCAGACTTGCCTCGCTGCTAGGCTTCCTGCCCAGGAAGGAGCAGGCTGCGCGAGGCTGGGAGACGCCACTGGCGCCTTCCTGGCCTCAGCTCCGCTCCTGCCTTGCCTTTGCACCTAGGCCCCAGGCGTCCTTGGGGAGGGCTTAGGGGCCGGTGGCTTGCACACTGCCAAGGGCTCCAGCAGGAAGAGCTCTGTGCGAGGGAAAGGAAGGGCCAGTGCAGGGCTCCTCCAGCGGTTGCTTGGCCGCCCAGGCTCAGCGCCGCACGGAGTGCCCCAGGCTCTCAGTGCCCCTGGCTGGGGTCTGCAGACCCGCACACCCGGAGGCTGACTCCCTGGGCGCCCAGCAGCTGCCTCACACACGTAGCTTCCCTAGCGCTCTCCTCCCCAGCAGAGACGTGTGCAGCTGGTTGGGGCCTGCCCCTGCGTGCCTGGGCTCACGCGCACAGCCCCAGCTCAGGGCAAGCAGCCCCTGAGCCAAGACCTGCAGGAGGCGCAGAGCGCCCCCACCTGGAAGCCGAGTGAACAGCTGGCGGGGAGGCGAGCCTCCTCGAGGGAAGAAGAGGCAGCCCAGCCTCGTTTGGCTCAAGCCCTACTTGGCTGGAGCCGAGAGCGCCTCCAGGACGGCAGAGCTCCAGCTCTGCTCAGAGGCCCGTTCTGGCAGAGTTGCTGGCGCGAGGCTGCTCTGCCCTGGGCGAGCCTTGCCCAGACTTGCCTCGCTGCTAGGCTTCCTGCCCAGGAAGGAGCAGGCTGCGCGAGGCTGGGAGACGCCACTGGCTCCTTCCTGGCCTCAGCTCCGCTCCTGCCTTGCCTTTGCACCTAGGCCCCAGGCGTCCTTGGGGAGGGCTTAGGGGCCGGTGGCTTGCACACTGCCAAGGGCTCCAGCAAGAAGAGCTCTGTGCGAGGGAAGGGAAGGGCCAGTGCAGGGCTCCTCCAGCGGTTGCTTGGCCGCCCAGGCTCAGCGCCGCACGGAGTGCACCAGGCTCCCAGGGCCCCTGGCTGGGGTCTGCAGCCCCGCACACCCGGAGGCTGACTCCCTGGGCGCCCAGCAGCTGCCTCACACACGTAGCTTCCCTAGCGCTCTCCTCCCCAGCAGAGACGTGTGCAGCTGGTTGGGGCCTGCCCCTGCGTGCCTGGGCTCCCGCGCACAGCCCCAGCTCAGGGCAAGCAGCCCCTGAGCCAAGACCTGCAGGAGGCGCAGAGCGCCCCCACCTGGAAGCCGAGTGAACAGCTGGCGGGGAGGCGAGCCTCCTCGAGGGAAGAAGAGGCAGCCCAGCCTCGTTTGGCTCAAGCCCTACTTGGCTGGAGCCGAGAGCGCCTCCAGGACGACAGAGCTCCAGCTCTGCTCAGAGGCCCGTTCTGGCAGAGTTGCTGGCGCGAGGCTGCTCTGCCCTGGGCGAGCCTTGCCCAGACTTGCCTCGCTGCTAGGCTTCCTGCCCAGGAAGGATCAGGCTGCGCGAGGCTGGGAGACGCCACTGGCGCCTTCCTGGCCTCAGCTCCGCTCCTGCCTTGCCTTTGCACCTAGGCCCCAGGCGTCCTTGGGGAGGGCTTAGGGGCCGGTGGCTTGCACACTGCCAAGGGCTCCAGCAGGAAGAGCTCTGTGCGAGGGAAGGGAAGGGCCAGTGCAGGGCTCCTCCAGCGGTTGCTTGGCCGCCCAGGCTCAGCGCCGCACGGAGTGCACCAGGCTCCCAAGGCCCCTGGCTGGGGTCTGCAGCCCCGCACACCCGGAGGCTGACTCCCTGGGCGCCCAGCAGCTGCCTCACACACGTAGCTTCCCTAGCGCTCTCCTCCCCAGCAAAGACGTGTGCAGCTGGTTGGGGCCTGCCCCTGCGTGCCTGGGCTCCCGCGCACAGCCCCAGCTCAGGGCAAGCAGCCCCTGAGCCAAGACCTGCAGGAGGCGCAGAGCGCCCCCACCAGGAAGCCGAGTGAACAGCTTGCGGGGAGGCGAGCCTCCTCGAGGGAAGAAGAGGCAGCCCAGCCTCGTTTGGCTCAAGCCCTACTTGGCTGGAGCCGAGTGCGCCTCCAGGACGGCAGAGCTCCAGCTCTGCTCAGAGTCCGGTTCTGGCAGAGTTGCTGGCGCGAGGCTGCTCTGCCCTGGGCGAGCCTTGCCCAGACTTGCCTCGCTGCTAGGCTTCCTGCCCAGGAAGGAGCAGGCTGCGCGAGGCTGGGAGACGCCACTGGCGCCTTCCTGGCCTCAGCTCCGCTCCTGCCTTGCCTTTGCACCTAGGCCCCAGGCGTCCTTGGGGAGGGCTTAGGGGCCGGTGGCTTGCACACTGCCAAGGGCTCCAGCAGGAAGAGCTCTGTGCGAGGGAAGGGAAGGGCCAGTGCAGGGCTCCTCCAGCGGTTGCTTGGCCGCCCAGGCTCAGCGCCGCACGGAGTGCACCAGGCTCCCAGGGCCCCTGGCTGGGGTCTGCAGCCCCGCACACCCGGAGGCTGACTCCCTGGGCGCCCAGCAGCTGCCTCACACACGTAGCTTCCCTAGCGCTCTCCTCCCCAGCAGAGACGTGTGCAGCTGGTTGGGGCCTGCCCCTGCGTGCCTGGGCTCCCGCGCACAGCCCCAGCTCAGGGCAAGCAGCCCCTGAGCCAAGACCTGCAGGAGGCGCACAGCGCCCCCACCTGGAAGCCGAGTGAACAGCTGGCGGGGAGGCGAGCCTCCTCGAGGGAAGAAGAGGCAGCCCAGCCTCGTTTGGCTCAAGCCCTACTTGGCTGGAGCCGAGTGCGCCTCCAGGACGGCAGAGCTCCAGCTCTGCTCAGAGGCCCGTTCTGGCAGAGTTGCTGGCGCGAGGCTGCTCTGCCCTGGGCGAGCCTTGCCCAGACTTGCCTCGCTGCTAGGCTTCCTGCCCAGGAAGGAGCAGGCTGCGCGAGGCTGGGAGACGCCACTGGCGCCTTCCTGGCCTCAGCTCCGCTCCTGCCTTGCCTTTGCACCTAGGCCCCAGGCGTCCTTGGGGAGGGCTTAGGGGCCGGTGGCTTGCACACTGCCAAGGGCTCCAGCAGGAAGAGCTCTGTGCGAGGGAAGGGAAGGGCCAGTGCAGGGCTCCTCCAGCGGTTGCTTGGCCGCCCAGGCTCAGCGCCGCACGGAGTGCCCCAGGCTCCCAGGGCCCCTGGCTGGGGTCTGCAGCCCCGCAAACCCGGAGGCTGACTCCCTGGGCGCCCAGCAGCTGCCTCACACACGTAGCTTCCCTAGCGCTCTCCTCCCCAGCAGAGACGTGTGCAGCTGGTTGGGGCCTGCCCCTGCGTGCCTGGGCTCCCGCCCACAGCCCCAGCTCAGGGCAAGCAGCCCCTGAGCCAAGACCTGCAGGAGGCGCAGAGCGCCCCCACCTGGAAGCCGAGTGAACAGCTGGCGGGGAGGCGAGCCTCCTCGAGGGAAGAAGAGGCAGCCCAGCCTCGTTTGGCTCAAGCCCTACTTGGCTGGAGCCGAGTGCGCCTCCAGGACGGCAGAGCTCCAGCTCTGCTCAGAGGCCCGTTCTGGCAGAGTTACTGGCGCGAGGCTGCTCTGCCCTGGGCGAGCGTTGCCCAGACTTGCCTCGCTGCTAGGCTTCCTGCCCTGGAAGGAGCAGGCTGCGCGAGGCTGGGAGACGCCACTGGCGCCTTCCTGGCCTCAGCTCCGCTCCTGCCTTGCTTTTGCACCTAGGCCCCAGGCGTCCTTGGGGAAGGCTTAGGGGCCGGAGGCTTGCACACTGCCAAGGGCTCCAGCAGGAAGAGCTCTGTGCTAGGGAAGGGAAGGGCCAGTGCAGGGCTCCTCCAGCGGTTGCTTGGCCGCCCAGGCTCAGCGCCGCACGGAGTGCACCAGGCTCCCAGGGCCCCTGGCTGGGGTCTGCAGCCCCGCACACCCGGAGGCTGACTCCCTGGGCGCCCAGCAGCTGCCTCACACACGTAGCTTCCCTAGCGCTCTCCTCCCCAGCAGAGACGTGTGCAGCTGGTTGGGGCCTGCCCCTGCGTGCCTGGGCTCCCGCCCACATCCCCAGCTCAGGGCAAGCAGCCCCTGAGCCAAGACCTGCAGGAGGCGCAGAGCGCCCCCACCTGGAAGCCGAGTGAACAGCTGGCGGGGAGGCGAGCCTCCTCGAGGGAAGAAGAGGCAGCCCAGCCTCGTTTGGCTCAAGCCCTACTTGGCTGGAGCCGAGTGCGCCTCCAGGACGGCAGAGCTCCAGCTCTGCTCAGAGGCCCGTTCTGGCAGAGTTGCTGGCGCGAGGCTGCTCTGCCCTGGGCGAGCGTTGCCCAGACTTGCCTCGCTGCTAGGCTTCCTGCCCAGGAAGGAGCAGGCTGCGCGAGGCTGGGAGACGCCACTGGCGCCTTCCTGGCCTCAGCTCCGCTCCTGCCTTGCCTTTGCACCTAGGCCCCAGGCGTCCTTGGGGAGGGCTTAGGGGCCGGTGGCTTGCACACTGCCAAGGGCTCCAGCAGGAAGAGCTCTGTGCGAGGGAAAGGAAGGGTCAGTGCAGGGCTCCTCCAGCGGTTGCTTGGCTGCCCAGGCTCAGCGCCGCACGGAGTGCACCAGGCTCCCAGGGCCCCTGGCTGGGGTCTGCAGCCCCGCACACCCGGAGGCTGACTCCCTGGGCGCCCAGCAGCTGCCTCACACACGTAGCTTCCCTAGCGCTCTCCTCCCCAGCAGAGACGTGTGCAGCTGGTTGGGGCCTGCCCCTGCGTGCCTGGGCTCCCGCCCACAGCCCCAGCTCAGGGCAAGCAGCCCCTGAGCCAAGACCTGCAGGAGGCGCAGAGCGCCCCCACCTGGAAGCCGAGTGAACAGCTGGCGGGGAGGCGAGCCTCCTCGAGGGAAGAAGAGGCAGCCCAGCCTCGTTTGGCTCAAGCCCTACTTGGCTGGAGCCGAGTGCGCCTCCAGGACGGCAGAGCTCCAGCTCTGCTCAGAGGCCCGTTCTGGCAGAGTTGCTGGCGCGAGGCTGCTCTGCCCTGGGCGAGCCTTGCCCAGACTTGCCTCGCTGCTAGGCTTCCTGCCCAGGAAGGAGCAGGCTGTGCGAGGCTGGGAGACGCCACTGGCGCCTTCCTGGCCTCAGCTCCGCTCCTGCCTTGCCTTTGCACCTAGGCCCCAGGCGTCCTTGGGGAGGGCTTAGGGGCCGGTGGCTTGCACACTGCCAAGGGCTCCAGCAGGAAGAGCTCTGTGCGAGGGAAGGGAAGGGCCAGTGCCGGGCTCCTCCAGCGGTTGCTTGGCCGCCCAGGCTCAGCGCCGCACGGAGTGCCCCAGGCTCCCAGGGCCCCTGGCTGGGGTCTGCAGCCCCGCACACCCGCAGGATGACCCCTGGGCGCCCAGCAGCTGCCTCACACACGTAGCTTCCCTAGCGCTCTCCTCCCCAGCAGAGACGTGTGCAGCTGGTTGGGGCCTGCCCCTGCGTGCCTGGGCTCCCGCCCACAGCCCCAGCTCAGGGCAAGCATCCCCTGAGCCAAGACCTGCAGGAGGCGCAGAGCGCCCCCACCTGGAAGCCGAGTGAACAGCTGGCGGGGAGGCGAGCCTCCTCGAGGGAAGAAGAGGCAGCCCAGCCTCGTTTGGCTCAAGCCCTACTTGGCTGGAGCCGAGTGCGCCTCCAGGACGGCAAAGCTCCAGCTCTGCTCAGAGGCCCATCTGGCAGAGTTGCTGGCGCGAGGCTGCTCTGCCCTGGGCGAGCCTTGCCCAGACTTGCCTCGCTGCTAGGCTTCCTGCCCAGGAAGGAGCAGGCTGTGCGAGGCTGGGAGACGCCACTGGCGCCTTCCTGGCCTCAGCTCCGCTCCTGCCTTGCCTTTGCACCTAGGCCCCAGGCGTCCTTTGGGAGGGCTTAGGGGCCGGTGGCTTGCACACTGCCAAGGGCTCCAGCAGGAAGAGCTCTGTGCGAGGGAAGGGAAGGGCCAGTGCAGGGCTCCTCCAGCGGTTGCTTGGCCGCCCAGGCTCAGCGCCGCACGGAGTGCCCCAGGCTCCCAGGGCCCCTGGCTGGGGTCTGCAGCCCCGCACACCCGCAGGATGACCCCTGGGCGCCCAGCAGCTGCCTGACACACGTAGCTTCCCTAGCGCTCTCCTCCCCAGCAGAGACGTGTGCAGCTGGTTGGGGCCTGCCCCTGCGTTCCTGGGCTCCCGCCCACAGCCCCAGCTCAGGGCAAGCATCCCCTGAGCCAAGACCAGCAGGAGGCGCAGAGCGCCCCCACCTGGAAGCCGAGTGAACAGCTGGCGGGGAGGCGAGCCTCCTCGAGGGAAGAAGAGGCAGCCCAGCCTCGTTTGGCTCAAGCCCTACTTGGCTGGAGCCGAGTGCGCCTCCAGGACGGCAGAGCTCCAGCTCTGCTCAGAGGCCCGATCTGGCAGAGTTGCTGGCGCGAGGCTGCTCTGCCCTGGGCGAGCCTTGCCCAGACTTGCCTCGCTGCTAGGCTTCCTGCCCTGGAAGGAGCAGGCTGCGCGAGGCTGGGAGACGCCACTGGCGCCTTCCTGGCCTCAGCTCCGCTCCTGCCTTGCCTTTGCACCTAGGCCCCAGGCTTCCTTGTGGAGGGCTTAGGGGCCGGTGGCTTGCACACTGTCAAGGGCACCAGCAGGAAGAGCTCTGTGCGAGGGAAGGGAAGGGCCAGTGCAGGTCTCCTCCAGCGGTTGCTTGGCCGCCCAGGCTCAGCGCCGCACGGAGTGCCCCAGGCTCCCAGGGCCCCTGGCTGGGGTCTGCAGCCCCGCACACCCGGAGGCTGACTCCCTGGGCGCCCAGCAGCTGCCTCACACACGTAGCTTCCCTAGCGCTCTCCTCCCCAGCAGAGACGTGTGCAGCTGGTTGGGGCCTGCCCCTGCGTGCCTGGGCTCCCGCCCACAGCCCCAGCTCAGGGCAAGCAGCCCCTGAGCCAAGACCTGCAGGAGGCGCAGAGCGCCCCCACCTGGAAGCCGAGTGAACAGCTGGCGGGGAGGCGAGCCTCCTCGAGGGAAGAAGAGGCAGCCCAGCCTCGTTTGGCTCAAGCCCTACTTGGCTGGAGCCGAGTGCGCCTCCAGGACGGCAGAGCTCCAGCTCTGCTCAGAGGCCCGTTCTGGCAGAGTTGCTGGCACGAGGCTGCTCTGCCCTGGGCGAGCGTTGCCCAGACTTGCCTCGCTGCTAGGCTTCCTGCCCTGGAAGGAGCAGGCTGCGCGAGGCTGGGAGACGCCACTGGCGCCTTCCTGGCCTCAGCTCCGCTCCTGCCTTGCTTTTGCACCTAGGCCCCAGGCGTCCTTGGGGAAGGCTTAGGGGCCGGAGGCTTGCACACTGCCAAGGGCTCCAGCAGGAAGAGCTCTGTGCTAGGGAAGGGAAGGGCCAGTGCAGGGCTCCTCCAGCGGTTGCTTGGCCGCCCAGGCTCAGCGCCGCACGGAGTGCACCAGGCTCCCAGGGCCCCTGGCTGGGGTCTGCAGCCCCGCACACCCGGAGGCTGACTCCCTGGGCGCCCAGCAGCTGCCTCACACACGTAGCTTCCCTAGCGCTCTCCTCCCCAGCAGAGACGTGTGCAGCTGGTTGGGGCCTGCCCCTGCGTGCCTGGGCTCCCACCCACATCCCCAGCTCAGGGCAAGCAGCCCCTGAGCCAAGACCTGCAGGAGGCGCAGAGCGCCCCCACCTGGAAGCCGAGTGAACAGCTGGCGGGGAGGCGAGCCTCCTCGAGGGAAGAAGAGGCAGCCCAGCGTCGTTTGGCTCAAGCCCTACTTGGCTGGAGCCGAGTGCGCCTCCAGGACGGCAGAGCTCCAGCTCTGCTCAGAGGCCCGTTCTGGCAGAGTTGCTGGCGCGAGGCTGCTCTGCCCTGGGCGAGCGTTGCCCAGACTTGCCTCGCTGCTAGTCTTCCTGCCCAGGAAGGAGCAGGCTGCGCGAG
Organism: Ovis canadensis; assembly: GCF_042477335.2. Taxonomy (NCBI): domain Eukaryota; kingdom Metazoa; phylum Chordata; class Mammalia; order Artiodactyla; family Bovidae; genus Ovis; species Ovis canadensis. The sequence continues at coordinate 780,914 of NC_091253.1, forward strand.
GCTGGGAGACGCCACTGGCGCCTTCCTGGCCTCAGCTCCGCTCCTGCCTTGCCTTTGCACCTAGGCCCCAGGCGTCCTTGGGGAGGGCTTAGGGGCCGGTGGCTTGCACACTGCCAAGGGCTCCAGCAGGAAGAGCTCTGTGCGAGGGAAAGGAAGGTTCAGTGCCGGGCTCCTCCAGCGGTTGCTTGGCCGCCCAGGCTCAGCGCCGCACGGAGTGCACCAGGCTCCCAGGGCCCCTGGCTGGGGTCTGCAGCCCCGCACACCCGGAGGCTGACTCCCTGGGCGCCCAGCAGCTGCCTCACACACGTAGCTTCCCTAGCGCTCTCCTCCCCAGCAGAGACGTGTGCAGCTGGTTGGGGCCTGCCCCTGCGTGCCTGGGCTCCCGCCCACAGCCCCAGCTCAGGGCAAGCAGCCCCTGAGCCAAGACCTGCAGGAGGCGCAGAGCGCCCCCACCTGGAAGCCGAGTGAACAGCTGGCGGGGAGGCGAGCCTCCTCGAGGGAAGAAGAGGCAGCCCAGCCTCGTTTGGCTCAAGCCCTACTTGGCTGGAGCCGAGAGCGCCTCCAGGACGGCAGAGCTCCAGCTCTGCTCAGAGGCCCGTTCTGGCAGAGTTGCTGGCGCGAGGCTGCTCTGCCCTGGGCGAGCCTTGCCCAGACTTGCCTCGCTGCTAGGCTTCCTGCCCAGGAAGGAGCAGGCTGCGCGAGGCTGGGAGACGCCACTGGCGCCTTCCTGGCCTCAGCTCCGCTCCTGCCTTGCCTTTGCACCTAGGCCCCAGGCGTCCTTGGGGAGGGCTTAGGGGCCGGTGGCTTGCACACTGCCAAGGGCTCCAGCAGGAAGAGCTCTGTGCGAGGGAAGGGAAGGGCCAGTGCAGGGCTCCTCCAGCGGTTGCTTGGCCGCCCAGGCTCAGCGCCGCACGGAGTGCCCCAGGCTCCCAGGGCCCCTGGCTGGGGTCTGCAGCCCCGCACACCCGCAAGATGACCCCTGGGCGCCCAGCAGCTGCCTCACACACGTAGCTTCCCTAGCGCTCTCCTCCCCAGCAGAGACGTGTGCAGCTGGTTGGGGCCTGCCCCTGCGTGCCTGGGCTCCCGCCCACAGCCCCAGCTCAGGGCAAGCATCCCCTCAGCCAAGACCTGCAGGAGGCGCAGTGCGCCCCCACCTGGAAGCCGAGTGAACAGCTGGCGGGGAGGCGAGCCTCCTCGAGGGAAGAAGAGGCAGCCCAGCCTCGTTTGGCTCAAGCCCTACTTGGCTGGAGCCGAGTGCGCCTCCAGGACGGCAGAGCTCCACCTCTGCTCAGAGGCCCGATCTGGCAGAGTTGCTGGCGCGAGGCTGCTCTGCCCTGGGCGAGCCTTGCCCAGACTTGCCTCGCTGCTAGGCTTCCTGCCCTGGAAGGAGCAGGCTGCGCGAGGCTGGGAGACGCCACTGGCGCCTTCCTGGCCTCAGCCCCGCTCCTGCCTTGCCTTTGCACCTAGGCCCCAGGCGTCCTTGTGGAGGGCTTAGGGGCCGGTGGCTTGCACACTGTCAAGGGCACCAGCAGGAAGAGCTCTGTGCGAGGGAAGGGAAGGGCCAGTGCAGGGCTCCTCCAGCGGTTGCTTGGCCGCCCAGGCTCAGCGCCGCACGGAGTGCACCAGGCTCCCAGGGCCCCTGGCTGGGTCTGCAGCCCCGCACACCCGGAGGCTGACTCCCTGGGCGCCCAGCAGCTGCCTCACACACGTAGATTCCCTAGCGCTCTCCTCCCCAGCAGAGACGTGTGCAGCTGGTTGGGTCCTGCCCCTGCGTGGCTGGGCTCCCGCCCACAGCCCCAGCTCAGGGCAAGCAGCCCCTGAGCCAAGACCTGCAGGAGGCGCAGAGCGCCCCCACCTGGAAGCCGAGTGAATAGCTGGCGGGGAGGCGAGCCTCCTCGAGGGAAGAAGAGGCAGCCCAGCCTCGTTTGGCTCAAGCCCTACTTGGCTGGAGCCGAGTGCGCCTCCAGGACGGCAGAGCTCCAGCTCTGCTCAGAGGCCCGTTCTGGCAGAGTTGCTGGCGCGAGGCTGCTCTGCCCTGGGCGAGCCTTGCCCAGACTTGCCTCGCTGCTAGGCTTCCTGCCCTGGAAGGAGCAGGCTGCGCGAGGCTGGGAGACGCCACTGGCGCCTTCCTGGCCTCAGCTCCGCTCCTGCCTTGCCTTTGCACCTAGGCCCCAGGCGTCCTTGTGGAGGGCTTAGGGGCCGGTGGCTTGCACACTGTCAAGGGCACCAGCAGGAAGAGCTCTGTGCGAGGGAAGGGAAGGGCCAGTGCAGGGCTCCTCCAGGGGTTGCTTGGCCGCCCAGGCTCAGCGCCGCACGGAGTGCCCCAGGCTCCCAGGGCCCCTGGCTGGGGTCTGCAGCCCCGCACACCCGGAGGCTGACTCCCTGGGCGCCCAGCAGCTGCCTCACACACGTAGCTTCCCTAGCGCTCTCCTCCCCAGCAGAGACGTGTGCAGCTGGTTGGGGCCTGCCCCTGCATGCCTGGGCTCCCGCCCACAGCCCCAGCTCAGGGCAAGCATCCCCTGAGCCAAGACCTGCAGGAGGCGCAGAGCGCCCCCACCTGGAAGCCGAGTGAACAGCTGGCGGGGAGGCGAGCCTCCTCGAGGGAAGAAGAGGCAGCCCAGCCTCGTTTGGCTCAAGCCCTACTTGGCTGGAGCCGAGTGCGCCGCCAGGACGGCAGAGCTCCAGCTCTGCTCAGAGGCCCGATCTGGCAGAGTTGCTGGCGCGAGGCTGCTCTGCCCTGGGCGAGCCTTGCCCAGACTTGCCTCGCTGCTAGGCTTCCTGCCCTGGAAGGAGCAGGCTGCGCGAGGCTGGGAGACGCCACTGGCGCCTTCCTGGCCTCAGCTCCGCTCCTGCCTTGCCTTTGCACCTAGGCCCCAGGCGTCCTTGTGGAGGGCTTAGGGGCCGGTGGCTTGCACACTGTCAAGGGCACCAGCAGGAAGAGCTCTGTGCGAGGGAAGGGAAGGGCCAGTGCAGGGCTCCTCCAGGGGTTGCTTGGCCGCCCAGGCTCAGCGCCGCACGGAGTGCCCCAGGCTCCCAGGGCCCCTGGCTGGGGTCTGCAGCCCCGCACACCCGGAGGCTGACTCCCTGGGCGCCCAGCAGCTGCCTCACACACGTAGCTTCCCTAGCGCTCTCCTCCCCAGCAGAGACGTGTGCAGCTGGTTGGGGCCTGCCCCTGCATGCCTGGGCTCCCGCCCACAGCCCCAGCTCAGGGCAAGCATCCCCTGAGCCAAGACCTGCAGGAGGCGCAGAGCGCCCCCACCTGGAAGCCGAGTGAACAGCTGGCGGGGAGGCGAGCCTCCTCGAGGGAAGAAGAGGCAGCCCAGCCTCGTTTGGCTCAAGCCCTACTTGGCTGGAGCCGAGTGCGCCTCCAGGACGGCAGAGCTCCAGCTCTGCTCAGAGGCCCGATCTGGCAGAGTTGCTGGCGCGAGGCTGCTCTGCCCTGGGCGAGCCTTGCCCAGACTTGCCTCGCTGCTAGGCTTCCTGCCCTGGAAGGAGCAGGCTGCGCGAGGCTGGGAGACGCCACTGGCGCCTTCCTGGCCTCAGCTCCGCTCCTGCCTTGCCTTTGCACCTAGGCCCCAGGCGTCCTTGTGGAGGGCTTAGGGGCCGGAGGCTTGCACACTGCCAAGGGCACCAGCAGGAAGAGCTCTGTGCGAGGGAAGGGAAGGGCCAGTGCAGGGCTCCTCCAGCGGTTGCTTGGCCGCCCAGGCTCAGCGCCGCACGGAGTGCACCAGGCTCCCAGGGCCCCTGGCTGGGGTCTGCAGCCCCGCACACCCGGAGGCTGACTCCCTGGGCGCCCAGCAGCTGCCTCACACACGTAGCTTCCCTAGCGCTCTCCTCCCCAGCAGAGACGTGTGCAGCTGGTTGGGGCCTGCCCCTGCGTGCCTGGGCTCCCGCCCACAGCCCCAGCTCAGGGCAAGCAGCCCCTGAGCCAAGACCTGCAGGAGGCGCAGAGCGCCCCCACCTGGAAGCCGAGTGAACAGCTGGCGGGGAGGCGAGCCTCCTCGAGGGAAGAAGAGGCAGCCCAGCCTCGTTTGGCTCAAGCCCTACTTGGCTGGAGCCGAGTGCGCCTCCAGGACGGCAGAGCTCCAGCTCTGCTCAGAGGCCCGTTCTGGCAGAGTTGCTGGCGCGAGGCTGCTCTGCCCTGGGCGAGCCTTGCCCAGACTTGCCTCGCTGCTAGGCTTCCTGCCCTGGAAGGAGCGGGCTGCGCGAGGCTGGGAGACGCCACTGGCGCCTTCCTGGCCTCAGCTCCGCTCCTGCCTTGCCTTTGCACCTAGGCCCCAGGCGTCCTTGTGGAGGGCTTAGGGGCCGGTGGCTTGCACACTGTCAAGGGCACCAGCAGGAAGAGCTCTGTGCGAGGGAAGGGAAGGGCCAGTGCAGGGCTCCTCCAGCGGTTGCTTGGCCGCCCAGGCTCAGCGCCGCACGGAGTGCCCCAGGCTCCCAGGGCCCCTGGCTGGGGTCTGCAGCCCCGCACACCCGGAGGCTGACTCCCTGGGCGCCCAGCAGCTGCCTCACACACGTAGCTTCCCTAGTGCTCTCCTCCCCAGCAGAGACGTGTGCAGCTGGTTGGGGCCTGCCCCTGCGTGCCTGGGCTCCCGCCCACAGCCCCAGCTCAGGGCAAGCAGCCCCTGAGCCAAGACCTGCAGGAGGCGCAGAGCGCCCCCACCTGGAAGCCGAGTGAACAGCTGGCGGGGAGGCGAGCCTCCTCGAGGGAAGAAGAGGCAGCCCAGCCTCGTTTGGCTCAAGCCCTACTTGGCTGGAGCCGAGTGCGCCTCCAGGACGGCAGAGCTCCAGCTCTGCTCAGAGGCCCGTTCTGGCAGAGTTGCTGGCGCGAGGCTGCTCTGCCCTGGGCGAGCGTTGCCCAGACTTGCCTCGCTGCTAGGCTTCCTGCCCTGGAAGGAGCAGGCTGCGCGAGGCTGGGAGACGCCACTGGCGCCTTCCTGGCCTCAGCTCCACTCCTGCCTTGCTTTTGCACCTAGGCCCCAGGCGTCCTTGGGGAAGGCTTAGGGGCCGGAGGCTTGCACACTGCCAAGGGCTCCAGCAGGAAGAGCTCTGTGCGAGGGAAAGGAAGGGTCAGTGCAGGGCTCCTCCAGCGGTTGCTTGGCCGCCCAGACTCAGCGCCGCACGGAGTGCACCAGGCTCCCAGGGCCCCTGGCTGGGGTCTGCAGCCCCGCACACCCGGAGGCTGACTCCCTGGGCGCCCAGCAGCTGCCTCACACACGTAGCTTCCCTAGCGCTCTCCTCCCCAGCAGAGACGTGTGCAGCTGGTTGGGGCCTGCCCCTGCGTGCCTGGGCTCCCGCCCACAGCCCCAGCTCAGGGCAAGCAGCCCCTGAGCCAAGACCTGCAGGAGGCGCAGAGCGCCCCCACCTGGAAGCCGAGTGAACAGCTGGCGGGGAGGCGAGCTTCCTCGAGGGAAGAAGAGGCGGCCCACCTCGTTTGGCTCAAGCCCTACTTGGCTGGAGCCGAGTGCGCCTCCAGGACGGCAAAGCTCCAGCTCTGCTCAGAGGCCCGTTCTGGCAGAGTTGCTGGCGCGAGGCTGCTCTGCCCTGGGCGAGCCTTGCCCAGACTTGCCTCGCTGCTAGGCTTCCTGCCCAGGAAGGAGCAGGCTGCGCGAGGCTGGGAGACGCCACTGGCGCCTTCCTGGCCTCAGCTCCGCTCCTGCCTTGCCTTTGCACCTAGGCCCCAGGCGTCCTTGGGGAGGGCTTAGGGGCCGGTGGCTTGCACACTGCCAAGGGCTCCTGCAGGAAGAGCTCAGTGCGAGGGAACGGAAGGGCCAGTGCAGGGCTCCTCCAGCGGTTGCTTGGCCGCCCAGGCTCAGCGCCGCACGGAGTGCCCCAGGCTCTCAGGGCCCCTGGCTGGGGTCTGCAGCCCCGCACACCCGGAGGCTGACTCCCTGGGCGCCCAGCAGCTGCCTCACACACGTAGCTTCCCTAGTTCTCTCCTCCCCAGCAGAGACGTGTGCAGCTGGTTGGGGCCTGCCCCTGCGTGCCTGTGCTCACGCGCACTGCCCCAGCTCAGGGCAAGCAGCCCCTGAGCCAAGACCTGCAGGAGGCGCAGAGCGCCCCCACCTGGAAGCCGAGTGAACAGCTGGCGGGGAGGCGAGCCTCCTCGAGGGAAGAAGAGGCAGCCCAGCCTCGTTTGGCTCAAGCCCTACTTGGCTGGAGCCGAGTGCGCCTCCAGGACGGCAGAGCTCCAGCTCTGCTCAGAGGCCCGTTCTGGCAGAGTTGCTGGCGCGAGGCTGCTCTGCCCTGGGCGAGCCTTGCCCAGACTTGCCTCGCTGCTAGGCTTCCTGCCCAGGAAGGAGCAGGCTGCGCGAGGCTGGGAGACGCCACTGGCGCCTTCCTGGCCTCAGCTCCGCTCCTGCCTTGCCTTTGCACCTAGGCCCCAGGCGTCCTTGGGGAGGGCTTAGGGGCCGGTGGCTTGCACACTGCCAAGGGCTCCAGCAGGAAGAGCTCTGTGCGAGGGAAGGGAAGGGCCAGTGCAGGGCTCCTCCAGCGGTTGCTTGGCCGCCCAGGCTCAGCGCCGCACGGAGTGCCCCAGGCTCCCAGGGCCCCTGGCTGGGGTCTGCAGCCCCGCAAACCCGGAGGCTGACTCCCTGGGCGCCCAGCAGCTGCCTCACACACGTAGCTTCCCTAGCGCTCTCCTCCCCAGCAGAGACGTGTGCAGCTGGTTGGGGCCTGCCCCTGCGTGCCTGGGCTCCCGCCCACAGCCCCAGCTCAGGGCAAGCAGCCCCTGAGCCAAGACCTGCAGGAGGCGCAGAGCGCCCCCACCTGGAAGCCGAGTGAACAGCTGGCGGGGAGGCGAGCCTCCTCGAGGGAAGAAGAGGCAGCCCAGCCTCGTTTGGCTCAAGCCCTACTTGGCTGGAGCCGAGTGCGCCTCCAGGACGGCAGAGCTCCAGCTCTGCTCAGAGGCCCGTTCTGGCGGAGTTACTGGCGCGAGGCTGCTCTGCCCTGGGCGAGCGTTGCCCAGACTTGCCTCGCTGCTAGGCTTCCTGCCCTGGAAGGAGCAGGCTGCGCGAGGCTGGGAGACGCCACTGGCGCCTTCCTGGCCTCAGCTCCGCTCCTGCCTTGCTTTTGCACCTAGGCCCCAGGCGTCCTTGGGGAAGGCTTAGGGGCCGGAGGCTTGCACACTGCCAAGGGCTCCAGCAGGAAGAGCTCTGTGCTAGGGAAGGGAAGGGCCAGTGCAGGGCTCCTCCAGCGGTTGCTTGGCCGCCCAGGCTCAGCGCCGCACGGAGTGCACCAGGCTCCCAGGGCCCCTGGCTGGGGTCTGCAGCCCCGCACACCCGGAGGCTGACTCCCTGGGCGCCCAGCAGCTGCCTCACACACGTAGCTTCCCTAGCGCTCTCCTCCCCAGCAGAGACGTGTGCAGCTGGTTGGGGCCTGCCCCTGCGTGCCTGGGCTCCCGCCCACATCCCCAGCTCAGGGCAAGCAGCCCCTGAGCCAAGACCTGCAGGAGGCGCAGAGCGCCCCCACCTGGAAGCCGAGTGAACAGCTGGCGGGGAGGCGAGCCTCCTCGAGGGAAGAAGAGGCAGCCCAGCCTCGTTTGGCTCAAGCCCTACTTGGCTGGAGCCGAGTGCGCCTCCAGGACGGCAGAGCTCCAGCTCTGCTCAGAGGCCCGTTCTGGCAGAGTTGCTGGCGCGAGGCTGCTCTGCCCTGGGCGAGCGTTGCCCAGACTTGCCTCGCTGCTAGGCTTCCTGCCCAGGAAGGAGCAGGCTGCGCGAGGCTGGGAGACGCCACTGGCGCCTTCCTGGCCTCAGCTCCGCTCCTGCCTTGCCTTTGCACCTAGGCCCCAGGCGTCCTTGGGGAGGGCTTAGGGGCCGGTGGCTTGCACACTGCCAAGGGCTCCAGCAGGAAGAGCTCTGTGCGAGGGAAAGGAAGGGTCAGTGCAGGGCTCCTCCAGCGGTTGCTTGGCTGCCCAGGCTCAGCGCCGCACGGAGTGCACCAGGCTCCCAGGGCCCCTGGCTGGGGTCTGCAGCCCCGCACACCCGGAGGCTGACTCCCTGGGCGCCCAGCAGCTGCCTCACACACGTAGCTTCCCTAGCGCTCTCCTCCCCAGCAGAGACGTGTGCAGCTGGTTGGGGCCTGCCCCTGCGTGCCTGGGCTCCCGCCCACAGCCCCAGCTCAGGGCAAGCAGCCCCTGAGCCAAGACCTGCAGGAGGCGCAGAGCGCCCCCACCTGGAAGCCGAGTGAACAGCTGGCGGGGAGGCGAGCCTCCTCGAGGGAAGAAGAGGCAGCCCAGCCTCGTTTGGCTCAAGCCCTACTTGGCTGGAGCCGAGTGCGCCTCCAGGACGGCAGAGCTCCAGCTCTGCTCAGAGGCCCGTTCTGGCAGAGTTGCTGGCGCGAGGCTGCTCTGCCCTGGGCGAGCCTTGCCCAGACTTGCCTCGCTGCTAGGCTTCCTGCCCAGGAAGGAGCAGGCTGTGCGAGGCTGGGAGACGCCACTGGCGCCTTCCTGGCCTCAGCTCCGCTCCTGCCTTGCCTTTGCACCTAGGCCCCAGGCGTCCTTGGGGAGGGCTTAGGGGCCGGTGGCTTGCACACTGCCAAGGGCTCCAGCAGGAAGAGCTCTGTGCGAGGGAAGGGAAGGGCCAGTGCAGGGCTCCTCCAGCGGTTGCTTGGCCGCCCAGGCTCAGCGCCGCACGGAGTGCCCCAGGCTCCCAGGGCCCCTGGCTGGGGTCTGCAGCCCCGCACACCCGCAGGATGACCCCTGGGCGCCCAGCAGCTGCCTCACACACGTAGCTTCCCTAGCGCTCTCCTCCCCAGCAGAGACGTGTGCAGCTGGTTGGGGCCTGCCCCTGCGTGCCTGGGCTCCCGCCCACAGCCCCAGCTCAGGGCAAGCATCCCCTGAGCCAAGACCTGCAGGAGGCGCAGAGCGCCCCCACCTGGAAGCCGAGTGAACAGCTGGCGGGGAGGCGAGCCTCCTCGAGGGAAGAAGAGGCAGCCCAGCCTCGTTTGGCTCAAGCCCTACTTGGCTGGAGCCGAGTGCGCCTCCAGGACGGCAAAGCTCCAGCTCTGCTCAGAGGCCCATCTGGCAGAGTTGCTGGCGCGAGGCTGCTCTGCCCTGGGCGAGCCTTGCCCAGACTTGCCTCGCTGCTAGGCTTCCTGCCCAGGAAGGAGCAGGCTGTGCGAGGCTGGGAGACGCCACTGGCGCCTTCCTGGCCTCAGCTCCGCTCCTGCCTTGCCTTTGCACCTAGGCCCCAGGCGTCCTTTGGGAGGGCTTAGGGGCCGGTGGCTTGCACACTGCCAAGGGCTCCAGCAGGAAGAGCTCTGTGCGAGGGAAGGGAAGGGCCAGTGCAGGGCTCCTCCAGCGGTTGCTTGGCCGCCCAGGCTCAGCGCCGCACGGAGTGCCCCAGGCTCCCAGGGCCCCTGGCTGGGGTCTGCAGCCCCGCACACCCGCAGGATGACCCCTGGGCGCCCAGCAGCTGCCTGACACACGTAGCTTCCCTAGCGCTCTCCTCCCCAGCAGAGACGTGTGCAGCTGGTTGGGGCCTGCCCCTGCGTTCCTGGGCTCCCGCCCACAGCCCCAGCTCAGGGCAAGCATCCCCTGAGCCAAGACCAGCAGGAGGCGCAGAGCGCCCCCACCTGGAAGCCGAGTGAACAGCTGGCGGGGAGGCGAGCCTCCTCGAGGGAAGAAGAGGCAGCCCAGCCTCGTTTGGCTCAAGCCCTACTTGGCTGGAGCCGAGTGCGCCTCCAGGACGGCAGAGCTCCAGCTCTGCTCAGAGGCCCGATCTGGCAGAGTTGCTGGCGCGAGGCTGCTCTGCCCTGGGCGAGCCTTGCCCAGACTTGCCTCGCTGCTAGGCTTCCTGCCCTGGAAGGAGCAGGCTGCGCGAGGCTGGGAGACGCCACTGGCGCCTTCCTGGCCTCAGCTCCGCTCCTGCCTTGCCTTTGCACCTAGGCCCCAGGCTTCCTTGTGGAGGGCTTAGGGGCCGGTGGCTTGCACACTGTCAAGGGCACCAGCAGGAAGAGCTCTGTGCGAGGGAAGGGAAGGGCCAGTGCAGGTCTCCTCCAGCGGTTGCTTGGCCGCCCAGGCTCAGCGCCGCACGGAGTGCCCCAGGCTCCCAGGGCCCCTGGCTGGGGTCTGCAGCCCCGCACACCCGGAGGCTGACTCCCTGGGCGCCCAGCAGCTGCCTCACACACGTAGCTTCCCTAGCGCTCTCCTCCCCAGCAGAGACGTGTGCAGCTGGTTGGGGCCTGCCCCTGCGTGCCTGGGCTCCCGCCCACAGCCCCAGCTCAGGGCAAGCAGCCCCTGAGCCAAGACCTGCAGGAGGCGCAGAGCGCCCCCACCTGGAAGCCGAGTGAACAGCTGGCGGGGAGGCGAGCCTCCTCGAGGGAAGAAGAGGCAGCCCAGCCTCGTTTGGCTCAAGCCCTACTTGGCTGGAGCCGAGTGCGCCTCCAGGACGGCAGAGCTCCAGCTCTGCTCAGAGGCCCGTTCTGGCAGAGTTGCTGGCACGAGGCTGCTCTGCCCTGGGCGAGCGTTGCCCAGACTTGCCTCGCTGCTAGGCTTCCTGCCCTGGAAGGAGCAGGCTGCGCGAGGCTGGGAGACGCCACTGGCGCCTTCCTGGCCTCAGCTCCGCTCCTGCCTTGCTTTTGCACCTAGGCCCCAGGCGTCCTTGGGGAAGGCTTAGGGGCCGGAGGCTTGCACACTGCCAAGGGCTCCAGCAGGAAGAGCTCTGTGCTAGGGAAGGGAAGGGCCAGTGCAGGGCTCCTCCAGCGGTTGCTTGGCCGCCCAGGCTCAGCGCCGCACGGAGTGCACCAGGCTCCCAGGGCCCCTGGCTGGGGTCTGCAGCCCCGCACACCCGGAGGCTGACTCCCTTGGCGCCCAGCAGCTGCCTCACACACGTAGCTTCCCTAGCGCTCTCCTCCCCAGCAGAGACGTGTGCAGCTGGTTGGGGCCTGCCCCTGCGTGCCTGGGCTCCCACCCACATCCCCAGCTCAGGGCAAGCAGCCCCTGAGCCAAGACCTGCAGGAGGCGCAGAGCGCCCCCACCTGGAAGCCGAGTGAACAGCTGGCGGGGAGGCGAGCCTCCTCGAGGGAAGAAGAGGCAGCCCAGCGTCGTTTGGCTCAAGCCCTACTTGGCTGGAGCCGAGTGCGCCTCCAGGACGGCAGAGCTCCAGCTCTGCTCAGAGGCCCGTTCTGGCAGAGTTGCTGGCGCGAGGCTGCTCTGCCCTGGGCGAGCTTTGCCCAGACTTGCCTCGCTGCTAGTCTTCCTGCCCAGGAAGGAGCAGGCTGCGCGAGGCTGGGAGACGCCACTGGCGCCTTCCTGGCCTCAGCTCCGCTCCTGCCTTGCCTTTGCACCTAGGCCCCAGGCGTCCTTGGGGAGGGCTTAGGGGCCGGTGGCTTGCACACTGCCAAGGGCTCCAGCAGGAAGAGCTCTGTGCGAGGGAAAGGAAGGTTCAGTGCCGGGCTCCTCCAGCGGTTGCTTGGCCGCCCAGGCTCAGCGCCGCACGGAGTGCACCAGGCTCCCAGGGCCCCTGGCTGGGGTCTGCAGCCCCGCACACCCGGAGGCTGACTCCCTGGGCGCCCAGCAGCTGCCTCACACACGTAGCTTCCCTAGCGCTCTCCTCCCCAGCAGAGACGTGTGCAGCTGGTTGGGGCCTGCCCCTGCGTGCCTGGGCTCCCGCCCACAGCCCCAGCTCAGGGCAAGCAGCCCCTGAGCCAAGACCTGCAGGAGGCGCAGAGCGCCCCCACCTGGAAGCCGAGTGAACAGCTGGCGGGGAGGCGAGCCTCCTCGAGGGAAGAAGAGGCAGCCCAGCCTCGTTTGGCTCAAGCCCTACTTGGCTGGAGCCGAGAGCGCCTCCAGGACGGCAGAGCTCCAGCTCTGCTCAGAGGCCCGTTCTGGCAGAGTTGCTGGCGCGAGGCTGCTCTGCCCTGGGCGAGCCTTGCCCAGACTTGCCTCGCTGCTAGGCTTCCTGCCCAGGAAGGAGCAGGCTGCGCGAGGCTGGGAGACGCCACTGGCGCCTTCCTGGCCTCAGCTCCGCTCCTGCCTTGCCTTTGCACCTAGGCCCCAGGCGTCCTTGGGGAGGGCTTAGGGGCCGGTGGCTTGCACACTGCCAAGGGCTCCAGCAGGAAGAGCTCTGTGCGAGGGAAGGGAAGGGCCAGTGCAGGGCTCCTCCAGCGGTTGCTTGGCCGCCCAGGCTCAGCGCCGCACGGAGTGCCCCAGGCTCCCAGGGCCCCTGGCTGGGGTCTGCAGCCCCGCACACCCGCAAGATGACCCCTGGGCGCCCAGCAGCTGCCTCACACACGTAGCTTCCCTAGCGCTCTCCTCCCCAGCAGAGACGTGTGCAGCTGGTTGGGGCCTGCCCCTGCGTGCCTGGGCTCCCGCCCACAGCCCCAGCTCAGGGCAAGCATCCCCTCAGCCAAGACCTGCAGGAGGCGCAGTGCGCCCCCACCTGGAAGCCGAGTGAACAGCTGGCGGGGAGGCGAGCCTCCTCGAGGGAAGAAGAGGCAGCCCAGCCTCGTTTGGCTCAAGCCCTACTTGGCTGGAGCCGAGTGCGCCTCCAGGACGGCAGAGCTCCACCTCTGCTCAGAGGCCCGATCTGGCAGAGTTGCTGGCGCGAGGCTGCTCTGCCCTGGGCGAGCCTTGCCCAGACTTGCCTCGCTGCTAGGCTTCCTGCCCTGGAAGGAGCAGGCTGCGCGAGGCTGGGAGACGCCACTGGCGCCTTCCTGGCCTCAGCCCCGCTCCTGCCTTGCCTTTGCACCTAGGCCCCAGGCGTCCTTGTGGAGGGCTTAGGGGCCGGTGGCTTGAACACTGTCAAGGGCACCAGCAGGAAGAGCTCTGTGCGAGGGAAGGGAAGGGCCAGTGCAGGGCTCCTCCAGCGGTTGCTTGGCCGCCCAGGCTCAGCGCCGCACGGAGTGCCCCAGGCTCCCAGGGCCCCTGGCTGGGGTCTGCAGCCCCGCACACCCGGAGGATGACTCCCTGGGCGCCCAGCAGCTGCCTCACACACGTAGCTTCCCTAGCGCTCTCCTCCCCAGCAGAGACGTGTGCAGCTGGTTGGGGCCTGCCCCTGCGTGCCTGGGCTCCCGCGCACAGCCCCAGCTCAGGGCAAGCAGCCCCTGAGCCAAGACCTGCAGGAGGCGCAGAGCGCCCCCACCTGGAAGCCGAGTGAACAGCTAGCGGGGAGGCGAGCCCCCTCGAGGGAAGAAGAGGCAGCCCAGCCTCGTTTGGCTGCCCTACTTGGCTGGAGCCGAGAGCGCCTCCAGGACGGCAGAGCTCCAGCTCTGCTCAGAGGCCCGTTCTGGCAGAGTTGCTGGCGCGAGGCTGCTATGCCCTGGGCGAGCCTTGCCCAGACTTGCCTCGCTGCTAGGCTTCCTGCCCAGGAAGGAACAGGCTGCGCGAGGCTGGGAGACGCCACTGGCGCCTTCCTGGCCTCAGTTCCGCTCCTGCCTTGCTTTTGCACCTAGGCCCCAGGCGTCCTTGGGGAAGGCTTAGGGGCCGGAGGCTTGCACACTGCCAAGGGCTCCAGCAGGAAGAGCTCTTTGCTAGGGAAGGGAAGGGCCAGTGCAGGGCTCCTCCAGCGGTTGCTTGGCCGCCCAGGCTCAGCGCCGCACGGAGTGCACCAGGCTCCCAGGGCCCCTGGCTGGGTCTGCAGCCCCGCACACCCGGAGGCTGACTCCCTGGGCGCCCAGCAGCTGCCTCACACACGTAGATTCCCTAGCGCTCTCCTCCCCAGCAGAGACGTGTGCAGCTGGTTGGGTCCTGCCCCTGCGTGGCTGGGCTCCCGCCCACAGCCCCAGCTCAGGGCAAGCAGCCCCTGAGCCAAGACCTGCAGGAGGCGCAGAGCGCCCCCACCTGGAAGCCGAGTGAATAGCTGGCGGGGAGGCGAGCCTCCTCGAGGGAAGAAGAGGCAGCCCAGCCTCGTTTGGCTCAAGCCCTACTTGGCTGGAGCCGAGTGCGCCTCCAGGACGGCAGAGCTCCAGCTCTGCTCAGAGGCCCGTTCTGGCAGAGTTGCTGGCGCGAGGCTGCTCTGCCCTGGGCGAGCCTTGCCCAGACTTGCCTCGCTGCTAGGCTTCCTGCCCTGGAAGGAGCAGGCTGCGCGAGGCTGGGAGACGCCACTGGCGCCTTCCTGGCCTCAGCTCCGCTCCTGCCTTGCCTTTGCACCTAGGCCCCAGGCGTCCTTGTGGAGGGCTTAGGGGCCGGTGGCTTGCACACTGTCAAGGGCACCAGCAGGAAGAGCTCTGTGCGAGGAAAGGGAAGGGCCAGTGCAGGGCTCCTCCAGGGGTTGCTTGGCCGCCCAGGCTCAGCGCCGCACGGAGTGCCCCAGGCTCCCAGGGCCCCTGGCTGGGGTCTGCAGCCCCGCACACCCGGAGGCTGACTCCCTGGGCGCCCAGCAGCTGCCTCACACACGTAGCTTCCCTAGCGCTCTCCTCCCCAGCAGAGACGTGTGCAGCTGGTTGGGGCCTGCCCCTGCGTGCCTGGGCTCCCGCCCACAGCCCCAGCTCAGGGCAAGCATCCCCTGAGCCAAGACCTGCAGGAGGCGCAGAGCGCCCCCACCTGGAAGCCGAGTGAACAGCTGGCGGGGAGGCGAGCCTCCTCGAGGGAAGAAGAGGCAGCACAGCCTCGTTTGGCTCAAGCCCTACTTGGCTGGAACCGAGTGCGCCTCCAGGACGGCAGAGCTCCAGCTCTGCTCAGAGGACCGATCTGGCAGAGTTGCTGGCGCGAGGCTGCTCTGCCCTGGGCGAGCCTTGCCCAGACTTGCCTCGCTGCTAGGCTTCCTGCCCTGGAAGGAGCAGGCTGCGCGAGGCTGGGAGACGCCACTGGCGCCTTCCTGGCCTCAGCTCCGCTCCTGCCTTGCTTTTGCACCTAGGCCCCAGGCGTCCTTGGGGAAGGCTTAGGGGCCGGAGGCTTGCACACTGCCAAGGGCTCCAGCAGGAAGAGCTCTGTGCTAGGGAAGGGAAGGGCCAGTGCAGGGCTCCTCCAGCGGTTGCTTGGCCGCCCAGGCTCAGCGCCGCACGGAGTGCACCAGGCTCCCAGGGCCCCTGGCTGGGGTCTGCAGCCCCGCACACCCGGAGGCTGACTCCCTGGGCGCCCAGCAGCTGCCTCACACACGTAGCTTCCCTAGCGCTCTCCTCCCCAGCAGAGACGTGTGCAGCTGGTTGGGGCCTGCCCCTGCGTGCCTGGGCTCCCGCCCACAGCCCCAGCTCAGGGCAAGCAGCCCCTGAGCCAAGACCTGCAGGAGGCGCAGAGCGCCCCCACCTGGAAGCCGAGTGAACAGCTGGCGGGGAGGCGAGCCTCCTCGAGGGAAGAAGAGGCAGCCCAGCGTCGTTTGGCTCAAGCCCTACTTGGCTGGAGCCGAGTGCGCCTCCAGGACGGCAGAGCTCCAGCTCTGCTCAGAGGCCCGTTCTGGCAGAGTTGCTGGCGCGAGGCTGCTCTGCCCTGGGCGAGCGTTGCCCAGACTTGCCTCGCTGCTAGTCTTCCTGCCCAGGAAGGAGCAGGCTGCGCGAGGCTGGGAGACGCCACTGGCGCCTTCCTGGCCTCAGCTCCGCTCCTGCCTTGCCTTTGCACCTAGGCCCCAGGCGTCCTTGGGGAGGGCTTAGGGGCCGGTGGCTTGCACACTGCCAAGGGCTCCAGCAGGAAGAGCTCTGTGCGAGGGAAAGGAAGGTTCAGTGCCGGGCTCCTCCAGCGGTTGCTTGGCCGCCCAGGCTCAGCGCCGCACGGAGTGCACCAGGCTCCCAGGGCCCCTGGCTGGGGTCTGCAGCCCCGCACACCCGGAGGCTGACTCCCTGGGCGCCCAGCAGCTGCCTCACACACGTAGCTTCCCTAGCGCTCTCCTCCCCAGCAGAGACGTGTGCAGCTGGTTGGGGCCTGCCCCTGCGTGCCTGGGCTCCCGCCCACAGCCCCAGCTCAGGGCAAGCAGCCCCTGAGCCAAGACCTGCAGGAGGCGCAGAGCGCCCCCACCTGGAAGCCGAGTGAACAGCTGGCGGGGAGGCGAGCCTCCTCGAGGGAAGAAGAGGCAGCACAGCCTCGTTTGGCTCAAGCCCTACTTGGCTGGAACCGAGTGCGCCTCCAGGACGGCAGAGCTCCAGCTCTGCTCAGAGGACCGATCTGGCAGAGTTGCTGGCGCGAGGCTGCTCTGCCCTGGGCGAGCCTTGCCCAGACTTGCCTCGCTGCTAGGCTTCCTGCCCTGGAAGGAGCAGGCTGCGCGAGGCTGGGAGACGCCACTGGCGCCTTCCTGGCCTCAGCTCCGCTCCTGCCTTGCTTTTGCACCTAGGCCCCAGGCGTCCTTGGGGAAGGCTTAGGGGCCGGAGGCTTGCACACTGCCAAGGGCTCCAGCAGGAAGAGCTCTGTGCTAGGGAAGGGAAGGGCCAGTGCAGGGCTCCTCCAGCGGTTGCTTGGCCGCCCAGGCTCAGCGCCGCACGGAGTGCACCAGGCTCCCAGGGCCCCTGGCTGGGGTCTGCAGCCCCGCACACCCGGAGGCTGACTCCCTGGGCGCCCAGCAGCTGCCTCACACACGTAGCTTCCCTAGCGCTCTCCTCCCCAGCAGAGACGTGTGCAGCTGGTTGGGGCCTGCCCCTGCGTGCCTGGGCTCCCGCCCACAGCCCCAGCTCAGGGCAAGCAGCCCCTGAGCCAAGACCTGCAGGAGGCGCAGAGCGCCCCCACCTGGAAGCCGAGTGAACAGCTGGCGGGGAGGCGAGCCTCCTCGAGGGAAGAAGAGGCAGCCCAGCCTCGTTTGGCTCAAGCCCTACTTGGCTGGAGCCGAGTGCGCCTCCAGGACGGCAGAGCTCCAGCTCTGCTCAGAGGCCCGTTCTGGCAGAGTTGCTGGCACGAGGCTGCTCTGCCCTGGGCGAGCGTTGCCCAGACTTGCCTCGCTGCTAGGCTTCCTGCCCTGGAAGGAGCAGGCTGCGCGAGGCTGGGAGACGCCACTGGCGCCTTCCTGGCCTCAGCTCCGCTCCTGCCTTGCTTTTGCACCTAGGCCCCAGGCGTCCTTGGGGAAGGCTTAGGGGCCGGAGGCTTGCACACTGCCAAGGGCTCCAGCAGGAAGAGCTCTGTGCTAGGGAAGGGAAGGGCCAGTGCAGGGCTCCTCCAGCGGTTGCTTGGCCGCCCAGGCTCAGCGCCGCACGGAGTGCACCAGGCTCCCAGGGCCCCTGGCTGGGGTCTGCAGCCCCGCACACCCGGAGGCTGACTCCCTGGGCGCCCAGCAGCTGCCTCACACACGTAGCTTCCCTAGCGCTCTCCTCCCCAGCAGAGACGTGTGCAGCTGGTTGGGGCCTGCCCCTGCGTGCCTGGGCTCCCACCCACATCCCCAGCTCAGGGCAAGCAGCCCCTGAGCCAAGACCTGCAGGAGGCGCAGAGCGCCCCCACCTGGAAGCCGAGTGAACAGCTGGCGGGGAGGCGAGCCTCCTCGAGGGAAGAAGAGGCAGCCCAGCGTCGTTTGGCTCAAGCCCTACTTGGCTGGAGCCGAGTGCGCCTCCAGGACGGCAGAGCTCCAGCTCTGCTCAGAGGCCCGTTCTGGCAGAGTTGCTGGCGCGAGGCTGCTCTGCCCTGGGCGAGCGTTGCCCAGACTTGCCTCGCTGCTAGTCTTCCTGCCCAGGAAGGAGCAGGCTGCGCGAGGCTGGGAGACGCCACTGGCGCCTTCCTGGCCTCAGCTCCGCTCCTGCCTTGCCTTTGCACCTAGGCCCCAGGCGTCCTTGGGGAGGGCTTAGGGGCCGGTGGCTTGCACACTGCCAAGGGCTCCAGCAGGAAGAGCTCTGTGCGAGGGAAAGGAAGGTTCAGTGCCGGGCTCCTCCAGCGGTTGCTTGGCCGCCCAGGCTCAGCGCCGCACGGAGTGCACCAGGCTCCCAGGGCCCCTGGCTGGGGTCTGCAGCCCCGCACACCCGGAGGCTGACTCCCTGGGCGCCCAGCAGCTGCCTCACACACGTAGCTTCCCTAGCGCTCTCCTCCCCAGCAGAGACGTGTGCAGCTGGTTGGGGCCTGCCCCTGCGTGCCTGGGCTCCCGCCCACAGCCCCAGCTCAGGGCAAGCAGCCCCTGAGCCAAGACCTGCAGGAGGCGCAGAGCGCCCCCACCTGGAAGCCGAGTGAACAGCTGGCGGGGAGGCGAGCCTCCTCGAGGGAAGAAGAGGCAGCCCAGCCTCGTTTGGCTCAAGCCCTACTTGGCTGGAGCCGAGAGCGCCTCCAGGACGGCAGAGCTCCAGCTCTGCTCAGAGGCCCGTTCTGGCAGAGTTGCTGGCGCGAGGCTGCTCTGCCCTGGGCGAGCCTTGCCCAGACTTGCCTCGCTGCTAGGCTTCCTGCCCAGGAAGGAGCAGGCTGCGCGAGGCTGGGAGACGCCACTGGCGCCTTCCTGGCCTCAGCTCCGCTCCTGCCTTGCCTTTGCACCTAGGCCCCAGGCGTCCTTGGGGAGGGCTTAGGGGCCGGTGGCTTGCACACTGCCAAGGGCTCCAGCAGGAAGAGCTCTGTGCGAGGGAAGGGAAGGGCCAGTGCAGGGCTCCTCCAGCGGTTGCTTGGCCGCCCAGGCTCAGCGCCGCACGGAGTGCCCCAGGCTCCCAGGGCCCCTGGCTGGGGTCTGCAGCCCCGCACACCCGCAAGATGACCCCTGGGCGCCCAGCAGCTGCCTCACACACGTAGCTTCCCTAGCGCTCTCCTCCCCAGCAGAGACGTGTGCAGCTGGTTGGGGCCTGCCCCTGCGTGCCTGGGCTCCCGCCCACAGCCCCAGCTCAGGGCAAGCATCCCCTCAGCCAAGACCTGCAGGAGGCGCAGTGCGCCCCCACCTGGAAGCCGAGTGAACAGCTGGCGGGGAGGCGAGCCTCCTCGAGGGAAGAAGAGGCAGCCCAGCCTCGTTTGGCTCAAGCCCTACTTGGCTGGAGCCGAGTGCGCCTCCAGGACGGCAGAGCTCCACCTCTGCTCAGAGGCCCGATCTGGCAGAGTTGCTGGCGCGAGGCTGCTCTGCCCTGGGCGAGCCTTGCCCAGACTTGCCTCGCTGCTAGGCTTCCTGCCCTGGAAGGAGCAGGCTGCGCGAGGCTGGGAGACGCCACTGGCGCCTTCCTGGCCTCAGCCCCGCTCCTGCCTTGCCTTTGCACCTAGGCCCCAGGCGTCCTTGTGGAGGGCTTAGGGGCCGGTGGCTTGCACACTGTCAAGGGCACCAGCAGGAAGAGCTCTGTGCGAGGGAAGGGAAGGGCCAGTGCAGGGCTCCTCCAGCGGTTGCTTGGCCGCCCAGGCTCAGCGCCGCACGGAGTGCCCCAGGCTCCCAGGGCCCCTGGCTGGGGTCTGCAGCCCCGCACACCCGGAGGATGACTCCCTGGGCGCCCAGCAGCTGTCTCACACACGTAGCTTCCCTAGCGCTCTCCTCCCCAGCAGAGACGTGTGCAGCTGGTTGGGGCCTGCCCCTGCGTGCCTGGGCTCCCGCGCACAGCCCCAGCTCAGGGCAAGCAGCCCCTGAGCCAAGACCTGCAGGAGGCGCAGAGCGCCCCCACCTGGAAGCCGAGTGAACAGCTAGCGGGGAGGCGAGCCCCCTCGAGGGAAGAAGAGGCAGCCCAGCCTCGTTTGGCTGCCCTACTTGGCTGGAGCCGAGAGCGCCTCCAGGACGGCAGAGCTCCAGCTCTGCTCAGAGGCCCGTTCTGGCAGAGTTGCTGGCGCGAGGCTGCTATGCCCTGGGCGAGCCTTGCCCAGACTTGCCTCGCTGCTAGGCTTCCTGCCCAGGAAGGAACAGGCTGCGCGAGGCTGGGAGACGCCACTGGCGCCTTCCTGGCCTCAGTTCCGCTCCTGCCTTGCTTTTGCACCTAGGCCCCAGGCGTCCTTGGGGAAGGCTTAGGGGCCGGAGGCTTGCACACTGCCAAGGGCTCCAGCAGGAAGAGCTCTGTGCTAGGGAAGGGAAGGGCCAGTGCAGGGCTCCTCCAGCGGTTGCTTGGCCGCCCAGGCTCAGCGCCGCACGGAGTGCACCAGGCTCCCAGGGCCCCTGGCTGGGTCTGCAGCCCCGCACACCCGGAGGCTGACTCCCTGGGCGCCCAGCAGCTGCCTCACACACGTAGATTCCCTAGCGCTCTCCTCCCCAGCAGAGACGTGTGCAGCTGGTTGGGTCCTGCCCCTGCGTGGCTGGGCTCCCGCCCACAGCCCCAGCTCAGGGCAAGCAGCCCCTGAGCCAAGACCTGCAGGAGGCGCAGAGCGCCCCCACCTGGAAGCCGAGTGAATAGCTGGCGGGGAGGCGAGCCTCCTCGAGGGAAGAAGAGGCAGCCCAGCCTCGTTTGGCTCAAGCCCTACTTGGCTGGAGCCGAGTGCGCCTCCAGGACGGCAGAGCTCCAGCTCTGCTCAGAGGCCCGTTCTGGCAGAGTTGCTGGCGCGAGGCTGCTCTGCCCTGGGCGAGCCTTGCCCAGACTTGCCTCGCTGCTAGGCTTCCTGCCCTGGAAGGAGCAGGCTGCGCGAGGCTGGGAGACGCCACTGGCGCCTTCCTGGCCTCAGCTCCGCTCCTGCCTTGCCTTTGCACCTAGGCCCCAGGCGTCCTTGTGGAGGGCTTAGGGGCCGGTGGCTTGCACACTGTCAAGGGCACCAGCAGGAAGAGCTCTGTGCGAGGGAAGGGAAGGGCCAGTGCAGGGCTCCTCCAGGGGTTGCTTGGCCGCCCAGGCTCAGCGCCGCACGGAGTGCCCCAGGCTCCCAGGGCCCCTGGCTGGGGTCTGCAGCCCCGCACACCCGGAGGCTGACTCCCTGGGCGCCCAGCAGCTGCCTCACACACGTAGCTTCCCTAGCGCTCTCCTCCCCAGCAGAGACGTGTGCAGCTGGTTGGGGCCTGCCCCTGCGTGCCTGGGCTCCCGCCCACAGCCCCAGCTCAGGGCAAGCATCCCCTGAGCCAAGACCTGCAGGAGGCGCAGAGCGCCCCCACCTGGAAGCCGAGTGAACAGCTGGCGGGGAGGCGAGCCTCCTCGAGGGAAGAAGAGGCAGCACAGCCTCGTTTGGCTCAAGCCCTACTTGGCTGGAACCGAGTGCGCCTCCAGGACGGCAGAGCTCCAGCTCTGCTCAGAGGACCGATCTGGCAGAGTTGCTGGCGCGAGGCTGCTCTGCCCTGGGCGAGCCTTGCCCAGACTTGCCTCGCTGCTAGGCTTCCTGCCCTGGAAGGAGCAGGCTGCGCGAGGCTGGGAGACGCCACTGGCGCCTTCCTGGCCTCAGCTCCGCTCCTGCCTTGCCTTTGCACCTAGGCCCCAGGCGTCCTTGTGGAGGGCTTAGGGGCCGGTGGCTTGCACACTGTCAAGGGCACCAGCAGGAAGAGCTCTGTGCGAGGGAAGGGAAGGGCCAGTGCAGGGCTCCTCCAGCGGTTGCTTTGCCGCCCAGGCTCAGCGCCGCACGGAGTGCACCAGGCTCCCAGGGCCCCTGGCTGGGGTCTGCAGCCCCGCACACCCGGAGGCTGACTCCCTGGGCGCCCAGCAGCTGCCTCACACACGTAGCTTCCCTAGCGCTCTCCTCCCCAGCAGAGACGTGTGCAGCTGGTTGGGGCCTGCCCCTGCGTGCCTGGGCTCCCGCCCACAGCCCCAGCTCAGGGCAAGCAGCCCCTGAGCCAAGATCTGCAGGAGGCGCAGAGCGCCCCCACCTGGAAGCCGAGTGAACAGCTGGCGGGGAGGCGAGCCTCCTCGAGGGAAGAAGAGGCAGCCCAGCCTCGTTTGGCTCAAGCCCTACTTGGCTGGAGCCGAGTGCGCCTCCAGGACGGCAGAGCTCCAGCTCTGCTCAGAGGCCCGTTCTGGCAGAGTTGCTGGCGCGAGGCTGCTCTGCCCTGGGCGAGCGTTGCCCAGACTTGCCTCGCTGCTAGGCTTCCTGCCCTGGAAGGAGCAGGCTGCGCGAGGCTGGGAGACGCCACTGGCGCCTTCCTGGCCTCAGCTCCGCTCCTGCCTTGCTTTTGCACCTAGGCCCCAGGCGTCCTTGGGGAAGGCTTAGGGGCCGGAGGCTTGCACACTGCCAAGGGCTCCAGCAGGAAGAGCTCTGTGCTAGGGAAGGGAAGGGCCAGTGCAGGGCTCCTCCAGCGGTTGCTTGGCCGCCCAGGCTCAGCGCCGCACGGAGTGCACCAGGCTCCCAGGGCCCCTGGCTGGGGTCTGCAGCCCCGCACACCCGGAGGCTGACTCCCTGGGCGCCCAGCAGCTGCCTCACACACGTAGCTTCCCTAGCGCTCTCCTCCCCAGCAGAGACGTGTGCAGCTGGTTGGGGCCTGCCCCTGCGTGGCTGGGCTCCCGCCCACAGCCCCAGCTCAGGGCAAGCATCCCCTGAGCCAAGACCTGCAGGAGGCGCAGAGCGCCCCCACCTGGAAGCCGAGTGAACAGCTGGCGGGGAGGCGAGCCTCCTCGAGGGAAGAAGAGGCAGCCCAGCCTCGTTTGGCTGCCCTACTTGGCTGGAGCCGAGAGCGCCTCAAGAACGGCAGAGCTCCAGCTCTGCTCAGAGGCCCGTTCTGGCAGAGTTGCTGGCGCGAGGCTGCTCTGCCCTGGGCGAGCCTTGCCCAGACTTGCCTCGCTGCTAGGCTTCCTGCCCAGGAAGGAGCAGGCTGCGCGAGGCTGGGAGACGCCACTGGCGCCTTCCTGGCCTCAGCTCCGCTCCTGCCTTGCCTTTGCACCTAGGCCCCAGGCGTCCTTTGGGAGGGCTTAGGGGCCGGTGGCTTGCACACTGCCAAGGGCTCCAGCAGGAAGAGCTCTGTGCGAGGGAAGGGAAGGGCCAGTGCAGGGCTCCTCCAGCGGTTGCTTGGCCGCCCAGGTTCAGCGCCGCACGGAGTGCCCCAGGCTCCCAGGGCCCCTGGCTGGGGTCTGCAGCCCCGCACACCCGCAGGATGACCCCTGGGCGCCCAGCAGCTGCCTCACACACGTAGCTTCCCTAGCGCTCTCCTCCCCAGCATAGACGTGTGCAGCTGGTTGGGGCCTGCCCCTGCGTGCCTGGGCTCCCGCCCACAGCCCCAGCTCAGGGCAAGCAGCCCCTGAGCCAAGACCTGCAGGAGGCGCAGAGCGCCCCCAACTGGAAGCCGAGTGAACAGCTGGCGGGGAGGCGAGCCTCCTCGAGGGAAGAAGAGGCAGCCCAGCCTCGTTTGGCTCAAGCCCTACTTGGCTGGAGCCGAGTGCGCCTCCAGGACGGCAGAGCTCCAGCTCTGCTCAGAGGCCCGATCTGGCAGAGTTGCTGGCGCGAGGCTGCTCTGCCCTGGGCGAGCCTTGCCCAGACTTGCCTCGCTGCTAGGCTTCCTGCCCTGGAAGGAGCGGGCTGCGCGAGGCTGGGAGACGCCACTGGCGCCTTCCTGGCCTCAGCTCCGCTCCTGCCTTGCCTTTGCACCTAGGCCCCAGGCGTCCTTGTGGAGGGCTTAGGGGCCAGTGGCTTGCACACTGTCAAGGGCACCAGCAGGAAGAGCTCTGTGCGAGGGAAGGGAAGGGCCAGTGCAGGGCTCCTCCAGCGGTTGCTTGGCCGCCCAGGCTCAGCGCCGCACGGAGTGCCCCAGGCTCCCAGGGCCCCTGGCTGGGGTCTGCAGCCCCGCACACCCGGAGGCTGACTCCCTGGGCGCCCAGCAGCTGCCTCACACACGTAGCTTCCCTAGTGCTCTCCTCCCCAGCAGAGACGTGTGCAGCTGGTTGGGGCCTGCCCCTGCGTGCCTGGGCTCCCGCCCACAGCCCCAGTTCAGGGCAAGCAGCCCCTGAGCCAAGACCTGCAGGAGGCGCAGAGCGCCCCCACCTGGAAGCCGAGTGAACAGCTGGCGGGGAGGCGAGCCTCCTCGAGGGAAGAAGAGGCAGCCCAGCCTCGTTTGGCTCAAGCCCTACTTGGCTGGAGCCGAGTGCGCCTCCAGGACGGCAGAGCTCCAGCTCTGCTCAGAGGCCCGTTCTGGCAGAGTTGCTGGCGCGAGGCTGCTCTGCCCTGGGCGAGCGTTGCCCAGACTTGCCTCGCTGCTAGGCTTCCTGCCCTGGAAGGAGCAGGCTGCGCGAGGCTGGGAGACGCCACTGGCGCCTTCCTGGCCTCAGCTCCGCTCCTGCCTTGCTTTTGCACCTAGGCCCCAGGCGTCCTTGGGGAAGGCTTAGGGGCCGGAGGCTTGCACACTGCCAAGGGCTCCAGCAGGAAGAGCTCTGTGCTAGGGAAGGGAAGGGCCAGTGCAGGGCTCCTCCAGCGGTTGCTTGGCCGCCCAGGCTCAGCGCCGCACGGAGTGCACCAGGCTCCCAGGGCCCCTGGCTGGGGTCTGCAGCCCCGCACACCCGGAGGCTGACTCCCTGGGCGCCCAGCAGCTGCCTCACACACGTAGCTTCCCTAGCGCTCTCCTCCCCAGCAGAGACGTGTGCAGCTGTTTGGGGCCTGCCCCTGCGTGCCTGGGCTCCCGCGCACAGCCCCAGCTCAGGGCAAGCAGCCCCTGAGCCAAGACCTGCAGGAGGCGCAGAGCGCCCCCACCTGGAAGCCGAGTGAACAGCTGGCGGGGAGGCGAGCCTCCTGGAGGGAAGAAGAGGCAGCCCAGCCTCGTTTGGCTCAAGCCCTACTTGGCTGGAGCCGAGAGCGCCTCCAGGACGGCAGAGCTCCAGCTCTGCTCAGAGGCCCGTTCTGGCAGAGTTGCTGGCGCGAGGCTGCTCTGCCCTGGGCGAGCCTTGCCCAGACTTGCCTCGCTGCTAGGCTTCCTGCCCAGGAAGGAGCAGGCTGCGCGAGGCTGGGAGACGCCACTGGCGCCTTCCTGGCCTCAGCTCCGCTCCTGCCTTGCCTATGAACCTAGGCCCCAGGCGTCCTTGGGGAGGGCTTAGGGGCCGGTGGCTTGCACACTGCCAAGGGCTCCAGCAGGAAGAGCTCTGTGCGAGGGAAGGGAAGGGCCAGTGCAGGGCTCCTCCAGCGGTTGCTTGGCCGCCCAGGCTCAGCGCCGCCCGGAGTTCCCCAGGCTCCCAGGGCCCCTGGCTGGGGTCTGCAGCCCCGCACACCCGCAAGATGACCCCTGGGCGCCCAGCAGCTGCCTCACACACGTAGCTTCCCTAGCGCTCTCCTCCCCAGCAGAGACGTGTGCAGCTGGTTGGGGCCTGCCCCTGCGTGCCTGGGCTCCCGCCCACAGCCCCAGCTCAGGGCAAGCATCCCCTCAGCCAAGACCTGCAGGAGGCGCAGAGCGCCCCCACCTGGAAGCCGAGTGAACAGCTGGCGGGGAGGCGAGCCTCCTCGAGGGAAGAAGAGGCAGCCCAGCCTCGTTTGGCTCAAGCCCTACTTGGCTGGAGCCGAGTGCGCCTCCAGGACGGCAGAGCTCCACCTCTGCTCAGAGGCCCGATCTGGCAGAGTTGCTGGCGCGAGGCTGCTCTGCCCTGGGCGAGCCTTGCCCAGACTTGCCTCGCTGCTAGGCTTCCTGCCCTGGAAGGAGCAGGCTGCGCGAGGCTGGGAGACGCCACTGGCGCCTTCCTGGCCTCAGCTCCGCTCCTGCCTTGCCTTTGCACCTAGGCCCCAGGCGTCCTTGTGGAGGGCTTAGGGGCCGGTGGCTTGCACACTGTCAAGGGCACCAGCAGGAAGAGCTCTGTGCGAGGGAAGGGAAGGGCCAGTGCAGGGCTCCTCCAGCGGTTGCTTGGCCGCCCAGGCTCAGCGCCGCACGGAGTGCCCCAGGCTCCCAGGGCCCCTGGCTGGGGTCTGCAGCCCCGCACACCCGGAGGATGACTCCCTGGGCGCCCAGCAGCTGTCTCACACACGTAGCTTCCCTAGCGCTCTCCTCCCCAGCAGAGACGTGTGCAGCTGGTTGGGGCCTGCCCCTGCATGCCTGGGCTCCCGCGCACAGCCCCAGCTCAGGGCAAGCAGCCCCTGAGCCAAGACCTGCAGGAGGCGCAGAGCGCCCCCACCTGGAAGCCGAGTGAACAGCTAGCGGGGAGGCGAGCCTCCTCGAGGGAAGAAGAGGCAGCCCAGCCTCGTTTGGCTGCCCTACTTGGCTGGAGCCGAGAGCGCCTCCAGGACGGCAGAGCTCCAGCTCTGCTCAGAGGCCCGTTCTGGCAGAGTTGCTGGCGCGAGGCTGCTGTGCCCTGGGCGAGCCTTGCCCAGACTTGCCTCGCTGCTAGGCTTCCTGCCCAGGAAGGAACAGGCTGCGCGAGGCTGGGAGACGCCACTGGCGCCTTCCTGGCCTCAGTTCCGCTCCTGCCTTGCTTTTGCACCTAGGCCCCAGGCGTCCTTGGGGAAGGCTTAGGGGCCGGAGGCTTGCACACTGCCAAGGGCTCCAGCAGGAAGAGCTCTGTGCTAGGGAAGGGAAGGGCCAGTGCAGGGCTCCTCCAGCGGTTGCTTGGCCGCCCAGGCTCAGCGCCGCACGGAGTGCACCAGGCTCCCAGGGCCCCTGGCTGGGTCTGCAGCCCCGCACACCCGGAGGCTGACTCCCTGGGCGCCCAGCAGCTGCCTCACACACGTAGATTCCCTAGCGCTCTCCTCCCCAGCAGAGACGTGTGCAGCTGGTTGGGTCCTGCCCCTGCGTGGCTGGGCTCCCGCGCACAGCCCCAGCTCAGGGCAAGCAGCCCCTGAGCCAAGACCTGCAGGAGGCGCAGAGCGCCCCCACCTGGAAGCCGAGTGAATAGCTGGCGGGGAGGCGAGCCTCCTCGAGGGAAGAAGAGGCAGCCCAGCCTCGTTTGGCTCAAGCCCTACTTGGCTGGAGCCGAGTGCGCCTCCAGGACGGCAGAGCTCCAGCTCTGCTCAGAGGCCCGTTCTGGCAGAGTTGCTGGCGCGAGGCTGCTCTGCCCTGGGCGAGCCTTGCCCAGACTTGCCTCGCTGCTAGGCTTCCTGCCCTGGAAGGAGCAGGCTGCGCGAGGCTGGGAGACGCCACTGGCGCCTTCCTGGCCTCAGCTCCGCTCCTGCCTTGCCTTTGCACCTAGGCCCCAGGCGTCCTTGTGGAGGGCTTAGGGGCCGGTGGCTTGCACACTGTCAAGGGCACCAGCAGGAAGAGCTCTGTGCGAGGGAAGGGAAGGGCCAGTGCAGGGCTCCTCCAGGGGTTGCTTGGCCGCCCAGGCTCAGCGCCGCACGGAGTGCCCCAGGCTCCCAGGGCCCCTGGCTGGGGTCTGCAGCCCCGCACACCCGGAGGCTGACTCCCTGGGCGCCCAGCAGCTGCCTCACACACGTAGCTTCCCTAGCGCTCTCCTCCCCAGCAGAGACGTGTGCAGCTGGTTGGGGCCTGCCCCTGCATGCCTGGGCTCCCGCCCACAGCCCCAGCTCAGGGCAAGCATCCCCTGAGCCAAGACCTGCAGGAGGCGCAGAGCGCCCCCACCTGGAAGCCGAGTGAACAGCTGGCGGGGAGGCGAGCCTCCTCGAGGGAAGAAGAGGCAGCCCAGCCTCGTTTGGCTCAAGCCCTACTTGGCTGGAGCCGAGTGCGCCTCCAGGACGGCAGAGCTCCAGCTCTGCTCAGAGGCCCGATCTGGCAGAGTTGCTGGCGCGAGGCTGCTCTGCCCTGGGCGAGCCTTGCCCAGACTTGCCTCGCTGCTAGGCTTCCTGCCCTGGAAGGAGCAGGCTGCGCGAGGCTGGGAGACGCCACTGGCGCCTTCCTGGCCTCAGCTCCGCTCCTGCCTTGCCTTTGCACCTAGGCCCCAGGCGTCCTTGTGGAGGGCTTAGGGGCCGGAGGCTTGCACACTGCCAAGGGCACCAGCAGGAAGAGCTCTGTGCGAGGGAAGGGAAGGGCCAGTGCAGGGCTCCTCCAGCGGTTGCTTGGCCGCCCAGGCTCAGCGCCGCACGGAGTGCACCAGGCTCCCAGGGCCCCTGGCTGGGGTCTGCAGCCCCGCACACCCGGAGGCTGACTCCCTGGGCGCCCAGCAGCTGCCTCACACACGTAGCTTCCCTAGCGCTCTCCTCCCCAGCAGAGACGTGTGCAGCTGGTTGGGGCCTGCCCCTGCGTGCCTGGGCTCCCGCCCACAGCCCCAGCTCAGGGCAAGCAGCCCCTGAGCCAAGACCTGCAGGAGGCGCAGAGCGCCCCCACCTGGAAGCCGAGTGAACAGCTGGCGGGGAGGCGAGCCTCCTCGAGGGAAGAAGAGGCAGCCCAGCCTCGTTTGGCTCAAGCCCTACTTGGCTGGAGCCGAGTGCGCCTCCAGGACGGCAGAGCTCCAGCTCTGCTCAGAGGCCCGTTCTGGCAGAGTTGCTGGCGCGAGGCTGCTCTGCCCTGGGCGAGCCTTGCCCAGACTTGCCTCGCTGCTAGGCTTCCTGCCCTGGAAGGAGCGGGCTGCGCGAGGCTGGGAGACGCCACTGGCGCCTTCCTGGCCTCAGCTCCGCTCCTGCCTTGCCTTTGCACCTAGGCCCCAGGCGTCCTTGTGGAGGGCTTAGGGGCCGGTGGCTTGCACACTGTCAAGGGCACCAGCAGGAAGAGCTCTGTGCGAGGGAAGGGAAGGGCCAGTGCAGGGCTCCTCCAGCGGTTGCTTGGCCGCCCAGGCTCAGCGCCGCACGGAGTGCCCCAGGCTCCCAGGGCCCCTGGCTGGGGTCTGCAGCCCCGCACACCCGGAGGCTGACTCCCTGGGCGCCCAGCAGCTGCCTCACACACGTAGCTTCCCTAGTGCTCTCCTCCCCAGCAGAGACGTGTGCAGCTGGTTGGGGCCTGCCCCTGCGTGCCTGGGCTCCCGCCCACAGCCCCAGCTCAGGGCAAGCAGCCCCTGAGCCAAGACCTGCAGGAGGCGCAGAGCGCCCCCACCTGGAAGCCGAGTGAACAGCTGGCGGGGAGGCGAGCCTCCTCGAGGGAAGAAGAGGCAGCCCAGCCTCGTTTGGCTCAAGCCCTACTTGGCTGGAGCCGAGTGCGCCTCCAGGACGGCAGAGCTCCAGCTCTGCTCAGAGGCCCGTTCTGGCAGAGTTGCTGGCGCGAGGCTGCTCTGCCCTGGGCGAGCGTTGCCCAGACTTGCCTCGCTGCTAGGCTTCCTGCCCTGGAAGGAGCAGGCTGCGCGAGGCTGGGAGACGCCACTGGCGCCTTCCTGGCCTCAGCTCCACTCCTGCCTTGCTTTTGCACCTAGGCCCCAGGCGTCCTTGGGGAAGGCTTAGGGGCCGGAGGCTTGCACACTGCCAAGGGCTCCAGCAGGAAGAGCTCTGTGCGAGGGAAAGGAAGGGTCAGTGCAGGGCTCCTCCAGCGGTTGCTTGGCCGCCCAGACTCAGCGCCGCACGGAGTGCACCAGGCTCCCAGGGCCCCTGGCTGGGGTCTGCAGCCCCGCACACCCGGAGGCTGACTCCCTGGGCGCCCAGCAGCTGCCTCACACACGTAGCTTCCCTAGCGCTCTCCTCCCCAGCAGAGACGTGTGCAGCTGGTTGGGGCCTGCCCCTGCGTGCCTGGGCTCCCGCCCACAGCCCCAGCTCAGGGCAAGCAGCCCCTGAGCCAAGACCTGCAGGAGGCGCAGAGCGCCCCCACCTGGAAGCCGAGTGAACAGCTGGCGGGGAGGCGAGCCTCCTCGAGGGAAGAAGAGGCAGCCCAGCCTCGTTTGGCTCAAGCCCTACTTGGCTGGAGCCGAGAGCGCCTCAAGGACGGCAGAGCTCCAGCTCTGCTCAGAGGCCCGTTCTGGCAGAGTTGCTGGTGCGAGGCTGCTCTGCCCTGGGCGAGCCTTGCCCAGACTTGCCTCGCTGCTAGGCTTCCTGCCCAGGAAGGAGCAGGCTGCGCGAGGCTGGGAGACGCCACTGGCGCCTTCCTGGCCTCAGCTCCGCTCCTGCCTTGCCTTTGCACCTAGGCCCCAGGCGTCCTTGGGGAGGGCTTAGGGGCCGGTGGCTTGCACACTGCCAAGGGCTCCAGCAGGAAGAGCTCTGTGCGAGGGAAGGGAAGGGCCAGTGCAGGGCTCCTCCAGCGGTTGCTTGGCCGCCCAGGCTCAGCGCCGCACGGAGTGCCCCAGGCTCCCAGGGCCCCTGGCTGGGGTCTGCAGCCCCGCACACCCGGAGGCTGACTCCCTGGGCGCCCAGCAGCTGCCTCACACACGTAGCTTCCCTAGCGCTCTCCTCCCCAGCAGAGACGTGTGCAGCTGGTTGGGGCCTGCCCCTGCGTGCCTGGGCTCCCACGCACAGCCCCAGCTCAGGGCAAGCATCCCCTGAGCCAAGACCTGCAGGAGGCGCAGAGCGCCCCCACCTGGAAGCCGAGTGAACAGCTGGCGGGGAGGCGAGCTTCCTCGAGGGAAGAAGAGGCGGCCCACCTCGTTTGGCTCAAGCCCTACTTGGCTGGAGCCGAGTGCGCCTCCAGGACGGCAAAGCTCCAGCTCTGCTCAGAGGCCCGTTCTGGCAGAGTTGCTGGCGCGAGGCTGCTCTGCCCTGGGCGAGCCTTGCCCAGACTTGCCTCGCTGCTAGGCTTCCTGCCCAGGAAGGAGCAGGCTGCGCGAGGCTGGGAGACGCCACTGGCGCCTTCCTGGCCTCAGCTCCGCTCCTGCCTTGCCTTTGCACCTAGGCCCCAGGCGTCCTTGGGGAGGGCTTAGGGGCCGGTGGCTTGCACACTGCCAAGGGCTCCTGCAGGAAGAGCTCAGTGCGAGGGAACGGAAGGGCCAGTGCAGGGGTCCTCCAGCGGTTGCTTGGCCGCCCAGGCTCAGCGCCGCACGGAGTGCCCCAGGCTCTCAGGGCCCCTGGCTGGGGTCTGCAGCCCCGCACACCCGGAGGCTGACTCCCTGGGCGCCCAGCAGCTGCCTCACACACGTAGCTTCCCTAGTTCTCTCCTCCCCAGCAGAGACGTGTGCAGCTGGTTGGGGCCTGCCCCTGCGTGCCTGGGCTCACGCGCACTGCCCCAGCTCAGGGCAAGCAGCCCCTGAGCCAAGACCTGCAGGAGGCGCAGAGCGCCCCCACCTGGAAGCCGAGTGAACAGCTGGCGGGGAGGCGAGCCTCCTCGAGGGAAGAAGAGGCAGCCCAGCCTCGTTTGGCTCAAGCCCTACTTGGCTGGAGCCGAGTGCGCCTCCAGGACGGCAGAGCTCCAGCTCTGCTCAGAGGCCCGTTCTGGCAGAGTTGCTGGCGCGAGGCTGCTCTGCCCTGGGCGAGCCTTGCCCAGACTTGCCTCGCTGCTAGGCTTCCTGCCCAGGAAGGAGCAGGCTGCGCGAGGCTGGGAGACGCCACTGGCGCCTTCCTGGCCTCAGCTCCGCTCCTGCCTTGCCTTTGCACCTAGGCCCCAGGCGTCCTTGGGGAGGGCTTAGGGGCCGGTGGCTTGCACACTGCCAAGGGCTCCAGCAGGAAGAGCTCTGTGCGAGGGAAGGGAAGGGCCAGTGCAGGGCTCCTCCAGCGGTTGCTTGGCCGCCCAGGCTCAGCGCCGCACGGAGTGCACCAGGCTCCCAGGGCCCCTGGCTGGGGTCTGCAGCCCCGCACACCCGGAGGCTGACTCCCTGGGCGCCCAGAAGCTGCCTCACACACGTAGCTTCCCTAGCGCTCTCCTCCCCAGCAGAGACGTGTGCAGCTGGTTGGGGCCTGCCCCTGCGTGCCTGGGCTCCCGCGCACAGCCCCAGCTCAGGGCAAGCAGCCCCTGAGCCAAGACCTGCAGGAGGCGCAGAGCGCCCCCACCTGGAAGCCGAGTGAACAGCTGGCGGGGAGGCGAGCCTCCTCGAGGGAAGAAGAGGCAGCCCAGCCTCGTTTGGCTCAAGCCCTACTTGGCTGGAGCCGAGTGCGCCTCCAGGACGGCAGAGCTCCAGCTCTGCTCAGAGGCCCGTTCTGGCAGAGTTGCTGGCGCAAGGCTGCTCTGCCCTGGGCGAGCCTTGCCCAGACTTGCCTCGCTGCTAGGCTTCCTGCCCAGGAAGGAGCAGGCTGCGCGAGGCTGGGAGACGCCACTGGCGCCTTCCTGGCCTCAGCTCCGCTCCTGCCTTGCCTTTGCACCTAGGCCCCAGGCGTCCTTTGGGAGGGCTTAGGGGCCGGTGGCTTGCACACTGCCAAGGGCTCCAGCAGGAAGAGCTCAGTGCGAGGGAAGGGAAGGGCCAGTGCAGGGCTCCTCCAGCGGTTGCTTGGCCGCCCAGGCTCAGCGCCGCACGGAGTGCCCCAGGCTCTCAGGGCCCCTGGCTGGGGTCTGCAGCCCCGCACACCTGGAGGCTGACTCCCTGGGCGCCCAGCAGCTGCCTCACACACGTAGCTTCCCTAGCTCTCTCCTCCCCAGCAGAGACGTGTGCAGCTGGTTGGGGCCTGCCCCTGCGTGCCTGGGCTCCCGCGCACAGCCCAAGCTCAGGGCAAGCAGCCCCTGAGCCAAGACCTGCAGGAGGCGCAGAGCGCCCCCACCTGGAAGCCGAGTGAACAGCTGGCGGGGAGGCGAGCCTCCTGGAGGGAAGAAGAGGCAGCCCAGCCTCGTTTGGCTCAAGCCCTACTTGGCTGGAGCCGATTGCGCCTCCAGGACGGCAGAGCTCCAGCTCTGCTCAGAGGCCCGATCTGGCAGAGTTGCTGGCGCGAGGCTGCTCTGCCCTGGAGAGCCTTGCCCAGACTTGCCTCGCTGCTAGGCTTCCTGCCCAGGAAGCAGCTGGCTGCGCGAGGCTGGGAGACGCCACTGGCGCCTTCCTGGCCTCAGCTCGGCTCCTGCCTTGCCTTTGCACCTAGGCCCCAGGCGTCCTTGGGGAGGGCTTAGGGGCCGGTGGCTTGCACACTGCAAAGGGATCCAACAGGAAGAGCTCTGTGCGAGGGAAGGGAAGGGCTAGTGCAGGGCTCCTCCAGCGGTTGCTTGGCCGCCCAGACTCAGCGCCGCACGGAGTGCACCAGGCTCCCAGGGCCCCTGGCTGGGGTCTGCAGCCCCGCACATCCGGAGGCTCACTCCCTGGGCGCCCAGCAGCTGCCTCGCACACGTAGCTTCCCTAGCGCTCTCCTCGCCAGCAGAGACGTGTGCAGCTGGTTGGAGCCTGCCCCTGCGTGCCTGGGCTCCCGCCCACAGCCCCAGCTCAGGGCAAGCAGCCCCTGAGCCAAGACCTGCAGGAGGCGTACAGCGCCCCCACCTGGAAGCCGAGTGAACAGCTGGCGGGTAGGCGAGCCTGCTTGAGGGAAGTAGAGGCAGCGCAGGCTCGTTTGGCTCAAGCCCTACATGGCTGGAGCCGAGTGCGCCTCCAGGACGGCAGAGCTCCAGCTCTGCTCAGAGGCCCGTTCTGGCAGAGTTGCTGGCGCGAGGCTGCTCTGCCCTGGGCGAGCCTTGCCCAGACTTGCCTCGCTGCTAAGCTTCCTGCCCAGGAAGGAGCAGGCTGCGCGAAGCTGGGAGACGCCACTGGCGCCTTCCGGCCTCAGCTCCGCTCCTCCCTTGCCTTTGCACCTAGGCCCCAGGCGTCCTTGGGGAGGGCTTAGGGGCCGGTGGCTTGCACACTGCCAAGGGCTCCAGCAGGAAGAGCTCTGTGCGGGGGAAGGGAAGGGCTAGTGCAGGGCTCCTCCAGCGGTGGCTTGGCCGCCCAGACTCAGCTCGGCACGGAGTGCACCAGGCTCCCAGGGCCCCTGGCTTGGGTCTGCAGCCCCGCACACCCGGAGGCTTACTCCCTGGTCGCCCAGCAGCTGCCTCACACACGTAGCTTCCCTAGCGCTCTCCTCCCCAGCAGAGACGTGTGCAGCTGGTTGGGGCCTGCCACTGCGTGCCTGGGCTCCCGCGCAGAGCCCCAGCTCAGGGCAAGCAGCCCCTGAGCCAAGACCTGCAGGAGGCGCAGAGCGCCCCCACCTGGAAGCCGAGTGAACAGCTGGCGGGGAGGCGAGCCTCCTCGAGGGAAGAAGAGGCAGCCCAGCCTCGTTTGGCTGCCCTACTTGGCTGGAGCCGAGAGCGCCTCCAGGACGGCAGAGCTCCAGCTCTGCTCAGAGGCCCGTTCTGGCAGAGTTGCTGGCGCGAGGCTGCTGTGCCCTGGGCGAGCCTTGCCCAGACTTGCCTCGCTGCTAGGCTTCCTCCCCAGGAAGGAACAGGCTGCGCGAGGCTGGGAGACGCCACTGGCGCCTTCCTGGCCTCAGTTCCGCTCCTGCCTTGCTTTTGCACCTAGGCCCCAGGCGTCCTTGGGGAAGGCTAAGGGGCCGGAGGCTTGCACACTGCCAAGGGCTCCAGCAAAAAGAGCTCTGTGCTAGGGAAGGGAAGGGCCAGTGCAGGGCTCCTCCAGCGGTTGCTTGGCCGCCCAGGCTCAGCGCCGCACGGAGTGCACCAGGCTCCCAGGGCCCCTGGCTGGGGTCTGCAGCCCTGCACACCCGGAGGCTGACTCCCTGGGCGCCCAGCAGCTGCCTCACACACGTAGCTTCCCTAGCGCTCTCCTCCCCAGAAGAGACGTGTGCAGCTGGTTGGGGCCTGCCCCTGCGTGCCTGGGCTCCCGCCCACAGCCCCAGCTCAGGGCAAGCAGCCCCTGAGCCAAGACCTGCAGGAAGCGCAGAGCGCCCCCACCTGGAAGCCGAGTGAACAGCTGGCGGGGAGGCGAGCCTCCTCGAGGGAAGAAGAGGCAGCCCAGCCTCGTTTGGCTGCCCTACTTGGCTGGAGCCGAGAGCGCCTCCAGGACGGCAGAGCTCCAGCTCTGCTCAGAGGCCCGTTCTGGCAGAGTTGCTGGCGCGAGGCTGCTCTGCCCTGGGCGAGCCTTGCCCAGACTTGCCTCGCTGCTAGGCTTCCTGCCCAGGAAGGAGCAGGCTGCGCGAGGCTGGGAGACGCCACTGGCGCCTTCCTGGCCTCAGCTCCGCTCCTGCCTTGCCTTTGCACCTAGGCCCCAGGCGTCCTTGGGGAGGGCTTAGGGGCCGGTAGCTTGCACACTGCCAAGGGCTCCAGCAGGAAGAGCTCTGTGCGAGGGAAGGGAAGGGCCAGTGCAGGGCTCCTCCAGCGGTTGCTTGGCCGCCCAGGCTCAGCGCCGCACGGAGTGCCCCAGGCTCCCAGGGCCCCTGGCTGGGGTCTGCAGCCCCGCACACCCGCAGGATGACCCCTGGGCGCCCAGCAGCTGCCTCACACACGTAGCTTCCCTAGCGCTCTCCTCCCCAGCAGAGACGTGTGCAGCTGGTTGGGGCCTGCCCCTGCGTGCCTGGGCTCCCGCCCACAGCCCCAGCTCAGGGCAAGCAGCCCCTGAGCCAAGACCTGCAGGAGGCGCAGAGCGCCCCCACCTGGAAGCCGAGTGAACAGCTGGCGGGGAGGCGAGCCTCCTCGAGGGAAGAAGAGGCAGCCCAGCCTCGTTTGGCTCAAGCCCTACTTGGCTGGAGCCGAGTGCGCCTCCAGGACGGCAGAGCTCCAGCTCTGCTCAGAGGCCCGTTCTGGCAGAGTTGCTGGCGCGAGGCTGCTCTGCCCTGGGCGAGCGTTGCCCAGACTTGCCTCGCTGCTAGGCTTCCTGCCCTGGAAGGAGCAGGCTGCGCGAGGCTGGGAGACGCCACTGGCGCCTTCCTGGCCTCAGCTCCGCTCCTGCCTTGCTTTTGCACCTAGGCCCCAGGCGTCCTTGGGGAAGGCTTAGGGGCCGGAGGCTTGCACACTGCCAAGGGCTCCAGCAGGAAGAGCTCTGTGCTAGGGAAGGGAAGGGCCAGTGCAGGGCTCCTCCAGCGGTTGCTTGGCTGCCCAGGCTCAGCGCCGCACGGAGTGCACCAGGCTCCCAGGGCCCCTGGCTGGGGTCTGCAGCCCCGCACACCCGGAGGCTGACTCCCTGGGCGCCCAGCAGCTGCCTCACACACGTAGCTTCCCTAGCGCTCTCCTCCCCAGCAGAGACGTGTGCAGCTGGTTGGGGCCTGCCCCTGCGTGCCTGGGCTCCCGCCCACAGCCCCAGCTCAGGGCAAGCAGCCCCTGAGCCAAGACCTGCAGGAGGCGCAGAGCGCCCCCACCTGGAAGCCGAGTGAACAGCTGGCGGGGAGGCGAGCCTCCTCGAGGGAAGAAGAGGCAGCCCAGCCTCGTTTGGCTCAAGCCCTACTTGGCTGGAGCCGAGTGCGCCTCCAGGACGGCAGAGCTCCAGCTCTGCTCAGAGGCCCGTTCTGGCAGAGTTGCTGGCGCGAGGCTGCTCTGCCCTGGGCGAGCCTTGCCCAGACTTGCCTCGCTGCTAGGCTTCCTGCCCAGGAAGGAGCAGGCTGCGCGAGGCTGGGAGACGCCACTGGCGCCTTCCTGGCCTCAGCTCCGCTCCTGCCTTGCCTTTGCACCTAGGCCCCAGGCGTCCTTGGGGAGGGCTTAGGGGCCGGTGGCTTGCACACTGCCAAGGGCTCCAGCAGGAAGAGCTCTGTGCGAGGGAAAGGAAGGGTCAGTGCAGGGCTCCTCCAGCGGTTGCTTGGCCGCCCAGGCTCAGCGCCGCACGGAGTGCACCAGGCTCCCAGGGCCCCTGGCTGGGGTCTGCAGCCCCGCACACCCGGAGGCTGACTCCCTGGGCGCCCAGCAGCTGCCTCACACACGTAGCTTCCCTAGCGCTCTCCTCCCCAGCAGAGACGTGTGCAGCTGGTTGGGGCCTGCCCCTGCGTGCCTGGGCTCCCGCCCACAGCCCCAGCTCAGGGCAAGCAGCCCCTGAGCCAAGACCTGCAGGAGCCACAGAGCGCCCCCACCTGGAAGCCGAGTGAACAGCTGGCGGGGAGGCGAGCCTCCTCGAGGGAAGAAGAGGCAGCCCAACCTCGTTTGGCTGCCCTACTTGGCTGGAGCCGAGAGCGCCTACAGGACGGCAGAGCTCCAGCTCTGCTCAGAGGCCCGTTCTGGCAGAGTTGCTGGCGCGAGGCTGCTCTGCCCTGGGCGAGCCTTGCCCAGACTTGCCTCGCTGCTAGGCTTCCTGCCCAGGAAGGAGCAGGCTGCGCGAGGCTGGGAGACGCCACTGGCGCCTTCCTGGCCTCAGCTCCGCTCCTGCCTTGCTTTTGCACCTAGGCCCCAGGCGTCCTTGGGGAAGGCTTAGGGGCCGGAGGCTTGCACACTGCCAAGGGCTCCAGCAGGAAGAGCTCTGTGCTAGGGAAGGGAAGGGCCAGTGCAGGGCTCCTCCAGCGGTTGCTTGGCCGCCCAGGCTCAGCGCCGCACGGAGTGCACCAGGCTCCCAGGGCCCCTGGCTGGGTCTGCAGCCCCGCACACCCGGAGGCTGACTCCCTGGGCGCCCAGCAGCTGCCTCACACACGTAGCTTCCCTAGCCCTCTCCTCCCCAGCAGAGACGTGTGCAGCTGGTTGGGGCCTGCCCCTGCGTGGCTGGGCTCCCGCCCACAGCCCCAGCTCAGGGCAAGCAGCCCCTGAGCCAAGACCTGCAGGAGGCGCAGAGCGCCCCCACCTGGAAGCCGAGTGAACAGCTGGCGGGGAGGCGAGCCTCCTCGAGGGAAGAAGAGGCAGCCCAGCCTCGTTTGGCTCAAGCCCTACTTGGCTGGAGCCGAGTGCGCCTCCAGGACGGCAGAGCTCCAGCTCTGCTCAGAGGCCCGATCTGGCAGAGTTGCTGGCGCGAGGCTGCTCTGCCCTGGGCGAGCCTTGCCCAGACTTGCCTCGCTGCTAGGCTTCCTGCCCTGGAAGGAGCAGGCTGCGCGAGGCTGGGAGACGCCACTGGCGCCTTCCTGGCCTCAGCTCCACTCCTGCCTTGCCTTTGCACCTAGGCCCCAGGCGTCCTTGTGGAGGGCTTAGGGGCCGGTGGCTTGCACACTGTCAAGGGCACCAGCAGGAAGAGCTCTGTGCGAGGGAAGGGAAGGGCCAGTGCAGGGCTCCTCCAGCGGTTGCTTGGCCGCCCAGGCTCAGCGCCGCACGGAGTGCACCAGGCTCCCAGGGCCCCTGGCTGGGGTCTGCAGCCCCGCACACCCGGAGGCTGACTCCCTGGGCGCCCAGCAGCTGCCTCACACACGTAGCTTCACTAGCGCTCTCCTCCCCAGCAGAGACGTGTGCAGCTGGTTGGGGCCTGCCCCTGCGTGCCTGGGCTCCCGCCCACAGCCCCAGCTCAGGGCAAGCAGCCCCTGAGCCAAGACCTGCAGGAGGCGCAGAGCGCCCCCACCTGGAAGCCGAGTGAACAGCTGGCGGGGAGGCGAGCCTCCTCGAGGGAAGAAGAGGCAGCCCAGCCTCGTTTGGCTGCCCTACTTGGCTGGAGCCGAGAGCGCCTCCAGGACGGCAGAGCTCCAGCTCTGCTCAGAGGCCCGTTCTGGCAGAGTTGCTGGCGCGAGGCTGCTGTGCCTTGTGCGAGCCTTGCCCAGACTTGCCTCGCTGCTAGGCTTCCTGCCCAGGAAGGAGCAGGCTGCGCGATCCTGGGAGACGCCACTGGCGCCTTCCTGGCCTCAGCTCCGCTCCTGCCTTGCTTTTGCACCTAGGCCCCAGGCGTCCTTGGGGAAGGCTTAGGGGCCGGAGGCTTGCACACTGCCAAGGGCTCCAGCAGGAAGAGCTCTGTGCTAGGGAAGGGAAGGGCCAGTGCAGGGCTCCTCCAGCGGTTGCTTGGCCGCCCAGGCTCAGCGCCGCACGGAGTGCACCAGGCTCCCAGGGCCCCTGGCTGGGTCTGCAGCCCCGCACACCCGGAGGCTGACTCCCTGGGCGCCCAGCAGCTGCCTCACACACGTAGCTTCCCTAGCGCTCTCCTCCCCAGCAGAGACGTGTGCAGCTGGTTGGGGCCTGCCCCTGCGTGGCTGGGCTCCCGCCCACAGCCCCAGCTCAGGGCAAGCAGCCCCTGAGCCAAGACCTGCAGGAGGCGCAGAGCGCCCCCACCTGGAAGCCGAGTGAACAGCTGGCGGGGAGGCGAGCCTCCTCGAGGGAAGAAGAGGCAGCCCAGCCTCGTTTGGCTCAAGCCCTACTTGGCTGGAGCCGAGTGCGCCTCCAGGACGGCAGAGCTCCAGCTCTGCTCAGAGGCCCGTTCTGGTAGAGTTGCTGGCGCGAGGCTGCTCTGCCCTGGGCGAGCCTTGCCCAGACTTGCCTCGTTGCTAGGCTTCCTGCCCTGGAAGGAGCAGGCTGCGCGAGGCTGGGAGACGCCACTGGCGCCTTCCTGGCCTCAGCTCCGCTGCTGCCTTGCTTTTGCACCTAGGCCCCAGGTGTCCTTGGGGAAGGCTTAGGGGCCGGAGGCTTGCACACTGACAAGGGCTCCAGCAGGAAGAGCTCTGTGCTAGGGAAGGGAAGGGCCAGTGCAGGGCTCCTCCAGCGGTTGCTTGGCCGCCCAGATTCAGCGCCGCTCGGAGTGCACCAGGCTCCCAGGGCCCCTGGCTGGGGTCTGCAGCCCCGCACACCCGGAGGCTGACTCCCTGGGCGCCCAGCAGCTGCCTCACACACGTAGCTTCCCTAGCGCTCTCCTCCCCAGCAGAGACGTGTGCAGCTGGTTGGGGCCTGCCCCTGCGTGCCTGGGCTCCCGCCCACAGCCCCAGCTCAGGGCAAGCATCCCCTGAGCCAAGACCTGCAGGAGGCGCAGAGCGCCCCCACCTGGAAGCCGAGTGAACAGCTGGCGGGGAGGCGAGCCTCCTCGAGGGAAGAAGAGGCAGCCCAGCCTCGTTTGGCTCAAGCCCTACTTGGCTGGAGCCGAGAGCGCCTCCAGGACGGCAGAGCTCCAGCTCTGCTCAGAGGCCCGTTCTGGCAGAGTTGCTGGCGCGAGGCTGCTCTGCCCTGGGCGAGCCTTGCCCAGACTTGCCTCGCTGCTAGGCTTCCTGCCCAGGAAGGAGCAGGCTGCGCGAGGCTGGGAGACGCCACTGGCGCCTTCCTGGCCTCAGCTCCGCTCCTGCCTTGCCTTTGCACCTAGGCCCCAGGCGTCCTTGGGGAGGGCTTAGGGGCCGGTGGCTTGCACACTGCCAAGGGCTCCAGCAGGAAGAGCTCTGTGCGAGGGAAGGGAAGGGCCAGTGCAGGGCTCCTCCAGCGGTTGCTTGGCCGCCCAGGCTCAGCGCCGCACGGAGTGCCCCAGGCTCCCAGGGCCCCTGGCTGGGGTCTGCAGCCCCGCACACCCGGAGGCTGACTCCCTGGGCGCCCAGCAGCTGCCTCACACACGTAGCTTCCCTAGCGCTCTCCTCCCCAGCAGAGACGTGTGCAGCTGGTTGGGGCCTGCCCCTGCGTGCCTGGGCTCCCGCCCACAGCCCCAGCTCAGGGCAAGCAGCCCCTGAGCCAAGACCTGCAGGAGGCGCAGAGCGCCCCCACCTGGAAGCCGAGTGAACAGCTGGCGGGGAGGCGAGCCTCCTCGAGGGAAGAAGAGGCAGCCCAGCCTCGTTTGGCTCAAGCCCTACTTGGCTGGAGCCGAGTGCGCCTCCAGGACGGCAGAGCTCCAGCTCTGCTCAGAGGCCCGTTCTGGCAGAGTTGCTGGCGCGAGGCTGCTCTGCCCTGGGCGAGCCTTGCCCAGACTTGCCTCGCTGCTAGGCTTCCTGCCCTGGAAGGAGCAGGCTGCGCGAGGCTGGGAGACGCCACTGGCGCCTTCCTGGCCTCAGCTCCGCTCCTGCCTTGCTTTTGCACCTAGGCCCCAGGCGTCCTTGGGGAAGGCTTAGGGGCCGGAGGCTTGCACACTGCCAAGGGCTCCAGCAGGAAGAGCTCTGTGCTAGGGAAGGGAAGGGCCAGTGCAGGGCTCCTCCAGCGGTTGCTTGGCCGCCCAGGCTCAGCGCCGCACGGAGTGCACCAGGCTCCCAGGGCCCCTGGCTGGGGTCTGCAGCCCCGCACACCCGGAGGCTGACTCCCTGGGCGCCCAGCAGCTGCCTCACACACGTAGCTTCCCTAGCGCTCTCCTCCCCAGCAGAGACGTGTGCAGCTGGTTGGGGCCTGCCCCTGCGTGCCTGGGCTCCCGCCCACAGCCCCAGCTCAGGGCAAGCAGCCCCTGAGCCAAGACCTGCAGGAGGCGCAGAGCGCCCCCACCTGGAAGCCGAGTGAACAGCTGGCGGGGAGGCGAGCCTCCTCGAGGGAAGAAGAGGCAGCCCAGCCTCGTTTGGCTCAAGCCCTACTTGGCTGGAGCCGAGTGCGCCTCCAGGACGGCAGAGCTCCAGCTCTGCTCAGAGGCCCGTTCTGGCAGAGTTGCTGGCGCGAGGCTGCTCTGCCCTGGGCGAGCCTTGCCCAGACTTGCCTCGCTGCTAGGCTTCCTGCCCAGGAAGGAGCAGGCTGCGCGAGGCTGGGAGACGCCACTGGCGCCTTCCTGGCCTCAGCTCCGCTCCTGCCTTGCCTTTGCACCTAGGCCCCAGGCGTCCTTGGGGAGGGCTTAGGGGCCGGTGGCTTGCACACTGCCAAGGGCTCCAGCAGGAAGAGCTCTGTGTGAGGGAAGGGAAGGGCCAGTGCAGGGCTCCTCCAGCGGTTGCTTGGCCGCCCAGGCTCAGCGCCGCACGGAGTGCCCCAGGCTCCCAGGGCCCCTGGCTGGGGTCTGCAGCCCCGCACACCCGGAGGCTGACTCCCTGGGCGCCCAGCAGCTGCCTCACACACGTAGCTTCCCTAGCGCTCTCCTCCCCAGCAGAGACGTGTGCAGCTGGTTGGGGCCTGCCCCTGCGTGCCTGGGCTCCCGCGCACAGCCCCAGCTCAGGGCAAGCAGCCCCTGAGCCAAGACCTGCAGGAGGCGCAGAGCGCCCCCACCTGGAAGCCGAGTGAACAGCTGGCGGGGAGGCGAGCCTCCTCGAGGGAAGAAGAGGCGGCCCAGTCTCGTTTGGCTCAAGCCCTACTTGGCTGGAGCCGAGAGCGCCTCCAGGACGGCAGAGCTCCAGCTCTGCTCAGAGGCCCGTTCTGGCAGAGTTGCTGGCGCGAGGCTGCTCTGCCCTGGGCGAGCCTTGCCCAGACTTGCCTCGCTGCTAGGCTTCCTGCCCAGGAAGGAGCAGGCTGCGCGAGGCTGGGAGACGCCACTGGCGCCTTCCTGGCCTCAGCTCCGCTCCTGCCTTGCCTTTGCACCTAGGCCCCAGGCGTCCTTGGGGAGGGCTTAGGGGCCGGTGGCTTGCACACTGTCAAGGGCACCAGCAGGAAGAGCTCTGTGCGAGGGACGGGAAGGGCCAGTGCAGGGCTCCTCCAGCGGTTGCTTGGCCGCCCAGGCTCAGCGCCGCACGGAGTGCACCAGGCTCCCAGGGCCCCTGGCTGGGGTCTGCAGCCCCGCACACCCGGAGGCTGACTCCCTGGGCGCCCAGAAGCTGCCTCACACACGTAGCTTCCCTAGCGCTCTCCTCCCCAGCAGAGACGTGTGCAGCTGGTTGGGGCCTGCCCCTGCGTGCCTGGGGTCCCGCGCAGAGCCCCAGCTCAGGGCAAGCAGCCCCTGAGCCAAGACCTGCAGGAGGCGCAGAGCGCCCCCACCTGGAAGCCGAGTGAACAGCTGGCGGGGAGGCGAGCCTCCTCGAGGGAAGAAGAGGCAGCCCAGCCTCGTTTGGCTCAAGCCCTACTTGGCTGGAGCCGAGTGCGCCTCCAGGTCGGCAGAGCTCCAGCTCTGCTCAGAGGCCCGATCTGGCAGAGT
The DNA here is from genome assembly GCF_042477335.2 of Ovis canadensis. NCBI lineage: Eukaryota > Metazoa > Chordata > Mammalia > Artiodactyla > Bovidae > Ovis > Ovis canadensis. Next base: position 822,899 of record NC_091253.1, read on the forward strand.
TGCTGACGCGAGGCTGCTCTGCCCTGGGCGAGCCTTGCCCAGACTTGCCTCGCTGCTAGGCTTCCTGCCCAGGAAGGAGCAGGCTGCGCGAGGCTGGGAGACGCCACTGGCGCCTTCCTGGCCTCAGCTCCGCTCCTGCCTTGCCTTGGCACCTAGGCCCCAGGCGTCCTTGGGGAGGGCTTAGGGGCCGGTGGCTTGCACACTGCCAAGGGCTCCAGCAGGAAGAGCTCTGTGCGAGGGAAGGGAAGGGCTAGTGCAGGGCTCCTCCAGCGGTTGCTTGGCCGCCCAGACTCAGCGCCGCACGGAGTGCACCAGGCTCCCAGGGCCCCTGGCTGGGGTCTGCAGCCCCGCACACCCGGAGGCTGACTCCCTGGGCGCCCAGCAGCTGCCTCACACACGTAGCTTCCCTAGCGCTCTCCTCCCCAGCAGAGACGTGTGCAACTGGTTGGGGCCTGCCCCTGCGTGCCTGGGCTCCCGCGCACAGCCCCAGCTCAGGGCAAGCAGCCCCTGAGCCAAGACCTGCAGGAGGCGCAGAGCGCCCCCACCTGGAAGCCGAGTGAACAGCTGGCGGGGAGGCGAGCCTGCTTGAGGGAAGTAGAGGCAGCCCAGGCTCGTTTGGCTCAAGCCCTACTTGGCTGGAGCCCAGTGCACCTCCACGACGGCAGAGCTCCGGCTCTGCTCAGAGGCCCGATCTGGCAGAGTTGCTGGCGAGAGGCTGCTCTGCCCTGGGCGAGCCTTGCCCAGACTTGCCTCTCTGCTAGGCTTCCTGCCCAGGAAGAAGCAGGTGCGCGAGGCTGGGAGACGCCACTGGCGCCTTCCTGGCCTCAGCTCCGCTCCTGCCTTGCCTTTGCACCTAGGCCCCAGGCGTCCTTGGGGAGGGCTTAGGGGCCAGTGGCTTGCACACTGCCAAGGGCTCCAGCAGGAAGAGCTCTGTGCGACGGAAGTTAAGGGCTAGTGCAGGGCTCCTCCAGCGGTTGCTTGGCCGCCCAGACTCAGCGCTGCACGGAGTGCACCAGGCTCCCAGGGCCCCTGGCTTTGGTCTGCAACCCCGCACACCCGGAGGCTGACTCCCTGGGTGCCCAGCAGCTGCCTCACACACGTAGCTTCCCTAGCGCTCTCCTCCCCAGCAGAGACGTGTGCAGCTGGTTGGGCCTGCCCCTGCGTGCCTGGGCTCCCGCCCACAGCCCCAGCTCAGGGCAAGCAGCCCCTGAGCCAAGACCTGCAGGAGGCGCAGACCGCCCCCACCTGGAAGCCGAGTGAACAGCTGGTTGGGAGGCCAGCCTCCTGGAGGGAAGAAGAGGCAGCCCAGCCTCGTTTGGCTCAAGCCATACTTGGCTGGATCCGAGTGCTCCTCCAGGACGGCAGAGCTCCAGCTCTGCTCAGAGGCCCGATCTGGCAGAGTTGCTGGCGCGAGGCTGCTCTTCCCTGGGCGAGCCTTGCCCAGACTTGCCTCGCTGATAGGCTTCCTGCCAAGGAAGGAGCTGGCTGCGCGAGGCTGGGAGACGCCACTGGCGCCTTCCTGGCCTCAGCTCGGCTCCTGCCTTGCCTTTGAACCTAGGCCCCAGGCGTCCTTGGGGAGGGCTTAGGGGCCGGTGGCTTGCACACTGCCAAGGGCTCCAGCAGGAAGAGCTCTGTGCGAGGGAAGGGAAGGGCTAGTGCAGGGCTCCTCCAGCGGTTGCTTGGCCGCCCAGACTCAGCGCCGCACGGAGTGCACCAGGCTCCCAGGGCCCCTGACTGGGGTTTGCAGCCCCGCACACCCGGAGGCTGACTCCCTGGGCGCCCAGAAGCTGCCTCACACACGTAGCTTCCCTAGCGCTCTCCTCCCCAGCAGAGACGTGTGCAGCTGGTTGGGCCTGCCCCTGCGTGCCTGGGCTCCTGCGCAGAGCCCCAGCTCAGGGCAAGCAGCCCCTGAGCCAAGACCTGCAGGAGGCGAAGATCGCCCCCACATGGAAGCCGAGTGAACACCTGGCGGGGAGGCGAGCCTCCTCGTGGGAAGAAGAGGCAGCCCAGCCTCGTTTGGCTCAAGCCCTACTTGGCTGGAGCCGAGTGTGCCTCCAGGACGGCGGAGCTCCAGCTCTGCTCAGAGGCCCGATCTGGCACAGTTGCTATCGCGAGGCTGCTCTGCCCTGGGCGAGCGTTGCCCAGACTTGCCTCGCTGCTAGGTTTCCTGCCCAGGAAGGAGCAGACTGCGCGAGGCTGGTAGAGGCCACTGGCGCCTTCCTGACCTCAGCTCCGCTCCTGCTTGCCTTTGCACCTAGGCCCCAGGCGTCCTTGGGGAGGGCTTAGGGGCCGGTGGCTTGCACACTGCCAAGGGCTCCAGCAGGAAGAGCTCTGTGCGAGGGAAGGGAAGGGCTAGTGCAGGGCTCCTCCAGCGGTTGCTTGGCCGCCCAGACTCAGCTCGGCACGGAGTGCACCAGGCTCCCAGGGACCCTGGCTGGGGTCTGCAGCCCCGCACACCCGGAGGCTGACTCCCTGGGCGCCCAGCAGCTGCCTCACACACGTAGCTTCCCTAGCGCTCTCCTCCCCAGCAGAGACGTGTGCAGCTGGTTGGGGCCTGCCCCTGCGTGCCTGGGCTCCCGCGCACAGCCCAAGCTCAGGGCAAGCAGCCCCTGAGCCAAGACCTGCAGGAGGCGCAGAGCGCCCCCACCTGGAAGCCGAGTGAACAGCTGGCGGGGAGGCGAGCCTCCTGGAGTGAAGAAGAGGCAGCCCAGCCTCGTTTGGCTCAAGCCCTACTTGGCTGGAGCCGATTGCGCCTCCAGGACGGCAGAGCTCCAGCTCTGCTCAGAGGCCCGATCTGGCAGAGTTGCTGGCGCGAGGCTGCTCTGCCCTGGGCGAGCCTTGCCCAGACTTGCCTCGCTGCTAGGCTTCCTGTCCAGGAAGCAGCTGGCTGCGCGAGGCTGGGAGACGCCACTGGCGCCTTCCTGGCCTCAGCTCGGCTCCTGCCTTGCCTTTGCACCTAGGCCCCAGGCCTCCTTGGGGAGGGCTTAGGGGCCGGTGGCTTGCACACTGCAAAGGGCTCCAGCAGGAAGAGCTCTGTGCGAGGGAAGGGAAGGGCTAGTGCAGGGCTCCTCCAGCGGTTGCTTGGCCGCCCAGACTCAACGCCGCACGGAGTGCACCAGGCTCCCAGGGCCCCTGGCTGGGGTCTGCAGCCCCGCACACCCGGAGGCTGACTCCCTGGGCGCCCAGCAGCTGCCTCACACACGTAGCTTCCCTAGCGCTCTCCTCCCCAGCAGAGACGTGTGCAGCTGGTTGGGGCCTGCCCCTGCGTGCCTGGGCTCCCGCGCACAGCCCCAGCTCAGGGCAAGCAGCCCCTGAGCCAAGACCTGCAGGAGGCGAAGAGCGCCCCCACCTGGAAGCCGAGTGAACAGCTGGCGGGGAGGCGAGCCTCCTGGAGGGAAGAAGAGGCAGCCCAGCCTCGTTTGGCTCAAGCCCTACTTGGCTGGAGCCCAGTGCACCTCCACGACGGCAGAGCTCCGGCTCTGCTCAGAGGCCCGATCTGGCAGAGTTGCTGGAGCGAGGCTGCTCTGCCCTGGGCGAGCCTTTCCCAGACTTGCCTCTCTGCTAGGCTTCCTGCCCAGGAAGGAGCAGGCTGCGCGAGGCTGGGAGACGCCACTGGCGCCTTCCTGGCCTCAGCTCCGCTCCTGCCTTGCCTTGGCACCTAGGCCCCAGGCCTCCTTGGGGAGGGCTTAGGGGCCGGTGGCTTGCACACTGCCAAGGGCTCCAGCAGGAAGAGCTCTGTGCGAGGGAAGGGAAGGGCTAGTGCAGGGCTCCTCCAGCGGTTTCTTGGCCGCCCAGACTCAGCGCCGCACGGAGTGCACCAGGCTCCCAGGGCCCCTGGCTGGGGTCTGCAGCCCCGCACACCCGGAGGCTGACTCCCTGGGCGCCCAGCAGCTGCCTCACACACGTAGCTTCCCTAGCGCTCTCCTCGCCAGCAGAGACGTGTGCAGCTGGTTGGAGCCTGCCCCTGCGTGCCTGGGGTCCCGCCCACAGCCCCAGCTCAGGGCAAGCAGCCCCTGAGCCAAGACCTGCAGGAGGCGCAGAGCGCCCCCACCTGGAAGCCGAGTGAACAGCTGGCGGGGAGGCGAGCCTGCTTGAGGGAAGTAGAGGCAGCGCAGGCTCGTTTGGCTCAAGCCCTACATGGCTGGAGCCGAGTGCGACTCCAGGACGGCAGAGCTCCAGCTCTGCTCAGAGGCCCGTTCTGGCAGAGTTGCTGGCGCGAGGCTGCTCTGCCCTGGGCGAGCCTTGCCGAGACTTGCCTCGCTGCTAAGCTTCCTGCCCAGGAAGGAGCAGGCTGCGCGAGGCAGGGAGACGCCACTGGCGCCTTCCTGGCCTCAGCTCCGCTCCTCCCTTGCCTTTGCACCTAGGCCCCAGGCGTCCTTGGGGAGGGCTTAGGGGCCGGTGGCTTGCACACTGCCAAGGGCTCCAGCAGGAAGAGCTCTGTGCGAGGGAAGGGAAGGGCTAGTGCAGGGCTCCTCCAGCGGTTGCTTGGCCGCCCAGACTCAGCTCGGCACGTAGTGCACCAGGATCCCAGGGCCCCTGGCTGGGGTCTGCAGCCCCGCACACCCGGAGGCTGACTCCCTGGGCGCCCAGCAGCTGCCTCACACACGTAGCTTCCCTAGCGCTCTCCTCCCCAGCAGAGACGTGTGCAGCTGGTTGGGGCCTGCCCCTGCGTGCCTGGGCTCCCGAGCACAGCCCCAGCTCAGGGCAAGCAGCCCCTGAGCCAAGACCTGCAGGAGGCGAAGAGCGCCCCCACCTGGAAGCCGAGTGAACAGCTGGCAGGGAGGCGAGCCTCCTGGAGGGAAGAAGAGGCAGCCCAGGCTCGTTTGGCTCAAGCCCTACTTGGCTGGAGCCGAGTGCTACTCCAGGACGGCAGAGCTCCAGTTCTGCGCAGAGGCCCGATCTGGCAGAGTTGCTGGCGCGAGGCTGCTCTGCCCTGGGCGAGCCTTGCCCAGACTTGCCTCGCTGATAGGCTTCCTGCCAAGGAAGGAGCTGGCTGCGCGAGGCTGGGAGACGCCACTGGCGCCTTCCTGGCCTCAGCTCGGCTCCTGCCTTGCCTTTGCACCTAGGCCCCAGGCGTTCTTGGGGAGGGCTTAGGGGCCGGTGGCTTGCACACTGCCAAGGTCTCCAGCAGGAAGAGCTCTGTGCGAGGGAAGGGAAGGGCTAGTGCAGGGCTCCTCCAGCGGTTGCTTGGCCGCCCAGACTCAGCGCCGCACGGAGTGCACCAGGCTCCCAGGGCCCCTGGCTGGGGTCTGCAGCCCCGCACAGCCGGAGGCTGACTCCCTGGGCGCCCAGCAGCTGCCTCACACACGTAGCTTCCCTAGCGCTCTCCTCCCCAGCAGAGACGTGTGCAGCTGGTTGGGGCCTGCCCCTGCGTGCCTGGGCTCCTGCGCAGAGCCCCAGCTCAGGGCAAGCAGCCCCTGAGCCAAGACCTGCAGGAGGCGAAGATCGCCCCCACCTGGAAGCCGAGTGAACAGCTGGCGGGGAGGCGAGCCTCCTCGAGGGAAGAAGAGGCAGCCCAGCCTCGTTTGGCTCAAGCCCTACTTGGCTGGAGCCCAGTGCACCTCCACGACGGCAGAGCTCCGGCTCTGCTCAGAGGCCCGATCTGGCAGAGTTGCTGGCGAGAGGCTGCTCTGCCCTGGGCGAGCCTTGCCCAGACTTACCTCTCTGCTAGGCTTCCTGCCCTGGAAGGAGCAGGCTTCGCGAGGCTGGTAGAGGCCACTGGCGCCTTCCTGGCCTCAGCTCCGCTCCTGCCTTGCCTTTGCACCTAGGCCCCAGGCGTCCTTGGGGAGGGCTTAGGGGCCGGTGGCTTGCACACTGCCAAGGGCTCCAGCAGGAAGAGCTCTGTGCGAGGGAAGGGAAGGGCTAGTGCAGGGCTCCTCCAGCGGTTGCTTGGCCGCCCAGACTCAGCTCGGCACGGAGTGCACCAGGCTCCCACGGCCCCTGGCTGTGATCTGCAGCCCGGCACACCCGGAGGCTGACTCCCTGGGCGCCCAGAAGCTGACTCACACACGTAGCTTCCCTAGCGCTCTCCTCCCCAGCAGGGACGTGTGCAGCTGGTTGGGGCCTGCCCCTGCATGCCTGGGCTCCTGCGCAGAGCCCCAGCTCAGGGCAAGCAGCCCCTGAGCCAAGACCTGCAGGAGGCGCAGAGCGCCCCCACCTGGAAGCCGAGTGAACAGCAGGCGGGGAGGCGAGCCTCCTCGAAGGAAGAAGAGGAAGCCCAGCCTCGTTTGGCTCAAGCGCTATTTGGCTGGATCCGAGTGGGCCTCCAGGACGGCAGAGCTCCAGCTCTGCACAGAGGCCCGATCTGGCAGAGTTGCTGGCGTGAGGCTGCTCTGCCCAGGGCGAGCCTTGCCCAGACTTGCCTTGCTGCTAGGCTTCCTGCCCAGGAAGGAGCAGGCTGCGCGAGGCTGGGAGACGCCAGTGGTGCCTTCCTGGCCTCAGCTCCGCTCCTGCCTTGCCTTTGCACCTAGGCCCCGGCGTCCTTGGGGAGGGTTTAGGGGCCGGTGGCTTGCACACTGCCAAGGGCTCCAGCAGGAAGAGCTCTGTGCGAGGGAAGGGAAGGGCTAGTGCAGGGCTCCTCCAGTGGTTGCTTGGCGGCCCAGACTCAGCTCGGCACGGAGTGCACCAGGCTCCTAGGGCCCCTGGCTGTGGTCTGCAACCCCGCACACCCGGAGGCTGACTCCCTGGGCGCCCAGCAGCTGCCTCACACACGTAGCTTCCCTAGCGCTCTCCTCCCCAGCAGAGACGTGTGCAGCTGGTTGGGGCCTGCCCCTGCGTGCCTGGGCTCCCGCGCACAGCCCCAGCTCAGGGCAAGCAGCCCCTGAGCCAAGACCTGCAGGAGGCGAAGAGCACCCCACCTGGAAGCCGAGTGAACAGCTGGCGGGGAGGCGAGCCTCCTCGAGGGAAGAAGAGGCAGCCCAGCCTCGTTTGGCTCAAGCCCTACTTGGCTGGAGCCCAGTGCACCTCCACGACGGCAGAGCTCCGGCTCTGCTCAGAGGGCCGATCTGGCAGAGTTGCTGGCGAGAGGCTGCTCTGCCCTGGGCGAGCCTTGCCCAGACTTGCCTCTCTGCTAGGCTTCCTGCCCAGGAAGAAGCAGGTGCGCGAGGCTGGGAGACGCCACTGGCGCCTTCCTGGCCTCAGCTCCGCTCCTGCCTTGCCTTTGCACCTAGGCCCCAGGCGTCCTTGGGGAGGGCTTAGGGGCCAGTGGCTTGCACACTGCCAAGGGCTCCAGCAGGAAGAGCTCTGTGCGACGGAAGTTAAGGGCTAGTGCAGGGCTCCTCCAGCGGTTGCTTGGCCGCCCAGTCTCAGCGCTGCACGGAGTGCACCAGGCTCCCAGGGCCCCTGGCTTTGGTCTGCAACCCCGTACACCCGGAGGCTGACTCCCTGGGTGCCCAGCAGCTGCCTCACACACGTAGCTTCCCTAGCGCTCTCCTCCCCAGCAGAGACGTGTGCAGCTGGTTGGGCCTGCCCCTGCGTGCCTGGGCTCCCGCCCACAGCCCCAGCTCACTGCAAGCAGCCCCTGAGCCAAGACCTGCAGGAGGCGCAGACCGCCCCCACCTGGAAGCCGAGTGAACAGCTGGTGGGGAGGCCAGCCTCCTGGAGGGAAGAAGAGGCAGCCCAGCCTCGTTTGGCTCAAGCCATACTTGGCTGGATCCGAGTGCTCCTCCAGGACGGCAGAGCTCCAGCTCTGCTCAGAGGCCCGATCTGGCAGAGTTGCTGGCGCGAGGCTGCTCTGCCCTGGGCGAGCCTTGCCCAGACTTGCCTCGCTGATAGGCTTCCTGCCAAGGAAGGAGCTGGCTGCGCGAGGCTGGGAGACGCCACTGGCGCCTTCCTGGCCTCAGCTCGGCTCCTGCCTTGCCTTTGAACCTAGGCCCCAGGCGTCCTTGGGGAGGGCTTAGGGGCCGGTGGCTTGCACACTGCCAAGGGCTCCAGCAGGAAGAGCTCTGTGCGAGGGAAGGGAAGGGCTAGTGCAGGGCTCCTCCAGCGGTTGCTTGGCCGCCCAGACTCAGCGCCGCACGGAGTGCACCAGGCTCCCAGGGCCCCTGACTGGGGTTTGCAGCCCCGCACACCCGGAGGCTGACTCCCTGGGCGCCCAGAAGCTGCCTCACACACGTAGCTTCCCTAGCGCTCTCCTCCCCAGCAGAGACGTGTGCAGCTGGTTGGGCCTGCCCCTGCGTGCCTGGGCTCCTGCGCAGAGCCCCAGCTCAGGGCAAGCAGCCCCTGAGCCAAGACCTGCAGGAGGCGAAGATCGCCAGCACATGGAAGCCGAGTGAACACCTGGCGGGGAGGCGAGCCTCCTCGTGGGAAGAAGAGGCAGCCCAGCCTCGTTTGGCTCAAGCCCTACTTGGCTGGAGCCCAGTGCGCCTCCAGGACGGCAGAGCTCCAGCTCTGCTCAGAGGCCCGATCTGGCAGAGTTGCTGGCGCGAGGCTGCTCTGCCCTGGGCGAGCCTTGCCCAGAATTGCCTCGCTGCTAGGCTTCCTGCCCAGAAAGGAGCAGGCTGCGCGAGGCTGGGAGACGCCACTGGCGCCGTCCTGGCCTCAGCTCCGCTCCTGCCTTGCCATTGCCCTTAGGCCCCAGGCGTCCTTGGGGAGGGCTTAGGGGCCGGTGGCTTGCACACTGCCAAGGGCTCCAGCAGGAAGAGCTCTGTGCGAGGGAAGGGAAGGGCTAGTGCAGGGCTCCTCCAGCGGTTGCTTGGCCGCCCAGACTCAGCTCGGCAAGGAGTGCACCAGGCTCCCAGGGCCCCTGGCTGGGGTCTGCAGCCCCGCACACCCGGAGGCTGACTCCCTGGGCGCCCAGCAGCTGCCTCACACACGTAGCTTCCCTAGCGCTCTCCTCCCCAGCAGAGAGGTGTGCAGCTGGTTGGGGCCTGCCCCTGAGTGCCTGGGCTCCTGCGCACAGCCCCAGCTCAGGGCAAGCAGGCCCTGAGCCAAGTCCTGCAGGAGGCGAAGAGCGCCCCCACCTGGAAGCCGAGTGAACAGCTGGCGGGGAGGCGAGCCTCCTCGAGGGAAGAAGAGGCAGCCCAGCCTCGTTTGGCTCAAGCCCTACTTGGCTGGAGCCGAGTGCGCCTCCAGGACGGCAGAGCTCCAGCTCTGCTCAGAGGCCCGATCTGGCAGAGTTGCTGGAGCGAGGCTGCTCTGCCCTGGGCGAGCCTTGCCCAGACTTGCCTCGCTGCTAGGCTTCCTGCCCAGGAAGGAGCAGGCTGCGCGAGGCTGGGAGACGCCACTGGCTCCTTCCTGGCCTCAGCTCCGCTCCTGCCTTGCCTTTGCACCTAGGCCCCAGGCGTCCTTGGGGAGGGCTTAGGGCCCAGTGGCTTGCACACTGCCAAGGGCTCCAGCAGGAAGAGCTCTGTGCGAGGGAAGGGAAGGGCTAGTGCAGGGCTCCTCCAGCGGTTGCTTGGCCGCCCAGACTCAGCGCTGCACGGAGTGCACCAGGCTCCCAGGGCCCCTGGCTGTGGTCTGCAGCCCCGCACACCCGGAGGCTGACTCCCTGGGTGCCCAGCAGCTGCCTCACACACGTAGCTTGCCTAGCGCTCTCCTCCCCAGCAGAGACGTGTGCAGCTGGTTGGGGCCTGCCCCTGCGTGCCTGGGCTCCCGCGCACAGCCCCAGCTCAGGGCAAGCAGCCCCTGAGCCAAGACCTGCAGGAGGCGCAGAGCGCCCCCACCTGGAAGCCGAGTGAACACCTGGCGGGAAGGCGAGCCTCCTCGAGGGAAGAAGAGGCAGCCCAGCCTTGTTTGGTTCAAGCCCTACTTGGCTGGAGCCGAGTGCGCCTCCAGGGCGCAGAGCGCCCCCACCTGGAAGCCGAGTGAACACCTGGCAGGAAGGCGAGCCTCCTCGAGGGAAGAAGAGGCAGCCCAGCCTCGTTTGGCTCAAGCCCTACTTGGCTGGAGCCCAGTGCACCTCCAGGACGGCAGAGCTCCAGCTCTGCTCAGAGGCCCGATCTGGCAGAGTTGCTGGCGCGAGGCTGCTCTGCCCTGGGCGAGCCTTGCCCAGACTTTCCTCGCTGATAAGCTTCCTGCCAAGGAAGGAGCTGGCTGCGCGAGGCTGGGAGACGACACTGGCGCCTTCCTGGCCTCAGCTCGGCTCCTGCCTTGCCTTTGCACCTAGGCCCCAGGCGTCCTTGGGGAGGGCTTAGGGGCCGGTGGCTTGCACACTGCGCAAGGCTCCAGCAGGAAGAGCTCTGTGCGAGGGAAGGGAAGGGCTAGTGCAGGGCTCCTCCAGCGGTTGCTTGGCCGCCCAGACTCAGCGCCGCACGGAGTGCACCAGGCTCCCAGGGCCCCTGGCTGGGGTCTGCAGCACCGCACACCCGGAGGCTGACTCCCTGGGCGCCCAGCAGCTGCCTCACACACGTAGCTTCCCTAGCGCTCTCCTCCCCAGCAGAGACGTGTGCAGCTGGTTGGGGCCTTCCCCTGCGTGCCTGGGCTCCCGCCCACAGCCCCAGCTCAGGGCAAGCAGCCCCTGAGCCAAGACCTGCAGGAGGCGCAGAGCGCCCCCACCTGGAAGCCGAGTGAACAGCTGGCGGGGAGGCGAGCCTCCTCGAGGGAAGAAGAGGCAGCCCAGCCTCGTTTGGTTCAAGCCCTACTTGGCTGGAGCCGAGTGCGCCTCCAGGACGGCAGAGCTCCAGCTCTGCTCAGAGGCCCGATCTGGCAGAGTTGCTGGCGCGAGGCTGCTCTGCCCTGGGCGAGCCTTGCCCAGACTTGCCTCGCTGCTAGGCTTCCTGCCCAGGAAGGAGCAGGCTGCGCGAGGCTGGGAGACGCCACTGGCGCCTTCCTGGCCTCAGCTCCGCTCCTGCCTTGTCTTTGCACCTAGGCCCCAGGCGTCCTTGGGTAGGTCTGAGGGGCCGGTGGCTTGCACACTGCCAAGGGCTCCAGCAGGAAGAGCTCTGTGCGAGGGAAGGGAAGGGCTAGTTCAGGTCTCCTCCAGCGGTTGCTTGGCCCCCCAGACTCAGCTCGGCACGGAGTGCACCAGGCTCCCAGGGCCCCTGGCTGGGGTCTGCAGCCCCGCCCACATGGAGGCTGACTCCCTGGGCGCCCAGCAGCTGCCTCACACACGTAGCTTCCCTAGCGCTCTCCTCCCCAGCAGAGAGGTGTGCAGCTGGTTGCGGCCTGCCCCTGCGTGCCTGGGTTCCTGTGCACAGCCCCAGCTCAGGGCAAGCAGCCCCTGAGCCAAGACCTGCAGGAGGCGCAGAGCGCCCCCACCTGGAAGCCGAGTGAACAGCTGGCGGGGAGGCGAGCTTCCTTGAGGGAAGAAGAGGTAGCCCAGCCTCGTTTGGCTCAAGCCCTACTTGGCTGGATCCGAGTGCGCCTCCAGGACGGCAGAGCGCCTGCTCTGCTTAGAGGCCCGATCTGGCAGAGTTGCTGGCGCGAGGCTGCTCTGCCCTGGGAGAGCCTTGCCCAGACTTGCCTCGCTGCTAGGCTTCCTGCCCAGGAAGGAGCAGGCTGCGCGACGCTGGGAGACGCCACTGGCGCCTTCCTGGCCTCAGCTCCGCTCCTGCCTTGTCTTTGCACCTAGGCCCCAGGCGTCCTTGGGGAGGGCTGAGGGGCCGGTGGCTTGCACACTGCCAAGGGCTCCAGCAGGAAGAGCTCTGTGCGAGGGAAGGGAAGGGCTAGTGCAGGGCTCCTCCAGCGGTTGCTTGGCCGGCCAGACTCAGCGCCGCACGGAGTTCACCAAGCTCCCAGGGCCCCTGGCTGGGGTCTGCAGCCCCGCACACCCAGAGGCTGACTCCCTGGGCGCCCAGCAGCTGCCTCACACACGTAGCTTCCCTAGCGCACTCCTCCCCAGCAGAGACGTGTGCAGCTGGTTGGGGCCTTCCCCTGCGTGCCTGGGCTCCCGCGCACAGCCCCAGCTCAGGGCAAGCAGCCCCTGAGCCAAGACCTGCAGGAGGCGCAAGGCGCCCCCACCTGGAAGCCGAGTGAACAGCTGGCGGGGAGGCGAGCCTCCTCGAGGGAAGAAGAGGCAGCCCAGCCTCGTTTGGCTCAAGCCCTACTTGGCTGGAGCCGAGTGCGCCTCCAGGACGGCAGAGCTCCAGCTCTGCTCAGAGGCCCGATCTGGCAGAGTTGCTGGCGCGAGGCTGCTCTGCCCTGGGCGAGCCTTGCCCAGACTTGCATCGCTGCTAGGCTTCCTGCCCAGGAAGGAGCAGGCTGCGCGAGGCTGGGAGACGCCACTGGTGCCTTCCTGGCCTCAGCTCCGCTCCTGCCTTGCCTTTGCACCTAGTCCCCAGGCGTCCTTGGGGAGGGCTTAGGGGCCGGTGGCTTGCACCCTGCCAAGGGCTCCAGCAGGAAGAGCTCTGTGCGAGGGAAGGGAAGGGCTAGTGCAGGGCTCCTCCAGCGGTTGCTTGGCAGCCCAGACTCAGCTCGGCCCGGAGTGCACCAGGTTCCCAGGGCCCCTGGCTGGGGTCTGCAGCCCCGCACAGCCGGAGGCTGACTCCCTGGGCGCCCAGCAGCTGCCTCACACACGTAGCTTCCCTAGCGCTCTCCTCCCCAGCAGAGACGTGTGCAGCTGTTTGGGGCCTGCCCCTGCGTGCCTGGGCTCCCGCGCACAGCCCCAGCTCAGGGCAAGCAGCCCCTGAGCCAAGACCTGCAGGAGGCGCAGAGCGCCCCCACCTGGAAGCCGAGTGAACATCTGGCGGGGAGGCGAGCCTCCTCGAGGGAAGAAGAGGCAGCCCAGCCTCGTTTGGCTCAAGCCCTACTTGGCTGGAGCCGAGTGCGCCTCCAGGACGGCAGAGCTCCAGCTCTGCTCAGAGGCCCAATCTGGCAGAGTGGATGGCGCGAGGCTGCTCTGCCCTGGGCGAGCCTTGCCCAGACTTGCCTCCCTGATAGGCTTCCTGCCCAGGAAGGAGCAGGCTGCGCGAGGCTGGGAGACGCCACTGGCGCCTTCCTGGCCTCAGCTCCGCTCCTGCCTTGCCTTTGCACCTAGGCCCCAGGCGTCCTTGGGGAGGGCTGAGGGGCCGGTGGCTTGCACACTGCCAAGGGCTCCAGCAGGAAGAGCTCTGTGCGAGGGAAGGGAAGGGCTAGTGCAGGGCTCCTCCAGCGGTTGCTTGGCCGACCAGACTCAGCGCCGCACGGCGTTCACCAGGCTCCCAGGGCCACTGGCTGGGGTCTGCAGCCCCGCACACCCGGAGGTTGACTCCCTGGGCGCCCAGCAGCTGCCTCACACACGTAGCTTCCCTAGCGCTCTCCTCCCCAGCAGAGACGTGTGCAGCTGGTTGGGGCCTTCCCCTGCGTGCCTGGGCTTCCGCCCACAGCCCCAGCTCAGGGCAAGCAGCCAATGAGCCAAGACCTGCAGGAGGCGCAGAGCGCCCCCACCTGGAAGCCGAGTGAACAGCTGGCGGGGAAGCGAGCCTCCTCGAAAGAAGAAGAGGCAGCCCAGCCTCGTTTGGCTCAAGCCCTACTTGGCTGGAGCCGAGTGCGCCTCCAGGACGGCAGAGCTCCAGCTCTGCTCAGAGGCCCGATCTGGCAGAGTTGCTGGCGCGAGACTGCTCTGCCCTGGGCGAGCCTTGCCCAGACTTGCATCGCTGCTAGGCTTCCTGCCCAGGAAGGAGCAGGCTGCGCGAGGCTGGGAGACGCCACTGGTGCCTTCCTGGCCTCAGCTCCGCTCCTGCATTGCCTTTGCACCTAGGCCGCAGGCGTCCTTGGGGAGGGCTTAGGGGCCGGTGGCTTGCACCCTGCCAAGGGCTCCAGCAGGAAGAGCTCTGTGCGAGGGAAGGGAAGGGCTAGTGCAGGGCTCCTCCAGCGGTTGCTTGGCCGCCCAGACTCAGCTCGGCACGGAGTGCACCAGGCTCCCAGGGCCCCTGCCTGGGGTCTGCAGCCCCGCACACCCGGAGGCTGACTCCCTGGGCGCCCAGCAGCTGCCTCACACACGTAGCTTCCCTAGCGCTCTCCTCCCCAGCAGAGACGTGTGCAGCTGTTTGGGGCCTGCCCCTGCGTGCCTGGGCTCCCGCGCACAGCCCCAGCTCAGGGCAAGCAGCCCCTGAGCCAAGACCTGCAGGAGGCGCAGAGCGCCCCCACCTGGAAGCCGAGTGAACAGCTGGCGGGGAGGCGAGCCTCCTCGAGGGAAGAAGAGGCAGCCCAGCCTCGTTTGGCTCAAGCCCTACTTGGCTGGAGCCGAGTGCGCCTCCAGGACGGCAGAGCTCCAGCTCTGCTCAGAGGCCCGATCTGGCAGAGTTGCTGGCGCGAGGCTGCTCTGCCCCGGGCGAGCCTTGCCCAGACTTGCTTCGCTGCTAGGCTTCCTGCCCAGGAAGGAGCAGGCTGCGCGAGGCTGGGAGACGCCACTGGCGCCTTCCTGGCCTCAGCTCCGCTCCTGCCTTGCCTTTGCACCTAGGCCCCAGGCGTCCTTGGGGAGGGCTTAGGGGCCGGTGGCTGCATACTGCCAAAGGTTCCAGCAGGAAGAGCTCTGTGCGAGGGAAGGGAAGGGCCAGTGCAGGGCTCCTCCAGCGGTTGCTTGTCCGCCCAGGCTCAGCGCTGCACGGAGTGCCCCAGGCTCCCAGGGCCCCTGGCTGGGGTCTGCAGCCCCGCACACCCGGAGGCTGACTCCCTGGGCGCCCAGCATCTGCCTCACACACGTAGCTTCCCTAGCGCTCTCCTCCCCAGCAGAGAAGTGTGCAGCTGCTTGGGGCCTGGGCCTGCGTGCCTGGGCTCCCGCCCACAGCCCCAGCTCAGGGCAAGCAGCCCCTCTGCCAAGACCTGCAGGAGGCGCAGAGCGCCCCCACCTGGAAGCCGAGTGAACAGCTGGCGGGGTGGTGAGCCTCCTCGAGGGAAGAAGAGGCAGCCCAGCCTCGTTTGGCTCAAGCCCTACTTTGCTGGAGCCGAGTGCGCCTCCAGGACGGCAGAGCTCCAGCTCTGCTCAGAGGTCCGTTATGGCAGATTTGCTGGCGCGAGGCTGCTCTGCCCAGGGCGAGCCTTGCCCAGACTTGCCTCGGTGCTAGGCTTCCTGCCCAGGAAGGAGCAGGCTGCGCGAGGCTGGGAGACGCCACTGGCGCCTTCCTGGCCTCAGCTCCGCTCCTGCCTTGCCTTTGCAGTAGGCCCCAGGCGTCCTTGGGTAGGGCTTAGGGGCCGGTGGCTTGCACACTGCCAAGGGCTCCAGCAGGAAGAGCTCTGTGCGAGGGAAGGGAAGGGCTAGTGCAGGGCTCCTCCAGCGGTTGCTTGGCCGCCCAGACTCAGCTCGGCACGGAGTGCACCAGGCTCCCAGGGCCCCTGGCTGGGGTCTGCAGCCCCGCACACCCGGAGGCTGACTCCCTGGGGGCCCAGCAGCTGCCTCACACACGTAGATTCCCTAGCGCTCTCCTTCCCAGCAGAGACGTGTGCAGCTGTTTGGGGCCTGCCCCTGCGTGCCTGGGCTCCCGCGCACAGCCCCAGCTCAGGGCAAGCACCCCCTGAGCCAAGACCTGCAGGAGGCAAAGAGCGCCCCCACCTGGAAGCCGAGTGAACAGCTGGCGGGGAGGCGAGCCTCCTCGAGGGAAGAAGAGGCAGCCCAGCCTCGTTTGGCTCAAGCCCTACTTGGCTGGAGCCGAGTGCGCCTCCAGGACGGCAGAGCTCCAGCTCTGCTCAGAGGCCCGATCTGGCAGAGTTGCTGGCGCGAGGCTGCTCTGCCCTGGGCGAGCCTTGCCCAGACTTGCTTCGCTGCTAGGCTTCCTGCCCAGGAAGGAGCAGGCTGCGCGAGGCTGGGAGACGCCACTGGCGCCTTCCTGGCCTCAGCTCCGCTCCTGCCTTGCCTTTGCACCTAGGCCCCAGGCGTCCTTGGGGAGGGCTTAGGGGCCGGTGGCTGCATACTGCCAAAGGTTACAGCAGGAAGAGCTCTGTGCGAGGGAAGGGAAGGGCCAGTGCAGGGCTCCTCCAGCAGTTGCTTGGCCGCCCAGGCTCAGCGCTGCACGGAGTGCCCCAGGCTCCCAGGGCCCCTGGCTGGGGTCTGCAGCCCCGCACACCCGGAGGCTGACTCCCTGGGCGCCCAGCATCTGCCTCACACACGTAGCTTCCCTAGCGCTCTCCTCCCCAGCAGAGAAGTGTGCAGCTGCTTGGGGCCTGGGCCTGCGTGCCTGGGCTCCCGCCCACAGCCCCAGCTCAGGGCAAGCAGCCCCTCTGCCAAGACCTGCAGGAGGCGCAGAGCGCCCCCACCTGGAAGCCGAGTGAACAGCTGGCGGGGAGGTGAGCCTCCTCGAGGGAAGAAGAGGCAGCCCAGCCTCCTTTGGCTCAAGCCCTACTTGGCTGGAGCCGAGTGCGCCTCCAGGACGGCAGAGCTCCAGCTCTGCTCAGAGGTCCGTTATGGCAGATTTGCTGGCGCGAGGCTGCTCTGCCCTGGGCGAGCCTTGCCCAGACTTGCCTCGCTGCTAGGCTTCCTGCCCAGGAAGGAGCAGGCTGCGCGAGGCTGGGAGACGCCACTGGCGCCTTCCTGGCCTCAGCTCCGCTCCTGCTTTGCCTTTGCAGCTAGGCCCCTGGCGTCCTTGGGGAGGGCTTAGGGGCCGGTGGCTTGCACACTGCCAAGGGCTCCAGCAGGAAGAGCTCTGTGCGAGGGAAGGGAAGGTCCAGTGAAGGGCTCCTCCAGCGGTTGCTTGGCCGCCCAGGCTCAGCGCTGCAGGGAGTGCCCCAGGCTCCCAGGGCCCCTGGATGGGGACTTCCGCCCCGCACACCCGGAGGCTGACTCCCTGGGCGCCCACAGCTGCCTCACACACGTAGCTTCCCTAGCGCTCTGCTCCCCAGCAGAGACGTGTGCAGCTGGTTGGGGCCTGCCCCTGCGTGCCTGGGCTCCCGCCCACAGCCCCAGCTCAGGGCAAGCAGCCCCTGAGTCAAGACCTGCAGGAGGCGCAGAGCGCCCCCACCTGGAAGCCGAGTGAACAGCTGGCGGGGAGGCGAGCCTCCTCGAGGGAAGAAGATTCAGCCCAGCCTCGTTTGGCTCAAGCCCTACTTGGCTGGAGCCGAGTGCGCCTCCAGGACGGCAGAGCTCCAGCTCTGCTCAGAGGTCTGATCTGGCAGAGTTGCTGGCGCGAGGCTGCTCTGCTTTGGGCGAGCCTTGCCCAGACTTGCCTCGCTGCTAGGCTTCCTGCCCAGGAAGGAGCAGGCTGCGCGAGGCTGGGAGACGCCACTGGCGCCTTCCTGGCCTCAGCTCCGCTCCTGCCTTGCCTTTGCACCTAGGCCCCAGGCGTCCTTGGGGAGGGCTTTGGGGCCGGTGGCTTGCACACCTCCAAGGGCACCAGCAGGAAGAGCTCTGTGCGAGGGAAGGGAAGGGCTAGGGCGGGACTCCTCCAGGGGTTGCTTGGTGGCCCAGACTCAGCGCCGCACGGAGTGCACAAGGCTCCCAGGGCCCCTGGCTGGGGTCTGCAGCCCCGCACACCCGGAGGCTGACTCCCTGGGCGCCCAGCAGCTGCCTCACACACATAGCTTCCCTAGGGCTCTCCTCCCCAGCAGAGACGTGTGCAGCTGGTTGGGCCTGCCCCTGCGTGCCTGGGCTCCAGCCCACAGCCCCAGCTCAGGGCAGGCAGCCCCTGAGCCAAGACCTGCAGGAGGCGCAGAGCGCCCCCACCTGGAAGCCGAGTGAACAGCTGGCGGAGAGGGGAGCCTCCTCGAGGGAAGAAGAGGCAGCCCAGCCTCGTTTGGCTCAAGCCCTACTTGGCTGGAGCCCAGTGCGCCTCCAGGACGGTAGAGCTCCAGCTCTGCTCAGAAGCCCGATCTGGCAGAGTTGCTGGCGCGAGGCTGCTCTGCCCTGGGCGAGCCTTGCCCAGACTTGCCTCGCTGCTAGGCTTCCTTCCCAGGAAGCAGCAGGCTGCGCGAGGCTGGAAAACGCCACTGGCGCCTTTCTGGCCTCAGCTCCTTTCCTGCCTTGCCTTTGCACCTAGGCCCCAGGCGTCCTTGGGGAGGGCTTAGGGGCCGGTGGCTTGCACACTGCCAAGGGCTCCAGCAGGAAGAGCTCTGTGTGAGTGAAGGAAAGGGCTAGTGCAGGGCTCCTCCAGCGGTTGCTTGGCCGCCCAGACTCAGCGCCGCACGGAGTGCACCAGGCTCCCAGGGCCCCTGGCTGGGGTCTGCAGCCCCGCACACCCGGAGGCTGACTCCCTGGGCGCCCAGCAGCTGCCTCACACACGTAGCTTCCCTAGCGCTCTCCTCCCCAGCAGAGACGTGTGCAGCTGGTTGGGGCCTGCCCCTGCGTGCCTGGGCTCCCCCCCACAGTCCCAGCTCAGGGCACCCAGCCCCTGAGCCAAGACCTGCAGGAGGCGCAGAGCGCCCCCACCTGGAAGCCGAGTGAACAGCTGGCGGGGAGGCGAGGCTCCTCGAGGGAAGAAGAGGAAGCCCAGCCTCGTTTGGCTCAAGCTCTACTTGGCTGGAGCCTAGTGCGCCTCCAGGACGGCAGAGCTCCAGCCCTGCTCAGAGGCCCGATCTGGCAGAGTTGCTGGCGCGAGGCTGCTCTGCCGTGGGCGAGCTTTTTCCAGACTTGCCTCGCTGCTAGGCTTCCT
Source organism: Ovis canadensis (assembly GCF_042477335.2). Lineage (NCBI taxonomy): Eukaryota > Metazoa > Chordata > Mammalia > Artiodactyla > Bovidae > Ovis > Ovis canadensis. The sequence continues at coordinate 841,333 of NC_091253.1, forward strand.
TCCCAGGAAGGAGCAGGCTGTGCGCGGCTGGGAGACGCCACTGGCGCCTTCCTGGCCTCAGCTCGGCTCCTGCCTTGCCTTTGCACCTAGGCCCCAGGCCTCCTTGGGGAGGGCTTAGGGGCCGGTGGCTAGCACACTGCCAAGGGCTCCAGCAGGAAGAGCTCTGTGTGAGCGAAGGAAATGGCTAGTGCAGGGCTCCTCCAGCGGTTGCTTGGACGCCCAGACTCAGAGCCCCAGTGCTGAGAGCCTGCAGTGCACCAGGCTCCCAGGACCCCTGGCTGGGGTCTGCAGGCCCGCACACCCTGAGACTGACTCCCTGGGAGCCCAGCAGCTGCCTCACACACGTAGCTTCCCTAGCGCTCTCCTCCCCAGCAGAGACGTGTGTAGCTGTTTGGGGCCTGCCTCTGTGTGTCCCTGCTCAGAGCAAGCAGCTCCTGAGCCAAAACCTGCAGGAGGCGCAGAGCGTCCCCACCTGGAAACCGAGTGAACAGCTGGCGGGGAGGCGAGCCTCCTCGAGGGAAGAAGAGGCAGCCCAGCCTCGTTTGGCTCAAGCCCTACTTGGCTGGAGCCGAGTGCGCCTCCAGGACGGCAGAGCTCCAGCTCTGCTCAGAGGCCCGATCTATCAGAGTTGCTGGCGTGAGGCTGCTCTGCCCTGGGCGAGCCTTGCCCAGACTTGCCTCGCTGCTAGGCTTCCTGCCCAGGAAGGAGCAGGCTGCTCGAGGCTGGGAGACGCCACTGGCGCCTTCCTGGCCTCAGCTCCGCTCCTGCCTTGCCTTTGCACCTAGGCCCCAGGCGTCCTTTGGCCGGGCTTAGGGGCTGGTGGCTTGCACACTGCCAAGGGCTCCAGCAGGAAGATCTCTGTGCGAGGGAAGTAAGGGCTAGTGCAGGGCTCCTCCAGCGGTTGCCTGGCGGCCCAGACTCATCCCCCCACGGAGTGCACCAGGCTCCCAGGGCCCCTGGCTGGGGTCTGCAGCCCCGTACACCCGGAGGCTGACTCCCTGGGCGCCCAGCAGCTGCCTCACACACGTAGCTTCCCTAGCGCTCTCCTCCCCAGCAGAGATGTGTGCAGCTGGTTGGGGCCTGCCCCTGCGTGCCTGGGCTCCCGCCCACAGCCCCAGCTCAGGGCAAGCAGCCCCTGAGGCAAGCCTTGCAGGAGGCGCAGAGCGCCCTCACCTGGAAGCCGAGTGAACAGCTGGTGGGGAGGCGAGCCTCCTCGAGGGAAGAAGAGGCAGCCCAGCCTCGATTGGCTCAAGCCCTACTTGGCTGGAGCCGAGTGCGCCTCCAGGACGGCAGAGCTCCAGCTCTGCTCAGAGGCCCGATATGGCAGAGTTGCTGGCGCGAGGCTGCTCTGCCCAGGGCGAGCCTTGCCCAGACTTGCCTCGCTGCTAGGCTTCCTGCCCAGGAAGGAGCAGGCTGCGCGAGGCTGGGAGACGCCACTGGCTCCTTCCTCGCCTCAGCTCCTCTCCTGCCTTGCCTTTGCACGTAGGCCCCAGGCGTTCTTGGGGAGCTCTTAGGGGCCGGTGGCTTGTAACTGCCAAGGGCTCCAGCAGGAAGAGCTCTGTGCGAGGGAAGGGAAGGGCTAGTGCAGGGCTCCTCCAGCGGTTGCCTGGCGGCCCAGACTCATCCCCCCACGGAGTGCACCAGGCTCCCAGGGCCCCTGGCTGGGGTCTGCCGCCCCGCACACCCGGAGGCTGACTCCCTGGGCGCCCAGCAGCTGCCTCACACACGTAGCTTCCCTAGCGCTCTCCTCCCCAGCAGAGATGTGTGCAGCTGGTTGGGGCCTGCCCCTGCGTGCCTGGGCTCCCACCCACAGCCCCAGCTCAGGGCAAGCAGCCCCTGAGGCAAGCCTTGCAGGAGGCGCAGAGCGCCCTCACCTGGAAGCCGAGTGAACAGCTGGTGGGTAGGCGAGCCTCCTCGAGGGAAGAAGAGGCAGCCCAGCCTCGTTTGGCTCAAGCCCTACTTGGCTGGAGCCGAGTGCGCCTCCAGGACGGCAGAGCTCCAGCTCTGCTCAGAGGCCCGATCTATCAGAGTTGCTGGCGCGAGGCTGCTCTGCCCTGGGCGAGCCTTGCCCAGACTTGCCTCGCTGCTAGGCTTCCTGCCCAGGAAGGAGCAGGCTGCGCGAGGCTGGGAGACGCACTGGCGCCTTCCTGGCCTCAGCTCCGCTCCTGCCTTGCCTTTGCACCTAGGCCCCAGGCGTCCTTGGGGAGGGCTTAGGGCTGGTGGCTTGCACACTGCCAAGGGCTCCAGCAGGAAGATCTCTGTGCGAGGGAAGAAAGGGCTAGTGCAGGGCTCCTCCAGCGGTTGCCTTGCGGCCCAGACTCATCCCCCCACGGAGTGCACCAGGCTCCCAGGGCCCCTGGCTGGGGTCTGCAGCCCCGCACACCCGGAGGCTGACTCCCTGGGCGCCCAGCAGCTGCCTCACACACGTAGCTTCCCTAGCGCTCTCCTCCCCAGCAGAGATGTGTGCAGCTGGTTGGGGCCTGCCCCTGCGTGCCTGGGCTCCCGCCCACAGCCCCAGCTCAGGGCAAGCAGCCCCTGAGGCAAGCCTTGCAGGAGGCGCAGAGCGCCCTCACCTGGAAGCCGAGTGAACAGCTGGTGGGGAGGCGAGCCTCCTTGAGGGAAGAAGAGGCAACCCAGCCTCGTTTGGCTCAAGCCCTACTTGGCTGGAGCCGAGTGCGCCTCCAGGACGGCAGAGCTCCAGCTCTGCTCAGAGGCCCGATATGGCAGAGTTGCTGGCGCGAGGCTGCTCTGCCAAGGGCGAGCCTTGCCCAGACTTGCCTCTGTGCTAGGCTTCCTGCCCAGGAAGGAGCAGGCTGCGCGAGGCTGGGAGACGCCACTGGCGCCTTCCTCGCCTCAGCTCCTCTCCTGCCTTGCCTTTGCACGTAGGCCCCAGGCGTTCTTGGGGAGCTCTTAGGGGCCGGTGGCTTGTAACTGCCAAGGGCTCCAGCAGGAAGAGCTCTGTGCGAGGGAAGGGAAGGGCTAGTGCAGGGCTCCTCCAGCGGTTCCTTGGCCGCCCAGACTCAGCGCCGCACGGAGTGCACCAGGCTCCCAGGGTCCCTGGCTGTGGTCTGCAGCCCCACACACACGGAGGCTGACTCCCTGGGCACCCAGCAACTGCCTCACACACGTAGCTTTCCTATCGCTCTCCTCTCCAGCAGAGACATCTGCAGGTGGTTGGGGCCTGATCCTACCTGTCTGGGTTCTTGCCCACACCTCCAACTCAGGGGAGGCAACCCCTGAGGCAGGACCTGTTGGAGGAGCCCAACGCTCCTGCCATCGGCGAGTGCACAGCCAGCAGGGAAGCGAGCCCCCTCGGGGGAAGAAGAGGCAGCCCAACCCCGTCAAGCTGAAAGCCCTGCTTGCCCATGCCAAGTGCGCCTCCAGTTCAGCAGAGCTCTAGCTCTGCTCAGAGGCCCGATCTGACAGAGTTACTGGCACGATGCTTCTCTGCCAAGGGCCAGACTTGTCCAGACTTTCCTTGCTTTCAGGCTCCCTCCCCAGGAAGGAGCAGGCTGCGAAAGGCTGGGAGAAGCCACTGGCGCCTTCCTGGGCTCAGCCACGCTCCTCCCTTGCCTTTGAACCTAGGCCCCAGGGGTCCTTGGGGAGTGCTTAGGGCCTGGTGGATTGCCCACTGCCAAGGGCTCCAGCAGTGAGAGCGCTGTCAGACGGAAAGGAAGGGCGGGTGCAGGGCTCCTCCAGCGGTTGCTTGGCGCCAAGACTCAGCGCCGCACGGAGAGCACCAGGCTCGCAGGGACCCTGGCTGGGGTCTGCAGCCCTGCACACCCGGAGGCTGACTCCGTGGGCGCCAAGCAAGTGCATGACAGACGTAAGTTTCGTAGCAGTCTCCTCCCCAGCAGAGACATGTGCCAGAGTTTCCGGCCTGATCCTGCGCGTCTGGGTACACGCCCACAGCCCCAACTCAGGGGAAACAGCCCCTGAGGCAAGACTTGCTGGAGGAGCCCTGTGCCCCCACCTGATGGGCAAGTGCACAGCCAGCAGGGAAGTGAGGCTCCTCGGGGGAAGAGGAGGCAGCACAGCCCCGTCAAGCTGAAAGCCCTGCTTGCCCGGAGCTAAGTGAGCCTCCAGTACAGCAGAGCTCTATCTCTTCTCAGAAGCCTGATCTGGCAGAGTTCCTGTCGGAGGCTGCTCTGCCATGGGCGAGCCTTGCCCAGACTTGCCTTGCTTTTAGGCACCCTCCCCAGGAAGGAGCAGGCTGCGCGAGGTTGGGAGATGCCACTGGCGCCTTCCTGGCCTCTGCTCCGCTCCTGCCTTGCCTTTGCACCTAGGCCCCAGGCGTCCGAGAGCAGGGCTTAGGGGCTTGTGGGTTGCACAATGCCAAGGGCGCCGGCAGTGAGAGCTCTGTCAGAGGGAAGGGAAGGGCACCTGCAGGGCTCCTCCAGCGGTTCCTTGGCCGCCAAGACTCAGCGCCTCACGAAGAGCACCAGGCTCCCAGGGCCCCTGGCTGGGGTCTGCAGCCCCGCACAACTGGAGGCTGACTCCGTGGGTGCCCAGCAAGTGCATCACAGACGAAGTTTCCCTAGCACTCTCCTCCCCAGCAGAGACATGTGCCGGTGGTTGGGGCCTGATCCTGCGTGTCTGGGTTCCCGCCCACAGCCCCAACTCAGGGAAGCAGCCCCTGAGGCAAGACCTGCTGGAGGAGCCCTGCTCCCCCGTCTGATTGGCGAGTGCACAGCCAGCAGGGAAGCGAGCCCCCACGGGGGAAGAGGAGGCAGCCCAGCCCCGTCAAGTGGAAAGCCCTGCTTGCCCGGAGCCAAGTGAGCGGCCAGTAAGGCCGAGCTCTAGCTCTGCTCAGAGGCCCCATATGGTAGAGTTCCTGGCGCGAGGCTGCACTGTCGTGGGCGAGGCTTGCCCAGACTTGCCTTGATTTTAGACTCCCTCCCCAGGAAGGAGCAGGCTGCACGTGGCTGGGAGATGCCAATGGCGCCTTCCTGGCCTCAGCTCTGCTCCTGCCTTGCCTTTGCACCTAGGCCCCAGGCGTCCTAGGGCAGGGCTTAGGGGCTGGTGGGTTGCACACTGCCAAGGGGGCCGGCAGTAAGAGCTCTGTCAGAGGGAAGGGAAGGGCACCTGCATGGCTCCTCCAACGGTTGCTTGGCCGCCCAGACTCAGCACCGCACGGAGAGCACCAGGCTCCCAGGGCCATGGCTGGGGTCTGCAGCCCCGCACAACTGGAGGCTGACTCCGTGGGTGCCCAGCAAGTGCATCACAGACGAAGGTTCCCTAGCACTCTCCTCCCCAGCAGAGACATGTGCCGGTGGTTGGGGCCTGATCCTGCGTGTCTCGGTTGCCGCCCACAGACCCACCTCAGGGAAGAAGCCCCTGAGGCAAAACCTGCTGGAATTGCCCTGCGCCCCCGCCTGATTGGCGAGTGCACAGCCAGCAGGGAAGCGAGCTCCTCTCGGGAAGAGGAGGCAGCCCAGCCCCTTCAAGCTGAAAGCCCTGCTTGCCCAGGCCAAGTGCGCCTCCAGTACAGCAGAGCTCTAGCTCTGCTCATAGGCCCGATCTGGCAGAGTTACTGGCGCGAGGCTTCTCTGCCAAGGGCTAGCCTTGTCCAGACTTTCCTTGCTTTCAGGCTCCCTCCCCAGGAAGGAGCAGGCTGCGCGAGGCTGGGAGAAGCCACTGGCGCCTTCCTGGGCTCAGCTCCGCTCCTCCCGTGCCTTTGAACCTAGGCCCCAGGGGTCCTTGGGGAGTGCTTAGGGGCTGGTGGATTGCCCACTGCCAAGGGCTCCAGCAGTGAGAGCTCTGTCAGAGGGAAGGGAAGGGCGGGTGCAGGGCTCCTCCAGCGGTTGCTTGGCGCCAAGACTCAGCGCCTCACGAAGAGCACCAGGCTCCCAGGGCCCCTGGCTGGGGTCTGCAGCCCCGCACACCCAGAGGCAGACTCCGTGGGCGCCCAGCAAGTGCATGACAGACGTAGGTTCCCTAGCACTCTCCTCCCCAGCACAGACATGTGCCGGTGGTTGGGGCCTGATCCTACCTGTCTGGGTTCTTGCCCACACCTCCAACTCAGGGGAAGCAGCCCCTGAGGCAAGACCTGCTGGAGGAGCACAGCCCTCCCGCCTGATCGGCGAGTGCACAGCCAGCAGGGAAGCGAGCCCCCACGGGGGAAGAGGAGGCAGCCCAGCCCCGTCAAGTGGAAAGCCCTGCTTGCCCGGAGCCAAGTGAGCGGCCAGTAGGCAGAGCTCTAGCTCTGCTCAGAGGCCCCATATGGTAGAGTTCCTGGCGCGAGGCTGCACTGTCGTGGGCGAGACTTGCCCAGACTTGCCTTGATTTTAGACTCCCTCCCCAGGAAGGAGCAGGCTGCGCGTGGCTGGGAGATGCCAATGGCGCCTTCCTGGCCTCAGCTCTGCTCCTGCCTTGCCTTTGCACCTAGGCCCCAGGCGTCCTAGGGCAGGGCTTAGGGACTGGTGGGTTGCACACTGCCAAGGGGGCCGGCAGTAAGAGCTCTGTCAGAGGGAAGGGAAGGGCTGGTGCAGGGCTCCTCCAGCGGTTGCTTTGCGCCAAGACTCAGCGCCTCACGAAGAGCACCAGGCTCCTAGGGCCCCTGGCTGGGGTCTGCAGCCCCGCACACCCAGAGGCAGACTCCGTGGGCGCCCAGCAAGTGCATGACAGACGTAGGTTCCCTAGCACTCTCCTCCCCAGCACAGACATGTGCCTGTGGTTGGGGCCTGATCCTACCTGTCTGGGTTCTTGCCCACACCTCCAACTCAGGGGAAGCAGCCCCTGAGGCAAGACCTGCTGGAGGAGCACAGCCCTCCCGCCTGATCGGCGAGTGCACAGCCAGCAGGGAAGCGAGCCCCCATGGGGGAAGAGGAGGCAGCCCAGCCCCGTCAAGTGGAAAGCCCTGCTTGCCCGGAGCCAAGTGAGCGGCCAGTAGGCAGAGCTCTAGCTCTGCTCAGAGGCCCCATATGGTAGAGTTCCTGGCGCGAGGCTGCACTGTCGTGGGCGAGACTTGCCCAGACTTGCCTTGATTTTAGACTCCCTCCCCAGGAAGGAGCTGGCTGCGCGTGGCTGGGAGATGCCAATGGCGCCTTCCTGGCCTCAGCTCTGCTCCTGCCTTGCCTTTGCACCTAGGCCCCAGGCGTCCTAGGGCAGGGCTTAGGGACTGGTGGGTTGCACACTGCCAAGGGGGCCGGCAGTAAGAGCTCTGTCAGAGGGAAGGGAAGGGCACCTGCATGGCTCCTCCAGCGGTTGCTTGGCCTCCCAGACTCAGCACCGCATGGAGAGCACCAGGCTCCCAGGGCCATGGCTGGGTTCTGCAGCCCCGAAAACCCGGAAGCTGACTCCGTGGGCGCCCAGCAAGTGCATGACAGACGTAGGTTCCCTAGCACTCTCCTCCCCAGGAGAGACATGTGCCGGTGGTTGGGGCCTGATCCTGCGTGTCTGGGTACCCGCCCACAGCCCCAACTCAGTGGAAGCAGCTCCTGAGGCAAGACCTGCTGGAGGAGCCCTGTGCCCCCGCCTGATTGGCGAGTGCACAGCCAGCAGGGTAGGGAGCCCCCACGGGAGAAGAGGAGGCAGCCCAGCCTCGTCAAGTGGAAAGACCTGCTTGCCCAGGCCAAGTGCGCCTCCAGTACAGCAGAGCTCTAGCTCTGCTCAGAGGCCCGATCTGGCAGAGTTTCTGTCGCGAGGCTGCTCTGCCATGGGCGAGCCTTGCCCAGATTTGCCTTGCTTTTAGGCACCCTCCCCAGGAAGGAGCAGGCTGCGCGAGGCTGGGAGATGCCACTGGCGCCTTCCTGGGCTCAGCTCCGCTCCTCCCTTGCCTTTGAACCTAGACCCCAGGGGTCCTTGGGGAGTGCTTAGGGACTGGTGGATTGCACACTGCCAAGGGCTCCAGCAGTGAGAGCTCTGTCCAACGGAAGGGAAGGGCGGGTGCAGGGCTCCTCCAGCGGTTGCTTGGCCGCGCAGACTAAGCGCCACACGTAGAGCACCAGGCTCCCAGGGCCCCTGGCTTGAGTCTGCAGCCCTGCACACCCGGAGGCTGACTCCGTGGACGCCCAGCAAGTCCATGACAGACGTAGGTTCCCTAGCACTCTCCTCCCCAGCAGAGACATGTGCCGGTGGTTCGGGCCTGATCCTGCGTGTCTGGGTACCCGCCCACAGCCCCAACTCAGTGGAAATAGCTCCTGAGGCAAGACCTGCTGGAGGAGACCTGTGCCCCCACCTGATCGGGGAGTGCACAGCCAGCAGGGAAGTGAGGCTCCTCGGGGGAAGACGAGGCAGCACAGCCCCGTCAAGCTGAAAGCCCTGCTTGCCCGGAGCTAAGTGAGCCTCCAGTACAGCAGAGCTCTAGCTCTTCTCAGAAGCCCGATCTGGCAGAGTTCCTGTCGGAGGCTGCTCTGCCATGGGCGAGCCTTGCCCAGACTTGCCTTGCTTTTAGGCACCCTCCCCAGGAAGGAGCAGGCTGCGCGAGGTTGGGAGATGCCACTGGCGCCTTCCTGGCCTCTGCTCCGCTCCTGCCTTGCCTTTGCACCTAGGCCCCAGGCGTCCGAGAGCAGGGCTTAGGGGCTTGCAGGTTGCACAATGCCAAGGGCGCCGGCAGTGAGAGCTCTGTCAGAGGGAAGGGAAGGGCACCTGCAGGGCTCCTCCAGCGGTTCCTTGGCCGCCAAGACTCAGCGCCTCATGAAGAGCACCAGGCTCCCAGGGCCCCTGGCTGGGGTCTGCAGCCCCGCACAACTGGAGGCTGACTCCGTGGGTGCCCAGCAAGTGCATCACAGACGAAGGTTCCCTAGCACTCTCCTCCCCAGCAGAGACATGTGCCGGTGGTTGGGGCCTGATCCTGCGTGTCTCGGTTGCCGCCCACAGCCCCAACTCAGGGAAGCAGCCCCTGAGGCAAAACCTGCTGGAGGAGCCCTGCGCCCCCGCCTGATTGGCGAGTGCACAGCCAGCAGGGAAGCGAGCCTCCTCTCGGGAAGAGGAGGCAGCCCAGCGCCGTCAAGCTGAAAGACCTGCTTGCCCAGGCCAAGTGCGCCTCCAGTACAGCAGAGCTCTAGCTCTGCTCAGAGGCCCGATCTGGCAGAGTTACTGGCGCGAGGCTTCTCTGCCAAGGGCCAGCCTTGTCCAGACTTTCCTTGCTTTCAGGCTCCCTCCCCAGGAAGGAGCAGGCTGCGCGAGGATGGGAGAAACCACTGGCGCCTTCCTGGGCTCAGCTCCGCTCCTCCCGTGCCTTTGAACCTAGGCCCCAGGGGTCCTTGGGGAGTGCTTAGGGGCTGGTGGATTGCCCACTGCCAGGGGCTCCAGCAGTGAGAGCTCTGTCAGACGGAAGGGAAGGGCGGGTGCAGGGCTCCTCCAGCGGTTGCTTGGCGCCAAGACTCAGCGCCTCACGAAGAGCACCAGGCTCCCAGGGCCCCTGGCTGGGGTCTGCAGCCCCGCACACCCAGAGGCAGACTCCGTGGGCGCCCAGCAAGTGCATGACAGACGTAGGTTCCCTAGCACTCTCCTCCCCAGCACAGACATGTGCCGGTGGTTGGGGCCTGATCCTGCGAGTCTGGGTTCCCGCCCACAGCCCCAACTCAGGGAAGCAGCCCCTGAGGCAAGACCTGCTGGAGGAGCACAGCCCTCCCGCCTGATCGGCGAGTGCACAGCCAGCAGGGAAGCGAGCCCCCACGGGGGAAGAGGAGGCAGCCCAGCCCCGTCAAGCTGAAAGCCCTGCTTGCCCGAGCCAAGTGTGCCTCCAGTACAGCAGAGCTCTGGCTCTTCTCAGAAGCCCGATCTGGCAGAGTTCCTGTCGCGAGGCTGCTCTGCCATGGGCGAGACTTGCCCAGACTTGCCTTGCTTTTAGGCACCCTCCCCAGGAAGGAGCAGGCTGCGCGAGGCTGGGAGATGCCACTGGCGCCTTCCTGGCCTTGCTCCGCTCTTGCCTTGCCTTTGCACCAAGGCCCCAGGCGTCTTAGGGCAGGGCTTAGGGGCTGGTGGGTTGCACACTGCCAAGGGCACCGACAGTGAGAGCTCTGTCAGAGGGAAGGGAAGGACACCTGCAGGGCTCCTCCAGCCGCTGCTTGGCCGCCAAGACTCAGCGCCTCACGAAGAGCACCAGGCTCCCAGGGCCCCTGGCTGGGGTCTGCAGCCCCGCACACCCGGAGGCAGACTCCGTGGGCCCCCAGCAAGTGCATGACAGACGTAGGTTCCCTAGCACTCTCCTCCCCAGCACAGACTTGTGCCGGTGGTTGGGGCCTGATCCTGCATGTCTGGGTTCCCGCCCACAGCCCCAACTCAGGGAAGCAGCCCCTGAGGCAAGACCTGCTGGAGGAGCCCTGCTCCCCCGTCTGATTGGCGAGTGCACAGCCAGCAGGGAAGCGAGCCCCCACGGGGGAAGAGGAGGCAGCCCAGCCTTGTCAAGTGGAAAGCCCTGCTTGCCCGGAGCCCAGTGAGCCGCCAGTAAGGCAGAGCTCTAGCTCTGCTCAGAGGCCCGATCTGGCAGAGTTTCTGTCGCGAGGCTGCTCTGCCATGGGCGAGCCTTGCCCAGATTTGCCTTGCTTTTAGGCACCCTCCCCAGGAAGGAGCAGGCTGCGCGAGGCTGGGAGATGCCACTGGCGCCTTCCTGGTGTCAGCTCCGCTCCTGCCTTGCCTTTGCTCTTAGGCCCCAGGGGTCCTTGGTGAGTGCTTAGGGCCTTGTGAGTTGAACACTGCCAAGGGCTCCAGCAGTGAGAGCTCTGTCAGAGGAAAGGGAAGGGCACCTGCAGGGCTCCTCCAGCGGTTGCTTGGCCGCCCAGACTCAGCGCCGCACGGAGAGCACCAGGCTCCCAGGGCCCCTGGTTGGGGCCTGCAGCCCCGCACACCCGGAGGCTGACTCCGTGGGCGCCCAGCAAGTCCATGACAGACGTAGGTTCCCTAGCACTCTCCTCCCCAGCAGAGACATGTGCCGGTGGTTCGGGCCTGATCCTGCGTGTCTGGGTACCCGCCCACAGCCCCAACTCAGTGGAAATAGCTCCTGAGGCAAGACCTGCTGGAGGAGACCTGTGCCCCCACCTGATCGGGGAGTGCACAGCCAGCAGGGAAGTGAGGCTCCTCAGGGGAAGACGAGGCAGCACAGCCCCGTCAAGCTGAAAGCCCTGCTTGCCCGGAGCTAAGTGAGCCTCCAGTACAGCAGAGCTCTATCTCTTCTCAGAAGCCTGATCTGGCAGAGTTCCTGTTGGAGGCTGCTCTGCCATGGGCGAGCCTTGCCCAGACTTGCCTTGCTTTTAGGCACCCTCCCCAGGAAGGAGCAGGCTGCGCGAGGTTGGGAGATGCCACTGGCGCCTTCCTGGCCTCTGCTCCGCTCCTGCCTTGCCTTTGCACCTAGGCCCCAGGCGTCCGAGAGCAGGGCTTAGGGGCTTGTGGGTTGCACAATGCCAAGGGCGCCGGCAGTGAGAGCTCTGTCAGAGGGAAGGGAAGGGCACCTGCAGGGCTCCTCCAGCGGTTCCTTGGCCGCCAAGACTCAGCGCCTCACGAAGAGCACCAGGCTCCCAGGGCCCCTGGCTGGGGTCTGCAGCCCCGCACAACTGGAGGCTGACTCCGTGGGTGCCCAGCAAGTGCATCACAGACGAAGGTTCCCTAGCACTCTCCTCCCCAGCAGAGACATGTGCCAGTGGTTGGGGCCTGATCCTGCGTGTCTCGGTTGCCGCCCACAGACCCAACTCAGGGAAGAAGCCCCTGAGGCAAAACCTGCTGGAGGAGCCCTGCGCCCCCGCCTGATCGGCGAGTGCACAGCCAGCAGGGAAGCGAGCCCCCTCGGGGGAAGAAGAGGCAGCCCAGCCCGGTCAAGCTGAGAGACCTGCTTGCCCAGGCCAAGTGCGCCTCCAGTACAGCAGAGCTCTAGCTCTGCTCAGAGGCCCGATCTGGCAGAGTTACTGGCGCGAGGCTTCTCTGCCAAGGGCCAGCCTTGTCCAGACTTTCCTTGCTTTCAGGCTCCCTCCCCAGGAAGGAGCAGGCTGCGCGAGGCTGGGAGACGCCACAGGCGCCTTCCTGGGCTCAGCTCCGCTCCTCCCGTGCCTTTGCACCTAGGCCCCCGGCGTCCTTGGGGAAGGCTTAGGGGCCTGTGGCTTGCACACTGCCAAGGACTCCAGCAGGGAGAGCTCTGCTAGAGCGAAGGGAAGGGCAAGTGCAGGGCTCCTCCAGTGGTTGCTTGGCCGACCAGACTCAGTGCCTCACAGAGTGCATCAGGCTCCCAGGGCCCCTGGCTGGGGTCTGCAGCCCTGCACACCTGGAGGCCTACTCCCTGGGCGGCCAGCAGCTGCCTCACACACGTAGCTTCCCTAGCGGTCTCCTCCCCAGTAGAGAGGTGTGCAGCAGGTTGTGGCCTGCCCCTGCGTGCCTGGGCTCCCGCCCACAGCCACAGCTCAGGGCAAGCATCCCCTGAGCCAAGACCAGCCGGAGGCGCAGAGCTCCCAGCGTTGAAACCGAGTGATCAGCATGAGGGAGGCGAGCCTCCTCGAGGGAAGTAGAGGCAGCCCAGCCGAGTGCGGCTCAAGCCCTGCTTGGCTGGATCCGAGCGCGCCTCCAGTATGGCAGAGCTCCAGCTCTGCTCAGAGGCCTCATATGGCAGAGTTGCTGGCGCGAGGCTGCTCTACCCTGGGCGAGCCTTGCCCAGACTTGCCTCGCTGCTAGGCTTCCTGCCCAGGAAGGAGCCGGCTGCGTGAGCCTGGGAGACGCCACTGGCGCCTTCCTGACCTCAGCTCCGCATCTGCCTTGCCTTTGAACCTCGACCCCAGGCGTCCGTGGGTAGTGCTTAGGGGCCGGTGGCTTGCATACTGCCAAGGGCTCACGCAGGGAGAGCTCTGTGAGAGGGAAGGGAAGGGCAAGTGCAGGGCTCCTTCAGCGGTTGCTTGGGCGCCCAGACTCAGCGCCGCACGAAGAACCGCACCTCCCAGGGCCACTGGTTGGGGTCTCCAGCCCGGCATACCTGGAGGCTGACTCCGTGGGTGCCCATCAGCTGCCTCTCACACGTCGTTCCCTTGCGCTCTCCTCTCCGGCAGAGATGTGTGCAGGTGGTTGGGTCCTGCACCTGTGTGTCTGGGCTCCCGCCCACAGCCCCAGCTCAGGGGAAGCAGCCCCTGATCCTAGACCAGAATGAGGGGCAGGGAGCCGGCGCCTGGAAGCCGAGTGAACAGCATGCAGGAATCGAGCTTCCTAGGGGGAAGACGAAGCAGCCCAGCCGCCTTAGGCTGCAAGCCCTTCTTCGGTGGAGTCGAGTGCGCCTCCAGGATGGCAGAGCTCCAGCTCTGCTCAGAGGCCCGATCTGGCAGAGTTCCTGGCGCGAGGCTACTCTGCCCTGGGCGAACCCTGCCCAGACTTGCCTCGCTGCTAGGCTTCCTACCCAGGAAGGAGCAGCCTTTGCGAAGTTGGGTGACGCTACTGGCACCTTCCTGGCCTCAGCTCCACTCCTGCATTGCCTTTGCACCTAGGCCCCAGGCGTCCTTTGGGAGGCCTTAGGGGCCGGTGGGTTCCACACTGCCAAGGGCTCCCATAGTGACAGGTCTGTTCAAGGGAAGGGATGGGTATATTTGGAGTACAATCCTTTATCAGATGTGAGGCCCACACCTTCACCCTGAACGCTCACTCTGAACCCTCACCCGAACCCTTACCCTCACCCACACCCTCACCCTGAACCCTCACCCTCACCCTCTCCCTGAACCCTCACCCTCACCCTCTCCCTGAACCCTCACCCTCACCCTCTCCCTGAACCCTCACCCTCACCCTCTCCCTGAACCCTCACCCTCACCCTCTCCCTGAATCCTCACCCTCATCCTGAATCCTAACCCTCACCCTGAATCCTTACCCTCACCCTCATCCTGAACCCTCACACCTCACCCCTCACCCTAACAAGTTTGGAGGGCTGTTCCACGAACTCTAACCTTTACCCTACCCTAACCGGACCCCCATCCACATCCTAACCCTAACCCACATCATAGTCACGCCCTCAGCCCTATACTTACCCTTGAAGTACCTACCCGCATCTTCTTCATTTTTGACACTTCCCATGCATAACAAAAGACGAGGTTGTAAGGTTTCAAACATGGATCCAAGACCCATTATCCACATAAAAGGGATATAAATACTATGATCACATCATTTAAATCTCTTGCATCACCAAAATACCTCTCCACCACTTATCCAGTCGCCATTGATGGATCACATCTATCTCATACATTTTATAACTTAGCAATCAAATACGCACCAGGACTCTGGGTAATTATAGAGACAAGATTTATTTATACCATAAATATTTCAACAAATTCCACTTTCTACGATGAGTTCAATCTTCACAAAAGTAGGATGAACAGCACCTGTTTCCACTAGGATCCATAGAGCGTGAAAATCTTAATGATGACCACCAGAAAGGTCAGCACGGTTGATATCACAGATTTTTCAGTGTTCCAATACAAGTTCTACCCAAATCCATAAAGAAAGACATACGCATAGGAAACTACAAATTGAAAGCAAGTCTATTGAGATAAATATTGGACATCAATTGTATGAATCTTTAAGGCATAACTGCAGACATTCTTCAGACATTCTTCAAATTCATAGAATGACAACAAAGTATGGCTACGTACAATCCATTCGGTTTTATGAACCACTCATGAATAACCTCACAAGCCATTTGAAACCAGATGACAATTTCAAATAGCTTTGATCTACAAACAAGGCTGTGAGACAGAAAGTTAAAATCGAAATACATGAAGTAAATCCTCAATAGATATGAAAACATCCCATGGTAGTGAAGTCAATTAGCATTAGTTATTAGGGCTTTCATGCACAGACTCATCTCTGATCGATGTGATCCCAATTCATATTTGGCAAAAAATACGAAAGCTGATCTTAACAGTCATATTATTTTTCTTTGTACCCCTAAAAAGAAAAATGAACATGAAAAACTAAATTAAGCTTGGAGGCTCACATTTCCCAATCGGTATACAAAGCAACAGCATGTCAAACTTTCTAATTCACATATGCATTTAAATGAAACTGGATGAAATACCCCTAAATAAACACATACTTCTATGCCCAATGTTTCACAAGGCAGAAAACGCTCAATGAATGAAACTGAGAGGGTAACAGCCAGGAAGGCCAGGGGTCTCCAAAGGGAGGAAATGGGGTGCAAGTGTCAGACAGTTGTTATCTGTCACTTCCGAGGCAGGAGGAAACAAGCTGTTATCTTTTTTCCCCTTCTTGATACAAATTTAAACAGAGATTTTCTCTTACAATTCTGTGTTGCTATAATGACACCTGGTTCCGCCTGAACTTCACTTTTCTCATACTTTGAGCTGACCAAGGCATTTTTCTCATGGAAAGGTTTGCCTTAAGCTATGTGAATGTACTATGTATTTACCCTAGACTCTATCTTCAAGTAGGTTCTGCCTAAAGGCTCAGAACTGACTTGACAAACCAATATGCTTTACTCATACATGGCTCTCCTGATCTATGTGAATGAAGCTATCCATTTGCTCATATCAATCGTTTTATGGCCCAGGATGACTCACCTGGTGCCACGGTCATCTCCATATATCTTGTGGGTGAGGGGTCTGCTGCCATTCCTTTCTCTAATGAGTAGACTGCTAGTAGCTAGATAACATCCAGCCAAAGATGAGTAGGGGGGCACTCTTTCTGCCCCCTTCTGATGTCTATGTCAGAAGCTTTCTCTCTTTTATACTTTAATAAAACGTTGGGACACAAAAGCTCTGACTGATCAACCCTCATCACTGGCCCCGGGTTGAATTCTTCCTCTAAGGAGCCCAAGAATTCAAGCATCTTTCATGGTTAGACAACAACCTTTCCAAACAATGGTCTTTTCAAAAAAAAAAAATGATGATAAGTGATGAGTATGCATATGTCTACGAATGAAATGGGACCTATATGTCAAACCACATAAAAATATATCTTCCCTCAACATACATATAACACAACCAGGCCTTCACATGCATCGATTCTCCAACTATCAAGTCATACAAATATGGATGTAAAATATCACAATACATTCCAAAGTTTAAAAGTGATGGATATTGACTTTCGCCCGCTGGTGCTTCTTTTTATGTCATCTCCATTATATTAGCTATGACAACGAATCATGTGCTGTGCGAAGTCACTTACATTGTGTCCAACTCCTTGGGATCATATGGACTAGGCCCCACCAGGCTCCTCTCTCCATGAGATTCTCTAGGCAAAGATACTGGAGGGGGTTGCCATGCTCTCCCTCAGGAGATCTTCCTGCCCCAGGGATGGAATCCATACCTCCCATGTCTCCTGCATGGGTATGTTCTGCATGTTCTTTACCACTAGAACCACCTGGGAAGCCCCAAGACACATGAACATCAGTGGATTTGGGGATCCACGGGGCATATACAGAACCATTCCTCCAACAAAACTGAAGAATGACTTTAAAATCTCAAACAAAACATGAGTATATGTGTTCACAAACTTCATGGAGCAAGGGTTTCTTCGATCTGAAAACTGGCATCGATGAAGGACTGTGTGAAGAATACTTCAAAGTCTATTTGGCAAACACAGCCTACGTTGGCTATATTTAGTCCTCAGTTGAATGGAATGTCATGAGTACTGGTCATTTCAAATAAGTAGCCTATGACGCTGTTTACACTTATTGGGACGCGTGGTATACCACATTCACACATTTCAGTAGCATTGGTGCAAAAACGATACATTTCTCAGGGGAAGCTTCTACATGGACTCCTGGGATCAGAGCTCTAACTCATACACACATACTTTTCCTTTTAAAATGATCCTGCATGATAAGCAAACAAAACACTGGATGAACACCTAGACGGTGAGCTCTGTACTAAATGATTTTAAAGCCAGTAGATGGAATGAGCTGATGAGGAAGACTACAAACGAGTCATCTTCTTCAACTTGGTCAAACCGCTCATAGTCATACAAGTGAATGAAAAGTTGAGCCTGTTGTCATTAAATCTGTTTAAAAGAAATAGAATAATAAAACAAATTAGTAACTCTTATTTTCTTAATAAACATTGTATTATTTCTGCACAGCTTTGTTACTGGCATGAATAGAATATCTACAATAATAACTTGTCACAGTGAAATGGATTCACATTCGATATCGATTCACATCTATAATTGATGCCATAGCTGTTTGATACTATTGCTTGAATGAATGCAACTTATGTGACTTCACAAACTACAAACACGACTAACATAATAGGTATTAAAAAACCTTGAGTGACATGAGCGTGAAGACTTAGTAGAGTTGCTCTCAAGAATAATGATACTATTATTCGCTCTAGCCATAGTACTGGAATCTGTACATTAACACCCCTGCAAAACAAAAGGAAAGGATAGAATAATAATAAAGGAACTTCATAACTATATTCCTACTGTAAACATTCAACACTATGTTTTCTTTTAAACTGACTTTCATATTTGGTCTACTGTAACCTCTTCTGTGTTCATTTTATGCTAAACTTATTGCTAACAGTAAAATTACCATACGAGCTCTAATTAATTTTTTTTTTTACTTGCAAAGCTACTGATAGAACCAAAGGCCAATATCTACATCAAACAGGAGAAACGGAATGGAAACTGTAAACAATTTTATGGAAGAACATTTCCGTGCTCCTATTCAGTCAAATGGGCATTCAAAAGGATGTGATTTTTCTGAAAGTTTATTTCAGAAACTTGGAATTGGATGACTGCAAACAATAAAACTAACAATATATTGATACATAATATTAATAATATACAGTGGGTCATTCTTTTTTTATTCTGCCACAGCTAACAGACAGAAAGTCAGTTGTCATAACTACTACTAACATAAGACCCTCACCGATAAGTGAAGATATATAGGAAAATCCATAATAGCTCTAAAAACCATCAAAGATAAAATGGTAATTAAAAAATACACTGACAGTTTAGCTGGTATAAGAAACAGGATGATTATGAAAGCAAAGCCAACAATCATGGATAGGCCATGGAAGCCCGTGGCTGTCACCAGTGTTGACTTATATCCTTCATCTGAGGTTGTTAAAAGTGCTTGGTAAAATCCAGAGGTTTGCAGCAGTGGTAACCTCCTGAACAGACTGAAATAAAAAGGGTTTCCAGAATATCCTGATGATTTCCATCTACTAGGCTGTGATGAGCTCAAGCAATGCATACTCCAGAGGACAGAAGACAGACAGGTTGGGAACACGTCTACTGCACTTACGGAGAAAGGGAATGTTGCTGCTCAGCCTAGTACAAGTGTAGAAGCAACACCTTGGTGATTCGACCTTTAAAGACTCGATACATATGAGAACGACTGGTATGAATAAACCTTCAGAAGTGCTTTCTCAGACCTCCTCCCATCATAAGCACAAGCATAATGAAAACACTGAGTTTTCATGGTCTCACCCAAAATAAGACTCACTTATGGCTTTGCTTTGAGAATAGTTGAACTACTCATTGTTCAAGAGAAATGATCCTTTCTTCTCTGAAGATTTGTGAATCATTCACAGGGTGTGGTGAATAAACTACTTAAGGGTCTAATACATAAAAATGCAATAGGCTAAGCACAGAGATGTTTTTCTCCCTTTCTCAAAGGATGGAATGGAACATTTTGTATTTGCACTGATTTTATGTCTTGACTTCATGTACAATTATATACTGATTTTTTTAGTTGACATACAATAGGACTAAAAATATTGATATAATACTGATAACTCATGTTGGTATGTGTGGTTGTCACATAGGATTCACAGGAGATTTAAATTCACAGTTGTCAACGTAAAGGATGAATGCTATTTAGCTTCTTCGTGAATCTAGACCATGAATGAAGAGTTTTCCTCAACATATTTCACTGAGAGAAATACAAGGATGATAGGCATAATACTATGCTTCGACTCATGGATATCTAAGCATTGCTCACAATACAGATCTGATTTTCAACATCAGGGTTCTTTCAGTGTCCTTGAACAGCATTTGTTTTTCTGTATACAGAAGAAAAAACTCATGAGTATCAAACTGGTTCACATAAAACATGTGT
This sequence comes from Ovis canadensis, assembly GCF_042477335.2. Lineage (NCBI taxonomy): Eukaryota > Metazoa > Chordata > Mammalia > Artiodactyla > Bovidae > Ovis > Ovis canadensis. The sequence continues at coordinate 860,315 of NC_091253.1, forward strand.
ATGAATTGTTATCTTCCTGAACCAGGGATCAAACCCACATCACTTCCCCCTCCTGCACTGGTAGGCAGATTTTTTATTTATCAACTGTGCCACCTAGGAATCGACATACATTTCAAGGACCACTGCCATCAGCTTCTACTGTTCATGACCAAAGTAGGAGAAACAATATTGGAAGAAGTACTCATAAGGGTACTCATAGGAAGTACTCATAAGTCAAGGAACTGTTATACTGGGTACTCTCGTTGTTACTGGGACAAGTCAGTTCCTCCGATGATGATGGGTATAACTGAAAAATTATTACAAATGCATGGGCTGCGATGTCTACGTGATAAATGTGTTCCTCTTATACTATTGCTTCAGGGATGCCTACTTCAGCATGAAGGAATGCACTTCAAGGGATGCCCGCTATTCCAGCTCAAGCAACAGATAGTGAAGTGCAGATCATTGTCCTTTGTTGAAAATAATCAGCACTTTGTCAACATAGGGAACATGCCAGAGGAACCCTTGGGATGGAACTCTAAAAACAGGTTGGGCCCTCTTTTTGCCAAGCCCTGCGATAAAATACAAATCAGAAAAAGAAAAATAGCATCGGTTTTGTCAGGACTTCCTCATCTTTTCTTTCTCGGTAGCAGGAAGCAGACATTGAGGCCAGAGGACTGCAGGATTTCATTGTGAACTAACGTTGGGTGGGGTGGAAGCTCATCACTCTAGTAAGAATGTGGTTCAATAAAATGGAATTTCATTCACTTCATGGACATAGAGTTCTATAATCCTTCATTAAGGAATTCAATAAGCTATATTTCCTTACACCTTCACAATCTCTTGGTTTACGAGAACATCAATTGCTAGTCCAGCACTTATACAATGAGTGTTACAGGTAGTATGAATGTATAAATGATGATGAGCAATGACAGGAAGTTTATTTAATCTCTGTTTGAATTCTTGATTTTTTATATAATTTTTTATAATATCCTTACAGATGTGAATATTTTACTGACACGTATAAATACACGTTGAGTAGTGCTATGATAACTCATAGTGTTGGCACAATAAATATCATGGTTACTATGTGCTTTTCATATATTCCTTTTGAGATTCTCTTCCATTATACATTATCATAAGATATTTAATAGTTTCCTAAACTGTACAGTAGGTCCTTGTGGCTTCTTTTATATATAGTAATGTACTTGTTAATAATTCAAACAAAAACTGGTACACAAATACTCATAGTGACATTCACAATAGCTCAAAGGTAGAACTCATTCAAGTGTCCGTTGGTGGGAGACTGAATATGCAACACAAGGTATATTCAGAAGCTTGAACGGTATTCCACCATACGAAAAAGTACATTAAATGGTGCTGCCACTCTGCAAGACATTACAGAAATGACTCCAAAACAAACACATGGAATAAATACATAGTTCAATTCCAATTCAAGCTATGTACCCAAAAGGATTGGGAAAGGGGGCTGAAAAAATGGATACTTCTTCCGTCATACTCACAACAGCATGATTCACACTGGCAAACAAACAGAAGTGATCTAAGTGTCCATGGCAGCCAATTCCATAAACAAACTGTGGTATACACACAATGGAATCTGATTCGGCCCTTCAAAGTCAGTAATTCTGACAATGCGACAATGTGGACAAGCCTTATGGTCATTAGATCATGTGAAATAAACCAGACCAAGAAAAGACAAACGTTCTGTGATTCCACTCATATGAGATATCCAAACAAGTCAAATCTGTCAGAAATAGCAGAGAGTGATTCCGACCGATCGAAAAGAGTTCATGTTTCATGGACCTCAGTTTCCCTTGGAAAAACTGACTTCCCGTGATATCTCCAAAACCAATTAGACAAATAATTGGAAGCTATATCCAGTCAAATGAATGTAGACATAATGTTATATACAGTGTACACCAAACTCACTCAAACTTCTTAACAGACAAAAGGCAAAACTGTATCTATGGTACCTCAGCTTAGCTTAAAACTGTATCTACAGTACCTCACTTCTGCTTATAAAATTTAACAACAACAACAACAACACACTAAAGTCTATCCAAAAAAGGATATAAAACATATATAACATTAACTTTAAAGAATTAGACATTTAAACTGTGAAAAACCTTATTCACAAAACTTAAACACAAGCCACAGGAAAATATATTTATAAAATACATATCTGATAAAGGATTGTACTCCAAATATACCAAAAAATCTAGAACAATCTCATAAAAAATGTATACACCTAAACACCTGGCCTACAAAAATATAAAGATAGTAAATAAGCCTATCAAAAAGACTCAAAATCACATATCATTAGGAAATTACAAACTAAAATAACAGTGAGGTAGCACTGCACACCTATTAGATCCAGTAAACTCAAAAAAAAAAAAACGGGGGTAGGGCACAACTTCTCCGGTGGCTCAGTGGTAAAGAATCTGCCTGACAATGCAAGACACTCTAGTTTGATCCCTTACCCCAGAAGATCCCACATGCCACAGAGAAACATAGCTGGATTTTTCCACAGCTAAACAAAGCTCACCTGTGACCTGAATACTATATGGCTAGCACTTACTAAACAGCTTTGAAAACGTCCAGACAAAAAGTATCACATGATTATATACAACAGCTCTACTTGTAATAACTAAAAACTTTCAAATATCAGGATGTCTTCAGTAGATGACAGTGTAAACAAATGGGGATACATCCAAAGTGAAGGGGAGCAAATGCTACCACAAAATATACCACCTCAGCATGATAATTAGTGGGACCCAATTAACTTTTTTTTTTAGAGGACACATGATCATCTCTGAAACCCAAGTTCAAGACAGCTCTTCTGTGAGTCACATTTACCAGAGAAATCTCATTTCAAAGGAATCCTCTCTATATGCCAGATAGAAGGATGAGACACAGTCTTTTGAAACTCTTTTTTTCTTTTCTATCGATAGGGAAAGCTAAGCCGTAAATCTGCACAACCACCATACCCTTCCTTTCCTTTGGTTGTATTTTTAAAATATTTGTTTCTTTTTTAATTTGGCTGCGCCAGGTCAACCTTCATTGAGGTAAGCCAGATATTTAGCTACAACATGCAAATTCTCCTTTGTGGCATGGGAGATCTAGCTCTTGGATCAGGGAATGAACCTGGGCCTCCTTCTTTGGGAGTGTCCAGTCTCAGCCACTGGACCACCAGAAAGTGCCTGTTTTGTTTTCAGATGAAGATGGAATCTAAGGTGATATCTTGGGCCATTTCAGTCACTGACTCAGTTTCCTGAGTTTCTCCAAAGCACGCACAAGGTGCACATTATTAAACTGGTTTGCAAAACAAGAAAAGGTTGTCTGCTACAACACTGTATGCTTACAAATATCTAAATGGTAAATGGCATATTATTTATTTTTAATTACTATGGGGGGGAGAAAGAATGCAGGATTCATACATGTTACCACATGAATAAATATTAAAACCATCTTCAGTGAAAAAGAAATCCACATCGAAAAGGCCACCCAGAACCCTTATTCACCATGTCTGCTTTCAATCCATCAAGTTTGTCCAAATAACTGAAAATCTCAGTAACACTCTAAATAAAGAAAAAAGGATGAAGATGGAAACAAAAGATATATTCATACACTTGAACAATTGCTAAAAGTGGAAGTGGGGCAGTGGATTACATTATAATGTAGGTACCATATGATTTCCTGATTTTGGAGATTATGTGCTGGTTCTGCAGAAGGTACCCATTTTGGATAAAACACATAGAGTATTTTAGATGATGTGGCAAATGCTAGCACTTGTTCCCATTGCTAGGCATTTTCTGTACATTTTAAATGACTGGAAAGTATACTAGGTTTCAAAACAACCATGTCAATACCACAAAAGAAATTTAGCGCAGACAGGCAGGAAACTTTCTGATACAGGCCAAGACTTACCCAGATGAAGTTCAAGGGAAGCTGCGATGCTCACTGCCCGTGAAGGAGTCCACGTGGAATGAAGAAGTAGTGTGGGAAGTCTATTAGTAACCACCATGTCTTGGGTCCTCTGGATGACCTACTGCAGGAGAAACAGATCTTACAGATAAAATGTTCCACATCACTTCACAAAAAGTTGTTAGACTACATTCAGTAAAGCTGAATCATTTTGGATTAATTTACAATCATAAAATACTACCCTTTACAGTCCAAAAATCACTTGCATTTCTATACACTAATAACAATCAGAAAAAAATATTAAGAAAATCCCACTTAAATAAAACATCTAGCAACAAACTTAATCAAGAACATAAAAAACCAGTAGTCAGAAAACTAGAAGGCACTGATAAAGAAACCAAAGAAAATACAAACACACAGAAAATTATTCCACGCTCATGCACTGGAACAATGAGGAATTAAAAGGTCCATTCCAACCAAAGTCATCAACAAATACACGGACTGCAATCACAAAATAATATTCAATGGCATTTTTCACAGAAATAGAAATATTCCTAATATTAGGCTGCTACTGTTGAACAGGACCTTAAACGGCCAAAAAGACTCTGAGAAAGAGGAACACAGCTGGAGGCATCTTCCTATCCCTCTTCAAACTACATCACGGAGCTGTAGTGACCACCACAGTGAGGAACTGGCAGGAACACAGACACATGGACTCCAGGAGAGAATAGAGAGCCCAGAAACGAACCCACCTGTACATGGTCAGTTCCTGAAAATCAAACCAGGAACGAGCGAAGAGGAAAGGACAGTCTTCTCAAGAAACAGTGACAGGAAAATGGCCACCTACACGGAAGAACATCAGTGTTCATCCTCTACATCATCTAACGCAAATCTAACTGAAAACCCACCGCTTTGCACACGGAGCTCTTTCCCCCTGAGTCCTCTGAGATGGACCTCCAGTCAGCCCTCAGCTGGACACAGGAAACGTCTACTCCATCCTCATTTTTCGCTCTTGCAGCGCCTCCCTGCTGGTGGGCACTGAGGCAACCCTGCTCCTCTCAGCCTGGATGCAGCCCTGTTATCCAGAAGCCTGAGCCCTGATGGTCCTGAGGAGACAAAGCTCCCGCCAGCTGCTCACGGAGCAGAGTCTAAAGGCAAAGCGTCCTGGGCCCGCGGGTCAGAGGGGCCTTTGGCGCCCCCTGCGGGCCACAAGAGAAGAGCGGGCAGCCCGGTGCTCACAGACCTCAGAGGGCTCACCCAGAAGCAGCTCTGCTGCGAGCACTCAGACTGGAAGCCCAAACTGAAATGGAGCAGAATAGCTCCATGACCCTCCGCAAAACATGGCTAAGGAACAATCAGAGCCTGCATGGAATGCAGCCATAAAAAGGAACACATTTGAGTTTGTTCTAATAAAGGGGAGGGAAGTCAGTCAAAGAGAGAAAAACATGGAATCTAGAAGGATGGTACTGACGAGTCTGTTCACAGAGCAGCAATGGAGGTGCAGACATAGAGAACAGACTTACAGACGAGGGTGGGGAACAAGAGGGAGAGGGTGAGATGAATGGAGAGAGCAGCATGGATGCAGGTACACCTACATTTGTAAATAGACAACCAATGGGAATTTGCTGTATGATTCAGGGAACTCAAACTGGGGCTCAGTAGTAACCTGGAGAGGTGGGAATGCGTGCGAGGTGGGAGGGAGATTCAAGAGCAAGAGGACATAGGTACACCTATGGTTAATTCATGTGGATGTATGACAAATCAAACCAATATTGTAAAGCAATGATCAATCAACTAAAAGAAATAACTTTAAAAAAATATGAACATAAACACAAACTTTGCAACAAGGTAACTCCATTTAAAAAACTATAGAATTTTAGAAAACTGCAAAAGTTCTACATGACCGTTGGTCTGGTGATCAGGTCTAACATACACAAAACAAGCCAACTTACCAAATTATGAATATAAATTATTTAAAACATTGCCTTTTATCATTTCATACATTTACCCTGTGGAGGACCTTACTCGAGAGAACCAAAAACAAACTGTTAAATGAACCACGGACCACCCACCCTGGCCAGGCAACAGAGAAAAGAAAACACTTGCAGGAATCATCTTACAACAGGAGGTCCTGGGAAGGAACAAGGAACGAACAAGCTACCACCAACCAGAATTCTGGAGAGGTCAGGAGATGGGAGGCTCCAGTTCAGAGGTCCTACCAACCTCCCAGGATCCACTTCGCTGGAATCCATCTCAGCTGAGTGATGCGTGTGCCCCCAAGAAGGATCCCAATTCAGAATGCCTGGCAAGAGACAAACCAGAAATGAGCCCGATGACCATAAAACCTGAGACTGTGAGCCACGTGACAGAGTGGTTCTCTCCGTTTCCCTCACCCTCCTGCCCTCCACCCTGGCAGCCCTTCCCAATAAAGCCTCTCGCTTGGACAGCACTCCTCTCCTCAGACAACTCATTGCCCAGTGTCAGACAAGAACTCACTCTCAAGCCCTGAAAGGGATCCCCCTTCCTTCATCAAAAGCAATATCCAGGAGAAAATATCTTCAAAACGCTATCTTGCAGAGAAGGAAATCAGAGAAGGCAATGGCAGCCCACTCCAGTACCATTGCCTGGAGAATCCCACGGACAGAGGAGCCTGGTAGGCTGCAACCCCGGGGTCACTAAGAGACGGACACGACTTCACTGAGTGGCTTCACTTTCACTTTTCACTTTCATGCACTGGAGAAGGACATGGCACCCCACTCCAGTGTTCTTGCCTGGAGAATCCCAGGGACAGAGGAGCCTGGTAGGCTGCTGTCTATGGGGTCGCGCAGAGTCAGGCACGACTGAAGCGACGCAGCAGCAGCAGCAGCAGCAGCAGCAGCAGCAGCAGCAGCAGCAGCAGCAGCAGCAGCAGCAGCAGCAGAGAAGGAAATGGCACCACCTGCAGTACTCTGGTCTCAGAAATCCCAGGGACAGAGGAGCTTGGTGGGCTACAGTCCAAAAGCAGGGCATTTCTGATGGGAGGAAACAGTCCCAGGGAAGCTGAGCTGCTCACCAAAGGCCCCAGAGCTTTGGATAGCACACCAGAGCTGGGGCTGAGGATTCCCAGCTGCCATGCCTCTTGATCCTGGCCTCTTTCACTAGATACATGTGTGGAAAACTAGTCTAAAATATGCCCTGGTGGTTCCATAGTAAAGAATCCACCCCCCGGTGCTGGAGATGCATGTGCGATCCCTAGGATGGGAAGATCCCACATCCTATGGAGCCCGTGTGCCACAACAGCCGAGCGAGCCTGTGCTCTAGATCCTGGAAGCCACGATGCCGAGTTCACATGCTGCAGCCACTGAAGCCCGTGAGCCTGTGCCCCTCAACAAGAGGAGACACTGCAGTGAGAAGCCTGCAAACCACTAGTTATGGCCCATGCTCACCAAAACTAGAGAAAAGCCCACACACAAAGAGGCAACACAGCCAACAATCAATAAAACTGTTTTCCTAAAACAATGCATATCTGACAAAGAAACTGTATTCGAATTGTCCAAGAACACTAGAGCAAACAAGCCCATTCATAATTGGTAGCGACTGAAATAGACACCTGGCCACTGAGGGTATACTGATAGTAAACTATCATACAAAAACATACTCAAGATACTGGTGCAATGCATGCAGAGCCCCCTTTGAAAGACAATCTGACAGTTTTTTTTTCAGTAACCACGTGGGACAAGCACTGAATTCTGTGTATGACAAGCGGTGGAAGCCAGGTATCTTACCATTGGAATGCAAAGTTACAGATAAACAAAAGGAAACGTTACAATGTCCATGTCGTGGTGGATCAGGTTGGAGACATCACAAATTACCTTTAACTGAATATGTTCAAAGGTGAGCTGGAATACATGGATATATATATATATATCCATGTATTGTCAGCTGAGCATATTGAGCTCCTACATGTATGTTTTAAATATCATTCTCTAATAAAAGGGAACAGGAAACATCTCCAATGGCCCGGTGGTAAAGAATCTGCCTACCGATGCAGGGAACACGGGTTCAATTCCTGTGTAGGAGATTCCACACGCCCAGGGGCAACGAAGCCCTTGAACAGCTCTTGAAGTTTGCATGCTCCAGAGCCCAAGTTCTGCAAACAGAGAAAGCACTGCAATGAGAAGCCATGGCACAGCAACTAGAGGGTAGCCTCTGCTCACTACAACTAGACAAACGAGCAATAAAGACCCAGCACAGTCAAAAATAATGTAATGTTTAAAAAAAGGACAGTTCTTTGAAGAAATGACTGAGACTAGGGGTGAGACTGTAAATATATGAGACAGGATCATCTTAAATTATGAGAAATTAAAGAAACTAAAGACAACTATCAAGCTGTCCAAACTGATACAAATGAATGATGACACAGTGTTATCTGTATACACCAGCAAATAACAATCTGAAAAGGAATTTAAACAAACGATTCCCTTTCAGTCATGTCAACATTAATAAAAGACTTTGCTATGGACAGAATGAGGATAACAAGACTGGCACACTGGAAATGATACATGATTGCTGAAAAATACCCTAAAGACATGGACAGATATGCCATAGCGATGAAAAGGCTTCAGTTGGCAATACCATGGAATGCATCTTCAATCTGAAATGAAGATTCAATATGAATTTCAAAAGGCTGAAAGGTGGTTGCTAAACCACAAAAGATGCCAGCATTCTTGGACTCCAGAGGAGAATTCAATCCAGGGCAAGTGACGAAGCTTGATGGCTCAGAGGTTTTCTGTTAAAAAGTTTTATTAAAATATAAAAGAGATCGAGAGAGCTGCTGACGTAGACAGTAAAAGGGGGAAGAGTACCCCCTGCTAGTCTTTAGCCAGATGTTATAGAGCCACTAGCAGTCTGCTAATGAAAGAAAGACAATGTGTCAGAGAATGGCACCAGGCCCCTCACCCACAGCATGCATTGAGATAACATTGGCAGCAGATGAGTCATCCCAGGCCATAAAATGATGGACATGAATCTTGAAGAAAGGCAGATTTCCAAGCAAATATATAGTTTCATTCACATAGATTAGGAGAACAAGGTATGAGTAAAACATACTGGTTTGTCAAGTTTTTTCTGAGCCTTTAGGGGAAACTGACCTGAAGACAGAGCCTTGGGTAAATACATAGTACATTAGCATACCTTAAGACAAACATTTCCATAAGAAAAATGCATTGCTTAGTTCAAGGTTTGAGGAAAGTTAAATTCAGGTGGAGCCAGGAGTGGTCATGGCAACACAGAAATTTCTGAGAAACCTTTTAAATTTGTATCAAGATGGAGAAAAAAAAATGCAGCACTCTTTTGTCTCCTCCGGCCTCTTAAGAGAGAGAAAAAAACGTCTGACACTTGCAGTCTATTTTCTCTGTCTGGAGACCCCTGGCCTTCCTGCCTGTTATCCTCTCCAGGCCTGTAGGAAGCAATACACTAGGCTGCTTGGGAAAACCGCGCGGGTCTGAGCTTTATGCAAAGGGGTAAAGCAGTAAAACCCTTGACCTCAAAGGCGAGGCTTTTCTGCGACCGCCATTTTAGTCGGCTCCGAGACTGCAAACAAAGAGGGCAGAATACATGGTTCCCTGCTCCGCCCAGTCCGAGTTCCCTTACCTGTGGCCCACAGCCCTGCGCTCTGCTCGCTGGATGCCAATCGACGGGGACCCAGGAGCCCACGAAACGAGCATTCCCAGCTGCAATGGCGAGCCCTGAGAGCCCTGGCCCCCGAGGCGCCGCCATGTTCATCCCGCCCCAGACCCGCTCACGTGAGCCGCGCTCCTGACCAGCCGCCCAGGCTCGCCCCGCCCCCGACGCGCTCACGGTGCGCCCCACCCCCACGCCCCCTTCCAGGACAGGCCCGCGGGACCGCGACTGCCTCCAGGTGAAACACAAGGACAAGCAAATCCACCCCACCGAGACAATCCAAGCTTTTTCTCAGCTGATCTGTCTATGATTTAGGGATAAAACTATGACTATAGAAAGCAAAGATGACCTAGGACAGCCATGATAGTCTATAGAGCCAGACCCTGGCGGGCAGAGGCTTGAAGAGGGTCCGGGAGCTCTGTCACAACAGCAAGCCTCTGTAGCATAGCGGTTAGGTGCGCTGGTGAGCAGGCAGACGATGGTCTGTAAGTCAGGAGTTCAAGTCTGCAGCTTAACTCTTTTGCTCTTAGGGGGCGGGGGACAGCAACAGGCGGGACTTAGACCAGAAACGTTTATTTTTATTTTAGAGGTTTATTGTTTAGCTTAGGGTTAGGGTTCGGGCAACCCCCCAACTTGTTCAGGTTCGGGTTCAGGGTTAGGGTTAGAATTTGGGGATCCCCCCTCTTCTAAGAGTTCGGGTTTGGGTTAGGGTTCATGTCAGGGTCAGGGTTCGGGTTACGGTTAGGGTTAGCATTAGTGTTGGGGTTACAGCTTAAAGTGAGCCCTAATAGGGCCCATAGTTCTTTATTAGCCTGCCCTGGTGGGCCGAGGCTTGAAGAGGGTTCGGGAGCCCTGCTGGAAGCAGCAAGCCTCTGTAGCATAGGGGTTAGGTGGGCCACTAGGCAGGTAGGCTATGGCCTGTAAATCAGGAGTTCAAGTCTCCAGTCTGACCTTTTCGCTTTTCAGGGGCAGGGGACTGCAAGAGCCAGGGCTTAGACCAGAAAATTTTTTTATTTTAGAGGTTTATTGTTAAGCTTAGGGTTAGGGTTCGGGCAACCCCCCCCACTTGTTAGGGTTCGGGTTCAGGTTAGAATTCGGGGACCCCCCTCTTCTTAGAGTTCGGGTTTGGGTTAGGGTTCATGTCAGGGTCAGGGTTCGGGTTACGGTTAGGGTTGGCATTAGCTCTAGGGTTACAGCTAAAGTGAGCGCTAATAGGGTCCATAGTTCTTTATTAGCCTGCAGTGGCGGGGTGAGGCTTGAAGAGCGCCTGGGAGGAAGACAAAACCCAGTAATCCTCTCTAGCAAAGCGGTTAGGCTGACAACCAGTTAAACATCCAACTTGGCTCTGTAGGTCAGGCATTCAAGTCCCAGTTTTGCCTCGTTTGCTTTTAGGGGGTGAGGGACAGCAAGGGGCGGGGCTTAGGCCAGAAAAGTTTATGTTTATGTTAGAGTTTTATTGTTAGGGTTAGGTTTAGGGTTCTGGCATCCCCCCAACTTGTTAGGGTTCAGGTTCAGAGTTCGGGTGCGGGGAATCCCCTCTCTACTTAGGGTTCGGGTTCAGGGTTCGTGTTTGTGGTTTGGGGTTCAGCGTTTGGGGTTAGGGGTTCGCGGTTCTAGTTTGAAGTTTGGGGTTCCGATTAGGGGTTCAAGGTTCAGCTTAGGGGTTTGGGGTTCGGGGTTCGGGTTAGGGGTTCGCGGTTTGGGTTTGGGGTTTGGGGTTCGGGTTAGGGGTTCGCGTTTCAGATTTGGGGATCAGGTTATGGGTTCTCAGTTCAGGTTCGGGGTTCGCAGTTCGGGTTTGGGGTTTGAGGTTCAGGTAAAGGGTTTGGGGTTCGCGGTTTGGGTTTGTGGTTTGAGGTTTGGGTTTGGGGTTTGGGGATCAGGTTAGGGGCTCTCGGATTGGGTTAGGGGTTCACAGTTCGGGTTTGGGTTTGAGGTTAGGGTGAAGGGTTTGGGGTTTGGGGTTCGCGGTTTGGGTTGGAGGTTTGGGATTCGGGTTAGGGGTTTTGGGTTTGGGATTCGGGTTATGGGTTTGGGTTTTGGGGTTCGCGGTTTGGGTTTGGGGTTCTGGTTAGGGGTTCGGGGTTCGGGTTTGGGGTTTGGAGTTCGAGGTTTGGGGTTCGTGTTTCAGGTTAGGGGTTGAGGGTTGGGGTTTGGGGTTCGCGGTTTGGGATAGGGGTTCGCGGATTTGGTTAGGGGTTAGGGATTTGGGGTTTGGAGTCTGGGATTTGGGTCAGGGGTTCGTGGTTTGGGGTTCCAGTTATGGGTTTGGGGTTTGGGTTCAGGGTTGTGGGTTGGGGGTTTGGGGTTCGGTTTTTGGGTTTGCAGTTTGGGTTACGGATTAGGGGTTTGGGGTTTGGGTTTGGGGTTCGGGAATTGGGGTTCGAGGATTGGGGTTGGGGGTTCCGATTAGAGGTTCAGTAAGTGAGATTTGTGGATCGGGGGTCAAGATTTGAGGTTTGGGGTTTGGGCTTCGGGGGTTTGGGTTCAGGGTTTGGGGATGGGGGTGTGAGGTGCAGTTTCGAGTTTTGCTGTTCAGGTTAGGAGTTAGGGGTTGGGAGTTTGGGGTTCGGCTTAGGGGTTTGGGGTGTGCGGTTTGGGGTTTGAGGTTTGGGGTTCCGGCTAGGGGTTTGGGGTTTGGGGTTCGGATCAGGGGTTTGGAGTTTGGGTTTGAGGGTTGGGTTTTGGGGTTTGGGTTTCGGGGTTTAGAATTCGGGTTAGGTGTTCGCAGTTTGGGTTAGGGGTTTGGGGTTTGGGTTGGGGCTGTGGGGTGTGGGGTACAGGTTAGGGGTTTGGGTTCAGGGTTTGGGGTTCACTTTATGGGTTTGCGTTTCCGGTAAGGCATTAGGGGTGTGCGGTCTGGGTGTGGGGTTCGTGTTAGCGGTTTGGGGTTGGGGGTTCGGGTTCCAGATTTGGGGTTCGGGGTTTGAGTTATGGATTCGGGGTTTGGGCAACATGGTTCGGGGTTTGTGGTATGGGGTTTGGGGGTCGGGGTTTGGGTTTGGGGCTCGGGTTAGGGGTTCGGGTTCGAGTTAGGGGTTCAAGGATCGGGTTAGGGGTTTGGGGTTCGGCGTTTGAGGTTCGGTTAAGGGGTTCGCTGTTCTGGTTAGGGGTTAGTGACAGGGGCTTCTGTTTTAGGGTAGGGGGTCACAGTTCAGGTTATGGGTTAGGGGTTTGGTGTTTTGTTTTCGGGTTATGGTAAAGGGTTCAGGTAGGGGATTGGGTTAGGGGATTCGGGTTCAGGTTGGGAGTTCGGTGCTTGGGGTTAGAGATTTGGATTCGGGAAATGGGTTGGGGTTCATGGTATGGTGTTCGAGTTAGGGGTTTGGGGTTCGGAGTTTGGGGGTTCTTGTTCTGATTAGGGGCTTGGGGTTTGGGGTATGGGGTTCGGCTTCGGGGTTAGAGGTTTGCGGTTTGGGGTTGCGGTTTGGAGATTGGAGTTTGGGTTTGGGATTAAGGGGTAGGTGTTTTGGTTTGAGGTCGGGTTAGGGTTAAGGTATCAGGTTTCAGGTTCATTGTTTGGGGATTCGATCTAGGCATTCAGTTTACAGGTTTGGGATATAGGGTTTTGAGGTCAGGGTGGAGTTCGGGGATTGGAGTCGCGATTAGGGGCTGCTGAGTGCCGCAGAGGCAAGGGCTCCAGCAGTAAAAGCAGGCTGCGAGAAGCTGGGAGACGCTACTGACGCCTTTATGGCCTCAGGCCCGCTCCTGCCTCGCCTTTGCACCTAGGCCCCAGGCGTCCTTGGGAAGGGCTTAAGGGCCGGTGGCTTGCACACTGCCAAGGGCTCCAGCAGGGAGAGCTCTGTGAGAGGGAAGGGAAGGGCAGGTGCAGGGCTCCTCCAGCAGTTGCTTGGCCGCCGAGACTCAGCGCCGCCCGGAGTGCACAAGGCTCCCAGGGCCCCTGGCTGGGGTCTGCAGCCCCGAACACCTGGAGGCTGATTACCTGGGCGCCTAGCAGCTGCCTTACACACTTGGCTTCCCTAGCGCTCTCCTCCCCAGCAGAGACGTGTGCAGCTGGTTGGGGGCCTGCCCCTGCGTGCCTGGGCTCCGGCCCACAGCCCCAGCTCAGGGCAAGCAGCCCCTGAGCCAAGACCTGCAGGAGGCGAAGAGCGCCCGCACCTGGAAGCCGAGTGAACAGCTGGCGGGGAGGCGAGCCTCCTCGAGGGAAGAAGAGGCAGCCCAGCCTCGTTTGGCTCAAGCCCTACTTGGCTGGAGCCGAGTGCGCCTCCAGGACGGCAGAGCTCCAGCTCTGCTCAGAGGCCCGATCTGGCAGAGTTGCTGGCACGAGGCTGCTCTGCCCTGGGCGAGCCTTGCCCAGACTTGCCTCGCTGCTAGGCTTCCTGCCCAGGAAGGAGCAGGCTGCGCGAGGCTGGGAGACGCCACTGGCGCCTTCCTGGCCTCAGCTCCGCTCCTGCCTCGCCTTTGCACCTAGGCCCCAGGCGTCCTCGGTGAGGGCTTAGGGGCCCAGGGATTGCACACTGCCAAGGGCTCCAGAAGGAAGAGCTCTATGCGAGGGAAGGGAAGGGTGAGTGCAGGGCTCCTCCAGCGGTTGCTTGGCCGCCCAGACTCAGCGCCGCACGGAGTGCACCAGGCTCCCAGGGCCCCTGGCTGGGGTCTGCAGCCCCGCACACCCGGAGGCTGACTCCCTGGGCCTCCAGCAGCTGCCTCACACACGTAGCTTTCCTAGCGCTCTCCTCCCCAGCAGAGACGTGTGTAGATGGTTGGGGCCTGGCCCTGCGTGCCTGGGCTCCCGCCCACAGCCCTAGCTCAGGGCAAGCAGTCCCTGAGCCAAGACTTGCAGGAGGCGCAGAGCGCCCCCACCTGGTAGCCGACTGAAGAGCTGGTGGGGAGGCGAGCCTCCTAGAGGGAAGAAGAGGCAGCCCAGCCTCTTTTGGCTCAAGCCCTACTTGGCTGGAGCCGAGTGCGCCTCCAGGACAGCAGAGCTCCAGCTCGGCTCAGAGGCCCGATCTGGCAGAGTTGCTGGCGTGAGGCTGCTCTGCCCTGGGCGAGCCTTGCGCAGACTTGACTCGCTGCTAGGCTTCCTGCCCAGGAAGGAGCCGGCTGCGCGAGGCTGGGAGACGGCACTGGCGCCTTCCTGGCCTCAGCTCCGCCCCTGCCTTGCCTTTCCACCTAGGCCCCAGGCGTCCTTTGGGAGGGCTTAGGGGCCGTGGCTTGCACACTGCCAAGGGCTACAGCAGGAAGAGCTCTGTGCCAGGGAAAGGAAGGGCTAGAGTAGGGCTCCTCCAGCGGTTGCTTTGGCGCCCAGACTCAGCCCCGCACAGAGTGCACCAGGCTCCCAGGGCCCCTGGCTGGGGTCTGCAGCCCCGCACACCCGGAGGCTGACTCCCTGGGCGCCCAGCAGCTGCCTCACACACGTAGCTTCCCTAGCGCTCTCCTCCCCAGCAGAGACGTGTGCAGCTGGTTGGGGCCTGGCCCTGCGTGCCTGGGCTCCCGCCCAGGCCCCAGCTCCGGGCAAGGAGCCCCTGAGCCAAGAATAGCTAGAGGCGCAGTGCGCCCCCACCTGGAAGCCGAGTGAACAGCTGGCGGGGAGGCGAGCCTCCTCGAGGGAAGAAGAGGCAGCCCAGCCTCCTTTGGCTCAAGCCCTACTTGGCTGGAGCCGAGTGTGCCTCCAGGACGGCAGAGCTCCAGCTCTGCTCAGAGGCCCGATATGGCAGAATTGCTGGCGCGAGGCTGCTCTGCCCTGGGCGAGCCTTGCCCAGACTTGACTCGCTGCTGGTCCTCCTGCCCAGGAAGGAGCAGGCTGCGCGAGGCTGGGAGTCGCCACTGGCGACTGCCTGACCTCAGCTCGGCTCCCCCCTCGCCTTTGCACCTTGTCCCCAGGCGTCCTTTGGGAGGGCTTAGGGGCCGGTGGCTTGCACACTGCCAAGGGCTTCAGCAGGAAGAACTCTGTGCCAAGGAAAGGAAGGGCTAGTGCAGGGCTCCGCCAGAGGTTGCTTGGCCGCACAGACTCAGTGCTGCACGGAGTGCAACAGGCTCCCAGGGCCCCTGGCTGGGGTCTGCAGCCCCGCACACCTGGAGGCTGACTCCCTGGGCGCCCAGCAGCTGCCTCACACACGTAGCTTCCCTAGCGCTCTCCTCCCCAGCAGAGACGTGTGCAGCTGGTGGGGGCCTGCCCCTGGGTGCCTGGGCCCCGGCCCACAGCCCCAGCTCAGGGCAAGCAGCCCCTGAGCCAAGACCT
Source organism: Ovis canadensis (assembly GCF_042477335.2). Lineage (NCBI taxonomy): Eukaryota > Metazoa > Chordata > Mammalia > Artiodactyla > Bovidae > Ovis > Ovis canadensis. Next base: position 876,099 of record NC_091253.1, read on the forward strand.
GCATGAGTCGCTGAGCGCCCCCACCTGGAAGCCGAGTGAACAGCTGGCGGGGAGCCGAGCCCCTTCGAGGGAAGAAGAGGCAGCCCAGCCTCGTTTGGCTCAAGCCTTATTTGGCTGGAGCCGAGTGCGCCTCCAGGACGGCAGAGCTCCAGCTCTGCTCAGAGGCCCGATCAAGCAGAGTTGCTGGCGCGAGGCTGCTCTGCCCTGGGCGAGCCTTGCCCAGACTTGCCTCGATGCTAGGCTTCCTGCCCCGGAAGGAGCAGGCTGCGCGAGGCTGGGAGACGCCATTGGCCCCTTCCTGGCCTCATCTCTGCTCTTGCCTTGCCTTTGTACCTAAGCCCCTGGCATCCTTTGGGAGGGCTTAGGGGCCGGTGGCTTGCACACTGCCAAGGGCCTCAGCAGGAAGAACTCTGTGCCAGGGAAAGGAAGGGTTAGAGCAGGGCTCCTCCAGCGGTTGCTTGGCCGCCAAGACTGAGCGCCCCACGGAGTGCACCAGGCTCCCAGGGCCCCTGGCTGGGGTCTGCAACCCCGCACACCCGGAGGCTGACTCCCTGGGCGCCCAGCAGCTGCCTCACACACGTAGCTTCCCTAGCGCTCTCCTCCCCAGCAGAGACGTGTGCAGCTGGTTGGGGCCTGCCCCTGCGTGCCTGGGCTCCCGCCCACAGCCCCAGCTCAGGGCAAGCAGCCCCTGAGCCAAGACCTGCAGGAGGCGCAGAGCGCCCCCACCTGGAAGCCGAGTGAACAATTGGCAGGGAGGTGATCCTCCTCGAGGGAAGAAGAGGCAGCCCAGCCTCGTTTGGCTCAAGCCCTACTTGGCTGGAGCCGAGTGCGCCTCCAGGACGGTAGAGCTCCAGCTCGGCTCAGAGGCCCGATCTGGCAGAGTTGCTGGCGCGAGGCTGCTCTGCCCTGGGCGAGCCTTGCCCAGACTTGCCTCGCTGCTAGGCTTCCTGCCCGGAAGGAGCCTGCTGCGCGAGGCTGGGACACGCCACTGGCGCCTTCCTGGCCTCATTTCCGCTCCTGCCTTGCCTTTGCACCTAGGCCCCAGGCGTCCTTTGGGAGGGCTTAGGAGCCGGTGGCTTGCACACTGCCAAGTGTTCCAGCAGGAAGAGCTCTGTGAGAGGGAAGGAAAGGCAAGTGCAGGGCTCCTCCAGCGGTTGCTTGGCCGCCCAGACTCAGCACCGCACGAAGTGCACCAGGCTCCCAGGGCCCCTGGCTGGGGTCTGCAGCTGCGCACACCCGGAGGCTGACTCCCTGGGCGCCCAGCAGCTGCCTCACACACGTAGCTTCCCTAGCGCTCTCCTCCCCAGCAGAGACGTGTGCAGCTGGTTGGGGCCTGGCCCTGCGTGCCTGGGCTCCCGCCCACAGCCCCAGCTCAGGGCAAGCAGCCCCTGAGCCAGGACCTGCAGGACGCGCAGAGCGCCTCCACCTGGAAGCCGAGTGAACAGCTGGCGGGGAGGCGAGCCTCCTCGAGGGAAGAAAAGGCAGCCCAGCGTCGTTTGGCTCAAGCCCTACTTGGCTGGAGCCGAGTGCGCCTCCAGGACGGCAGAGCTCCAGCTCTGCTCAGAGGCCCGATCTGGCAGAGTTGCTGGCGCGAGGCTGCTCTGCCCTCGCCAAGCCTTGCCCAGACTTTCCTCGCTGCTAGGCTTCTTGCCTGGAAGTAGCAGGCTGCGCGAGGCTGGGAGACGCCACTGGTGCCTTCCTGGCCTCAGCTCCCCTCGCTCCTTGCCTTTGCACCTAGGCCCCAGGCGTCCTTTGGGAGGGCTTACGGGCCGGTGGCTTGCACACTGCCAAGGGCTTTAGCAGGAAGAACTCTGTGCCAGGGAAAGGAAGGGCTAGTGCAGGGCTCCGCCAGAGGTTGCTTGGCCGCACAGACTCAGTGCTGCACGGAGTGCAACAGGCTCCCAGGGCCCCTGCCTGGGGTCTGCAGCCCCGCACACCCGGAGGCTGACTCCCTGGGCGCCCAGCAGCTGCCTCACACACGTAACTTCCCTAGCGCTCTCCTCCCCAGCAGAGACGTGTGCAGCTGGTTGGGGCTTGGCCCAGCCTGCAGGGGTCCCGCCCACAGCCCCAGATCAGGACAAGCAGCCCCTGAGCAAAGACCTGCAGGAGAAGCAGAGCGCCCCCACCTGGAAGCCGAGTGAACAGCTGGCGAGGAGGCGAGCCCCCTCGAGCGAAGAAGAGGTAGCCCAGGCTCGTTAGGCTCAAGCCCTACTTGGCTGGAGCCGAGTGCGCCTCCAGGTCGGCAGAGCTCCAGCTCTGCTCAGAGGCCCGATCTGGCAGAGTTGCTGGCGCGAGGCTGCACTGCCCTGGGCAAGCCTTGCCCAGACTTGCCTCGCTGCTAGGCTTCCTGCCCAGGAAGGAGCCGGCTGCGCGAGGCTGGGATTCGCCACTGGCGGCTTCCTGTCCGCAGCTGCGCTCCTGCCTCGCCTTTGAACCTAGGCCCCTGGCTTCCTTTGGAAGGGCTTAGGGGCCGGTGTCTTGCACACTGCCAAGGGCTCCAGCAGGAAGAGCTCTGTGCCCGGGAAAGGAAGAGATAGTGCAGGGCTCCTTCAGCGGTTGCTTGGCCGCCCAGACTCAGGGCCAAACGGAGTGCACCAGGCTCCCAGGGCCCCTGGCTGGGGTCTGCAGCCCCGCACACCCAGAGGCTGACTCCCTGGGCGCCCAGCAGCTGCCTCACGTAGCTTCCCTAGCGCTCTCCTCCCCAGCAGAGAGGTGTGTAGCTGGTTGGGGCCTGCCCCTGAGTGCCTGTGCTCCCGCCCACAGCCCCAGCTCAGGGCAAGCAGCCCCTGAGCCAAGACCTGCAGGAGGCCCAGTGCGCCCCGACCTGGAAGCCGAGTGAAGAGCTGGCGGGGCGGCCAGCCTCCTCGAGGGAAGAAGAGGCAGCCCAGCCTCGTTTGGCTCAAGCCCTACTTGGCTGGAGCCGAGTGCGCCTCCAGGACGGCAGAGCTCCAGCTCTGCTCAGAGGCCCGATCTGGCAGAGTTGCTGGCGCGAGGCTGCTCTGCCCTGGGCGAGCCTTGCCCAGACTTGCCTTGCTGCTAGGCTTCCTGCCCGGAAGAAGCAGGCTGCGCGAGGCTGGGAGACGCCACTGGCGCCTTCCTGGCCTCAGCTCCGCTCCTGCCTTGCCTTTGCACCTAGGCCCCAGGCGTCCTTTGGGAGCGCTTAGGGGCCGGTGGCTTGCACACTGCCAAGGGCTCAAGCAGGAAGAGCTCTGTGCGAGGGAAGAGAAGGGCAGTGCAGGGCTCCTCCAGCGGTTGCTTGGCCGCCAAGACTCAGCGCCAAACGGAGTGCACCAGGCTCCCAGGGCCCCTGGTTGGGGACTGCAACCCCGCACACCCGGAGGCTGACCCCCTGGGCGCCCAGCAGCTGCCTCTCACACGTAGCTTCCCTAGCGCTCTCCTCCCCAGCAGAGACGTGTGCAGCTAGTTGGGGCCTGGCCCAGCGTGCCTGGGCACCCGCCCACAGCCCCAGCTCAGGGTAAGGAGCCCCTGAGCCATGAATTGTAGGAGGCCCAGAGCGCCCCCACCTGGAAGCCGGGTGAACAGCTGGCGGGGAGGCGAGCCTCCTCGAGGGAAGAAGAGGCAGCCCAGCCTCGTTTGGCTCAAGCCCTACTTGGCTGGAGCCGAGTGCGCCTCCAGGTCGGCAGAGCTCCAGCTCTGCTCAGAGGCCCGATATGGCAGAGTTGCTGGCGCGAGGCTGCTCTGCCCTGGGCGAGCCTGACCCAGACTTGCCTCGCTTCTAGGCTTCCTGCCCAGGAAGGAGCCGGCTGCGCGAGGCTGGGAAACGCCACTGGCGCCTTCCTGGCCGCAGCTCCGCTCCCCAGGCGTCCTTTGGGAGGGCTTAGGGGCCGTGGCTTGCACACTGCCAAGGGCTACAGCAGGAAGAGCTCTGTGCCAGGGAAAGGAAGGGCTAGAGCAGGGCTCCTCCAGTGGTTGCTTCGGCGCCCAGACTCAGCCCCGCACAGAGTGCACCAGGCTCCCAGGGCCCCTGGCTGGGGTCTGCAGCCCCGCACACCCGGAGGCTGACTCCCTGGGCGCCCAGCAGCTGCCTCACACACGTAGCTTCCCTAGCGCTCTCCTCCCCAGCAGAGACGTGTGCAGCTGGTTGGGGCCTGGCCCTGCGTGCCTGGGCTCCCGCCCACAGCCCCAGCTCCGGGCAAGGAGCCCCTGAGCCAAGAATAGCTAGAGGCGCAGTGCGCCCCCACCTGGAAGCCGAGTGAACAGCTGGCGGGGAGGCGAGCCTCCTCGAGGGAAGAAGAGGCCGCCCAGCCTCCTTTGGCTCAAGCCCTACTTGGCTGGAGCCGAGTGTGCCTCCAGGACGGCAGAGCTCCAGCTCTGCTCAGAGGCCCGATATGGCAGAATTGCTGGCGCGAGGCTGCTCTGCCCTGGGCGAGCCTTGCCCAGACTTGACTCGCTGCTGGTCCTCCTGCCCAGGAAGGAGCAGGCTGCGCGAGGCTGGGAGTCGCCACTGGCGACTGCCTGACCTCAGCTCGGCTCCCCACTCGCCTTTGCACCTAGGCCCCAGGCGTCCTTTGGGAGGGCTTAGGGGCCGGTGGCTTGCACACTGCCAAGGGCTTCAGCAGGAAGAACTGTGTGCCAAGGAAAGGAAGGGCTAGTGCAGGGCTCCGCCAGAGGTTGCTTGGCCGCACAGACTCAGTGCTGCACGGAGTGCAACAGGCTCCCAGGGCCCCTGGCTGGGGTCTGCAGCCCCGCACACCTGGAGGCTGACTCCCTGGGCGCCCAGCAGCTGCCTCACACACGTAGCTTCCCTAGCGCTCTCCTCCCCAGCAGAGACGTGTGCAGCTGGTGGGGGCCTGCCCCTGGGTGCCTGGGCCCCGGCCCACAGCCCCAGCTCAGGACAAGCAGCCCCTGAGCGAAGACCTGCATGAGTCGCTGAGCGCCCCCACCTGGAAGCCGAGTGAACAGCTGGCGGGGAGGCGAGCCCCTTCGAGGGAAGAAGAGGCAGCCCAGCCTCGTTTGGCTCAAGCCCTACTTGGCTGGAGCCGAGTGCGCCTCCAGGACGGCAGAGCTCCAGCTCTGCTCAGAGGCCCGATCAAGCAGAGTTGCTGGCGCGAGGCTGCTCTGCCCTGGGCGAGCCTTGCCCAGACTTGCCTCGCTGCTAGGCTTTCTGCCCGGAAGAAGCAGGCTGCGCGAGGCTGGGAGACGCCATTGGCCCCTTCCTGGCCTCATCTCTGCTCTTGCCATGCCTTTGCACCTAGGCCCCAGGCGTCCTTTGGGAGGGCTTAGGGGCCGGTGGCTTGCACACTGCCAAGGGCTCCAGGAGGAAGAGCTCTGTGCCAGGGAAAGGAAGGGCTAGTGCAGGGCACCTCCAGCAGTTGCTTGGCCGCCCAGACTCAGCGCCAAACGGAGTGCACCAGGCTTCCAGGGCCCCTGGCTGGGGTCTGCAGCCCCACACACCTGGAGGCTGACTCCCTGGGCGCCCAGCAGCTGCCTCACACACGTAGCTTCCCTAGCGCTCTCCTCCCCAGCAGAGACGTGTGCAGCTGGTTGGGGCCTGGCCCTGCGTGTATGGGCTCCCGCCCACAGCCCCAGCTCAGGGCAAGCAGCCCCTGAGCCAGGACCTGCAGGACGCGCAGAGCGCCCCCACCTGGAAGCCGAGTGAACAGCTGGCGGGGAGGTGATCCTCCTAGAGGGAAGAAGAAGCAGCCCAGCCTCGTTTGGCTCAAGCCCTACTTGGCTGGAGCCGAGTGCGCCTCCAGGACGGCAGAGCTCCAGCTCGGCTCAGAGGCCCGATCTGGCAGAGTTGCTGGCGCGAGGCTGCTCTGCCCTGGGCGAGCCTTGCCCAGACTTGCCTCGCTGCTAGGCTTCCTGCCCGGAAGGAGCCTGCTGCGCGAGGCTGGGACACGCCACTGGCGCCTTCCTGGCCTCATTTCCGCTCCTGCCTTGCCTTTGCACCTAGGCCCCAGGCGTCCTTAGGGAGGGCTTAGGAGCCGGTGGCTTGCACACTGCCAAGGGTTCCAGCAGGGAGAGCTCTGTGAGAGGGAAGGAAAGGCAAGTGCAGGGCACCTCCAGCGGTTTCTTGGCCGCCCAGACTCAGTGCCGAACGGAGTGCACCATCCTCCCAGGGCCCCTGGCTGGGGTCTGCAGCCCCGCAAACCCGGAGGCTGACTCCATGGGCGCCCAGCAGCTGCCTCACACACGTAGCTTCCCTAGCGCTCTCCTCCCCAGCAAAGACCTGTGCAGCTGGTTGGGGCCTGCCCCTGCGTGCCTGGGCTCCCGCCCACAGCCCCAGCTCCGGGCAAGGAGCCCCTGAGCCAAGAATAGCTAGAGGCGCAGTGCGCCCCCACCTGGAAGCCGAGTGAACAGCTGGCGGGGAGGCGAGCCTCCTCGAGGGAAGAAGAGGCAGCCCAGCCTCGTTTGGCTCAAGCCCTACTTGGCTGGAGCCGAGTGCGCCTCCAGGTCGGCAGAGCTCCAGCTCTGCTCAGAGGCCCGATCTGGCAGAGTTGCTGGCGCGAGGCTGCTCTGCCCTGGGCGAGCCTGACCCAGACTTGCCTCGCTTCTAGGCTTCCTGCCCAGGAAGGAGCCGGCTGCGCGAGGCTGGGAAACGCCACTGGCGCCTTCCTGGCCGCAGCTCCGCTCCTGCCTTGCCTTTGCACCTAGGCCCCAGGCGTCCTTTGGGAGGGCTTAGGGGCCGTGGCTTGCACACTGCCAAGGGCTACAGCAGGAAGAGCTCTGTGCCAGGGAAAGGAAGGGCTAGAGCAGGGCTCCTCCAGCGGTTGCTTCGGCGCCCAGACTCAGCCCCGCACAGAGTGCACCAGGCTCCCAGGGCCCCTGGCTGGGGTCTGCAGCCCCGCACACCCGGAGGCTGACTCCCTGGGCGCCCAGCAGCTGCCTCACACACGTAGCTTCCCTAGCGCTCTCCTCCCCAGCAGAGACGTGTGCAGCTGGTTGGGGCCTGGCCCTGCGTGCCTGGGCTCCCGCCCACAGCCCCAGCTCCGGGCAAGGAGCCCCTGAGCCAAGAATAGCTAGAGGCGCAGTGCGCCCCCACCTGGAAGCCGAGTGAACAGCTGGCGGGGAGGCGAGCCTCCTCGAGGGAAGAAGAGGCCGCCCAGTCTCCTTTGGCTCAAGCCCTACTTGGCTGGAGCCGAGTGTGCCTCCAGGACGGCAGAGCTCCAGCTCTGCTCAGAGGCCCGATATGGCAGAATTGCTGGCGCGAGGCTGCTCTGCCCTGGGCGAGCCTTGCCCAGACTTGACTCGCTGCTGGTCCTCCTGCCCAGGAAGGAGCAGGCTGCGCGAGGCTGGGAGTCGCCACTGGCGACTGCCTGACCTCAGCTCGGCTCCCCCCTCGCCTTTGCACCTAGGCCCCAGGCGTCCTTTGGGAGGGCTTAGGGGCCGGTGGCTTGCACACTGCCAAGGGCTTCAGCAGGAAGAACTCTGTGCCAAGGAAAGGAAGGGCTAGTGCAGGGCTCCGCCAGAGGTTGCTTGGCCGCACAGACTCAGTGCTGCACGGAGTGCAACAGGCTCCCAGGGCCCCTGGCTGGGGTCTGCAGCCCCGCACACCTGGAGGCTGACTCCCTGGGCGCCCAGCAGCTGCCTCACACACGTAGCTTCCCTAGCGCTCTCCTCCCCAGCAGAGACGTGTGCAGCTGGTGGGGGCCTGCCCCTGGGTGCCTGGGCCCCGGCCCACAGCCCCAGCTCAGGACAAGCAGCCCCTGAGCGAAGACCTGCATGAGTCGCTGAGCGCCCCCACCTGGAAGCCGAGTGAACAGCTGGCCGGGAGGCGAGCCCCTTCGAGGGAAGAGGAGGCAGCCCAGCCTCTTTTGGCTCAAGCCCTATTTGGCTGGAGCCGAGTGCGCCTCCAGGACGGCAGATCTCCAGCTCTGCTCAGAGGCCCGATCAAGCAGAGTTTCTGGCGCGAGGCTGCTCTGCCCTGGGCGAGCCTTGCCCAGACTTGCCTCGATGCTAGGCTTCCTGCCCAGGAAGGAGCAGGCTGCGCGAGGCTGGGAGACGCCCTTGGCCCCTTCCTGGCCTCATCTCTGCTCTTGCCTTGCCTTTGTACCTAGGCCCCTGGCGTCCTTTGGGAGGGCTTAGGGGCCGGTGGATTGCACACTGCCAAGGGCCTCAGCAGGAAGAGCTCTGTGCCAGCGAAAGGAAGGGTTAGAGCAGGGCTCCTCCAGCGGTTGCTTGGCCGCCCAGACTGAGCGCCCCACGGAGTGCACCAGGCTCCCAGGGCCCCTGGCTGGGGTCTGCAACCCCGCACACCCGGAGGCTGACTCCCTGGGCGCCCAGCAGCTGCCTCACACACGTAGCTTCCCTAGCGCTCTCCTCCCCAGCAGAGACGTGTGCAGCTGGTTGGGGCCTGCCCCTGCGTGCCTGGGCTCCCGGCCACAGCCCCAGCTCAGGGCAAGCAGCCCCTGAGCCAAGACCTGCAGGAGGCGCAGAGCGCCCCCACCTGGAAGCCGAGTGAACAGCTGGCGGGGAGGTGATCCTCCTAGAGGGAAGAAGAGGCAGCCCAGCCTCGTTTGGCTCAAGCCCTACTTGGCTGGAGCCGAGTGCGCCTCCAGGATGGCAGAGCTCCAGCTCTGCTCAGAGGCCCGATAAGGCAGAGTTGCTGGCGCGAGGCTGCTCTGCCCTGGGCGAGCCTTTCCCAGACTAGCCTCGCTGCTAGGCTTCCTGCCCGGAAGAAGCAGGCTGCGCGAGGCTGGGAGACGCCACTGGCGCCTTTCTGGCCTCAACTCCGCTCCTGCCTTGCCTTTGCACCTAGGCCCCAGGCGTCCTTTGGAGGGCTTAGGGGCCGGTGGCTTGCACACTGCCAAGGGCTCAAGCAGGAAGAGCTCTGTGCGAGGGAAGAGAAGGGCAGTGCAGGGCTCCTCCAGCGGTTGCTTGGCCGCCCAGACTCAGCGCCGCACGGAGTGCACCAGGCTCCCAGGGCCCCTGGCTGGGGTCTGCAGCCCCGCACACCGGGAGGCTGACTCCCTGGGCGCCCAGCAGCTGCCTCACACACGTAGATTCCCTAGCGCTCTCCTCCCCAGCAGAGACGTGTGCAGCTGGTTGGGGCCTGGCCCTGCGTGTATGGGCTCCCGCCCACAGCCCCAGCTCAGGGCAAGCAGCCCCTGAGCCAGGACCTGCAGGACGCGCAGAGCGCCCCCACCTGGAAACCGAGTGAACAGCTGGCGGGGAGGTGATCCTCCTAGAGGGAAGAAGAGGCAGCCCAGCCTCGTTTGGCTCAAGCCCTACTTGGCTGGAGCCGAGAGCGCCTCCAGGACGGCAGAGCTCCAGCTCGGCTCAGAGGCCCGATCTGGCAGAGTTGCTGGCGCGAGGCTGCTCTGCCCTGGGCGAGCCTTGCCCAGACTTGCCTCGCTGCTAGGCTTCCTGCCCGGAAGGAGCCTGCTGCGCGAGGCTGGGACACGCCACTGGCGCCTTCCTGGCCTCATTTCCGCTCCTGCCTTGCCTTTGCACCTAGGCCCCAGGCGTCCTTAGGGAGGGCTTAGGAGCCGGTGGCTTGCACACTGCCAAGGGTTCCAGCAGGGAGAGCTCTGTGAGAGGGAAGGAAAGGCAAGTGCAGGGCACCTCCAGCGGTTTCTTGGCCGCCCAGACTCAGTGCCGAACGGAGTGCACCATCCTCCCAGGGCCCCTGGCTGGGGTCTGCAGCCCCGCACACCCGGAGGCTGACTCCCTGGGCGCCCAGCAGCTGCCTCACACACGTAGCTTCCCTAGCGCTCTCCTCCCCAGCAGAGACGTGTGCAGCTGGTTGGGGCCTGGCCCTGCGTGCCTGGGCTCCCGCCCACAGCCCCAGCTCCGGGCAAGGAGCCCCTGAGCCAAGAATAGCTAGAGGCGCAGTGCGCCCCCACCTGGAAGCCGAGTGAACAGCTGGCGGGGAGGCGAGCCTCCTCGAGGGAAGAAGAGGCCGCCCAGCCTCCTTTGGCTCAAGCCCTACTTGGCTGGAGCCGAGTGCGCCTCCAGGACGGCAGAGCTCCAGCTCTGCTCAGAGGCCCGATATGGCAGAATTGCTGGCGCGAGGCTGCTCTGCCCTGGGCGAGCCTTGCCCAGACTTGACTCGCTGCTGGTCCTCCTGCCCAGGAAGGAGCAGGCTGCGCGAGGCTGGGAGTCGCCACTGGCGACTGCCTGACCTCAGCTCGGCTCCCCCCTCGCCTTTGCACCTAGGCCCCAGGCGTCCTTTGGGAGGGCTTAGGGGCCGGTGGCTTGCACACTGCCAAGGGCTTCAGCAGGAAGAACTCTGTGCCAAGGAAAGGAAGGGCTAGTGCAGGGCTCCGCCAGAGGTTGCTTGGCCGCACAGACTCAGTGCTGCACGGAGTGCAACAGGCTCCCAGGGCCCCTGGCTGGGGTCTGCAGCCCCGCACACCTGGAGGCTGACTCCCTGGGCGCCCAGCAGCTGCCTCACACACGTAGCTTCCCTAGCGCTCTCCTCCCCAGCAGAGACGTGTGCAGCTGGTGGGGGCCTGCCCCTGGGTGCCTGGGCCCCGGCCCACAGCCCCAGCTCAGGACAAGCAGCCCCTGAGCGAAGACCTGCATGAGTCGCTGAGCGCCCCCACCTGGAAGCCGAGTGAACAACTGGCGGGGAGCCGAGCCCCTTCGAGGGAAGAAGAGGCAGCCCAGCCTCGTTTGGCTCAAGCCCTACTTGGCTGGAGCCGAGTGCGTCTCCAGGACGGCAGAGCTCCAGCTCTGCTCAGAGGCCCGATCTGGCAGAGTTGCTGGCGCGAGGCTGCTCTGCCCTGGGCGAGCCTTGCCCAGACTTGCCTCGCTGCTAGGCTTCCTGCCCGGAAGAAGCAGGCTGCGCGAGGCTGGGAGACGCCATTGGCCCCTTCCTGGCCTCATCTCTGCTCTTGCCATGCCTTTGCACCTAGGCCCCAGGCGTCCTTTGGGAGGGCTTAGGGGCCGGTGGCTTGCACACTGCCAAGGGCTCCAGGAGGAAGAGCTCTGTGCCAGGGAAAGGAAGGGCTAGTGCAGGGCACCTCCAGCAGTTTCTTGGCCGCCCAGACTCAGCGCCAAACGGAGTGCACCAGGCTCCCAGGGCCCCTGGCTGGGGTCTGCAGCCCCGCACACCTGGAGGCTGACTCCCTGGGCGCCCAGCAGCTGCCTCACACACGTAGCTTCCCTAGCGCTCTCCTCCCCAGCAGAGACGTGTGCAGCTGGTTGGGGCCTGGCCCTGCGTGTATGGGCTCCCGCCCACAGCCCCAGCTCAGGGCAAGCAGCCCCTGAGCCAAGACCTGCATGAGTCGCTGAGCGCCCCCACCTGGAAGCCAAGTGAACAGCTGGCGGGGAGCCGAGCCCCTTCGAGGGAAGAAGAGGCAGCCCAGCCTCGTTTGGCTCAAGCCCTATTTGGCTGGAGCCGAGTGCGCCTCCAGGACGGCAGATCTCCAGCTCTGCTCAGAGGCCCGATCAAGCAGAGTTTCTGGCGCGAGGCTGCTCTGCCCTGGGCGAGCCTTGCCCAGACTTGCCTCGATGCTAGGCTTCCTGCCCAGGAAGGAGCAGGCTGCGCGAGGCTGGGAGACGCCCTTGGCCCCTTCCTGGCCTCATCTCTGCTCTTGCCTTGCCTTTGTACCTAGGCCCCTGGCGTCCTTTGGGAGGGCTTAGGGGCCGGTGGATTGCACACTGCCAAGGGCCTCAGCAGGAAGAGCTCTGTGCCAGCGAAAGGAAGGGTTAGAGCAGGGCTCCTCCAGCGGTTGCTTGGCCGCCCAGACTGAGCGCCCCACGGAGTGCACCAGGCTCCCAGGGCCCCTGGCTGGGGTCTGCAACCCCGCACACCCGGAGGCTGACTCCCTGGGCGCCCAGCAGCTGCCTCACACACGTAGCTTCCCTAGCGCTCTCCTCCCCAGCAGAGACGTGTGCAGCTGGTTGGGGCCTGCCCCTGCGTGCCTGGGCTCCCGGCCACAGCCCCAGCTCAGGGCAAGCAGCCCCTGAGCCAAGACCTGCAGGAGGCGCAGAGCGCCCCCACCTGGAAGCCGAGTGAACAGCTGGCGGGGAGGTGATCCTCCTAGAGGGAAGAAGAGGCAGCCCAGCCTCGTTTGGCTCAAGCCCTACTTGGCTGGAGCCGAGTGCGCCTCCAGGATGGCAGAGCTCCAGCTCTGCTCAGAGGCCCGATAAGGCAGAGTTGCTGGCGCGAGGCTGCTCTGCCCTGGGCGAGCCTTTCCCAGACTAGCCTCGCTGCTAGGCTTCCTGCCCGGAAGAAGCAGGCTGCGCGAGGCTGGGAGACGCCACTGGCGCCTTTCTGGCCTCAACTCCGCTCCTGCCTTGCCTTTGCACCTAGGCCCCAGGCGTCCTTTGGAGGGCTTAGGGGCCGGTGGCTTGCACACTGCCAAGGGCTCAAGCAGGAAGAGCTCTGTGCGAGGGAAGAGAAGGGCAGTGCAGGGCTCCTCCAGCGGTTGCTTGGCCGCCCAGACTCAGCGCCGCACGGAGTGCACCAGGCTCCCAGGGCCCCTGGCTGGGGTCTGCAGCCCCGCACACCGGGAGGCTGACTCCCTGGGCGCCCAGCAGCTGCCTCACACACGTAGATTCCCTAGCGCTCTCCTCCCCAGCAGAGACGTGTGCAGCTGGTTGGGGCCTGGCCCTGCGTGTATGGGCTCCCGCCCACAGCCCCAGCTCAGGGCAAGCAGCCCCTGAGCCAGGACCTGCAGGACGCGCAGAGCGCCCCCACCTGGAAACCGAGTGAACAGCTGGCGGGGAGGTGATCCTCCTAGAGGGAAGAAGAGGCAGCCCAGCCTCGTTTGGCTCAAGCCCTACTTGGCTGGAGCCGAGAGCGCCTCCAGGACGGCAGAGCTCCAGCTCGGCTCAGAGGCCCGATCTGGCAGAGTTGCTGGCGCGAGGCTGCTCTGCCCTGGGCGAGCCTTGCCCAGACTTGCCTCGCTGCTAGGCTTCCTGCCCGGAAGGAGCCTGCTGCGCGAGGCTGGGACACGCCACTGGCGCCTTCCTGGCCTCATTTCCGCTCCTGCCTTGCCTTTGCACCTAGGCCCCAGGCGTCCTTAGGGAGGGCTTAGGAGCCGGTGGCTTGCACACTGCCAAGGGTTCCAGCAGGGAGAGCTCTGTGAGAGGGAAGGAAAGGCAAGTGCAGGGCACCTCCAGCGGTTTCTTGGCCGCCCAGACTCAGTGCCGAACGGAGTGCACCATCCTCCCAGGGCCCCTGGCTGGGGTCTGCAGCCCCGCACACCCGGAGGCTGACTCCCTGGGCGCCCAGCAGCTGCCTCACACACGTAGCTTCCCTAGCGCTCTCCTCCCCAGCAGAGACGTGTGCAGCTGGTTGGGGCCTGGCCCTGCGTGCCTGGGCTCCCGCCCACAGCCCCAGCTCCGGGCAAGGAGCCCCTGAGCCAAGAATAGCTAGAGGCGCAGTGCGCCCCCACCTGGAAGCCGAGTGAACAGCTGGCGGGGAGGCGAGCCTCCTCGAGGGAAGAAGAGGCCGCCCAGCCTCCATTGGCTCAAGCCCTACTTGGCTGGAGCCGAGTGTGCCTCCAGGACGGCAGAGCTCCAGCTCTGCTCAGAGGCCCGATATGGCAGAATTGCTGGCGCGAGGCTGCTCTGCCCTGGGCGAGCCTTGCCCAGACTTGACTCGCTGCTGGTCCTCCTGCCCAGGAAGGAGCAGGCTGCGCGAGGCTGGGAGTCGCCACTGGCGACTGCCTGACCTCAGCTCGGCTCCCCCCTCGCCTTTGCACCTAGGCCCCAGGCGTCCTTTGGGAGGGCTTAGGGGCCGGTGGCTTGCACACTGCCAAGGGCTTCAGCAGGAAGAACTCTGTGCCAAGGAAAGGAAGGGCTAGTGCAGGGCTCCGCCAGAGGTTGCTTGGCCGCACAGACTCAGTGCTGCACGGAGTGCAACAGGCTCCCAGGGCCCCTGGCTGGGGTCTGCAGCCCCGCACACCTGGAGGCTGACTCCCTGGGCGCCCAGCAGCTGCCTCACACACGTAGCTTCCCTAGCGCTCTCCTCCCCAGCAGAGACGTGTGCAGCTGGTGGGGGCCTGCCCCTGGGTGCCTGGGCCCCGGCCCACAGCCCCAGCTCAGGACAAGCAGCCCCTGAGCGAAGACCTGCATGAGTCGCTGAGCGCCCCCACCTGGAAGCCGAGTGAACAACTGGCGGGGAGCCGAGCCACTTCGAGGGAAGAAGAGGCAGCCCAGCCTCGTTTGGCTCAAGCCCTACTTGGCTGGAGCCGAGTTCGTCTCCAGGACGGCAGAGCTCCAGCTCTGCTCAGAGGCCCGATCTGGCAGAGTTCCTGGCGCGAGGCTGCTCTGCCCTGGGCGAGCCTTGCCCAGACTTGCCTCGCTGCTAGGCTTCCTGCCCGGAAGAAGCAGGCTGCGCGAGGCTGGGAGACGCCATTGGCCCCTTCCTGGCCTCATCTCTGCTCTTGCCATGCCTTTGCACCTAGGCCCCAGGCGTCCTTTGGGAGGGCTTAGGGGCCGGTGGCTTGCACACTGCCAAGGGCTCCAGGAGGAAGAGCTCTGTGCCAGGGAAAGGAAGGGCTAGTGCAGGGCACCTCCAGCAGTTGCTTGGCCGCCCAGACTCAGCGCCAAACGGAGTGCACCAGGCTCCCAGGGCCCCTGGCTGGGGTCTGCAGCCCCGCACACCTGGAGGCTGACTCCCTGGGCGCCCAGCAGCTGCCTCACACACGTAGCTTCCCTAGCGCTCTCCTCCCCAGCAGAGACGTGTGCAGCTGGTTGGGGCCTGGCCCTGCGTGTATGGGCTCCCGCCCACAGCCCCAGCTCAGGGCAAGCAGCCCCTGAGCCAAGACCTGCATGAGTCGCTGAGCGCCCCCACCTGGAAGCCAAGTGAACAGCTGGCGGGGAGCCGAGCCCCTTCGAGGGAAGAAGAGGCAGCCCAGCCTCGTTTGGCTCAAGCCCTATTTGGCTGGAGCCGAGTGCGCCTCCAGGACGGCAGATCTCCAGCTCTGCTCAGAGGCCCGATCAAGCAGAGTTTCTGGCGCGAGGCTGCTCTGCCCTGGGCGAGCCTTGCCCAGACTTGCCTCGATGCTAGGCTTCCTGCCCAGGAAGGAGCAGGCTGCGCGAGGCTGGGAGACGCCCTTGGCCCCTTCCTTGTCTCATCTCTGCTCTTGCCTTGCCTTTGTACCTAGGCCCCTGGCGTCCTTTGGGAGGGCTTAGGGGCCGGTGGATTGCACACTGCCAAGGGCCTCAGCAGGAAGAGCTCTGTGCCAGCGAAAGGAAGGGTTAGAGCAGGGCTCCTCCAGCGGTTGCTTGGCCGCCCAGACTGAGCGCCCCACGGAGTGCACCAGGCTCCCAGGGCCCCTGGCTGGGGTCTGCAACCCCGCACACCCGGAGGCTGACTCCCTGGGCGCCCAGCAGCTGCCTCACACACGTAGCTTCCCTAGCGCTCTCCTCCCCAGCAGAGACGTGTGCAGCTGGTTGGGGCCTGCCCCTGCGTGCCTGGGCTCCCGGCCACAGCCCCAGCTCAGGGCAAGCAGCCCCTGAGCCAAGACCTGCAGGAGGCGCAGAGCGCCCCCACCTGGAAGCCGAGTGAACAGCTGGCGGGGAGGTGATCCTCCTAGAGGGAAGAAGAGGCAGCCCAGCCTCGTTTGGCTCAAGCCCTACTTGGCTGGAGCCGAGTGCGCCTCCAGGATGGCAGAGCTCCAGCTCTGCTCAGAGGCCCGATAAGGCAGAGTTGCTGGCGCGAGGCTGCTCTGCCCTGGGCGAGCCTTTCCCAGACTAGCCTCGCTGCTAGGCTTCCTGCCCGGAAGAAGCAGGCTGCGCGAGGCTGGGAGACGCCACTGGCGCCTTTCTGGCCTCAACTCCGCTCCTGCCTTGCCTTTGCACCTAGGCCCCAGGCGTCCTTTGGAGGGCTTAGGGGCCGGTGGCTTGCACACTGCCAAGGGCTCAAGCAGGAAGAGCTCTGTGCGAGGGAAGAGAAGGGCAGTGCAGGGCTCCTCCAGCGGTTGCTTGGCCGCCCAGACTCAGCGCCGCACGGAGTGCACCAGGCTCCCAGGGCCCCTGGCTGGGGTCTGCAGCCCCGCACACCGGGAGGCTGACTCCCTGGGCGCCCAGCAGCTGCCTCACACACGTAGATTCCCTAGCGCTCTCCTCCCCAGCAGAGACGTGTGCAGCTGGTTGGGGCCTGGCCCTGCGTGTATGGGCTCCCGCCCACAGCCCCAGCTCAGGGCAAGCAGCCCCTGAGCCAGGACCTGCAGGACGCGCAGAGCGCCCCCACCTGGAAACCGAGTGAACAGCTGGCGGGGAGGTGATCCTCCTAGAGGGAAGAAGAGGCAGCCCAGCCTCGTTTGGCTCAAGCCCTACTTGGCTGGAGCCGAGAGCGCCTCCAGGACGGCAGAGCTCCAGCTCGGCTCAGAGGCCCGATCTGGCAGAGTTGCTGGCGCGAGGCTGCTCTGCCCTGGGCGAGCCTTGCCCAGACTTGCCTCGCTGCTAGGCTTCCTGCCCGGAAGGAGCCTGCTGCGCGAGGCTGGGACACGCCACTGGCGCCTTCCTGGCCTCATTTCCGCTCCTGCCTTGCCTTTGCACCTAGGCCCCAGGCGTCCTTAGGGAGGGCTTAGGAGCCGGTGGCTTGCACACTGCCAAGGGTTCCAGCAGGGAGAGCTCTGTGAGAGGGAAGGAAAGGCAAGTGCAGGGCACCTCCAGCGGTTTCTTGGCCGCCCAGACTCAGTGCCGAACGGAGTGCACCATCCTCCCAGGGCCCCTGGCTGGGGTCTGCAGCCCCGCACACCCGGAGGCTGACTCCCTGGGCGCCCAGCAGCTGCCTCACACACGTAGCTTCCCTAGCGCTCTCCTCCCCAGCAGAGACGTGTGCAGCTGGTTGGGGCCTGGCCCTGCGTGCCTGGGCTCCCGCCCACAGCCCCAGCTCCGGGCAAGGAGCCCCTGAGCCAAGAATAGCTAGAGGCGCAGTGCGCCCCCACCTGGAAGCCGAGTGAACAGCTGGCGGGGAGGCGAGCCTCCTCGAGGGAAGAAGAGGCCGCCCAGCCTCCTTTGGCTCAAGCCCTACTTGGCTGGAGCCGAGTGTGCCTCCAGGACGGCAGAGCTCCAGCTCTGCTCAGAGGCCCGATATGGCAGAATTGCTGGCGCGAGGCTGCTCTGCCCTGGGCGAGCCTTGCCCAGACTTGACTCGCTGCTGGTCCTCCTGCCCAGGAAGGAGCAGGCTGCGCGAGGCTGGGAGTCGCCACTGGCGACTGCCTGATCTCAGCTCGGCTCCCCCCTCGCCTTTGCACCTAGGCCCCAGGCGTCCTTTGGGAGGGCTTAGGGGCCGGTGGCTTGCACACTGCCAAGGGCTTCAGCAGGAAGAACTCTGTGCCAAGGAAAGGAAGGGCTAGTGCAGGGCTCCGCCAGAGGTTGCTTGGCCGCACAGACTCAGTGCTGCACGGAGTGCAACAGGCTCCCAGGGCCCCTGGCTGGGGTCTGCAGCCCCGCACACCTGGAGGCTGACTCCCTGGGCGCCCAGCAGCTGCCTCACACACGTAGCTTCCCTAGCGCTCTCCTCCCCAGCAGAGACGTGTGCAGCTGGTGGGGGCCTGCCCCTGGGTGCCTGGGCCCCGGCCCACAGCCCCAGCTCAGGACAAGCAGCCCCTGAGCGAAGACCTGCATGAGTCGCTGAGCGCCCCCACCTGGAAGCCGAGTGAACAACTGGCGGGGAGCCGAGCCCCTTCGAGGGAAGAAGAGGCAGCCCAGCCTCGTTTGGCTCAAGCCCTACTTGGCTGGAGCCGAGTCCGCCTCCAGGACGGCAGAGCTCCAGCTCTGCTCAGAGGCCCGATCAAGCAGAGTTGCTGGCGCGAGGCTGCTCTGCCCTGGGCGAGCCTTGCCCAGACTTGCCTCGCTGCTAGGCTTCCTGCCCGGAAGAAGCAGGCTGCGCGAGGCTGGGAGACGCCATTGGCCCCTTCCTGGCCTCATCTCTGCTCTTGCCATGCCTTTGCACCTAGGCCCCAGGCGTCCTTTGGGAGGGCTTAGGGGCCGGTGGCTTGCACACTGCCAAGGGCTCCAGGAGGAAGAGCTCTGTGCCAGGGAAAGGAAGGGCTAGTGCAGGGCACCTCCAGCAGTTGCTTGGCCGCCCAGACACAGCGCCAAACGGAGTGCACCAGGCTCCCAGGGCCCCTGGCTGGGGTCTGCAGCCCCGCACACCCGGAGGCTGACTCCCTGGGCGCCCAGCAGCTGCCTCACACACGTAGCTTCCCTAGCGCTCTCCTCCCCAGCAGAGACGTGTGCAGCTGGTTGGGGCCTGGCCCTGCGTGTATGGGCTCCCGCCCACAGCCCCAGCTCAGGGCAAGCAGCCCCTGAGCGAAGACCTGCATGAGTCGCTGAGCCTCCCCACCTGGAAGCCGAATGAACAGCTGGCGGCGAGGCGAGCCCCCTCGAGGGAAGAAGAGGCAGCCCAGCCTCGTTTGGCTCAAGCCCTACTTGGCTGAGGCCGAGTGCGCCTCCAGGATGGCAGAGCTCCAGCTCTGCTCAGAGGCCCGATAAGGCAGAGTTGCTGGCGCGAGGCTGCTCTGCCCTGGGCGAGCCTTTCCCAGACTACCCTCGCTGCTAGGCTTCCTGCCCGGAAGAAGCAGGCTGCGCGAGGCTGGGAAACGCCACTGGCGCCTTCCTAGCCGCAGCTCCACTCCTGCCTTGCCTTTGAACCTAGGCCCCTGGCTTCCTTTGGAAGGGCTTAGGGGCCGGTGTCTTGCACACTGCCAAGGGCTCCAGGAGGAAGAGCTCTGTGCCAGGGAAAGGAAGGGCTAGTGCAGGGCACCTCCAGCGGTTGCTTGGACGCCCAGACTCAGCGCCGCACGGAGTGCACCAGGCTCCCAGGGCCCCTGGCTGGGATCTGCAGGCCCGCACACCCGGAGGCTGACTCCCTGGGCGCCCAGCTGCTGCCTCACAACGTAGCTTCCCTAGAGCTCTCCTCCCCAGCAGAGACGTGTGCAGCTGGTTGGGGCCTGCCCCTGAGTGCCTGGGCTCCCGCCCACAGCCCCAGCTCAGGGCAAGCAGCCCCTGAGCGAAGACCTGCACGAGTCGCTGAGCCTCCCCCACTGGAAGCCGAATGAACAGCTGGCGGCGAGGCAAGCCCCCTCGAGGGAAGAAGAGGCACCCCAGCCTCGTTTGGCTCAAGCCCTACTTGGCTGGAGCCGAGAGCGCCTCCAGGACGGCAGAGCTCCAGCTCTGCTCAGAGGCCCGATCTGGCAGAGTCGCTGGCGCGAGGCTGCTCTGCCCTGGGCGAGCCTTGTCCAGACTTGCCTCGCTGCTAGGCTTCCTGCCCAGGAAGGAGCAGGCTGCGCGAGGCTGGGAGACGCCATTGGCCCCTTCCTGGCCTCATCTCTGCTCTTGCGTTGCCTTTGCACCTAGGCCCCTGGCGTCCTTTGGGAGGGCTTAGGGGCCGGTGGCTTGCACACTGCCAAGGGCCTCAGCAGGAAGAGCTCTGTGCCAGGGAAAGGAAGGGCTAGAGCAGGGCTCCTCCAGCGGTTGCTTGGCCGCCCAGACTCAGCGCCCCACGGAGTGCACCAGGCTCCCAGGGCCCCTGGCTGGTGTCTGCAACCCCGCACACCCGGAGGCTGACTCCCTGGGCGCCCAGCAGCTGCCTCACACACGTAGCTTCCCTAGCGCTCTCCTCCCCAGCAGAGACGTGTGCAGCTGGTTGGGGCCTGCCCTTGCGTGCCTGGGCTCCCGCCCACAGCCCCAGCTCAGGGCAAGCAGGCCCTGAGCCAAGACCTGCAGGAGGTGCAGAGCGCCCCCACCTGGAAGCCGAGTGAACAGCTGGCGGGGAGGTGAGCCTCCTAGAGGGAAGAAGAGGCAGCCCAGCCTCGTTTGGCTCAAGCCCTACTTGGCTGGAGCCGAGTGCCCCTCCAGGTCAGCAGAGCTCCAGCTCTGCTCAGAGGCCAGATCTGGCAGAGTTGCTGGCGCGAGGCTGCTCTGCCCTGGGCGAGCCTTGCCCAGACATGCCTCTCTGATAGGCTTCGTGCCCGGAAGGAGCCTGCTGCGCGAGGCTGGGACTCGCCACTGGCGCCTTCCTGGCTGCAGCTCCGCTCCTGCCTTGCATTTGAACCTAGGCCCCAGGCGTCCTTTGGGGGGGCTTAGGGGCCGGTGGCTTGCACAATGCCAAGGGCTCAAGCAGGAAGAGCTCTGTGCGAGGGAAGAGAAGAGCAGTGCAGGGCTTCTGCAGCGGTTGCTTAGCCGCCCAGACTCAGCGCCGCACGAGTGCACGAGCCTCCCAGGGCCCGTGGCTCTTGTCTGCAGCCCCGCACACCCGGAGGCTGACCCCCTGGGCGCCCAGCAGCCGCCTCACACACGTAGCTTCCCTATCGCTCTCCTCCCCATCAGAGACGTGTGCAGCTGGTTGGGGCCTGGCCCTGCGTTCCTGGGCTCCCGCCCACAGCCCCCGCTCAGGGCAAGCAGCCCCTGAGCCAAGACCTGCACGAGTCGCTGAGCGCCCCCACCTGGAAGCCGAGTGAACAGCTGGCGGGGAGGCGAGCCCCCTCGAGGGAAGAAGAGGCAGCCCAGCCTCGTTTGGCTCAAGCCCTACTTGGCTGGAGCCGAGTGCCCCTCCAGGTCAGCAGAGCTCCAGCTCTGCTCAGAGGCCAGATCTGGCAGAGTTGCTGGCGCGTGGCTGCTCTGGCCTGGGCGAAACTTGCCCAGAATTGCCTCGCTGCTAGACTTCCTGCCCAGGAAGGAGCAGGCTGCGCGAGGCTGGGAGACGCCACTGCGCTTTCCTGGCCTCAGCTCCGCTCCTGCCTTGGCTTTGCACCTAGGCCCCAGGCGTCCTTAGGGAGGGCTTAGGGGCCGGTGGCTTGCACACTGCCAAGGGCTGAAGCAGGAAGAGAACTGTGCGAGGGAAGAGAAGGGCAGTGCAGGGCTCCTTCAGTGGTTGCTTGGCCGCCAAGTCTCAGCGCCGCACGGAGTGCACCAGGCTCCCAGGGCCCCTGGCTTGGGTCTGCAGCCCCGCACACCCGGAGGCTGACTCCCTGGGCGCCCAGCAGCTGCCTCACACACGTAGCTTCCCTAGCGCTCTCCTCCCCAGCAGAGACGTGTTCTGCTGGTTGGGGCCTGCCCCTGTGTGCCTGGGCTCCCGCCCACAGCCCCAGCTCAGGGCAAACAGCCCCTTAGCCAAGACCTGCAGGAGGCGCAGAGCGCCCCCACCTGGAAGCCGAGTGAACAGCTGGCGGGGAGGCGAGCCTCCTCGAGGGAAGAAGAGGCAGCCCAGCCTCGTTTGGCTCAAGCCCTACTTGGCTGCAGCCGAGTGCGCCTCCAGGACGGCAGAGCTCCAGCTCTGCTCAGAGGCCCGATCTGGCAGAGTTGCTGGCGCGAGGCTGCTCTGACCTGGGCGAGCCTTGCCCAGACTTGCCTCGCTGCTAGGCTTCCTGCCCGGAGAAGCAGGCTGCGCGAGGCTAGGAGACGCCACTGGCGCCTTCCTGGCCTCAGCTCCGCTCCTGCCTTGCCTTTGGACCTAGGCCCCAGGAGTCTTTTGGGAGGGCTTAGGGGCTGGTGGCTTGCAGACTGCCAAGGGCTTCAGCAGGAAGAACTCTGTGCGAGGGAAGGGAAGTGTTAGTGCAGGGCTCCTTCAGCGGTTGCTTGGCCGCCCAGACTCAGCCCCGCACGGAGTGCACCAGCCTCCCAGGGCCCCTGGGTGGGGTCTGCAGCCCCGCACACCCGGAGGCTGACTCCCTGGGCGCCCAGCAGCTGCCTCACACACGTAGCTTCCCTAGCGCTCTCCTCCCCAGCAGAGACGTGTGCAGCTGTTTGGGGCCTGCCCCTGCGTCCCTGGGCACCCGCCCACAGCCCCAGCTCAAGACAAGCAGCCCCTGAGCCAGGACCTGCAGGACGCGCAGAGCGCCTCCACCTGGAAGCCGAGTGAACAGCTGGCGGGGAGGCGAGCCTCCTCGAGGGAAGAAGAGGCAGCCCAGCCTCGTTTGGCTCAAGCCCTACTTGGCTGGAGCCGAGTGCGCCTCCAGGACGGCAGAGCTCCAGCTCTGCTCAGAGGCCCGATCTGGCAGAGTTGCTGGCGCGAGGCTGCTCTGCCCTGGGCGAGCCTTGCCCAGACTTTCCTCGCTGCTAGGCTTCTTGCCTGGAAGAAGCAGGCTGCGCGAGGCTGGGAGACGCCACTGGTGCCTTCCTGGCTTCAGCTCCCCTCGCTCCTTGCCTTTGCACCTAGGCCCTAGGCGTCCTTTGGGAGGGCTTACGGGCCGGTGGCTTGCACACTGCCAAGGGCTCCAGCACGAAGAGCTCTGTGCCCGGGAAAGGAAGAGATAGTGCAGGGCTCCTTCAGCGGTTGCTTGGCCGCCCAGACTCAGCGCCGAACGGAGTGCACCAGCCTCCCAGGGCCCGTGGCTCTTGTCTGCAGCCCCGCACACCCAGAGGCTGACTCCCTGGGCGCCCAGCAGCTGCCTCACGTAGCTTCCCTAGGACTCTCCTCCCCAGCAGAGACGTGTGCAGCTGGTTGGGGCCTGCCCCTGCGTGCCTGGGCTCCCACCCACAGCCCCAGCTCAGGGCAAGCAGCCCCTGAGCCAAGACCTGCAGGGGGCGCAGAGCGCCCCCATCTGGTAGCCGAGTGAAGAACTGGCCCGGAGGCGAGCCTCCTCGAGGGAAGAAGAGGCAGCCCAGCCTCGTTTGGCTCAAGCCCTACTTGGCTGGAGCCGAGTGCGCCTCCAGGATGGCAGAGCTCCAGCTCTGCTCAGAGGCCCGATCTGGCAGAGTTGCTGGCGCGAGGCTGCTCTGCCCTGGGCGAGCCTTGCCCAGACTTTCCTCGCTGCTAGGCTTCCTGCCCGGAAGAAGCAGGCTGCGCGAGGCTGGGAGACGCCACTGGGGCCTTCCTGGCCTCAGCTCCGCTCCTGCCTTGCCTTTGCACCTAGGCCCCAGGCGTCCTTTGGGAGGGCTTAGGGGCCGGTGGCTTGCACAATGCCAAGGACTCCAGCAGGCAGAGCTCTGTGCGAGGGAATAGAAGGGCAGTGCAGGGCTCCTCCAGCAGTTGCTTGGCCGCCCAGACTCAGCGCCGCACGGAGTGCACCAGGCTCCCAGGGCCCCTGGCTGGGGTCGGCAGCCCCGCACATCCGGAGGCTGACCCCCTGGGCGCCCAGCAGCTGCCTCACACACGTAGCTTCCCTAGGGCTCTCCTCCCCTGCAGAGACGTGTGCAGCTGGTGGGGGCCTGCCCCTGCGGGCCTGGGCTCCCGCCCACAGCCCCAGCTCAGGGCAAGCAGCCCCTGAGCCAAGACCTGCAGGAGGCGCAGAGCGCCCCCACCTGGAAGCCGAGTGAAGAGCTGACGGGGAGGCGAGCCTCCTCGACGGAAGAAGAGGCAGCCCAGCCTCGTTTGGCTCAAGCCCTACTTGGCTGGAGCCGAGTGCGCCTCCAGGACGGCAGAGCTCCAGCTCTGCACAGAGGCCCAATCTGGCAGAGTTGCTGGCGCGAGGCTGCTCTGCCCTGGGCGAGCCTTGCCCAGACTTGCCTCGCTGCTAGGCTTCCTGCCCGGAAGAAGCAGGCTGCGCGAGGCTGGGAGACGCCACTGGCGCCTTCCTGGCCTCAGCTCCGCTCCTGCCTTGCCTTTGCACCTAGGCCCCAGGCGTCCTTTGGGAGGGCTTATGGGCCGGTGGCTTGCACACTGCGAAGGGCTCAAGCAGGAAAAGCTCTGTGCGAGGGAAGAGAAGGGCAGTGCAGGGCTCCTCCAGCGGTTGCTTGGCCGCCAAGACTCAGCGCCGCACGGAGTGCACCAGGATCCCAGGGCCCCTGGCTGGGGACTGCAACCCCGCACACCCGGAGGCTGACCCCCTGGGCGCCCAGCAGCTGCCTCACACACGTAGCTTCCCTAGCGCTCTCCTCCCCAGCAGAGACGTGTGCAGCTGGTTGGGGCCTGCCCCTGCGTGCCTGGGCTCCCGCCCACAGCCCCAGCTCAGGGCAAGCAGCCCCTGAGCCAAGACCTGCACGAGTCGCTGAGCGCCCCCACCTGGAAGCCGAGTGAACAGCTCGCGGGGAGGCGAGACCCCTCGAGGGAAGAAGAGGCAGCCCAGCCTCGTTTGGCTCAAGCCCTACTTGGCTGGAGGCGAGTGCGCCTCCAGGTCGGAAGAGCTCCAGCTCTGCTCAGAGGCCCGATCTGACAGAGTTGCTGGTGTGAGGCTGCTCTGCCCTGGGCAAGCCTTGCCCAGACTTGCCTCGCTGCTAGGCTTCCTGCCCAGAAAGGAGCCGGCTGCGCGAGGCTGGGATTCGCCACTGGCGGCTTCCTGGCCGCAGCTGCGCTCCTGCCTCGCCTTTGAACCTAGGCCCCTGGATTCCTTTGGAAGGGCTTAGGGGCCGGTGTCTTGCACACTGCCAAGGGCTCCAGGAGGAAGAACTCTGTGCCAGGGAAAGGAAGGGCTAGTGCAGGGCTCCTTCAGCGGTTGCTTGGCCGAACAGACTCAGCGCCAAACGGAGTGCACCAGGCTCCCAGGGCCCCTGGCTGGGGTCTGCAGCCCCGCACACCCGGAGGCTGACTCCCTGGGCTCCCAGCAGCTGCCTCACACACGTAGCTTCCCTAGCGCTCTCCTCCCCAGCAGAGAGGTGTGCAGCTGGTTGGGGCCTGCCCCTGAGTGCCTGGGCTCCCGCCCACAGCCCCAGCTCAGGGCAAGCAGCCCCTGAGCCAAGACCTGCAGGAGGCGCAGTGCGCCCCGACCTGGAAGCCGAGTGAAGAGCTGGCAGGGAGGCCAGCCTCCTCGAGGGAAGAATAGGCAGCCCAGCCTCGTTTGGCTCAAGCCCTACTTGGCTGGAGCCGAGTGCGCCTCCAGGACGGCAGAGCTCCAGCTCTGCTCAGAGGCCCGATCTGGCAGAGTTGCTGGCGCGAGGCTGGTCTGCCCTGGGCGAGCCTTGCCCAGACTTTCCTCGCTGCTAGGCTTCCTGCTCGGAAGAAGCAGGCTGCGCGAGGCTGGGAGACGCCATTGGCCCCTTCCTGGCCTCAGCTCTGCCCCTGCCTTGCCTTTGCACCTAGGCCCCAGGTCCTTAGGGAGGGCTTAGGGGCCAGTGGCTTGCACACTGCAAAGGGTTCCAGCAGGGGGAGCTCTGTGAGAGGGAAGGAAAGGCAAGTGCAGGGCACCCCCAGCGGTTGCTTGGCCGCCCAGACTCAGCGCCGAACGGAGTGCACCAGCCTCCCAGGGCACGTGGCTCTTGTCTGCAGCTCCCCACACCCGGAGGCTGACTCCCTGGGCGCCCAGCAGCTGCCACACACACGTAGCTTCCCTAGCGCTCTCCTCCCCAGTAGAGACGTGTGCAGCTGGTTGGGGCCTGCCCCTGAGTGCCTGGGCTCCCGCCCACAGCCCCAGCTCATGGCAAGCAGCCCCTGAGCCAAGACCTGCAGGAGGCGCAGAGCGCCCCCACCTGGAAGCCGAGTGAACAGCTGGCGGGGAGGCGAGCCTCCTCGAGGGAAGA
The DNA here is from genome assembly GCF_042477335.2 of Ovis canadensis. Classification (NCBI taxonomy): domain Eukaryota; kingdom Metazoa; phylum Chordata; class Mammalia; order Artiodactyla; family Bovidae; genus Ovis; species Ovis canadensis. The sequence goes on from NC_091253.1 coordinate 901,368, forward strand.
AGAGGCAGCCCAGCCTCGTTTGGCTCAAGCCCTACTTGGCTGGAGCCGAGTGCGCCTCCAGGACGGCAGAGCTCCAGCTCTGCTCAGAGGCCCGATCTGGCAGAGTTGCTGGCACGAGGCTGCTCTGCCCCGGGCGAGCCTTGCCCAGACTTGCTTCGCTGCTAGGCTTCCTGCCCAGGAAGGAGCAGGCTGCGCGAGGCTGGGAGACGCCACTGGCGCCTTCCTGGCCTCAGCTCCGCTCCTGCCTTGCCTTTGCACCTAGGCCCCAGGCGTCCTTGGGCAGGGCTTAGGGGCCGGTGGCTGCACACTGCCAAAGGTTCCAGCAGGAAGAGCTCTGTGCGAGGGAAGGGAAGGGCCAGTGCAGGGCTCCTCCAGCGGTTGCTTGGCCGCCCAGGCTCAGCGCTGCACGGAGTGCCCCAGGCTCCCAGGGCCCCTGGCTGGGGTCTGCAGCCCCGCACACCCGGAGGCTGACTCCCTGGGCGCCCAGCATCTGCCTCACACATGTAGCTTCCCTAGCGCTCTCCTCCCCAGCAGAGAAGTGTGCAGCTGCTTGGGGCCTGGGCCTGCGTGCCTGGGCTCCCGCCCACAGCCCCAGCTCAGGGCAAGCAGCCCCTGTGCCAAGACCTGCAGGAGGCGCAGAGCGCCCCCACCTGGAAGCCGAGTGAACAGCTGGCGGGGAGGTGAGCCTCCTCGAGGGAAGAAGAGGCAGCCCAGCCTCGTTTGGCTCAAGCCCTACTTGGCTGGAGCCGAGTGCGCCTCCAGGACGGCAGAGCTCCAGCTCTGCTCAGAGGCCCGATCTGGCAGAGTTGCTGGGGCGAGGCTGCTCTGCCCTGGGCGAGCCTTGCCCAGACTTGCCTCGCTGCTAGGCTTCCTGCCCGGAGAAGCAGGCTGGGCGAGGCTAGGAGACGCCACTGGCGCCTTCCTGGCCTCAGCTCCGCTCCTGCCTTGCCTTTGCACCTAGGCCCCAAGTGTCTTTTGGGAGGGCTTAGGGGCCGGTGGCTTGCGCACTGCCAAGGGCTTCAGCAGGAAGAACTCTGTGCGAGGGAAGGGAAGTGTTAGTGCAGGGCTCCTTCAGCGGTTGCTTGGCCGCCCAGACTCAGCCCCGCACGGAGTGCACCAGCCTCCCAGGGCCCCTGGCTGGGGTCTGCAGCCCCGCACACCCGGAGGCTGACTCCCTGGGCGCCCAGCAGCTGCCTCACACACGTAGCTTCCCTAGCGCTCTCCTCCCCAGCAGAGACGTGTGCAGCTGGTTGGGGCCTGCCCCTGCGTGCCTGGGCACCCGCCCACAGCCCCAGCTCAAGACAAGCAGCCCCTGAGCCAGGACCTGCAGGACGCGCAGAGCGCCTCCACCTGGAAGCCGAGTGAACAGCTGGCGGGGAGGCGAGCCTCCTCGAGGGAAGAAGAGGCAGCCCAGCCTCGTTTGGCTCAAGCCCTACTTGGCTGGAGCCGAGTGCGCCTCCAGGACGGCAGAGCTCCAGCTCTGCTCAGAGGCCCGATCTGGCAGAGTTGCTGGCGCGAGGCTGCTCTGCCCTGGGCGAGCCTTGCCCAGACTTTCCTCGCTGCTAGGCTTCTTGCCTGGAAGAAGCAGGCTGCGCGAGGCTGGGAGACGCCACTGGTGCCTTCCTGGCCTCAGCTCCCCTCGCTCCTTGCCTTTGCACCTAGGCCCAGGCGTCCTTTGGGAGGGCTTATGGGCCGGTGGCTTGCACACTGCCAAGGGCTTCAGCAGGAAGAACTCTGTGCCAGGGAAAGGAAGGGCTAGTGCAGGGCTCCGCCAGAGGTTGCTTGGCCGCAGAGACTCAGTGCTGCACGGAGTGCAACAGGCTCCCAGGGCCCCTGCATGGGGTCTGCAGCCCCGCACACCCGGAGGCTGACTCCCTGGGCGCCCAGCAGCTGCCTCACACACGTAGCTTCCCTAGCGCTCTCCTCCCCAGCAGAGACGTGTGCAGCTGGTTGGGGCCTGGCCCAGCCTGCCGGGGTCCCGCCCACAGCCCCAGATCAGGACAAGCAGCCCCTGAGCAAAGACCTGCAGGAGACGCAGAGCGCCCCCACCTGGAAGCCAAGTGAACAGCTGGTGAGGAGGCGAGCCCCCTCGAGCGAAGAAGAGGTAGCCCAGGCTCGTTTGGCTCAAGCCCTACTTGGCTGGAGCCGAGTGCGCCTCCAGGTCGGTAGAGCTCTAGCTCTGCTCAGAGGCCCGATCTGGCAGAGTTGCTGGCGCGAGGCTGCACTGCCCTGGGCAAGCCTTGCCCAGACTTGCCTCGCTGCTAGGCTTCCTGCCCAGGAAGGAGCCGGCTGCGCGAGGCTGGGATTCGCCACTGGCGGCTTCCTGGCCGCAGCTGCGCTCCTGCCTCGCCTTTGAACCTAGGCCCCTGGCTTCCTTTGGAAGGGCTTAGGGGCCGGTGTCTTGCACACTGCCAAGGGCTCCAGCACGAAGAGCTCTGTGCCCGGGAAAGGAAGAGATAGTGCAGGGCTCCTTCAGCGGTTGCTTGGCCGCCCAGACTCAGCGCCAAACTGAGTGCACCAGGCTCCCAGGGCCCCTGGCTGGGGTCTGCAGCCCCGCACACCCAGAGGCTGACTCCCTGGGCGCCCAGCAGCTGCCTCACGTAGCTTCCCTAGCGCTCTCCTCCCCAGCAGAGACGTGTGCAGCTGGTTGGGGCCTGCCCCTGAGTGCCTGTGCTCCCGCCCACAGCCCCAGCTCAGGGCAAGCAGCCCCTGAGCCAAGACCTGCAGGAGGCGCAGTGCGCCCTGACCTGGAAGCCGAGTGAACAGCTGGCGGGGAGGCCAGCCTCCTCGAGGGAAGAAGAGGCAGCCCAGCCTCGTTTGGCTCAAGCCCTACTTGGCTGGAGCCGAGTGCGCCTCCAGGACGGCAGAGCTCCAGCTCTGCTCAGAGGCCCGAACTGGCAGAGTTGCTGGCGCGAGGCTGCTCTGCCCTGGGCGAGCCTTGCCCAGACTTGCCTCGCTGCTAGGCTTCCTGCCCGGAAGAAGCAGGCTGCGCGAGGCTGGGACACGCCACTGGCGCCTTCCTGGCCTCATTTCCGCTCCTGCCTTGCCTTTGCACCTAGGCCCCAGGCGTCCTTAGGGAGGGCTTAGGAGCCGGTGGCTTGCACACTGCCAAGGGTTCCAGCAGGGAGAGCTCTGTGAGAGGGAAGGAAAGGCAAGTGCAGGGCACCTCCAGCGGTTTCTTGGCCGCCCAGACTCAGTGCCGAACGGAGTGCACCATCCTCCCAGGGCCCCTGGCTGGGGTCTGCAGCCCCGCACACCCGGAGGCTGACTCCATGGGCGCCCAGCATCTGCCTCACACACGTAGCTTCCCTAGCGCTCTCCTCCCCAGCAAAGACCTGTGCAGCTGGTTGGGGCCTGCCCCTGCGTGCCTGGGCTCCCGTCCACAGCCCCAGCTCCGGGCAAGGAGCCCCTGAGCCAAGAATAGCTAGAGGCGCAGTGCGCCCCCACCTGGTAGCCGAGTGAACAGCTGGCGGGGAGGCGAGCCTCCTCGAGGGAAGAAGAGGCCGCCCAGCCTCCTTTGGCTCAAGCCCTACTTGGCTGGAGCCGAGTGCGCCTCCAGGACGGCAGAGCTCCAGCTCTGCTCAGAGGCCCGATATGGCAGAATTGCTGGCGCGAGGCTGCTCTGCCCTGGGCGAGCCTTGCCCAGACTTGACTCGCTGCTGGTCCTCCTGCCCAGGAAGGAGCAGGCTGCGCGAGGCTGGGAGTCGCCACTGGCGACTGCCTGACCTCAGCTCGGCTCCCCCCTCGCCTTTGCACCTAGGCCCCAGGCGTCCTTTGGGAGGGCTTAGGGGCCGGTGGCTTGCACACTGCCAAGGGCTTCAGCAGGAAGAACTCTGTGCCAAGGAAAGGAAGGGCTAGTGCAGGGCTCCGCCAGAGGTTGCTTGGCCGCACAGACTCAATGCTGCACGGAGTACAACAGGCTCCCAGGGCCCCTGGCTGGGGTCTGCAGCCCCGCACACCTGGAGGCTGACTCCCTGGGCGCCCAGCAGCTGCCTCACACACGTAGCTTCCCTAGCGCTCTCCTCCCCAGCAGAGACGTGTGCAGCTGGTGGGGGCCTGCCCCTGGGTGCCTGGGCCCCGGCCCACAGCCCCAGCTCAGGACAAGCAGCCCCTGAGCGAAGACCTGCATGAGTCGCTGAGCGCCCCCACCTGGAAGCCGAGTGAAGAGCTGGCGGGGCGGCCAGCCTCCTCGAGGGAAGAAGAGGCAGCCCAGCCTCGTTTGGCTCAAGCCCTACTTGGCTGGAGCCGAGTCCGCCTCCAGGACGGCAGAGCTCCAGCTCTGCTCAGAGGCCCGATCAAGCAGAGTTGCTGGCGCGAGGCTGCTCTGCCCTTGGCGAGCCTTGCCCAGACTTGCCTCGCTGCTAGGCTTCCTGCCCGGAAGAAGCAGGCTGCGCGAGGCTGGGAAACGCCATTGGCCCCTTCCTGGCCTCATCTCTGCTCTTGCCATGCCTTTGCACCTAGGCCCCAGGCGTCCTTTGGGAGGGCTTAGGGGCCGGTGGCTTGCACACTGCCAAGGGCTCCAGCAGGAAGAGCTCTGTGCCAGGGAAAGGAAGGGCTAGTGCAGGGCACCTCCAGCAGTTGCTTGGCCGCCCAGACACAGCGCCAAACGGAGTGCACCAGGCTCCCAGGGCCCCTGGCTGGGGTCTGCAGCCCCGCACACCCGGAGGCTGACTCCCTGGGCGCCCAGCAGCTGCCTCACACACGTAGCTTCCCTAGCGCTCTCCTCCCCAGCAGAGACGTGTGCAGCTGGTTGGGGCCTGGCCCTGCGTGTATGGGCTCCCGCCCACAGCCCCAGCTCAGGGCAAGCAGCCCCTGAGCGAAGACCTGCATGAGTCGCTGAGCCTCCCCACCTGGAAGCCGAATGAACAGCTGGCGGCGAGGCGAGCCCCCTCGAGGGAAGAAGAGGCAGCCCAGCCTCGTTTGGCTCAAGCCCTACTTGGCTGAGGCCGAGTGCGCCTCCAGGATGGCAGAGCTCCAGCTCTGCTCAGAGGCCCGATAAGGCAGAGTTGCTGGCGCGAGGCTGCTCTGCCCTGGGCGAGCCTTTCCCAGACTAGCCTCGCTGCTAGGCTTCCTGCCCGGAAGAAGCAGGCTGCGCGAGGCTGGGAAACGCCACTGGCGCCTTCCTGGCCGCAGCTCCACTCCTGCCTTGCCTTTGAACCTAGGCCCCTGGCTTCCTTTGGAAGGGCTTAGGGGCCGGTGTCTTGCACACTGCCAAGGGCTCCAGGAGGAAGAGCTCTGTGCCAGGGAAAGGAAGGGCTGGTGCAGGGCACCTCCAGCGGTTGCTTGGACGCCCAGACTCAGCGCCGCACGGAGTGCACCAGGCTCCCAGGGCCCCTGGCTGGGATCTGCAGGCCCGCACACCCGGAGGCTGACTCCCTGGGCGCCCAGCAGCTGCCTCACACACGTAGCTTCCCTAGCGCTCTCCTCCCCAGCAGAGACGTGTGCAGCTGGTTGGGGCCTGCCCCTGAGTGCCTGGGCTCCCGCCTACAGCCCCAGCTCAGGGCAAGCAGCCCCTGAGCGAAGACCTGCAGGAGTCGCTGAGCCTCCCCCCCTGGAAGCCGAATGAACAGCTGGCGGCGAGGCAAGCCCCCTCGAGGGAAGAAGAGGCACCCCAGCCTCGTTTGGCTCAAGCCCTACTTAGCTGGAGCCGAGAGCGCCTCCAGGACGGCAGAGCTCCAGCTCTGCTCAGAGGCCCGATCTGGCAGAGTTGCTGGCGCGAGGCTGCTCTGCCCTGGGCGAGCCTTGTCCAGACTTGCCTCGCAGCTAGGCTTCCTGCTCAGGAAGGAGCAGGCTGCGCGAGGCTGGGAGACGCCATTGGCCCCTTCCTGGCCTCATCTGTGCTCTTGCGTTGCCTTTGCACCTAGGCCCCTGGCGTCCTTTGGGAGGGCTTAGGGGCCGGTGGCTTGCACACTGCCAAGGGCCTCAGCAGGAAGAGCTCTGTGCCAGGGAAAGGAAGGGCTAGAGCAGGGCTCCTCCAGCGGTTGCTTGGCCGCCCAGACTCAGCGCCCCACGGAGTGCACCAGGCTCCCAGGGCCCCTGGCTGGGGTCTGCAACCCCGCACACCCGGAGGCTGACTCCCTGGGCGCCCAGCAGCTGCCTCACACACGTAGCTTCCCTAGCGCTCTCCTCCCCAGCAGAGACGTGTGCAGCTGGTTGGGGCCTGCCCTTGCGTGCCTGGGCTCCCGCCCACAGCCCCAGCTCAGGGCAAGCAGCCCCTGAGCCAAGACCTGCAGGAGGTGCAGAGCGCCCCCACCTGGAAGCCGAGTGAACAGCTGGCGGGGAGGTGAGCCTCCTAGAGGGAAGAAGAGGCAGCCCAGCCTCGTTTGGCTCAAGCCCTACTTGGCTGGAGCCGAGTGCGCCTCCAGGACGGCAGAGCTCCAGCTCTGCTCAGAGGCCCGATCTGGCAGAGTTGCTGGCACGAGGCTGCTCTGCCCTGGGCGAGCCTTGCCCAGACGTGCCTGGCTGCTAGGCTTCGTGCCCGGAAGGAGCCTGCTGCGCGAGGCTGGGACACGCCACTGGCGCCTTCCTGGCTGCAGCTCCGCTCCTGCCTTGCATTTGAACCTAGGCCCCTGGCTTCCTTTGGAAGGGCTTAGGGGCCCGTGTCTTGCACACTGCCAAGGGCTCCAGGAGGAAGAGCTCTGTGCCAGGGAAAGGAAGGGCTAGTGCAGGGCACCTCCAGCGGTTGCTTGGCTGCCCAGACTCAGCCCCGCACGGAGTGCACCAGGCTCCCAGGGCCCCTGGCTGGGGTCTGCAGCCCCGCACAACCGTACGCTGACTCCCTGGGCGCCCAACAGCTGCCTCACACACGTAGCTTCCCTAGCGCTCTCCTCCCCAGCAGAGACGTGTGCAGCTGGTTGGGGCCTGCCCCTGCGTGTCTGGGCTCCCGCCCACAGCCCCAGCTCAGGGCAAGCAGCCCCTGAGCGACGACCTGCACGAGTCGCTGAGCCTCCCCACCTGGAAGCCGAATGAACAGCTGGCGGGGAGGCGAGCCCCCTCGAGGGAAGAAGAGGCAGCCCAGCCTCGTTTGGCTCAAGCCCTACTTTGCTGGAGCTGAGTGCGCCTCCAGGATAGCAGAGCTCCAGCTCTGCTCAGAGGCCCGATAAGGCAGAGTTGCTGGCGCGAGGCTGCTCTGCCCTGGGCGAGCCTTTCCCAGAAGAGCCTCGCTGCTAGGCTTCCTGCCCGGAAGAAGCAGGCTGCGCGAGGCTGGGAGACGCCACTGGCGCCTTTCTGGCCGCAGCTCCGCTCCTGCCTTGCCTTTGCACCTAGGCCCCAGGCGTCCTTTGGAGGGCTTAGGGGCCGGTGGCTTGCACACTGCCAAGGGCTCAAGCAGGAAGAGCTCTGTGCGAGGGAAGAGAAGGGCAGTGAAGGGCTCCTCCAGCGGTTGCTTGGCCGCCCAGACTCAGCACCGCACGGAGTGCACCAGGCTCCCAGGGCCCCTGGCTGGGGTCTGCAGCTGCGCACACCCGGAGGCTGACTCCCTGGGCGCCCAGCAGCTGCCTCACACACGTAGCTTCCCTAGCGCTCTCCTAACCCAGCAGAGACGTGTGCAGCTGGTTGGGGCCTGGCCCTGCGTGTCTGGGCTCCCGCCCACAGCCCCAGCTCAGGGCAAGCAGCCCCTGAGCCAGGACCTGCAGGACGCGCAGAGCGCCTCCACCTGGAAGCCGAGTGAACAGCTGGCGGGGAGGCGAGCCTCCTCGAGGGAAGAAAAGGCAACCCAGCCTCGTTTGGCTCAAGCCCTACTTGGCTGGAGCCGAGTGCGCCTCCAGGACGGCAGAGCTCCAGCTCTGCTCAGAGGCCCGATCTGGCAGAGTTGCTGGCGCGAGGCTGCTCTGCCCTCGCCAAGCCTTGCCCAGACTTTCCTCGCTGCTAGGCTTCTTGCCTGGAAGTAGCAGGCTGCGCGAGGCTGGGAGACGCCACTGGTGCCTTCCTGGCCTCAGCTCCCCTCGCTCCTTGCCTTTGCACCTAGGCCCCAGGCGTCCTTTGGGAGGGCTTACGGGCCGGTGGCTTGCACACTGCCAAGGGCTTTAGCAGGAAGAACTCTGTGCCAGGGAAAGGAAGGGCTAGTGCAGGGCTCCGCCAGAGGTTGCTTGGCCGCACAGACTCAGTGCTGCACGGAGTGCAACAGGCTCCCAGGGCCCCTGCCTGGGGTCTGCAGCCCCGCACACCCGGAGGCTGACTCCCTGGGCGCCCAGCAGCTGCCTCACACACGTAGCTTCCCTAGCGCTCTCCTCCCCAGCAGAGACGTGTGCAGCTGGTTGGGGCCTGGCCCAGCCTGCCGGGGTCCCGCCCACAGCCCCAGATCAGGACAAGCAGCCCCTGAGCAAAGACCTGCAGGAGAAGCAGAGCGCCCCCACCTGGAAGCCGAGTGAACAGCTGGCGAGGAGGCGAGCCCCCTCGAGCGAAGAAGAGGTAGCCCAGGCTCGTTAGGCTCAAGCCCTACTTGGCTGGAGCCGAGTGCGCCTCCAGGTCGGCAGAGCTCCAGCTCTGCTCAGAGGCCCGATCTGGCAGAGTTGCTGGCGCGAGGCTGCACTGCCCTGGGCAAGCCTTGCCCAGACTTGCCTCGCTGCTAGGCTTCCTGCCCAGGAAGGAGCCGGCTGCGCGAGGCTGGGATTCGCCACTGGCGGCTTCCTGTCCGCAGCTGCGCTCCTGCCTCGCCTTTGAACCTAGGCCCCTGGCTTCCTTTGGAAGGGCTTAGGGGCCGGTGTCTTGCACACTGCCAAGGGCTCCAGCAGGAAGAGCTCTGTGCCCGGGAAAGGAAGAGATAGTGCAGGGCTTCTTCAGCGGTTGCTTGGCCGCCCAGACTCAGCGCCAAACGGAGTGCACCAGGCTCCCAGGGCCCCTGGCTGGGGTCTGCAGCCCCGCACACCCAGAGGCTGACTCCCTGGGCGCCCAGCAGCTGCCTCACGTAGCTTCCCTAGCGCTCTCCTCCCCAGCAGAGACGTGTGCAGCTGGTTGGGGCCTGCCCCTGAGTGCCTGTGCTCCCGCCCACAGCCCCAGCTCAGGGCAAGCAGCCCCTGAGCCAAGACCTGCAGGAGGCGCAGTGCGCCCCGACCTGGAAGCCGAGTGAAGAGCTGGCGGGGCGGCCAGCCTCCTCGAGGGAAGAAGAGGCAGCCCAGCCTCGTTTGGCTCAAGCCCTACTTGGCTGGAACCGAGTGCGCCTCCAGGACGGCAGAGCTCCAGCTCTGGTCAGAGGCCCGATCTGGCAGAGTTGCTGGCGCGAGGCTGCTCTGCCCTGGACGAGCCTTGCCCAGACTTTCCTCGCTGCTAGGCTTCCTGCCCGGAAGAAGCAGGCTGCGCGAGGCTGGGAGACGCCACTGGCGCCTTCCTGGCCTCAGCTCCGCTCCTGCCTTGCCTTTGCACCTAGGCCCCAGGCGTCCTTTGGGAGCGCTTAGGGGCCGGTGGCTTGCACACTGCCAAGGGCTCAAGCAGGAAGAGCTCTGTGCGAGGGAAGAGAAGGGCAGTGCAGGGCTCCTCCAGCGGTTGCTTGGCCGCCAAGACTCAGCGTCAAACGGAGTGCACCAGGCTCCCAGGGCCCCTGGTTGGGGACTGCAACCCCGCACACCCGGAGGCTGACCCCCTGGGCGCCCAGCAGCTGCCTCTCACACGTAGCTTCCCTAGCGCTCTCCTCCCCTGCAGAGACGTGTGCAGCTAGTTGGGGCCTGGCCCAGCGTGCCTGGGCACCCGCCCACAGCCCCAGCTCAGGGCAAGCAGCCCCTGAGCCAAGACCTGCACGAGTCGCTGAGCGCCCCCACCTGGAAGCCGAGTGAACAGCTCGCGGGGAGGCGAGCCCCCTCGAGGGAAGAAGAGGCAGCCCAGCCTCGTTTGGCTCAAGCCCTACTTGGCTGGAGGAGAGTGGGCCTCCAGGTCGGCAGAGCTCCAGCTCTGCTCAGAGGCCCGATCTGGCAGAGTTGCTGGCGTGAGGCTGCTCTGCCCTGCCCAAGCCTTGCCCAGACTTACCTCGCTGCTAGGCTTCCTGCCCAGGAAGGAGCCGGCTGCGCGAAGCTGGGACACGCCACTGGCGCCTTCCTGGCCTCAGCTCCGCTCCTGCCTTGCCTTTGCACCTAGGCCCCAGGCGTCCTTTGGGGGGGCTTAGGGGCCGGTGGCTTGCACAATGCCAAGGGCTCAAGCAGGAAGAGCTCTGTGCGAGGGAAGAGAAGGGCAGTGCAGGGCTTCTGCAGCGGTTGCTTAGCCGCCCAGACTCAGCGCCGCACGAGTGCACGAGCCTCCCAGGGCCCGTGGCTCTTGTCTGCAGCCCCGCACACCCGGAGGCAGACCCCCTGGGCGCCCAGCAGCCACCTCACACACGTAGCTTCCCTATCGCTCTCCTCCCCATCAGAGACGTGTGCAGCTGGTTGGGGCCTGGCCCTGCGTTCCTGGGCTCCCGCCCACAGCCCCAGCTCAGGGCAAGCAGCCCCTGAGCCAAGACCTGCACGAGTCGGTGAGCGCCCCCACCTGGAAGCCGAGTGAACAGCTGGCGGGGAGGCGAGCCCCCTCGAGGGAAGAAGAGGCAGCCCAGCCTCGTTTGGCTCAAGCCCTACTTGGCTGGAGCCGAGTGCGCCTCCAGGTCAGCAGAGCTCCAGCTCTGCTCAGAGGCCAGATCTGGCAGAGTTGCTGGCGCGTGGCTGCTCTGGCCTGGGCGAAACTTGCCCAGAATTGCCTCGCTGCTAGACTTCCTGCCCAGGAAGGAGCAGGCTGCGCGAGGCTGGGAGACGCCACTGCGCTTTCCTGGCCTCAGCTCCGCTCCTGCCTTGGCTTTGCACCTAGGCCCCAGGCGTCCTTAGGGAGGGCTTAGGGGCCGGTGGCTTGCACACTGCCAAGGGCTGAAGCAGGAAGAGAACTGTGCGAGGGAAGAGAAGGGCAGTGCAGGGCTCCTTCAGTGGTTGCTTGGCCGCCAAGACTCAGCGCCGCACGGAGTGCACCAGGCTCCCAGGGCCCCTGGCTGGGGTCTGCAGCCCCGCACACCCGGAGGCTGACTCCCTGGGCGCCCAGCAGCTGCCTCACACACGTAGCTTCCCTAGCGCTCTCCTCCCCAGCAGAGACGTGTTCTGCTGGTTGGGGCCTGCCCCTGTGTGCCTGGGCTCCCGCCCACAGCCCCAGCTCAGGGCAAACAGCCCCTTAGCCAAGACCTGCAGGAGGCGCAGAGCGCCCCCACCTGGAAGCCGAGTGAACAGCTGGCGGGGAGGCGAGCCTCCTCGAGGGAAGAAGAGGCAGCCCAGCCTCGTTTGGCTCAAGCCCTACTTGGCTGGAGCCGAGTGCGCCTCCAGGACGGCAGAGCTCCAGCTCTGCTCAGAGGCCCGATCTGGCAGAGTTGCTGGCGCGACGCTGCTCTGACCTGGGCGAGCCTTGCCCAGACTTGCCTCGCTGCTAGGCTTCCTGCCCGGAGAAGCAGGCTGCGCGAGGCTAGGAGACGCCACTGGCGCCTTCCTGGCCTCAGCTCCGCTCCTGCCTTGCCTTTGCACCTAGGCCCCAGGAGTCTTTTGGGAGGGCTTAGGGGCCGGTGGCTTGCACACTGCCAAGGGCTTCAGCAGGAAGAACTCTGTGCGAGGGAAGGGAAGTGTTAGTGCAGGGCTCCTTCAGCGGTTGCTTGGCCGCCCAGACTCAGCCCCGCACGGAGTGCACCAGCCTCCCAGGGCCCCTGGCTGGGGTCTGCAGCCCCGCACACCCGGAGGCTGACTCCCTGGGCGCCCAGCAGCTGCCTCACACACGTAGCTTCCCTAGCGCTCTCCTCCCCAGGAGAGACGTGTGCAGCTGGTTGGGGCCTGCCCCTGCGTGCCTGGGCACCCGCCCACAGCCCCAGCTCAAGACAAGCAGCCCCTCAGCCAGGACCTGCAGGACGCGCAGAGCGCCTCCACCTGGAAGCCGAGTGAACAGCTGGCGGGGAGGCGAGCCTCCTCGAGGGAAGAAGAGGCAGCCCAGCCTCGTTTGGCTCAAGCCCTACTTGGCTGGAGCCGAGTGCGCCTCCAGGACGGCAGAGCTCCAGCTCTGCTCAGAGGCCCGATCTGGCAGAGTTGCTGGCGCGAGGCTGCTCTGCCCTGGGCGAGCCTTGCCCAGACTTTCCTCGCTGCTAGGCTTCTTGCCTGGAAGAAGCAGGCTGCGCGAGGCTGGGAGACGCCACTGGTGCCTTCCTGGCTTCAGCTCGCCTCTCTCCTTTCCTTTGCACCTAGGCCCCAGGCGTCCTTTGGGAGGGCTTACGGGCCTTTGGCTTGCACACTGCCAAGGGCTTCAGCAGGAAGAACTCTGTGCCAGGGAAAGGAAGGGCTAGTGCAGGGCTCCGCCAGAGGTTGCTTGGCCGCAGAGACTCAGTGCTGCACGGAGTGCAACAGGCTCCCAGGGCCCCTGCATGGGGTCTGCAGCCCCGCACACCCGGAGGCTGACTCCCTGGGCGCCCAGCCGCTGCCTCACACACGTAGCTTCCCTAGCACTCTCCTCCCCAGCAGAGACGTGTGCAGCTGGTTGGGGCCTGGCCCAGCCTGCCGGGGTCCCGCCCACAGCCCCAGATCAGGACAAGCAGCCCCTGAGCAAAGACCTGCAGGAGACGCAGAGCGCCCCCACCTGGAAGCCAAGTGAACAGCTGGCGAGGAGGCGAGCCCCCTCGAGCGAAGAAGAGGTAGCCCAGGCTCGTTTGGCTCAAGCCCTACTTGGCTGGAGCCGAGTGCGCCTCCAGGTCGGCAGAGCTCCAGCTCTGCTCAGAGGCCCGATCTGGCAGAGTTGCTGGCGCGAGGCTGCACTGCCCTGGGCAAGCCTTGCCCAGAATTGCCTCGTTGCTAGGCTCCCTGCCCAGGAAGGAGCCGGCTGCGCGAGGCTGGGATTCGCCACTGGCGGCTTCCTGGCCGCAGCTGCGCTCCTGCCTCGCCTTTGAACCTAGGCCCCTGGCTTCCTTTGGAAGGGCTTAGGGGCCGGTGTCTTGCACACTGCCAAGGGCTCCAGCACGAAGAGCTCTGTGCCCGGGAAAGGAAGAGATAGTGCAGGGCTCCTTCAGCGGTTGCTTGGCCGCCCAGACTCAGCGCCAAACGGAGTGCACCAGGCTCCCAGGGCCCCTGGCTGGGGTCTGCAGCCCCGCACACCCAGAGGCTGACTCCCTGGGCGCCCAGCAGCTGCCTCACGTAGCTTCCCTAGCGCTCTCCTCCCCAGCAGAGACGTGTGCAGCTGGTTGGGGCCTGCCTCTGAGTGCCTGTGCTCCCGCCCACAGCCCCAGCTCAGGGCAAGCAGCCCCTGAGCCAAGACCTGCAGGAGGCGCAGTGCGCCCCGACCTGGAAGCCGAGTGAAGAGCTGGCGGGGAGGCCAGCCTCCTCGAGGGAAGAAGAGGCAGCCCAGCCTCGTTTGGCTCAAGCCCTACTTGGCTGGAGCCGAGTGCGCCTCCAGGACGGCAGAGCTCCAGCTCTGCTCAGAGGCCCGATCTGGCAGAGTTGCTGGCGCGAGGCTGCTCTGCCCTGGGCGAGCCTTGCCCAGACTTTCCTCGCTGCTAGGCTTCCTGCCCGGAAGAAGCAGGCTGCGCGAGGCTGGGAGACGCCACTGGCGCCTTCCTGGCCTCAACTCCGCTCCTGCCTTGCCTTTGCACCTAGGCCCCAGGCGTCCTTTGGGAGCGCTTAGGGGCCGGTGGCTTGCACACTGCCAAGGGCTCAAGCAGGAAGAGCTCTGTGCGAGGGAAGAGAAGGGCAGTGCAGGGCTCCTCCAGCGGTTGCTTGGCCGCCAAGACTCAGCGCCGCACGGAGTGCACCAGGCTCCCAGGGCCCCTGGTAGGGGACTGCAACCCCGCACACCCGGAGGCTGACCCCCTGGGCGCCCAGCAGCTGCCTCTCACACGTAGCTTCCCTAGCGCTCTCCTCCCCAGCAGAGACGTGTGCAGCTAGTTGGGGTCTGGCCCAGCGTGCCTGGGCACCCGCCCACAGCCCCAGCTCAGGGCAAGCAGCCCCTGAGCCAAGACCTGCACGAGTCGCTGAGCGCCCCCACCTGGAAGCCGAGTGAACAGCTCGCGGGGAGGCGAGGCCCCTCGAGGGAAGAAGAGGCAGCCCAGCCTCGTTTGGCTCAAGCCCTACTTGGCTGGAGCCGAGTGCGCCTCCAGGTCGGCAGAGCTCCAGCTCTGCTCAGAGGCCAGATCTGGCAGAGTTGCTGGCGCGAGGCTGCTCTGCCCTGCCCAAGCCTTGCCCAGACTTGCCTCGCTGCTAGGCTTCCTGCCCAGGAAGGAGCCGGCTGCGCGAGGCTGGGATTCGCCAATGGCGGCTTCCTGGCCGCAGCTGCCCTCCTGCCTCGCCTTTGAACCTAGGCCCCTGGCTTCCTTCGGAAGGGCTTATGGGCCGGTGTCTTGCACACTGCCAAGTGTTCCAGCAGGGAGAGTTCTGTGAGAGGGAAGGAAAGGCAAGTGCAGGGCACCTCCAGCGGTTGCTTGGCCGCCCGGACTCAGCGCCGAACGGAGTGCACCAGCCTCCCAGGGCCCGTGGCTCTTGTCTGCAGCCCCGCACACCCGGAGGCTGACTTCCTGGGCGCCCAGCAGCTGCCTCACACACGTAGCTTCCCTAGCGCTCTCCTCCCCAGCAGAGACGTGTGCAGCTGGTTGGGGCCTGCCCCTGCGTGCCTGGGCTCCCGCCCACAGCCCCAGCTCAGGGCAAGCAGCCCCTGAGCCAAGACCTGCAGGGGGCGCAGAGCGCCCCCATCTGGTAGCCGAGTGAAGAACTGGCCCGGAGGCGAGCCTCCTCGAGGGAAGAAGAGGCAGCCCAGCCTCGTTTGGCTCAAACCCTACTTGGCTGGAGCCGAGTGCGCCTCCAGGATGGCAGAGCTCCAGCTCTGCTCAGAGGCCCGATCTGGCAGAGTTGCTGGCGCGAGGCTGCTCTGCCCTGGGCGAGCCTTGCCCAGACTTTCCTCGCTGATAGGCTTCCTGCCCGGAAGAAGCAGGCTGCGCGAGGCTGGGAGACGCCACTGGCGCCTTCCTGGCCGCAGCTCCGCTCCTGCCTTGCCTTTGCACCTAGGCCCCAGGCGTCCTTTGGGAGGGCTTAGGGGCCGGTGGCTTGCACAATGCCAAGGACTCCAGCAGGCAGAGCTCTGTGCGAGGGAATAGAAGGGCAGTGCAGGGCTCCTCCAGCAGTTGCTTGGCCGCCCAGACTCAGCGCCGCACGGAGTGCATCAGGCTCCCAGGGCCCCTGGCTGGGGTCTGCAGCCCCGCACATCCGGAGGCTGACCCCCTGGGCGCCCAGCAGCTGCCTCACACACGTAGCTTCCCTAGGGCTCTCCTCCCCAGCAGAGACGTGTGCAGCTGGTTGGGGCCTGGCCCTGCGTTCCTGGGCTCCCGCCCACAGCCCCCGCTCAGGGCAAGCAGCCCCTGAGCCAAGACCTGCACGAGTCGCTGAGCGCCCCCACCTGGAAGCCGAGTGAACAGCTGGCGGGGAGGCGAGCCCCCTCGAGGGAAGAAGAGGCAGCCCAGCCTCGTTTGGCTCAAGCCCTACTTGGCTGGAGCCGAGTGCCCCTCCAGGTCAGCAGAGCTCCAGCTCTGCTCAGAGGCCAGATCTGGCAGAGTTGCTGGCGCGTGGCTGCTCTGGCCTGGGCGAAACTTGCCCAGAATTGCCTCGCTGCTAGGCTTCTTGCCTGGAAGAAGCAGGCTGCGCGAGGCTGGGAGACGCCACTGGTGCCTTCCTGGCTTCAGCTCCCCTCGCTCCTTGCCTTTGCACCTAGGCCCTAGGCGTCCTTTGGGAGGGCTTACGGGCCGGTGGCTTGCACACTGCCAAGGGCTCCAGCACGAAGAGCTCTGTGCCCGGGAAAGGAAGAGATAGTGCAGGGCTCCTTCAGCGGTTGCTTGGCCGCCCAGACTCAGCGCCGAACGGAGTGCACCAGCCTCCCAGGGCCCGTGGCTCTTGTCTGCAGCCCCGCACACCCAGAGGCTGACTCCCTGGGCGCCCAGCAGCTGCCTCACGTAGCTTCCCTAGGACTCTCCTCCCCAGCAGAGACGTGTGCAGCTGGTTGGGGCCTGCCCCTGCGTGCCTGGGCTCCCGCCCACAGCCCCAGCTCAGGGCAAGCAGCCCCTGAGCCAAGACCTGCAGGGGGCGCAGAGCGCCCCCATCTGGTAGCCGAGTGAAGAACTGGCCCGGAGGCGAGCCTCCTCGAGGGAAGAAGAGGCAGCCCAGCCTCGTTTGGCTCAAGCCCTACTTGGCTGGAGCCGAGTGCGCCTCCAGGATGGCAGAGCTCCAGCTCTGCTCAGAGGCCCGATCTGGCAGAGTTGCTGGCGCGAGGCTGCTCTGCCCTGGGCGAGCCTTGCCCAGACTTTCCTCGCTGCTAGGCTTCCTGCCCGGAAGAAGCAGGCTGCGCGAGGCTGGGAGACGCCACTGGGGCCTTCCTGGCCTCAGCTCCGCTCCTGCCTTGCCTTTGCACCTAGGCCCCCGGCGTCCTTTGGGAGGGCTTAGGGGCCGGTGGCTTGCACAATGCCAAGGACTCCAGCAGGCAGAGCTCTGTGCGAGGGAATAGAAGGGCAGTGCAGGGCTCCTCCAGCAGTTGCTTGGCCGCCCAGACTCAGCGCCGCACGGAGTGCACCAGGCTCCCAGGGCCCCTGGCTGGGGTCTGCAGCCCCGCACATCCGGAGGCTGACCCCCTGGGCGCCCAGCAGCTGCCTCACACACGTAGCTTCCCTAGGGCTCTCCTCCCCTGCAGAGACGTGTGCAGCTGGTGGGGGCCTGCCCCTGCGGGCCTGGGCTCCCGCCCACAGCCCCAGCTCAGGGCAAGCAGCCCCTGAGCCAAGACCTGCAGGAGGCGCAGAGCGCCCCCACCTGGAAGCCGAGTGAAGAGCTGACGGGGAGGCGAGCCTCCTCGACGGAAGAAGAGGCAGCCCAGCCTCGTTTGGCTCAAGCCCTACTTGGCTGAAGCCGAGTGCGCCTCCAGGACGGCAGAGCTCCAGCTCTGCTCAGAGGCCCAATCTGGCAGAGTTGCTGGCGCGAGGCTGCTCTGCCCTGGGCGAGCCTTGCCCAGACTTGCCTCGCTGCTAGGCTTCCTGCCCGGAAGAAGCAGGCTGCGCGAGGCTGGGAGACGCCACTGGCGCCTTCCTGGCCTCAGCTCCGCTCCTGCCTTGCCTTTGCACCTAGGCCCCAGGCGTCCTTTGGGAGGGCTTAGGGGCCGGTGGCTTGCACACTGCGAAGGGCTCAAGCAGGAAAAGCTCTGTGCGAGGGAAGAGAAGGGCAGTGCAGGGCTCCTCCAGCGGTTGCTTGGCCGCCAAGACTCAGCGCCGCACGGAGTGCACCAGGATCCCAGGGCCCCTGGCTGGGGACTGCAACCCCGGACACCCGGAGGCTGACCCCCTGGGCGCCCAGCAGCTGCCTCACACACGTAGCTTCCCTAGCGCTCTCCTCCCCAGCAGAGACGTGTGCAACTGGTTGGGGCCTGCCCCTGCGTGCCTGGGCTCCCGCCCACAGCCCCAGCTCAGGGCAAGCAGCCCCTGAGCCAAGACCTGCACGAGTCGCTGAGCGCCCCCACCTGGAAGCCGAGTGAACAGCTCGCGGGGAGGCGAGACCCCTCGAGGGAAGAAGAGGCAGCCCAGCCTCGTTTGGCTCAAGCCCTACTTGGCTGGAGGCGAGTGCGCCTCCAGGTCGGAAGTGCTCCAGCTCTGCTCAGAGGCCCGATCTGGCAGAGTTGCTGGCGTGAGGCTGCTCTGCCCTGGGCAAGCCTTGCCCAGACTTGCCTCGCTGCTAGGCTTCCTGCCCAGAAAGGAGCCGGCTGCGCGAGGCTGGGATTCGCCACTGGCGGCTTCCTGGCCGCAGCTGCGCTCCTGCCTCGCCTTTGAACCTAGGCCCCTGGATTCCTTTGGAAGGGCTTAGGGGCCGGTGTCTTGCACACTGCCAAGGGCTCCAGGAGGAAGAACTCTGTGCCAGGGAAAGGAAGGGCTAGTGCAGGGCTCCTTCAGCGGTTGCTTGGCCGAACAGACTCAGCGCCAAACGGAGTGCACCAGGCTCCCAGGGCCCCTGGCTGGGGTCTGCAGCCCCGCACACCCGGAGGCTGACTCCCTGGGCTCCCAGCAGCTGCCTCACACACGTACCTTCCCTAGCGCTCTCCTCCCCAGCAGAGACGTGTGCAACTGGTTGGGGCCTGCCCCTGAGTGCCTGGGCTCCCGCCCACAGCCCCAGCTCAGGGCAAGCAGCCCCTGAGCCAAGACCTGCAGGAGGCGCAGTGCGCCCCGACCTGGAAGCCGAGTGAAGAGCTGGCAGGGAGGCCAGCCTCCTCGAGGGAAGAATAGGCAGCCCAGCCTCGTTTGGCTCAAGCCCTACTTGGCTGGAGCCGAGTGCGCCTCCAGGACGGCAGAGCTCCAGCTCTGCTCAGAGGCCCGATCTGGCAGAGTTGCTGGCGCGAGGCTGGTCTGCCCTGGGCGAGCCTTGCCCAGACTTTCCTCGCTGCTAGGCTTCCTGCTCGGAAGAAGCAGGCTGCGCGAGGCTGGGAGACGCCATTGGCCCCTTCCTGGCCTCAGCTCTGCCCCTGCCTTGCCTTTGCACCTAGGCCCCAGGTCCTTAGGGAGGGCTTAGGGGCCAGTGGCTTGCACACTGCAAAGGGTTCCAGCAGGGGGAGCTCTGTGAGAGGGAAGGAAAGGCAAGTGCAGGGCACCTCCAGCGGTTGCTTGGCCGCCCAGACTCAGCGCCGAACGGAGTGCACCAGCCTCCCAGGGCACGTGGCTCTTGTCTGCAGCTCCCCACACACGGAGGCTGACTCCCTGGGCGCCCAGCAGCTGCCTCACACACGTAGCTTCCCTAGCGCTCTCCTCCCCAGTAGAGACGTGTGCAGCTGGTTGGGGCCTGCCCCTGAGTGCCTGGGCTCCCGCCCACAGCCCCAGCTCATGGCAAGCAGCCCCTGAGCCAAGACCTGCAGGAGGCGCAGAGCGCCCCCACCTGGAAGCCGAGTGAACAGCTGGCGGGGAGGCGAGCCTCCTCGAGGGAAGAAGAGGCAGCCCAGCCTCGTTTGGCTCAAGCCCTACTTGGCTGGAGCCGAGTGCGCCTCCAGGACGGCAGAGCTCCAGCTCTGCTCAGAGGCCCGATCTGGCAGAGTTGCTGGCACGAGGCTGCTCTGCCCCGGGCGAGCCTTACCCAGACTTGCTTCGCTGCTAGGCTTCCTGCCCAGGAAGGAGCAGGCTGCGCGAGGCTGGGAGACGCCACTGGCGCCTTCCTGGCCTCAGCTCCGCTCCTGCCTTGCCTTTGCACCTAGGCCCCAGGCGTCCTTGGGCAGGGCTTAGGGGCCGGTGGCTGCACACTGCCAAAGGTTCCAGCAGGAAGAGCTCTGTGCGAGGGAAGGGAAGGGCCAGTGCAGGGCTCCTCCAGCGGTTGCTTGGCCGCCCAGGCTCAGCGCTGCACGGAGTGCCCCAGGCTCCCAGGGCCCCTGGCTGGGGTCTGCAGCCCCGCACACCCGGAGGCTGACTCCCTGGGCGCCCAGCATCTGCCTCACACACGTAGCTTCCCTAGCGCTCTCCTCCCCAGCAGAGAAGTGTGCAGCTGCTTGGGGCCTGGGCCTGCGTGCCTGGGCTCCCGCCCACAGCCCCAGCTCAGGGCAAGCAGCCCCTGTGCCAAGACCTGCAGGAGGCGCAGAGCGCCCCCACCTGGAAGCCGAGTGAACAGCTGGCGGGGAGGTGAGCCTCCTCGAGGGAAGAAGAGGCAGCCCAGCCTCGTTTGGCTCAAGCCCTACTTGGCTGGAGCCGAGTGCACCTCCAGGACGGCAGAGCTCCAGCTCTGCTCAGAGGCCCGATCTGGCAGAGTTGCTGGGGCGAGGCTGCTCTGCCCTGGGCGAGCCTTGCCCAGACTTGCCTCGCTGCTAGGCTTCCTGCCCGGAGAAGCAGGCTGGGCGAGGCTAGGAGACGCCACTGGCGCCTTCCTGGCCTCAGCTCCGCTCCTGCCTTGCCTTTGCACCTAGGCCCCAAGAGTCTTTTGGGAGGGCTTAGGGGCCGGTGGCTTGCGCACTGCCAAGGGCTTCAGCAGGAAGAACTCTGTGCGAGGGAAGGGAAGTGTTAGTGCAGGGCTCCTTCAGCGGTTGCTTGGCCGCCCAGACTCAGCCCCGCACGGAGTGCACCAGCCTCCCAGGGCCCCTGGCTGGGGTCTGCAGCCCCGCACACCCGGAGGCTGACTCCCTGGGCGCCCAGCAGCTGCCTCACACACGTAGCTTCCCTAGCGCTCTCCTCCCCAGCAGAGACGTGTGCAGCTGGTTGGGGCCTGCCCCTGCGTGCCTGGGCACCCGCCCACAGCCCCAGCTCAAGACAAGCAGCCCCTGAGCCAGGACCTGCAGGACGCGCAGAGCGCCTCCACCTGGAAGCCGAGTGAACAGCTGGCGGGGAGGCGAGCCTCCTCGAGGGAAGAAGAGGCAGCCCAGCCTCGTTTGGCTCAAGCCCTACTTGGCTGGAGCCGAGTGCGCCTCCAGGACGGCAGAGCTCCAGCTCTGCTCAGAGGCCCGATCTGGCAGAGTTGCTGGCGCGAGGCTGCTCTGCCCTGGGCGAGCCTTGCCCAGACTTTCCTCGCTGCTAGGCTTCTTGCCTGGAAGAAGCAGGCTGCGCGAGGCTGGGAGACGCCACTGGTGCCTTCCTGGCCTCAGCTCCCCTCGCTCCTTGCCTTTGCACCTAGGCCCAGGCGTCCTTTGGGAGGGCTTATGGGCCGGTGGCTTGCACACTGCCAAGGGCTTCAGCAGGAAGAACTCTGTGCCAGGGAAAGGAAGGGCTAGTGCAGGGCTCCGCCAGAGGTTGCTTGGCCGCAGAGACTCAGTGCTGCACGGAGTGCAACAGGCTCCCAGGGCCCCTGCATGGGGTCTGCAGCCCCGCACACCCGGAGGCTGACTCCCTGGGCGCCCAGCAGCTGCCTCACACACGTAGCTTCCCTAGCGCTCTCCTCCCCAGCAGAGACGTGTGCAGCTGGTTGGGGCCTGGCCCAGCCTGCCGGGGTCCCGCCCACAGCCCCAGATCAGGACAAGCAGCCCCTGAGCAAAGACCTGCAGGAGACGCAGAGCGCCCCCACCTGGAAGCCAAGTGAACAGCTGGTGAGGAGGCGAGCCCCCTCGAGCGAAGAAGAGGTAGCCCAGGCTCGTTTGGCTCAAGCCCTACTTGGCTGGAGCCGAGTGCGCCTCCAGGTCGGTAGAGCTCTAGCTCTGCTCAGAGGCCCGATCTGGCAGAGTTGCTGGCGCGAGGCTGCACTGCCCTGGGCAAGCCTTGCCCAGACTTGCCTCGCTGCTAGGCTTCCTGCCCAGGAAGGAGCCGGCTGCGCGAGGCTGGGATTCGCCACTGGCGGCTTCCTGGCCGCAGCTGCGCTCCTGCCTCGCCTTTGAACCTAGGCCCCTGGCTTCCTTTGGAAGGGCTTAGGGGCCGGTGTCTTGCACACTGCCAAGGGCTCCAGCACGAAGAGCTCTGTGCCCGGGAAAGGAAGAGATAGTGCAGGGCTCCTTCAGCGGTTGCTTGGCCGCCCAGACTCAGCGCCAAACTGAGTGCACCAGGCTCCCAGGGCCCCTGGCTGGGGTCTGCAGCCCCGCACACCCAGAGGCTGACTCCCTGGGCGCCCAGCAGCTGCCTCACGTAGCTTCCCTAGCGCTCTCCTCCCCAGCAGAGACGTGTGCAGCTGGTTGGGGCCTGCCCCTGAGTGCCTGTGCTCCCGCCCACAGCCCCAGCTCAGGGCAAGCAGCCCCTGAGCCAAGACCTGCAGGAGGCGCAGTGCGCCCTGACCTGGAAGCCGAGTGAACAGCTGGCGGGGAGGCCAGCCTCCTCGAGGGAAGAAGAGGCAGCCCAGCCTCGTTTGGCTCAAGCCCTACTTGGCTGGAGCCGAGTGCGCCTCCAGGACGGCAGAGCTCCAGCTCTGCTCAGAGGCCCGATCTGGCAGAGTTGCTGGCGCGAGGCTGCTCTGCCCTGGGCGAGCCTTGCCCAGACTTGCCTCGCTGCTAGGCTTCCTGCCCAGGAAGGAGCAGGCTGCGCGAGGCTGGGACACGCCACTGGCGCCTTCCTGGCCTCATTTCCGCTCCTGCCTTGCCTTTGCACCTAGGCCCCAGGCGTCCTTAGGGAGGGCTTAGGAGCCGGTGGCTTGCACACTGCCAAGGGTTCCAGCAGGGAGAGCTCTGTGAGAGGGAAGGAAAGGCAAGTGCAGGGCACCTCCAGCGGTTTCTTGGCCGCCCAGACTCAGTGCCGAACGGAGTGCACCATCCTCCCAGGGCCCCTGGCTGGGGTCTGCAGCCCCGCACACCCGGAGGCTGACTCCATGGGCGCCCAGCAGCTGCCTCACACACGTAGCTTCCCTAGCGCTCTCCTCCCCAGCAAAGACCTGTGCAGCTGGTTGGGGCCTGCCCCTGCGTGCCTGGGCTCCCGTCCACAGCCCCAGCTCCGGGCAAGGAGCCCCTGAGCCAAGAATAGCTAGAGGCGCAGTGCGCCCCCACCTGGTAGCCGAGTGAACAGCTGGCGGGGAGGCGAGCCTCCTCGAGGGAAGAAGAGGCCGCCCAGCCTCCTTTGGCTCAAGCCCTACTTGGCTGGAGCCGAGTGCGCCTCCAGGACGGCAGAGCTCCAGCTCTGCTCAGAGGCCCGATATGGCAGAATTGCTGGCGCGAGGCTGCTCTGCCCTGGGCGAGCCTTGCCCAGACTTGACTCGCTGCTGGTCCTCCTGCCCAGGAAGGAGCAGGCTGCGCGAGGCTGGGAGTCGCCACTGGCGACTGCCTGACCTCAGCTCGGCTCCCCCCTCGCCTTTGCACCTAGGCCCCAGGCGTCCTTTGGGAGGGCTTAGGGGCCGGTGGCTTGCACACTGCCAAGGGCTTCAGCAGGAAGAACTCTGTGCCAAGGAAAGGAAGGGCTAGTGCAGGGCTCCGCCAGAGGTTGCTTGGCCGCACAGACTCAATGCTGCACGGAGTACAACAGGCTCCCAGGGCCCCTGGCTGGGGTCTGCAGCCCCGCACACCTGGAGGCTGACTCCCTGGGCGCCCAGAAGCTGCCTCACACACGTAGCTTCCCTAGCGCTCTCCTCCCCAGCAGAGACGTGTGCAGCTGGTGGGGGCCTGCCCCTGGGTGCCTGGGCCCCGGCCCACAGCCCCAGCTCAGGACAAGCAGCCCCTGAGCGAAGACCTGCATGAGTCGCTGAGCGCCCCCACCTGGAAGCCGAGTGAAGAGCTGGCGGGGCGGCCAGCCTCCTCGAGGGAAGAAGAGGCAGCCCAGCCTCGTTTGGCTCAAGCCCTACTTGGCTGGAGCCGAGTCCGCCTCCAGGACGGCAGAGCTCCAGCTCTGCTCAGAGGCCCGATCAAGCAGAGTTGCTGGCGCGAGGCTGCTCTGCCCTGGGCGAGCCTTGCCCAGACTTACCTCGCTGCTAGGCTTCCTGCCCGGAAGAAGCAGGCTGCGCGAGGCTGGGAAACGCCATTGGCCCCTTCCTGGCCTCATCTCTGCTCTTGCCATGCCTTTGCACCTAGGCCCCAGGCGTCCTTTGGGAGGGCTTAGGGGCCGGTGGCTTGCACACTGCCAAGGGCTCCAGGAGGAAGAGCTCTGTGCCAGGGAAAGGAAGGGCTAGTGCAGGGCACCTCCAGCAGTTGCTTGGCCGCCCAGACACAGCGCCAAACGGAGTGCACCAGCCTCCCAGGGCCCCTGGCTGGGGTCTGCAGCCCCGCACACCCGGAGGCTGACTCCCTGGGCGCCCAGCAGCTGCCTCACACACGTAGCTTCCCTAGCGCTCTCCTCCCCAGCAGAGACGTGTGCAGCTGGTTGGGGCCTGGCCCTGCGTGTATGGGCTCCCGCCCACAGCCCCAGCTCAGGGCAAGCAGCCCCTGAGCGAAGACCTGCATGAGTCGCTGAGCCTCCCCACCTGGAAGCCGAATGAACAGCTGGCGGCGAGGCGAGCCCCCTCGAGGGAAGAAGAGGCAGCCCAGCCTCGTTTGGCTCAAGCCCTACTTGGCTGAGGCCGAGTGCGCCTCCAGGATGGCAGAGCTCCAGCTCTGCTCAGAGGCCCGATAAGGCAGAGTTGCTGGCGCGAGGCTGCTCTGCCCTGGGCGAGCCTTTCCCAGACTAGCCTCGCTGCTAGGCTTCCTGCCCGGAAGAAGCAGGCTGCGCGAGGCTGGGAAACGCCACTGGCGCCTTCCTGGCCGCAGCTCCACTCCTGCCTTGCCTTTGAACCTAGGCCCCTGGCTTCCTTTGGAAGGGCTTAGGGGCCGGTGTCTTGCACACTGCCAAGGGCTCCAGGAGGAAGAGCTCTGTGCCAGGGAAAGGAAGGGCTGGTGCAGGGCACCTCCAGCGGTTGCTTGGACGCCCAGACTCAGCGCCGCACGGAGTGCACCAGGCTCCCAGGGCCCCTGGCTGGGATCTGCAGGCCCGCACACCCGGAGGCTGACTCCCTGGGCGCCCAGCAGCTGCCTCACACACGTAGCTTCCCTAGCGCTCTCCTCCCCAGCAGAGACGTGTGCAGCTGGTTGGGGCCTGCCCCTGAGTGCCTGGGCTCCCGCCTACAGCCCCAGCTCAGGGCAAGCAGCCCCTGAGCGAAGACCTGCAGGAGTCGCTGAGCCTCCCCCCCTGGAAGCCGAATGAACAGCTGGCGGCGAGGCAAGCCCCCTCGAGGGAAGAAGAGGCACCCCAGCCTCGTTTGGCTCAAGCCCTACTTGGCTGGAGCCGAGAGCGCCTCCAGGACGGCAGAGCTCCAGCTCTGCTCAGAGGCCCGATCTGGCAGAGTTGCTGGCGCGAGGCTGCTCTGCCCTGGGCGAGCCTTGTCCAGACTTGCCTCGCTGCTAGGCTTCCTGCCCAGGAAGGAGCAGGCTGCGCGAGGCTGGGAGACGCCATTGGCCCCTTCCTGGCCTCATCTGTGCTCTTGCGTTGCCTTTGCACCTAGGCCCCTGGCGTCCTTTGGGAGGGCTTAGGGGCCGGTGGCTTGCACACTGCCAAGGGCCTCAGCAGGAAGAGCTCTGTGCCAGGGAAAGGAAGGGCTAGAGCAGGGCTCCTCCAGCGGTTGCTTGGCCGCCCAGACTCAGCGCCCCACGGAGTGCACCAGGCTCCCAGGGCCCCTGGCTGGGGTCTGCAACCCCGCACACCCGGAGGCTGACTCCCTGGGCGCCCAGCAGCTGCCTCACACACGTAGCTTCCCTAGCGCTCTCCTCCCCAGCAGAGACGTGTGCAGCTGGTTGGGGCCTGCCCTTGCGTGCCTGGGCTCCCGCCCACAGCCCCAGCTCAGGGCAAGCAGCCCCTGAGCCAAGACCTGCAGGAGGTGCAGAGCGCCCCCACCTGGAAGCCGAGTGAACAGCTGGCGGGGAGGTGAGCCTCCTAGAGGGAAGAAGAGGCAGCCCAGCCTCGTTTGGCTCAAGCCCTACTTGGCTGGAGCCGAGTGCGCCTCCAGGACGGCAGAGCTCCAGCTCTGCTCAGAGGCCCGATCTGGCAGAGTTGCTGGCGCGAGGCTGCTCTGCCCTGGGCGAGCCTTGCCCAGACGTGCCTCTCTGCTAGGCTTCGTGCCCGGAAGGAGCCTGCTGCGCGAGGCTGGGACACGCCACTGGCGCCTTCCTGGCTGCAGCTCCGCTCCTGCCTTGCATTTGAACCTAGGCCCTTGGCTTCCTTTGGAAGGGCTTAGGGGCCCGTGTCTTGCACACTGCCAAGGGCTCCAGGAGGAAGAGCTCTGTGCCAGGGAAAGGAAGGGCTAGTGCAGGGCACCTCCAGCGGTTGCTTGGCTGCCCAGACTCAGCCCCGCACGGAGTGCACCAGGCTCCCAGGGCCCCTGGCTGGGGTCTGCAGCCCCGCACAACCGTACGCTGACTCCCTGGGCGCCCAACAGCTGCCTCACCCACGTAGCTTCCCTAGCGCTCTCCTCCCCAGCAGAGACGTGTGCAGCTGGTTGGGGCCTGCCCCTGCGTGTCTGGGCTCCCGCCCACAGCCCCAGCTCAGGGCAAGCAGCCCCTGAGCGACGACCTGCACGAGTCGCTGAGCCTCCCCACCTGGAAGCCGAATGAACAGCTGGCGGGGAGGCGAGCCCCCTCGAGGGAAGAAGAGGCAGCCCAGCCTCGTTTGGCTCAAGCCCTACTTGGCTGGAGCTGAGTGCGCCTCCAGGATAGCAGAGCTCCAGCTCTGCTCAGAGGCCCGATAAGGCAGAGTTGCTGGCGCGAGGCTGCTCTGCCCTGGGCGAGCCTTTCCCAGACTAGCCTCGCTGCTAGGCTTCCTGCCCGGAAGAAGCAGGCTGCGCGAGGCTGGGAGACGCCACTGGCGCCTTTCTGGCCGCAGCTCCGCTCCTGCCTTGCCTTTGCACCTAGGCCCCAGGCGTCCTTTGGAGGGCTTAGGGGCCGGTGGCTTGCACACTGCCAAGGGCTCAAGCAGGAAGAGCTCTGTGCGAGGGAAGAGAAGGGCAGTGAAGGGCTCCTCCAGCGGTTGCTTGGCCGCCCAGACTCAGCACCGCACGGAGTGCACCAGGCTCCCATGGCCCCTGGCTGGGGTCTGCAGCTGCGCACACCCGGAGGCTGACTCCCTGGGCGCCCAGCAGCTGCCTCACACACGTAGCTTCCCTAGCGCTCTCCTCCCCAGCAGAGACGTGTGCAGCTGGTTGGGGCCTGGCCCTGCGTGTCTGGGCTCCCGCCCACAGCCCCAGCTCAGGGCAAGCAGCCCCTGAGCCAGGACCTGCAGGACGCGCAGAGCGCCTCCACCTGGAAGCCGAGTGAACAGCTGGCGGGGAGGCGAGCCTCCTCGAGGGAAGAAAAGGCAGCCCAGCCTCGTTTGGCTCAAGCCCTACTTGGCTGGAGCCGAGTGCGCCTCCAGGACGGCAGAGCTCCAGCTCTGCTCAGAGGCCCGATCTGGCAGAGTTGCTGGCGCGAGGCTGCTCTGCCCTGGGCGAGCCTTGCCCAGACTTTCCTCGCTGCTAGGCTTCTTGCCTGGAAGAAGCAGGCTGCGCGAGGCTGGGAGACGCCACTGGTGCCTTCCTGGCTTCAGCTCCCCTCGCTCCTTTCCTTTGCACCTAGGCCCCAGGCGTCCTTTGGGAGGGCTTACGGGCCGGTGGCTTGCACACTGCCAAGGGCTTCAGCAGGAAGAACTCTGTGCCAGGGAAAGGAAGGGCTAGTGCAGGGCTCCGCCAGAGGTTGCTTGGCCGCACAGACTCAGTGCTGCACGGAGTGCAACAGGCTCCCAGGGCCCCTGCATGGGGTCTGCAGCCCCGCACACCCGGAGGCTGACTCCCTGGGCGCCCAGCAGCTGCCTCACACACGTAGCTTCCCTAGCGCTCTCCTCCCCAGCAGAGACGTGTGCAGCTGGTTGGGGCCTGGCCCAGCCTGCCGGGGTCCCGCCCACAGCCCCAGATCAGGACAAGCAGCCCCTGAGCAAAGACCTGCAGGAGACGCAGAGCGCCCCCACCTGGAAGCCAAGTGAACAGCTGGCGAGGAGGCGAGCCCCCTCGAGCGAAGAAGAGGTAGCCCAGGCTCGTTTGGCTCAAGCCCTACTTGGCTGGAGCCGAGTGCGCCTCCAGGTCGGCAGAGCTCCAGCTCTGCTCAGAGGCCCGATCTGGCAGAGTTGCTGGCGCGAGGCTGCACTGCCCTGGGCAAGCCTTGCCCAGAATTGCCTCGTTGCTAGGCTTCCTGCCCAGGAAGGAGCCGGCTGCGCGAGGCTGGGATTCGCCACTGGCGGCTTCCTGGCCGCAGCTGCGCTCCTGCCTCGCCTTTGAACCTAGGCCCCTGGCTTCCTTTGGAAGGGCTTAGGGGCGGGTGTCTTGCACACTGCCAAGGGCTCGAGCACGAAGAGCTCTGTGCCCGGGAAAGGAAGAGATAGTGCAGGGCTCCTTCAGCGGTTGCTTGGCCGCCCAGACTCAGCGCCAAACGGAGTGCACCAGGCTCCCAGGGCCCCTGGCTGGGGTCTGCAGCCCCGCACACCCAGAGGCTGACTCCCTGGGCGCCCAGCAGCTGCCTCACGTAGCTTCCCTAGCGCTCTCCTCCCCAGCAGAGACGTGTGCAGCTGGTTGGGGCCTGCCCCTGAGTGCCTGTGCTCCCGCCCACAGCCCCAGCTCAGGGCAAGCAGCCCCTGAGCCAAGACCTGCAGGAGGCGCAGTGCGCCCCCACCTGGAAGCCGAGTGAAGAGCTGGCGGGGAGGCCAGCCTCCTCGAGGGAAGAAGAGGCAGCCCAGCCTCGTTTGGCTCAAGCCCTACTTGGCTGGAGCCGAGTGCGCCTCCAGGACGGCAGAGCTCCAGCTCTGCTCAGAGGCCCGATCTGGCAGAGTTGCTGGCGCGAGACTGCTCTGCCCTGGGCGAGCCTTGCCCAGACTTTCCTCGCTGCTAGGCTTCCTGCCCGGAAGAAGCAGGCTGCGCGAGGCTGGGAGACGCCACTGGCGCCTTCCTGGCCACAACTCCGCTCCTGCCTTGCCTTTGCACCTAGGCCCCAGGCGTCCTTTGGGAGCGCTTAGGGGCCGGTGGCTTGCACACTGCCAAGGGCTCAAGCAGGAAGAGCTCTGTGCGAGGGAAGAGAAGGGCAGTGCAGGGCTCCTCCAGCGGTTGCTTGGCCGCCAAGACTCAGCGCCGCACGGAGTGCACCAGGCTCCCAGGGCCCCTGGTAGGGGACTGCAACCCCACACACCCGGAGGCTGACCCCCTGGGCGCCCAGCAGCTGCCTCTCACACGTAGCTTCCCTAGCGCTCTCCTCCCCAGCAGAGACGTGTGCAGCTAGTTGGGGTCTGGCCCAGCGTGCCTGGGCACCCGCCCACAGCCCCAGCTCAGGGCAAGCAGCCCCTGAGCCAAGACCTGCACGAGTGCTGAGCGCCCCCACCTGGAAGCCGAGTGAACAGCTCGCGGGGAGGCGAGGCCCCTCGAGGGAAGAAGAGGCAGCCCAGCCTCGTTTGGCTCAAGCCCTACTTGGCTGGAGCCGAGTGCGCCTCCAGGTCGGCAGAGCTCCAGCTCTGCTCAGAGGCCCGATCTGGCAGAGTTGCTGGCGCGAGGCTGCTCTGCCCTGCCCAAGCCTTGCCCAGACTTGCCTCGCTGCTAGGCTTCCTGCCCAGGAAGGAGCCGGCTGCGCGAGGCTGGGATTCGCCACTGGCGGCTTCCTGGCCGCAGCTGCCCTCCTGCCTCGCCTTTGAACCTAGGCCCCTGGCTTCCTTCGGAAGGGCTTATGGGCCGGTGTCTTGCACACTGCCAAGTGTTCCAGCAGGGAGAGTTCTGTGAGAGGGAAGGAAAGGCAAGTGCAGGGCACCTCCAGCGGTTGCTTGGCCGCCCGGACTCAGCGCCGAACGGAGTGCACCAGCCTACCAGGGCCCGTGGCTCTTGTCTGCAGCCCCGCACACCCGGAGGCTGACTTCCTGGGCGCCCAGCAGCTGCCTCACACACGTAGCTTCCCTAGCGCTCTCCTCCCCAGCAGAGACGTGTGCAGCTGGTTGGGGCCTGCCCCTGCGTGCCTGGGCTCCCGCCCACAGCCCCAGCTCAGGGCAAGCAGCCCCTGAGCCAAGACCTGCAGGGGGCGCAGAGCGCCCCCATCTTTTAGCCGAGTGAAGAACTGGCCCGGAGGCGAGCCTCCTCGAGGGAAGAAGAGGCAGCCCAGCCTCGTTTGGCTCAAGCCCTACTTGGCTGGAGCCGAGTGCGCCTCCAGGATGACAGAGCTCCAGCTCTGCTCAGAGGCCCGATCTGGCAGAGTTGCTGGCGCGAGGCTGCTCTGCCCTGGGCGAGCCTTGCCCAGACTTTCCTCGCTGATAGGCTTCCTGCCCGGAAGAAGCAGGCTGCGCGAGGCTGGGAGACGCCACTGGCGCCTTCCTGGCCGCAGCTCCGCTCCTGCCTTGCCTTTGCACCTAGGCCCCAGGCGTCCTTTGGGAGGGCTTAGGGGCCGGTGGCTTGCACAATGCCAAGGACTCCAGCAGGCAGAGCTCTGTGCGAGGGAATAGAAGGGCAGTGCAGGGCTCCTCCAGCAGTTGCTTGGCCGCCCAGACTCAGCGCCGCACGGAGTGCACCAGGCTCCCAGGGCCCCTGGCTGGGGTCTGCAGCCCCGCACATCCGGAGGCTGACCCCCTGGGCGCCCAGCAGCTGCCTCACACACGTAGCTTCCCTAGGGCTCTCCTCCCCAGCAGAGACGTGTGCAGCTGGTGGGGGCCTGCCCCTGCGGGCCTGGGCTCCCGCCCACAGCCCCAGCTCAGGGCAAGCAGCCCCTGAGCCAAGACCTGCAGGAGGCGCAGAGCGCCCCCACCTGGAAGCCGAGTGAAGAGCTGACGGGGAGGCGAGCCTCCTCGACGGAAGAAGAGGCAGCCCAGCCTCGTTTGGCTCAAGCCCTACTTGGCTGGAGCCGAGTGCGCCTCCAGGACGGCAGAGCTCCAGCTCTGCTCAGAGGCCCAATCTGGCAGAGTTGCTGGCGCGAGGCTGCTCTGCCCTGGGCGAGCCTTGCCCAGACTTGCCTCGCTGCTAGGCTTCCTGCCCGGAAGAAGCAGGCTGCGCGAGGCTGGGAGACGCCACTGGCCCCTTCCTGGCCTCAGCTCCGCTCCTGCCTTGCCTTTGCACCTAGGCCCCAGGCGTCCTTTGGGAGGGCTTAGGGGCCGGTGGCTTGCACACTGCGAAGGGCTCAAGCAGGAAAAGCTCTGTGCGAGGGAAGAGAAGGGCAGTGCAGGGCTCCTCCAGCGGTTGCTTGGCCGCCAAGACTCAGCGCCGCACGGAGTGCACCAGGATCCCAGGGCCCCTGGCTGGGGACTGCAACCCCGCACACCCGGAGGCTGACCCCCTGGGCGCCCAGTAGCTGCCTCACACACGTAGCTTCCCTAGCGCTCTCCTCCCCAGCAGAGACGTGTGCAGCTGGTTGGGGCCTGCCCCTGCGTGCCTGGGCTCCCGCCCACAGCCCCAGCTCAGGGCAAGCAGCCCCTGAGCCAAGACCTGCACGAGTCGCTGAGCGCCCCCACCTGGAAGCCGAGTGAACAGCTCGCGGGGAGGCGAGACCCCTCGAGGGAAGAAGAGGCAGCCCAGCCTCGTTTGGCTCAAGCCCTACTTGGCTGGAGGCGAGTGCGCCTCCAGGTCGGAAGAGCTCCAGCTCTGCTCAGAGGCCCTATCTGACAGAGTTGCTGGCGTGAGGCTGCTCTGCCCTGGGCAAGCCTTGCCCAGACTTGCCTCGCTGCTAGGCTTCCTGCCCAGAAAGGAGCCGGCTGCGCGAGGCTGGGATTCGCCACTGGCGGCTTCCTGGCCGCAGCTGCGCTCCTGCCTCGCCTTTGAACCTAGGCCCCTGGATTCCTTTGGAAGGGCTTAGGGGCCGGTGTCTTGCACACTGCCAAGGGCTCCAGGAGGAAGAACTCTGTGCCAGGGAAAGGAAGGGCTAGTGCAGGGCTCCTTCAGCGGTTGCTTGGCCGAACAGACTCAGCGCCAAACGGAGTGCACCAGGCTCCCAGGGCCCCTGGCTGGGGTCTGCAGCCCCGCACACCCGGAGGCTGACTCCCTGGGGGCCCAGCAGCTGCCTCACACACGTAGCTTCCCTAGCGCTCTCCTCCCCAGCAGAGAGGTGTGCAGCTGGTTGGGGCCTGCCCCTGAGTGCCTGGGCTCCCGCCCAGAGCCCCAGCTCAGGGCAAGCAGCCCCTGAGCCAAGACCTGCAGGAGGCGCAGTGCGCCCCGACCTGGAAGCCGAGTGAAGAGCTGGCAGGGAGGCCAGCCTCCTCGAGGGAAGAATAGGCAGCCCAGCCTCGTTTGGCTCAAGCCCTACTTGGCTGGAGCCGAGTGCGCCTCCAGGACGGCAGAGCTCCAGCTCTGCTCAGAGGCCCGATCTGGCAGAGTTGCTGGCGCGAGGCTGGTCTGCCCTGGGCGAGCCTTGCCCAGACTTTCCTCACTGCTAGGCTTCCTGCTCAGAAGAAGCAGGCTGCGCGAGGCTGGGAGACGCCATTGGCCCCTTCCTGGCCTCAGCTCTGCCCCTGCCTTGCCTTTGCACCTAGGCCCCAGGTCCTTAGGGAGGGCTTAGGGGCCAGTGGCTTGCACACTGCAAAGGGTTCCAGCAGAGAGAGCTCTGTGAGAGGGAAGGAAAGGCAAGTGCAGGGCACCTCCAGAGGTTGCTTGGCCGCCCAGACTCAGCGCCGAACGGAGTGCACCAGCCTCCCAGGGCACGTGGCTCTTGTCTGCAGCTCCCCACACACGGAGGCTGACTCCCTGGGCGCCCAGCAGCTGCCTCACACACGTAGCTTCCCTAGCGCTCTCCTCCCCAGTAGAGACGTGTGCAGCTGGTTGGGGCCTGCCCCTGAGTGCCTGGACTCCCGCCCACAGCCCCAGCTCCTGGCAAGCAGCCCCTGAGCCAAGACCTGCAGGAGGCGCAGAGCGCCCCCACCTGGAAGCCGAGTGAACAGCTGGCGGGGAGGCGAGCCTCCTCGAGGGAAGAAGAGGCAGCCCAGCCTCGTTTGGCTCAAGCCCTACTTGGCTGGAGCCGAGTGCGCCTCCAGGACGGCAGAGCTCCAGCTCTGCTCAGAGGCCCGATCTGGCAGAGTTGCTGGCGCGAGGCTGCTCTGCCCCGGGCGAGCCTTGCCCAGACTTGCTTCGCTGCTAAGCTTCCTGCCCAGGAAGGAGCAGGCTGCGCGAGGCTGGGAGACGCCACTGGCGCCTTCCTGGCCTCAGCTCCGCTCCTGCCTTGCCTTTGCACCTCGGCCCCAGGCGTCCTTGGGGAGGGCTTAGGGGCCGGTGGCTGCACACTGCCAAAGGTTCCAGCAGGAAGAGCTCTGTGCGAGGGAAGGGAAGGGCCAGTGCAGGGCTCCTCCAGCGGTTGCTTGGCCGCCCAGGCTCAGCGCTGCACGGAGTGCCCCAGGCTCCCAGGGCCCCTGGCTGGGGTCTGCAGCCCCGCACACCCAGAGGCTGACTCCCTGGGCGCCCAGCATCTGCCTCACACACGTAGCTTCCCTAGCGCTCTCCTCCCCAGCAGAGACGTGTGCAGCTGGTTGGGGCCCTCCCCTGCGTCCCTGGGCTCCTGCCCACAGCCCCAGCTCAGGGCAAGCAGCCCCTGAGCCAAGACCTGCACGAGTCGCTGAGCGCCCCCACTTGGAAGCCGGGTAAACAGCTGGCGGGGAGGCCAGCTCCCTCGAGGGAAGAAGAGGCAGACCAGCCTCGTTTGGCTCAAGCCCTACTTGGCTGGAGCCGAGTGCGCCTCCAGGTCGGCAGAGCTCCAGCTCTGCTCAGAGGCCCGATCTGGCAGAGTTGATGGCGCGAGTCTGCTCTGCCCTGAGCGAGCCTTGCCCAAACTTGCCTCGCTGCTAGGCTTCCTGCCCAGGAAGGAGCAGGCTGCACGAGGCTGGGATTCGCCACTGGTGCCTTCCTGGCCGCAGCTCCACTCCTGCCTTGCCTTTGAACCTAGGCCCCTGGCTGCCTTTGGAAGGGCTTAGGGGCCGGTGTCTTGCACACTGCCAAGGGCTCCAGGAGGAAGAGCTCTGTGCCAGGGAAAGGAAGGGCTAGTGCAGGGCTCCTCCAGCGGTTGCTTGGCCGCCCAGACTCAGCCCCGCAAGGAGTGCACCAGGCTCCCAGGCCCCTGGCTGGGGTCTGCAGCATCGCCCACCCGGAGGCTGACTCCCTGGGCGCCCAGCAACTGCCTCACACACGGAGCTTCACTAGCGCTCTCCTCCCCAGCAGAGACGTGTGCAGCTGGTTGGGGCCTGCCCCTGAGTGCCTGGGCTATCGCCCACAGCCCCAGTTCAGGGCAAGGAGCCCCTGATCCAAGACCTGCAGGAGGCGCAGTGCGCCCCGACCTGGAAGCCGAGTGAAGAGCTGGCGGGGAGGCCAGCCTCCTCGAGGGAAGAAGAGGCAGCCCAGCCTCGTTTGGCTCAAGCCCTACTTGGCTGGAGCCGAGTGCGCCTCCAGGACGGCAGAGCTCCAGCTCTGCTCAGAGGCCCGATCTGGCAGAGTTGCTGGCGCGAGGCTGCTCTGCCCTGGGCGAGCCTTGCCCAGACTTTCCTCGCTGCTAGGCTTCCTGCCCGGAAGAAGCAGGCTGCGCGAGGCTGGGAGACGCCATTGGCCCCGTCCTGGCCTCAGCTCGGCTCCCCCCTCGCCTTTGCACCTAGGCCCCGGGCGTCCTTTGGGAGGGCTTAGGGGCCGGTGGCTTGCACACTGCCAAGGGCCTCAGCAGGAAGAGCTCTGTGCCAGGGAAAGGAAGGGCTAGAGTAGGGCTCCCCCAGCGGTTGCTTGGCCGCCGAGACTCAGCGCCCCACGGAGTGCACCAGGCTCGCAGGGCCCCTGGCTGGGGTCTGCAACCCAGCACACGCGGAGGCTGACTCCCTGGGCGCCCAGCAGCTGCCTCACACACGTAGCTTCCCTAGCGGTCTCCTCCCCAGCAGAGACCAGTGCAGCTGATTGGGGCCTGCCCCTGAGTGCCTGGGCTCCCGCCCACAGCCCCAGCTCAGGGCAAGCAGCCCCTGAGCGAAGACCTGCACGAGTCACTGAGCCTCCCCCCCTGGAAGCCGAATGAACAGCTGGCGGGGAGGCGAGCCCCCTCGAGGGAAGAAGAGGCAGCCCAGCCTCGTTTGGCTCAAGCCCTACGTGGCTGGAGCCGAGTGCGCCTCCAGGATGGCAGAGCTCCAGCTCTGCTCAGAGGCCCGATAAGGCAGAGTTGCTGGCGCGAGGCTGCTCTGCCCTGGGCGAGCCTTTCCCAGACTAGCCTCGCTGCTAGGCTTCCTGCCCGGAAGAAGCAGGCTGCGCGAGGCTGTGGGACGCCACTGGCGCCTTTCTGGCCTCAGCTCCGCTCCTGCCTTGCCTTTGCACCTAGGCCCCAGGTGTCCTTTGGAGGGCTTAGGGGCCAGTGGCTTGCACACTGCAAAGGGTTCCAGCAGGGAGAGCTCTGTGAGAGGGAAGGAAAGGCAAGTGCAGGGCACCTCCCGCGGTTGCTTGGCCGCCCAGACTCAGCGCCGAACGGAGTGCACCAGCCTCCCAGGGCCCGTGGCTCTTGTCTGCAGCCCCCCACACCCGGAGGCTGACTCCCTGGGCGCCCAGCAGCTGCATCACACACGTAGCTTCTCTAGCGCTCTCCTCCCCAGCAGAGACTTGTGCAGCAGGTTGGGGCCTGCCTCTGCGTGCCTGGGCTCCCTCCAACAGCCCCAGCTCAGGACAAGCAGCCACTGAGCCAAGACCTGCAGGAGGCGCAGAGCGCCCCCACCTGGAAGCCGAGTGAACAGCTGGCGGGGAGGCGAGCCTCCTCGAGGGAAGAAGAGGCAGCCCAGCCTCGTTTGGCTCAATCCCTACTTGGCTGGAGCCGAGTGCGCCTCCAGGACGGCAGAGCTCCAGCTCTGCTCAGAGGCCCGATCTGGCAGAGTTGCTGGCGCGAGGCTGCTCTGCCCTGGGCGAGCCTTGCCCAGACTTGCCTCGCTGCTAGGCTTCCTGCCCAGGAAGGAGCCGGCTGCTCGAGGCTGGGAGGTGGCACTGACGCCTTCCAGGCCTCAGCTCCGCTCCTGCCTTGCCTTTGCACCTAGGCCCCAGGCGTCCTTTGGGAGGGCTTAGGGGCCGGTGGCTTGCACACTGCCAAGGGCTCCAGCAGGAAGAGCTCTGTTCCAGGGAAATGAAGGGCTAGTGCAGGGCTCCGCCAGAGGTTGCTTGGCCGCACAGGCTCAGCGATGCACGGAGTGCACCAGGCTCCCAGGGCCTCTGGCTGGGGTCTGCAGCCCCACACACCCGGAGGCTGACTCCGTGGGCGCCCAGCAGCTGACTCACACACGTAGCTTCCCTCGCGCTCTCCCCCCAGCAGAGATGTGTGCAGGTGGTTGGGGCCTGCCCCTGCGTGCTTGGCTCCCGCCCACAGCCCCAGCTCAGGGTAAGGAGCCCCTGAGCCAAGAATTGTAGGAGGCCCAGAGCGCCCCCACCTGGAAGCCGAGTGAACAGCTGGTGGGGAGGCGGCCTCCTCGAGGGAAGAAGAGGCAGCCCAGCCTCGTTTCGCTCAAGCCCTACTTGGCTGGGGCCGAGTGCGCCTCCAGGACGGCAGAGCTCCAGCTCTGCTCAGAGGCCCGATTGGCAGAGTTGCTGGCGCGAGGCTGCTCTACCCTGGGCGAGCCTTGCCCAGACTTGCCTCGCGTCTAGGCTTCCTGCCCAGGAAGGAGCCGGCTGCGCGAGGCTGGGAAACGCCACTGGCGCCTTCCTGGCCGCAGCTCCGCTCCTGCCTTGCCTTTGAACCTAGGCCCCTGTCTTCCTTTGGAAGGGCTTAGGGGCCGGTGTCTTGCACACTGCCAAGGGCTCCAGGAGGAAGAGCTCTGTGCCAGGGAAAGGAAGGGCTAGAGCAGGGCTCCTCCAGCGGTTGCTTGGCCGCCCAGACTCAGCGCCCCACGGAGTGCACAAGGCTCGCAGGGCCCCTGGCTGGGGTCTGCAACCCAGCACACGCGGAGGCTGACTCCCTGGGCGCCCAGCAGCTGCTCACACACGTAGCTTCCCTAGCGCTCTCCTCCCCAGCAGACACGTGTGCAGCTGGTTGGGGCCTGCCCCTGAGTGCCTGGGCTCCCGCCCACAGCCCCAGCTCAGGGGAAGCAGCCCCTGAGCGAAGACCTGCACGAGTCGCTGAGCCTCCCCACCTGGAAGCCGAATGAACATCTGGCGGGGAGGCGAGCCCCCTCGAGGGAAGAAGAGGCAGCCCAGCCTCGTTTGGCTCAAGCCCTACTTGGCTGGAGCCGAGTGCGCCTCCAGGATGGCAGAGCTCCAGCTCTGCTCAGAGGCCCGATAAGGCAGAGTTGCTGGCGCGAGGCTGCTCTGCCCTGGGCGAGCCTTTCCCAGACTAGCCTCGCTGCTAGGCTTCCTGACCGGAAGAAGCAGGCTGCGCGAGGCTGTGGGACGCCACTGGCGCCTTTCTGGCCTCAGCTCCGCTCCTACTTGCCTTTGCACCTAGGCCCCAGGCGTCCTTTGGAGGGCTTAGGGGCCGGTGGCTTGCACACTGCCAAGGGCTCAAGCAGGAAGAGCTCTGTGCGAGTGAAGAGAAGGGCAGAGCAGGGCTCCTCCAGCGGTTGCTTGGCCGCCCAGACTCAGCGCCGCATGGAGTGCACCAGGCTCCCAGGGCCCCGGGCTGGGGTCTGCAGCCCCGCACACCCGGAGGCTGACTCCCTGGGCGCCCAGTAGCTGCCTCACACACGTAGCTTCCCTAGCGCTCTCCTCCCCAGCAGAGACGTGTGCAGCTGGTTGGGGCCTGGCCCTGCGTGTCTGGGCTCCCGCCCACAGCCCCAGCTCAGGGCAAGCAGCCCCTGAGCCAGGACCTGCAGGACGCGCAGAGCGCCTCCACCTGGAAGCCGAGTGAACAGCTGGCGGGGAGGTGAGCCCCTTCGAGGGAAGAAGAGGCAGCCCAGCCTCGTTTGGCTCAAGCCCTACTTGGCTGGAGCCGAGTGCGCCTCCAGGACGGCAGAGCTCCAGCTCTGCTCAGAGGCCCGATCAAGCAGAGTTGCAGGCGCGAGGCTGCTCTGCCCTGGGCGAGCCTTGCCCAGACTTGCCTCACTGCTAGGCTTCCTCCCCAGGAAGGAGCAGGATGTGCGAGGCAGGGAGACGCCATTGGCCCCTTCCTGGCCTCAGCTCTGCTCCTGCCTTGCCTTTGCACCTAGGCCCCAGGCGTCCTTAGGGAGGGCTTAGGGGCCGGTAGCTTGCACACTGCCAAGACTCAAGCAGGAAGAACTCTCTGCGAGGGAAGAGAAGGGCAGTGCAGGGCCCCTCCAGCGGTTGCTTGGCCGCCCAGACTCCGCGCCGCATGGAGTGCACCAGGCTCCCAGGGCCCATGGCTGGGGTCTGCAGCCCCGCACACCCAGAGGCTGACTCCCTGGGCGCCCAGCAGCTGCCTCACACACGAAGATTCCCTAGCGCTCTCCTCCCCAGCAGAGACGTGTGCAGCTGGTTGGGGCCTGGCCCTGCGTGTATGGGCTCCCGCCCACAGCCCCAGCTCAGGGCAAGCAGCCCCTGAGCGAAGACCTGCATGAGTCGCTGAGCCTCCCCACCTGGAAGCCGAATGAACAGCTGGCGGGGAGGCGAGCCCCCTCGAGGGAAGAAGAGGCAGCCCAGCCTCGTTTGGCTCAAGCCCTACTTGGCTGGAGCCGAGTGCGCCTCCAGGATGGCAGAGCTCCAGCTCTGCTCAGAGGCCCGATAAGGCAGAGTTGCTGGCGCGAGGCTGCTCTGCCCTGGGCGAGCCTTGCCCAGACTTGCCTCGCTGCTAGGCTTCCTACCCAGGAAGGAGCCGGCTGCGCGAGGCTGGGAGATGCCACTGGCGCCT
This sequence comes from Ovis canadensis, assembly GCF_042477335.2. Lineage (NCBI taxonomy): Eukaryota > Metazoa > Chordata > Mammalia > Artiodactyla > Bovidae > Ovis > Ovis canadensis. Next base: position 939,390 of record NC_091253.1, read on the forward strand.
TCCTGCCCTCAGCTCCGCTCCTGCCTTGCCCTTGCACCTTGTCCCCAGGCGTCCATTGGGAGGGCTTAGGGGCCGGTGGCTTGCACACTGCCAAGGGCTCCAGCAGGAAGAACTCTGTGCGAAGGAAGGGAAGGGTTAGTGCAGGGCTCCTCCAGCGGTTTCTTGGCCGCCCCGACTCAGCACCGCACGGAGTGCACCAGGCTCGCAGGGCCCCTGGCTGTGGTCTGCAGCCCCACACACCCGGAGGCTGACTCGCTGGGATCCCAGCCGCTGCCTCACACACGTAGCTTCCCTAGCGCTCTCCTCCCCAGCAGAGACGTGTGCAGCTGGTTGGGGCCTGGCCCTGCGTGCCTGGGCTCCCGCCCACAGCCCCAGCTCAGGGCAAGCAGCCACTGAGCCAAGACCTGCAAGAGGCGAAGAGCGCCCCCACCTGGAAGCCTAGTGAAGAGCTGGCGGGGAGGCGAGCCTCTTCGAGCGAAGAAGAGGCAGCCCAGCCTCGTTTGGCTCAACCCCTACTTGGCTGGAGCCGAGTGCGCCTCCCGAACGGCAGAGCTCCAGCTCTGCTCAGAGGCCCGATCTGGCAGAGATGCTGGCGCGAGGCTGCTCTGCCCTGGGCGAGCCTTGCCCAGACTTGCCTGGCTGCTAGGCTTCCTGCGCAGGAAGGAGCAGGCTGCGCGAGGCTGGGAGACGCCACTGGCGCCTTCCTGGCCTCAGCTCCGCTCCTGCCTCACCTTTGGACCTAGGCCCCAGGCGTCCTTTGGGAGGGCTTAGGGGCCGGTGGCTTGCACATGCCAAGGGCTCCAGCAGGAAGAGCTCTGTGCGAGGGAAGGGAAGGGTTAGTGCTGGGCTCCTCCAGCGGTTGCTTGGCCGCCCAGACTCAGTGCCGCACGGAGTGCACCAGGCTCCCTGGGCCGCTGGCTGGGGTCTTCAGCCCCGCACACCCGGAGGCTGACTCCCTGGGCGCCCAGCAGCTGCCTCACACACGAAGATTCCCTAGCGCTCTGCTCCCCAGCAGAGACGTGTGCAGCTGGTTGGGGCCTGCCCCTGCGTGCCTCGGCTCCCGCCCACAGCCCCAGCTCAGGGCAAGCAGCCCCTGAGCGAAGACCTGCACGAGTCGCTGAGCCCCCCCACCTGGAAGCCTAGTGAACAGCTGGCGGGGAGGCGAGCCCCCTCGAGGGAAGAAGAGGCAGCCCAGCCTCGTTTGGCTCAAGCCCTACTTGGCTGGAGCCGAGTGTGCCTCCAGGACGGCAGAGCTCCAGCTCCGCTCAGAGGCCCAATCTGGCAGAGTTGCTCGCGCGAGGCTGCTCTGCCCTCGGCGAGCCTTGCCCAGACTTGCCCGGCTGCTAGGCTTCCTGCCCGGAAGAAGCAGGCTGCGCGAGGCTGGGAGACGCCATTTGCCCCTTCCTGGCCTCAGCTCTGGTCCTGCCTTGCCTTTGCACCTAGGCCCCAGGCGTCCTTAGGGAGGGCTTAGGGACCGGTGGCTTGCACACTGCCAAAGGTTCCAGCAGGGAGAGCTCTGTGAGAGGGAAAGAAAGGCAAGTGTAGGGCACCTCCAGCGGTTGCTTGGCCGCACAGACTCAGCGCCGAACGGAGTGTACCAGCCTCCCAGGGCCCGTGGCTTTTGTCTGCAGCCCCGCACACCCGGAGGCTGACTCCCTGGGCGCCCAGCAGCTGCCTCACACACGTAGCTTCCCTAGCGCTCTCCTCCCCAGCAGAGACGTGTGCAGCTGGTTGGGGCCTGCCCCTGCGTCCCTGGGCTCACGCCGACAGCCCCAGCTCAGGGCAAGTAGCCCCTGAGCCAAGACCTGCAGGAGGCGCAGAGCGCCCCCACCTGGAAGCCGAGTGAACAGCTGGCGGGGAGGTGAGCCTCCTTGAGGGAAGAAGAGGCAGCCCAGCCTCGTTTGGCTCAAGCCCTGCTTGGCTGGAGCCGAGTGCGCCTCCAGGACGGCAGAGCTCCAGCTCTGCTCAGAGGCCCGATCTGGCAGAGTTGCTGGCGCGAGGCTGCTCTTCCCAGGGCGAGCCTTGCCCAGACTTGCCTCGCTGCTAGGCTTCCTGCCCAGGAAGGAGCCGGCTGCGCGATGCTGGGAGACGCCACTGGCGCCTTCCTGGCCTCAGCTCCGCTCCTGCCTTGCCTTTGCACCTAGCCCCAGGCGTCCTTTGGGAGGGCTTAGGGCCCGGTGGCTTGCACACTGCCAAGGGCTCCAGCAGGAAGAACTCTGTGCGAAGGAAAGGAAGGGCTAGTGCCGGGCTCCTCCAGCGGTATACTTGGCCGCCCAGACTCAGCGCCGCACGGAGTGCACCAGGCTCGCAGGGCCCCTGGCTGTGGTCTGCAGCCCCGCACACCCGGAGGCTGACTCCCTGGGAGCCCAGCAGCTGCCTCACACACGTAGCTTCCCTAGCGCTCTCCTCCCCAGCAGAAACGTGTGCAGCTGGTTGGGGCCTACCCCTGCGTTCCTGGGCTCCCGCCCACAGCCCCAGCTCAGGACAAGCAGCCCCTGAGCCAAGACCTGCAGGAGGCGCAGAACGCCCCCACCTGGAAGCCGAGTGAACAGCTGGCGGGGAGGCGAGCCCCCTCGAAGGAAGAAGAGGCAGCACAGCCTCTTTTGGCTCAAGCCCTACTTAGCTGGAGCCGAGTGCGCCTCCAGGACGGCAGAGCTCCAGCTCTGCTCAGAGGCCCGATCTGGCAGAGTTGCTGGCGCGAGGCTGCTGTGCCCTGGCCGAACATTGCCCAGACTTGCCTCGCTGCTAGGCTTCCTGCCCAGGAAGGAGCCGGCTGCGCGAGGCTGGGAGACGCCACTGGCGCCTTCCTGGCCTCAGCTCCGCTCCTGCCTTGCCCTTGCACCTAGGCCCCAGGCGTCCATTGGGAGGGCTTAGGGGCCAGTGGCTTGCACACTGCCAAGGGCTCAAGCCAGAAGAGCTCTGTGCGAGGGAAGAGAAGGGCTAGTGCAGGGCTCCTCCAGCGGTTGCTTGGCCGCCCAGACTCAGCGCCGCACGGAGTGCACCAGGCTGCCAGGGCCCCTGGCTGGGGTCTGCATCCCCGCCCACATGGAGGCTGACTCCCTGGGCGCCCAGCAGCTGACTCACACACGTAGCTTCCCTAGCGCTCTCCTCCCCAGCAGAGACGTGTGCAGCTGGTTGGGGCCTGCCCCTGCGTGCCTGGGCTCCCGCCCACAGCCCCAGCTCAGGGCAAGCAGCCCCTGAGCCAAGACCTGCAGGAGGCGCAGAGCGTCCCCACCTGGAAGCCGAGTGAACAGCTGGAGGGGAGCCGAGCCTCCTCGAGGGAAGAAGAGGCAGCCCAGCCTCGTTTGGCTCAAGCCCTACTTGGCTGGAGCTGAGTGCGCCTCCAGGACGGCAGAGCTCCAGCTCTGCTCAGAGGCCCGATCTGGCAGAGTTGCTGGCGCGAGACTGCTCTGCCCTGGGCGAGTCTTGCCCAGACTTGCCTCGCTGCTAGGCTTCCTGCCCAGGAAGGAGCCGGCTGCGCGAGGCTGGGAGACGCCACTGGCGCCTTCCTGGCCTCCTAGGCCCCAGGCGTCCTTTGGGAGGGCTTAGGGGCCGGTGGCTTGCACACTGCCAAGGGCTCCAGTAGGAAGAGCTCTGTGCGAGGGAAGGGAAGGGCTAGTGCACGGCTCATCCAGCGGTTGCTGGGGTGCCCAGACTCATCGCCGCACGGAGTGCAAAAGGCTCCCAGGGTCCCTGGCTGGGGTCTGCAGCCCCGCACACCCTGAGGCTGACTCCTGGGCGCCCAGCAGCTGCCTCTCACACGTAGATTCCCTAGCGTTCTCCTCCCCAGCAGAGACGTTTGCAGCTGGTTGGGGCCTGCCCCTGCGTGCCTGGGATCCCGCCCACAGCCCCAGCTCAGGGCAAGTAGCCCCTGAGCCAAGACCTGCACGAGTCGCTGAGCGCCCCCACCTGGAAGCCGAGTGAACAGCTGGCGGGGAGGCGAGCCCCTTCGAGGGAAGAAGAGGCAGCCCAGCCTCCTTTGGCTCAAGCCCTACTTGGCTGGAGCCGAGTGCGCCTCCAGGACGGCAGATCTCCAGCTCTGCTCAGAGCCCCGATCTGGCAGAGTTGATGGCGCGAGGCTGCTCTGCCCTGGGCGAGCCTTGTCCAGACTTGCCTCGCTGCTAGGCTTCCTGCCCAGGAAGGAGCCGGCTGCGCGAGGCTGGGAGACGCCACCGGCTCCTTCCTCGCCTCAGCTCCGCTCCTGCCTCGCCTTTGCACCTAGGCCCCAGGCGTCCTTTGGGAGAGCTTAGGGGCCCGTGGCTAGGGCTCCAGCAGGAAGAGCTCTGTGCGAAGGAAGGGAAGGGTTAGTGCAGGGCTCCTCCAGCGGTTGCTTGGCCTCCCAGACTCAGCGCTGCACGGAGTGCACCAGGCTCCCATGGTCCCTGGCTGGGGTCTGCAGCCCCGCACACCCGGAGGCTGACTCCCTGGGCGCCCAGCAGCTGCCTCTCACACGTAACTTCCCTAGCGCTCTCCTCCCCAGCAGAGACGTGTGCAGCTGGTTGGGGCCTGCCCCTGCGTGCCTGGGCTCCCGCCCACAGCCCCAGCTCAGGGCAAGCAGCCCCTGAACCAAGAACTGCAGGAGGCGCAGAGCGCCCCCACCTGGAAGAAGAGTGAACAGCTGGCGGGTAGGTGAGCCTCCTTGAGGTAAGAAGAGGCAGCCCAGCCTCGTTTGGCTCAAGCCCTACTTGGCTGGAGCCGAGTGCGCCTCCAGAACGGCAGAGCTCCAGCTCTGCTCAGAGCCCCGATCTGGCAGAGTTGCTGGCGCGAGGCTGCACTGCCCTGGGCGAGCCTTGCCCAGATTTGCCTCGCTGCAAGGCTTCCTGCCCAGAAGAAGCAGGCTGCGCGAGGCTGGGAGGCGCCACTGGCGCCTTCCTGGCCTCATTTCCGCTCCTACCTTGCCTTTGCACCTAGGCCCCAGGCGTCCTTAGGGAGGGCTTAGGAGCCGGTGGCTTGCACACTGCCAAGGGTTCCAGCAGGGAGAGCTCTGTGAGAGGGAAGGAAAGGCAAGTGCAGGGCACCTCCAGCGGTTGCTTGGCCGCCCAGACTCAGCGCCGAACGGAGTGCAGCAGCCTCCCAGGGCCCCTGGCTGGGGTCTGCAGCCCCGCACACCCGGAGGCTGACTCACTGGGCGCCCAGCAGCTGCCTCACACGCGTAGCTTCCCTAGCGCTCTCCTCCCCAGCAGAGACGTGTGCAGCTGGTTGGGGCCTGCCCCTGCGTGGCTGGGCTCCCGCCCACAGCCCCAGTTCAGGGCAAGCAGCCCCTGAGCCAAGACTTGCACGAGTGGCTGAGCGCCCCCACCTGGAAGCCGAGTGAACAGCTGGCGGGGAGGCGAGCGCCCTCGAGGGAAGAAGAGGCAGCCCAGCGTCGTTTGTCTCAAGCCCTACTTGGCTGGAGCCGAGTGCGCCTCCAGGACGGCAAAGCTCCAGCTCTGCTGAGAGCACCGATCTGGCAGAGTTGCTGGCGCGAGGCTGCTCTACCCTGGGCAAGCCTTGCCCAGACTTGCCTCGCTGCTAGGCTTCCTGCCCAGGAAGGAGCCGGCTGAGCGAGGCTGGGAGACGCCACTGGCTCCTTCCTGGCCTCAGCTCCGCTCCTGCCTTGCCTTTGCACCTAGGCCCCAGGCGTCCTTGGGGAGGGCTTAGGGGCCGGTGGCTTGCACACTGCCAAGGGCTCCAGCAGGAAGAGCTCTGTGCCAGGGAAAGGAAGGGCTAGAGCAGGGCTCCTCCAGCGGTTGCTTGGCCGCCCAGACTCAACGCCGAACGGAGTGCAGCAGCCTCCCAGGGCCCCTGGCTGGGGTCTGCAGCCCCGCACACCCGGAGGCTGACTCCCTGGGAGTCCAGCAGCTCCCTCACACACGTAGCTTCCCTAGCGCTCTCCTCCCCAGCAGAAACGTGTGCAGCTGGTTGGGGCCTGCCCCTGCGTGCCTGGGCTCCCGCCCACAGCCCCAGCTCAGGGCAAGCAGCCCCTGAGCCAAGACCTGCAGGAGGCGCAGAGTGCCCCCACCTGGAAGCCGAGTGAACAGCTGGCGGGGAGGCGAGCCCCCTCGAAGGAAGAAGAGGCAGCCCAGCCTCTTTTGGCTCAAGCCCTACTTGGCTGGAGCCGAGTGCGCCTCCAGGACGGCAGAGCTCCAGGTCTGCTCAGAGGCCCGATCTGGCAGAGTTGCTGGCGTGAGGCTGCTCTGCCCTGGGCGAGCCTTGCCCAGAATTGCCTCGCTGCTAGGCTTCCTGCCCAGGAAAGAGCCGGCTGCGCGAGGCTGGGAGACGCCACTGGCGCCTTCCTGGCCTCAGCTCCGCTCTTGCCTTGCCCTTGCACCTAGGCCCCAGGCGTCCATTGGGAGGGCTTAGGGGCCAGTGGCTTGCACACTGCCACGGGCTCAAGCCGGAAGAGCTCTGTGCGAGGGAAGAGAAGGGCTAGTGCAGGGCTCCTCCAGCGGTTGCTTGGCCGCCCAGACTCAGCGCCGCACGGAGTGCACCAGGCTCCCAGGGCCCCTGGCTGGGGTCTGCATCCCCGGCCACATGGAGGCTGACTCCCTGGGCGCCCAGCAGCTGACTCACACACGTAGCTTCCCTAGCGCTCTCCTCCCCAGCAGAGACGTGTGCAGCTGGTTGGGGCCTGCCCCTGCGTGCCTGGGCTCCCGCCCACAGCCCCAGCTCAGGGCAAGCAGCCCCTGAGCCAAGACCTGCAGGAGGCGCAGAGCGCCCCCACCTGGAAGCCGAGTGAACAGCTGGCGGGGAGGCGAGCCTCCTCGAGGGAAGAAGAGGCAGCCCAGCCTCGTTTGGCTCAAGCCCTACTTGGCTGGAGCCGAGTGCGCCTCCAGGACGGCAGAGCTCCAGCTCTGCTCAGAGGCCCGATCTGGCAGAGTTGCTGGCGCGAGGCTGCGCTTCCCATGGGGAGCCTTGCCCAGACTTGCCTCGCTGCTAGGCTTCCTGCCCAGGAAGGAGCCGGCTGCGCGAGGCCTGGAGACGCCACTGGCGTCTTCCTGGCCTCAGCTCCCCTACTTCCTTGCCTTTGCACCTAGGCCCCAGGCGTCCTTTGGGAGGGCTTAGGGGCCGGTGGCTTGCACACTGCCAAGGGCTCCAGCAGGAAGAACTCTGTGCGAAGGAAAGGAAGGGCTAGTGCCGGGCTCCTCCAGCGGTTACTTGGCCGCCCAGACTCAGCGCCACACGGAGTGCACCAGGCTCCCAGGGCCCCTGGCTGGGGTCTGCAGCCCCGCACACCCGGACGCTGACTCCCTGGGCGCCCAGCAGCTGCCTCACACACGTAGCTTCCCTAGCGCTCTGCTCCCCAGCAGAGACGTGTGCAGCTGGTTGGGGCCTGCACCAGCGTGCCTGGGCACCCGCCCACAGCCCCAGCTTAGGGCAAGCAGCCCCTGAGCCAAGACCTGCAGGAGGCGCAGAGCGCCCCCACCTGGAAGCCGAGTGAACAGCTGGCGGGGAGGCGAGCCTCCTCGAGGGAAGAAGAGGCAGCCCAGCCTCGTTTGGCTCAATCACTACTTGGCTGGAGCCGAGTGTGCCTCCAGGACGGCAGAGCTCCAGCTCTGCTCAGAGGCCCGATCTGGCAGAGTTGCTGGCGCGAGGCTGCTCTGCATTGGGCGAGCCTTGCCCAGACTTGCCTCGCTGCTAGGCTTCCTGTCCAGGAAGGAGCCGGCTGCTCGAGGCTGGGAGACGCCACTGGCGCCTTCCTGGCCTGATAGGCCCCAGGCGTCCTTTGGGAGCGCTTAGGGGCCGGTGGCTTGCACACTGCCAAGGGCTCCAGTAGGAAGAGCTCTGTGCGAGGGAAGGGAAGGGCTAGTGCAGGGCTCCTCCAGCGGTTGCTGGGCTGCCCAGACTCTTCGCCGCACGGAGTGCAAAATGCTCCCAAGGTCCCTGGCAGGGGTCTGTAGCCCCGCACACCCGGAGGCTGACTCCGTGGGCACCCAGCAGCTGACTCACACACGTAGCTTCCCTAGCGCTCTCCTCCCCAGCAGAGACGTGTGCAGCTGGTTGGGGCCTGCCCCTGCGTGGCTGGGCTCCCGCCCACAGCCCCAGTTCAGGCAAGCATCCCCTGAGCCAAGACTTGCACGAGTCGCTGAGCGCCCCCACCTGGAAGCCGAGTGAACAGCTGGCGGGGAGGCGAGCGCCCTCGAGGGAAGAAGAGGCAGCCCAGCGTCGTTTGTCTCAAGCCCTACTTGGCTGGAGCCGAGTGCGCCTCCAGGACGGCAAAGCTCGAGCTCTGCTGAGAGCACCGATCTGGCAGAGTTGCTGGCGCGAGGCTGCTCTACCCTGGGCAAGCCTTGCCCAGTCTTGCCTCGCTGCTAGGCTTCCTGCCCAGGAAGGAGCCGGCTGAGCGAGGCTGGGAGACGGCACTGGCTCCTTCCTGGCCTCAGCTCCGCTCCCGCCTTGCCTTTGCACCTAGGCCCCAGGCGTCCATTGGGAGGGCTTAGGGGCCGGTGGCTTGCACACTGCCAAGGGCTCCAGCAGGAAGAGCTCTGTGCGAAGGAAGGGAAGGGCTAGTGCAGGGCTCCTCCAGCGGTTGCTGGGCTGCCCAGACTCAGCGCCGCACGGAGTGCAAAAGGCTCCCAGGGTCCCTGGCTGGGGTCTGCTGCCCCGCACACCCCGAGGCTGACTCCCTGGCCCCCAGCAGCTGCCTCACACACGTAGCTTCCCTAGCGCTCTCCTCCCCAGGCGAGACGTGTGCAGCTGGTTGGGGCCTGCCCCTGCGTGCCTGGGCTCCCGCCCACAGCCCCAGCTCAGGGCAAGCAGCCCCTGAGCCAAGAGCTGCAGGAGGCTCAGAGCGCCGCCACCTGGTAGCTGAGTGAAGAGCTGGCGGGGAGGCGAGCCTCCTCGAGGGAAGAAGAGGCCGTCCAGCCTCCTTTGATTCAAGCCCTACTTGGCTGGAGCCGAGTGTGCCTCCAGGACGGCAGGGCTCCAGCTCTGCTCAGAGGCCCGATCTGGCAGAGTTGCTGGCGCGAGGCTGCTCTGCCCTGGGCGAGCCTTGCCCAGACTTACCTCACTGCTAGGCTTCCTGCCCAGGAAGGAGCCGGCTGCGTGAGCCTGGGAGACGCCACTGGCGCCTTCCTGACCTCAGCTCCGCATCTGCCTTGCCTTTGAACCTAGACCCCAGGCGTCCGTGGGTAATGCTTAGGGGCCGGTGGCTTGCATACTGCCAAGAGCTCAGGCAGGGCGAGCTCTGTGAGAGGGAAGGGAAGGGCAAGTGCAGGGATCCTCCAGCGGTTGCTTGGTCGCCGAGACTCAGCGCCGCACGAAGAAACGCACCTCCCAGGGCCACTGGCTGGGGTCTCCATCCCGGCATACCTGGAGGCTGACTCCGTGGGTGCCGATCAGCTGCCTCTCACATGTCGTTCCCTTGCGCTCTCTTCCCCAGCAGAGAAGTGTGCAGCAGTTTGGGGTATGCCCCTGCGTGTCTTGACTCCCGCCCACAGCCCCAGCTCAGGGCAAGCAGCCCCTGAGCCAAGACCTGCAGGAGGCACAGAGCTTCCGCGCCTGGAAGCCGAAGGAAGAGCATTCAAGGTGGCAAGCCTCCTCGAGGTAAGAAGAGGCAGCCCAGCCACGTGCGGCTCAAGCCCTGCTTGGCTGGATCTGAGCGCGCCTCCAGTATGGCAGATCTCCAGCTCTGCTCAGAGGCCCGATCTGGCAGAGTTCCTGGTCTGAGGCTGCTCTGCCCTGGCCGAGCCTTGCCCTGACTTGCCTGGCTGCTAGGCTTCCTGCCATGGAAGGAGCAGGCTCCTTGAGCCTGGGAGATGCCACTGTCGCCTTCCTGGCCTCAGCTCTGCTCCTGCCTTGCCTTTGCACCAGGCGTCCTTGGGGATGGCTTAGGGGCCGGTGGGTTGCACACTGCCAAGGGCTCCAGCAGGGAGAGCTCTGTCAGAGGCAAGGGAAGGGCAAGTGCAGGTCTCCTCCAGCGGTTGCTTGACAGCCCAGACTCAGCGCCGCACGGTGAGCACCAGGCTCCTTGGACCCCTGGCGGGGCTCTGGAGCCCCGCACACCTCGAGTCTGACTCCGTGGGCGCCCAGTAGCTGCCTCACACACGTAGGTTCCCTAGCGCTCTCCTCTCCAGCAGAGACGTGTGCAGGTGGTTGGGTCCTGCACCTGTGTGTCTGGGCTCCTGCCCACAGCCCCAGCTCAGGGGAAGCAGCCCCTGATCCTAGACCGTAAGGAGGGGCAGGGAGCCGGCGCCTGGAAGCCGAGTGAACAGCATGCGGGAATCGAGCTTCCTAGGGGGAAGACGAAGCAGCCCAGCCGCCTTAGGCTGCAAGCCCTGCTTGGGCGGAGTCGAGTGCGCCTCCAGGATGGCAGAGCTCCAGCTCTGCTCAGAGGCCCGATCTGGCAGAGTTCCTGGTGCGAGGCTGCTCTGCCCTGGGCGAACCTTGCCCAGACTTGCCTCGCTGCTAGGCTTCCTACCCAGGAAGGAGCAGCCTTTGCAAAGTTGGGAGACGCCACTGGCGCCTTCCTGGCCTCAGCTCCACTCCTGTATTGCCTTTGCACCTAGGCCCCAGGCGTCCTTTGGGAGGCCTTAGGGGCCGGTGGGTTCCACACTGCCAAGGGCTCCCATAGTGAGAGGTCTGTTCAAGGGAAGGGATGGGTATATTTGGAGTACAATCCTGTATCAGATGTGAGGCCCACACCTTCACCCTGAACGCTCACTCTGAACCCTCACCCCGAACCCTTACCCTCACCCACGCCCTCACCCTGAACCCTCACCCTCACCCTCTCCCTGAACCCTCACCCTCACCCTCTCCCTGAACCCTCACCCTCACCCTCTCCCTGAATCCTCACCCTCATCCTGAATCCTAACCCTCACCCTGAATCCTTACCCTCACCCTCATCCTGAACCCTCACACCTCACCCCTCACCCTAACAAGTTTGGAGGGCTGTTCCACGAACTCTAACCTTTACCCTACCCTAACCGGACCCCCATCCACATCCTAACCCTAACCCACATCATAGTCACGCCCTCAGCCCTATACTTACCCTTGAAGTACCTACCCGCATCTTCTTCATTTTTGACACTTCCCATGCATAACAAAAGACGAGGTTGTAAGGTTTCAAACATGGATCCAAGACCCATTATCCACATAAAAGGGATATAAATACTATGATCACATCATTTAAATCTCTTGCATCACCAAAATACCTCTCCACCACTTATCCAGTCGCCATTGATGGATCACATCTATCTCATACATTTTATAACTTAGCAATCAAATACGCACCAGGACTCTGGGTAATTATAGAGACAAGATTTATTTATACCATAAATATTTCAACAAATTCCACTTTCTACGATGAGTTCAATCTTCACAAAAGTAGGATGAACAGCACCTGTTTCCACTAGGATCCATAGAGCGTGAAAATCTTAATGATGACCACCAGAAAGGTCAGCACGGTTGATATCACAGATTTTTCAGTGTTCCAATACAAGTTCTACCCAAATCCATAAAGAAAGACATACGCATAGGAAACTACAAATTGAAAGCAAGTCTATTGAGATAAATATTGGACATCAATTGTATGAATCTTTAAGGCATAACTGCAGACATTCTTCAGACATTCTTCAAATTCATAGAATGACAACAAAGTATGGCTACGTACAATCCATTCGGTTTTATGAACCACTCATGAATAACCTCACAAGCCATTTGAAACCAGATGACAATTTCAAATAGCTTTGATCTACAAACAAGGCTGTGAGACAGAAAGTTAAAATCGAAATACATGAAGTAAATCCTCAATAGATATGAAAACATCCCATGGTAGTGAAGTCAATTAGCATTAGTTATTAGGGCTTTCATGCACAGACTCATCTCTGATCGATGTGATCCCAATTCATATTTGGCAAAAAATACGAAAGCTGATCTTAACAGTCATATTATTTTTCTTTGTACCCCTAAAAAGAAAAATGAACATGAAAAACTAAATTAAGCTTGGAGGCTCACATTTCCCAATCGGTATACAAAGCAACAGCATGTCAAACTTTCTAATTCACATATGCATTTAAATGAAATTGGATGAAATACCCCTAAATAAACACATACTTCTATGCCCAATGTTTCACAAGGCAGAAAACGCTCAATGAATGAAACTGAGAGGGTAACAGCCAGGAAGGCCAGGGGTCTCCAAAGGGAGGAAATGGGGTGCAAGTGTCAGACAGTTGTTATCTGTCACTTCCGAGGCAGGAGGAAACAAGCTGTTATCTTTTTTCCCCTTCTTGATACAAATTTAAACAGAGATTTTCTCTTACAATTCTGTGTTGCTATAATGACACCTGGTTCCGCCTGAACTTCACTTTTCTCATACTTTGAGCTGACCAAGGCATTTTTCTCATGGAAAGGTTTGCCTTAAGCTATGTGAATGTACTATGTATTTACCCTAGACTCTATCTTCAAGTAGGTTCTGCCTAAAGGCTCAGAACTGACTTGACAAACCAATATGCTTTACTCATACATGGCTCTCCTGATCTATGTGAATGAAGCTATCCATTTGCTCATATCAATCGTTTTATGGCCCAGGATGACTCACCTGGTGCCACGGTCATCTCCATATATCTTGTGGGTGAGGGGTCTGCTGCCATTCCTTTCTCTAATGAGTAGACTGCTAGTAGCTAGATAACATCCAGCCAAAGATGAGTAGGGGGGCACTCTTTCTGCCCCCTTCTGATGTCTATGTCAGAAGCTTTCTCTCTTTTATACTTTAATAAAACGTTGGGACACAAAAGCTCTGACTGATCAACCCTCATCACTGGCCCCGGGTTGAATTCTTCCTCTAAGGAGCCCAAGAATTCAAGCATCTTTCATGGTTAGACAACAACCTTTCCAAACAATGGTCTTTTCAAAAAAAAAAAATGATGATAAGTGATGAGTATGCATATGTCTACGAATGAAATGGGACCTATATGTCAAACCACATAAAAATATATCTTCCCTCAACATACATATAACACAACCAGGCCTTCACATGCATCGATTCTCCAACTATCAAGTCATACAAATATGGATGTAAAATATCACAATACATTCCAAAGTTTAAAAGTGATGGATATTGACTTTCGCCCGCTGGTGCTTCTTTTTATGTCATCTCCATTATATTAGCTATGACAACGAATCATGTGCTGTGCGAAGTCACTTACATTGTGTCCAACTCCTTGGGATCATATGGACTAGGCCCCACCAGGCTCCTCTCTCCATGAGATTCTCTAGGCAAAGATACTGGAGGGGGTTGCCATGCTCTCCCTCAGGAGATCTTCCTGCCCCAGGGATGGAATCCATACCTCCCATGTCTCCTGCATGGGTATGTTCTGCATGTTCTTTACCACTAGAACCACCTGGGAAGCCCCAAGACACATGAACATCAGTGGATTTGGGGATCCACGGGGCATATACAGAACCATTCCTCCAACAAAACTGAAGAATGACTTTAAAATCTCAAACAAAACATGAGTATATGTGTTCACAAACTTCATGGAGCAAGGGTTTCTTCGATCTGAAAACTGGCATCGATGAAGGACTGTGTGAAGAATACTTCAAAGTCTATTTGGCAAACACAGCCTACGTTGGCTATATTTAGTCCTCAGTTGAATGGAATGTCATGAGTACTGGTCATTTCAAATAAGTAGCCTATGACGCTGTTTACACTTATTGGGACGCGTGGTATACCACATTCACACATTTCAGTAGCATTGGTGCAAAAACGATACATTTCTCAGGGGAAGCTTCTACATGGACTCCTGGGATCAGAGCTCTAACTCATACACACATACTTTTCCTTTTAAAATGATCCTGCATGATAAGCAAACAAAACACTGGATGAACACCTAGACGGTGAGCTCTGTACTAAATGATTTTAAAGCCAGTAGATGGAATGAGCTGATGAGGAAGACTACAAACGAGTCATCTTCTTCAACTTGGTCAAACCGCTCATAGTCATACAAGTGAATGAAAAGTTGAGCCTGTTGTCATTAAATCTGTTTAAAAGAAATAGAATAATAAAACAAATTAGTAACTCTTATTTTCTTAATAAACATTGTATTATTTCTGCACAGCTTTGTTACTGGCATGAATAGAATATCTACAATAATAACTTGTCACAGTGAAATGGATTCACATTCGATATCGATTCACATCTATAATTGATGCCATAGCTGTTTGATACTATTGCTTGAATGAATGCAACTTATGTGACTTCACAAACTACAAACACGACTAACATAATAGGTATTAAAAAACCTTGAGTGACATGAGCGTGAAGACTTAGTAGAGTTGCTCTCAAGAATAATGATACTATTATTCGCTCTAGCCATAGTACTGGAATCTGTACATTAACACCCCTGCAAAACAAAAGGAAAGGATAGAATAATAATAAAGGAACTTCATAACTATATTCCTACTGTAAACATTCAACACTATGTTTTCTTTTAAACTGACTTTCATATTTGGTCTACTGTAACCTCTTCTGTGTTCATTTTATGCTAAACTTATTGCTAACAGTAAAATTACCATACGAGCTCTAATTAATTTTTTTTTTTACTTGCAAAGCTACTGATAGAACCAAAGGCCAATATCTACATCAAACAGGAGAAACGGAATGGAAACTGTAAACAATTTTATGGAAGAACATTTCCGTGCTCCTATTCAGTCAAATGGGCATTCAAAAGGATGTGATTTTTCTGAAAGTTTATTTCAGAAACTTGGAATTGGATGACTGCAAACAATAAAACTAACAATATATTGATACATAATATTAATAATATACAGTGGGTCATTCTTTTTTTATTCTGCCACAGCTAACAGACAGAAAGTCAGTTGTCATAACTACTACTAACATAAGACCCTCACCGATAAGTGAAGATATATAGGAAAATCCATAATAGCTCTAAAAACCATCAAAGATAAAATGGTAATTAAAAAATACACTGACAGTTTAGCTGGTATAAGAAACAGGATGATTATGAAAGCAAAGCCAACAATCATGGATAGGCCATGGAAGCCCGTGGCTGTCACCAGTGTTGACTTATATCCTTCATCTGAGGTTGTTAAAAGTGCTTGGTAAAATCCAGAGGTTTGCAGCAGTGGTAACCTCCTGAACAGACTGAAATAAAAAGGGTTTCCAGAATATCCTGATGATTTCCATCTACTAGGCTGTGATGAGCTCAAGCAATGCATACTCCAGAGGACAGAAGACAGACAGGTTGGGAACACGTCTACTGCACTTACGGAGAAAGGGAATGTTGCTGCTCAGCCTAGTACAAGTGTAGAAGCAACACCTTGGTGATTCGACCTTTAAAGACTCGATACATATGAGAACGACTGGTATGAATAAACCTTCAGAAGTGCTTTCTCAGACCTCCTCCCATCATAAGCACAAGCATAATGAAAACACTGAGTTTTCATGGTCTCACCCAAAATAAGACTCACTTATGGCTTTGCTTTGAGAATAGTTGAACTACTCATTGTTCAAGAGAAATGATCCTTTCTTCTCTGAAGATTTGTGAATCATTCACAGGGTGTGGTGAATAAACTACTTAAGGGTCTAATACATAAAAATGCAATAGGCTAAG
Source organism: Ovis canadensis (assembly GCF_042477335.2). Taxonomy (NCBI): domain Eukaryota; kingdom Metazoa; phylum Chordata; class Mammalia; order Artiodactyla; family Bovidae; genus Ovis; species Ovis canadensis. The sequence continues at coordinate 954,941 of NC_091253.1, forward strand.
CACAGAGATGTTTTTCTCCCTTTCTCAAAGGATGGAATGGAACATTTTGTATTTGCACTGATTTTATGTCTTGACTTCATGTACAATTATATACTGATTTTTTTAGTTGACATACAATAGGACTAAAAATATTGATATAATACTGATAACTCATGTTGGTATGTGTGGTTGTCACATAGGATTCACAGGAGATTTAAATTCACAGTTGTCAACGTAAAGGATGAATGCTATTTAGCTTCTTCGTGAATCTAGACCACGAATGAAGAGTTTTCCTCAACATATTTCACTGAGAGAAATACAAGGATGATAGGCATAATACTATGCTTCGACTCATGGATATCTAAGCATTGCTCACAATACAGATCTGATTTTCAACATCAGGGTTCTTTCAGTGTCCTTGAACAGCATTTGTTTTTCTGTATACAGAAGAAAAAACTCATGAGTATCAAACTGGTTCACATAAAACATGTGTATGAATTGTTATCTTCCTGAACCAGGGATCAAACCCACATCACTTCCCCCTCCTGCACTGGTAGGCAGATTTTTTATTTATCAACTGTGCCACCTAGGAATCGACATACATTTCAAGGACCACTGCCATCAGCTTCTACTGTTCATGACCAAAGTAGGAGAAACAATATTGGAAGAAGTACTCATAAGGGTACTCATAGGAAGTACTCATAAGTCAAGGAACTGTTATACTGGGTACTCTCGTTGTTACTGGGACAAGTCAGTTCCTCCGATGATGATGGGTATAACTGAAAAATTATTACAAATGCATGGGCTGCGATGTCTACGTGATAAATGTGTTCCTCTTATACTATTGCTTCAGGGATGCCTACTTCAGCATGAAGGAATGCACTTCAAGGGATGCCCGCTATTCCAGCTCAAGCAACAGATAGTGAAGTGCAGATCATTGTCCTTTGTTGAAAATAATCAGCACTTTGTCAACATAGGGAACATGCCAGAGGAACCCTTGGGATGGAACTCTAAAAACAGGTTGGGCCCTCTTTTTGCCAAGCCCTGCGATAAAATACAAATCAGAAAAAGAAAAATAGCATCGGTTTTGTCAGGACTTCCTCATCTTTTCTTTCTCGGTAGCAGGAAGCAGACATTGAGGCCAGAGGACTGCAGGATTTCATTGTGAACTAACGTTGGGTGGGGTGGAAGCTCATCACTCTAGTAAGAATGTGGTTCAATAAAATGGAATTTCATTCACTTCATGGACATAGAGTTCTATAATCCTTCATTAAGGAATTCAATAAGCTATATTTCCTTACACCTTCACAATCTCTTGGTTTACGAGAACATCAATTGCTAGTCCAGCACTTATACAATGAGTGTTACAGGTAGTATGAATGTATAAATGATGATGAGCAATGACAGGAAGTTTATTTAATCTCTGTTTGAATTCTTGATTTTTTATATAATTTTTTATAATATCCTTACAGATGTGAATATTTTACTGACATGTATAAATACACGTTGAGTAGTGCTATGATAACTCATAGGGTTGGCACAATAAATATCATGGTTACTATGTGCTTTTCATATATTCCTTTTGAGATTCTCTTCCATTATACATTATCATAAGATATTTAATAGTTTCCTAAACTGTACAGTAGGTCCTTGTGGCTTCTTTTATATATAGTAATGTACTTGTTAATAATTCAAACAAAAACTGGTACACAAATACTCATAGTGACATTCACAATAGCTCAAAGGTAGAACTCATTCAAGTGTCCGTTGGTGGGAGACTGAATATGCAACACAAGGTATATTCAGAAGCTTGAACGGTATTCCACCATACGAAAAAGTACATTAAATGGTGCTGCCACTCTGCAAGACATTACAGAAATGACTCCAAAACAAACACATGGAATAAATACATAGTTCAATTCCAATTCAAGCTATGTACCCAAAAGGATTGGGAAAGGGGGCTGAAAAAATGGATACTTCTTCCGTCATACTCACAACAGCATGATTCACACTGGCAAACAAACAGAAGTGATCTAAGTGTCCATGGCAGCCAATTCCATAAACAAACTGTGGTATACACACAATGGAATCTGATTCGGCCCTTCAAAGTCAGTAATTCTGACAATGCGACAATGTGGACAAACCTTATGGTCATTAGATCATGTGAAATAAACCAGACCAAGAAAAGACAAACGTTCTGTGATTCCACTCATATGAGATATCCAAACAAGTCAAATCTGTCAGAAATAGCAGAGAGTGATTCCGACCGATCGAAAAGAGTTCATGTTTCATGGACCTCAGTTTCCCTTGGAAAAACTGACTTCCCGTGATATCTCCAAAACCAATTAGACAAATAATTGGAAGCTATATCCAGTCAAATGAATGTAGACATAATGTTATATACAGTGTACACCAAACTCACTCAAACTTCTTAACAGACAAAAGGCAAAACTGTATCTATGGTACCTCAGCTTAGCTTAAAACTGTATCTACAGTACCTCACTTCTGCTTATAAAATTTAACAACAACAACAACAACACACTAAAGTCTATCCAAAAAAGGATATAAAACATATATAACATTAACTTTAAAGGATTAGACATTGAAACTGTGAAAAACCTTATTCACAAAACTTAAACACAAGCCACAGGAAAATATATTTATAAAATACATATCTGATAAAGGATTGTACTCCAAATATACCAAAAAATCTAGAACAATCTCATAAAAAATGTATACACCTAAACACCTGTCCTACAAAAATATAAAGATAGTAAATAAGCCTATCAAAAAGACTCAAAATCACATATCATTAGGAAATTACAAACTAAAATAACAGTGAGGTAGCACTGCACACCTATTAGATCCAGTAAACTCAAAAAAAAAAAAAAACGGGGGTAGGGCACAACTTCTCCGGTGGCTCAGTGGTAAAGAATCTGCCTGACAATGCAAGACACTCTAGTTTGATCCCTTACCCCAGAAGATCCCACATGCCACAGAGAAACATAGCTGGATTTTTCCACAGCTAAACAAAGCTCACCTGTGACCTGAATACTATATGGCTAGCACTTACTAAACAGCTTTGAAAACGTCCAGACAAAAAGTATCACATGATTATATACAACAGCTCTACTTGTAATAACTAAAAACTTTCAAATATCAGGATGTCTTCAGTAGATGACAGTGTAAACAAATGGGGATACATCCAAAGTGAAGGGGAGCAAATGCTACCACAAAATATACCACCTCAGCATGAGAATTAGTGGGACCCAATTAACTTTTTTTTTTAGAGGACACATGATCATCTCTGAAACCCAAGTTCAAGACAGCTCTTCTGTGAGTCACATTTACCAGAGAAATCTCATTTCAAAGGAATCCTCTCTATATGCCAGATAGAAGGATGAGACACAGTCTTTTGAAACTCTTTTTTCTTTTCTATCGATAGGGAAAGCTAAGCCGTAAATCTGCACAACCACCATACCCTTCCTTTCCTTTGGTTGTATCTGTAAAATATTTGTTTCTTTTTTAATTTGGCTGCGCCAGGTCAACCTTCATTGAGGTAAGCCAGATATTTAGCTACAACATGCAAATTCTCCTTTGTGGCATGGGAGATCTAGCTCTTGGATCAGGGAATGAACCTGGGCCTCCTTCTTTGGGAGTGTCCAGTCTCAGCCACTGGACCACCAGAAAGTGCCTGTTTTGTTTTCAGATGAAGATGGAATCTAAGGTGATATCTTGGGCCATTTCAGTCACTGACTCAGTTTCCTGAGTTTCTCCAAAGCACGCACAAGGTGCACATTATTAAACTGGTTTGCAAAACAAGAAAAGGTTGTCTGCTACAACACTGTATGCTTACAAATATCTAAATGGTAAATGGCATATTATTTATTTTTAATTACTATGGGGGGGGGGGAAAGAATGCAGGATTCATACATGTTACCACATGAATAAATATTAAAACCATCTTCAGTGAAAAAGAAATCCACATCGAAAAGGCCACCCAGAACCCTTATTCACCATGTCTGCTTTCAATCCATCAAGTTTGTCCAAATAACTGAAAATCTCAGTAACACTCTAAATAAAGAAAAAAGGATGAAGATGGAAACAAAAGATATATTCATACACTTGAACAATTGCTAAAAGTGGAAGTGGGGCAGTGGATTACATTATAATGTAGGTACCATATGATTTCCTGATTTTGGAGATTATGTGCTGGTTCTGCAGAAGGTACCCATTTTGGATAAAACACATAGAGTATTTTAGATGATGTGGCAAATGCTAGCACTTGTTCCCATTGCTAGGCATTTTCTGTACATTTTAAATGACTGGAAAGTATACTAGGTTTCAAAACAACCATGTCAATACCACAAAAGAAATTTAGAGCAGACAGGCAGGAAACTTTCTGATACAGGCCAAGACTTACCCAGATGAAGTTCAAGGGAAGCTGCGATGCTCACTGCCCGTGAAGGAGTCCACGTGGAATGAAGAAGTAGTGTGGGAAGTCTATTAGTAACCACCATGTCTTGGGTCCTCCGGATGACCTACTGCAGGAGAAACAGATCTTACAGATAAAATGTTCCACATCACTTCACAAAAAGTTGTTAGACTACATTCAGTAAAGCTGAATCATTTTGGATTAATTTACAATCATAAAATACTACCCTTTACAGTCCAAAAATCACTTGCATTTCTATACACTAATAACAATCAGGAAAAAAATATTAAGAAAATCCCACTTAAATAAAACATCTAGCAACAAACTTAATCAAGAACATAAAAAACCAGTAGTCAGAAAACTAGAAGGCACTGATAAAGAAACCAAAGAAAATACAAACACACAGAAAATTATTCCACGCTCATGCACTGGAACAATGAGGAATTAAAAGGTCCATTCCAACCAAAGTCATCAACAAATACACGGACTGCAATCACAAAATAATATTCAATGGCATTTTTCACAGAAATAGAAATATTCCTAATATTAGGCTGCTACTGTTGAACAGGACCTTAAACGGCCAAAAAGACTCTGAGAAAGAGGAACACAGCTGGAGGCATCTTCCTATCCCTCTTCAAACTACATCACGGAGCTGTAGTGACCACCACAGTGAGGAACTGGCAGGAACACAGACACATGGACTCCAGGAGAGAATAGAGAGCCCAGAAACGAACCCACCTGTACATGGTCAGTTCCTGAAAATCAAACCAGGAACGAGCGAAGAGGAAAGGACAGTCTTCTCAAGAAACAGTGACAGGAAAATGGCCACCTACACGGAAGAACATCAGTGTTCATCCTCTACATCATCTAACGCAAATCTAACTGAAAACCCACCGCTTTGCACACGGAGCTCTTTCCCCCTGAGTCCTCTGAGATGGACCTCCAGTCAGCCCTCAGCTGGACACAGGAAACGTCTACTCCATCCTCATTTTTCGCTCTTGCAGCGCCTCCCTGCTGGTGGGCACTGAGGCAACCCTGCTCCTCTCAGCCTGGATGCAGCCCTGTTATCCAGAAGCCTGAGCCCTGATGGTCCTGAGGAGACAAAGCTCCCGCCAGCTGCTCACGGAGCAGAGTCTAAAGGCAAAGCGTCCTGGGCCCGCGGGTCAGAGGGGCCTTTGGCGCCCCCTGCGGGCCACAAGAGAAGAGCGGGCAGCCCGGTGCTCACAGACCTCAGAGGGCTCACCCAGAAGCAGCTCTGCTGCGAGCACTCAGACTGGAAGCCCAAACTGAAATGGAGCAGAATAGCTCCATGACCCTCCGCAAAACATGGCTAAGGAACAATCAGAGCCTGCATGGAATGCAGCCATAAAAAGGAACACATTTGAGTTTGTTCTAATAAAGGGGAGGGAAGTCAGTCAAAGAGAGAAAAACATGGAATCTAGAAGGATGGTACTGACGAGTCTGTTCACAGAGCAGCAATGGAGGTGCAGACATAGAGAACAGACTTACAGACGAGGGTGGGGAACAAGAGGGAGAGGGTGAGATGAATGGAGAGAGCAGCATGGATGCAGGTACACCTACATTTGTAAATAGACAACCAATGGGAATTTGCTGTATGATTCAGGGAACTCAAACTGGGGCTCAGTAGTAACCTGGAGAGGTGGGAATGCGTGCGAGGTGGGAGGGAGATTCAAGAGCAAGAGGACATAGGTACACCTATGGTTAATTCATGTGGATGTATGACAAATCAAACCAATATTGTAAAGCAATGATCAATCAACTAAAAGAAATAACTTTAAAAAAATATGAACATAAACACAAACTTTGCAACAAGGTAACTCCATTTAAAAAACTATAGAATTTTAGAAAACTGCAAAAGTTCTACATGACCGTTGGTCTGGTGATCAGGTCTAACATACACAAAACAAGCCAACTTACCAAATTATGAATATAAATTATTTAAAACATTGCCTTTTATCATTTCATACATTTACCCTGTGGAGGACCTTACTCGAGAGAACCAAAAACAAACTGTTAAATGAACCACGGACCACCCACCCTGGCCAGGCAACAGAGAAAAGAAAACACTTGCAGGAATCATCTTACAACAGGAGGTCCTGGGAAGGAACAAGGAACGAACAAGCTACCACCAACCAGAATTCTGGAGAGGTCAGGAGATGGGAGGCTCCAGTTCAGAGGTCCTACCAACCTCCCAGGATCCACTTCGCTGGAATCCATCTCAGCTGAGTGATGCGTGTGCCCCCAAGAAGGATCCCAATTCAGAATGCCTGGCAAGAGACAAACCAGAAATGAGCCCGATGACCATAAAACCTGAGACTGTGAGCCACGTGACAGAGTGGTTCTCTCCGTTTCCCTCACCCTCCTGCCCTCCACCCTGGCAGCCCTTCCCAATAAAGCCTCTCGCTTGGACAGCACTCCTCTCCTCAGACAACTCATTGCCCAGTGTCAGACAAGAACTCACTCTCAAGCCCTGAAAGGGATCCCCCTTCCTTCATCAAAAGCAATATCCAGGAGAAAATATCTTCAAAACGCTATCTTGCAGAGAAGGAAATCAGAGAAGGCAATGGCAGCCCACTCCAGTACCATTGCCTGGAGAATCCCACGGACAGAGGAGCCTGGTAGGCTGCAACCCCGGGGTCACTAAGAGACGGACACGACTTCACTGAGTGGCTTCACTTTCACTTTTCACTTTCATGCACTGGAGAAGGACATGGCAACCCACTCCAGTGTTCTTGCCTGGAGAATCCCAGGGACAGAGGAGCCTGGTAGGCTGCTGTCTATGGGGTCGCGCAGAGTCAGGCACGACTGAAGCGACGCAGCAGCAGCAGCAGCAGCAGCAGCAGCAGCAGCAGCAGCAGCAGCAGCAGAGAAGGAAATGGCACCACCTGCAGTACTCTGGTCTCAGAAATCCCAGGGACAGAGGAGCTTGGTGGGCTACAGTCCAAAAGCAGGGCATTTCTGATGGGAGGAAACAGTCCCAGGGAAGCTGAGCTGCTCACCAAAGGCCCCAGAGCTTTGGATAGCACACCAGAGCTGGGGCTGAGGATTCCCAGCTGCCATGCCTCTTGATCCTGGCCTCTTTCACTAGATACATGTGTGGAAAACTAGTCTAAAATATGCCCTGGTGGTTCCATAGTAAAGAATCCACCCCCCGGTGCTGGAGATGCATGTGCGATCCCTAGGATGGGAAGATCCCACATCCTATGGAGCCCGTGTGCCACAACAGCCGAGCGAGCCTGTGCTCTAGATCCTGGAAGCCACGATGCCGAGTTCACATGCTGCAGCCACTGAAGCCCGTGAGCCTGTGCCCCTCAACAAGAGGAGACACTGCAGTGAGAAGCCTGCAAACCACTAGTTATGGCCCATGCTCACCAAAACTAGAGAAAAGCCCACACACAAAGAGGCAACACAGCCAACAATCAATAAAACTGTTTTCCTAAAACAATGCATATCTGACAAAGAAACTGTATTCGAATTGTCCAAGAACACTAGAGCAAACAAGCCCATTCATAATTGGTAGCGACTGAAATAGACACCTGGCCACTGAGGGTATACTGATAGTAAACTATCATACAAAAACATACTCAAGATACTGGTGCAATGCATGCAGAGCCCCCTTTGAAAGACAATCTGACAGTTTTTTTTTCAGTAACCACGTGGGACAAGCACTGAATTCTGTGTATGACAAGCGGTGGAAGCCAGGTATCTTACCATTGGAATGCAAAGTTACAGATAAACAAAAGGAAACGTTACAATGTCCATGTCGTGGTGGATCAGGTTGGAGACATCACAAATTACCTTTAACTGAATATGTTCAAAGGTGAGCTGGAATACATGGATATATATATATATATCCATGTATTGTCAGCTGAGCATATTGAGCTCCTACATGTATGTTTTAAATATCATTCTCTAATAAAAGGGAACAGGAAACATCTCCAATGGCCCGGTGGTAAAGAATCTGCCTACCGATGCAGGGAACACGGGTTCAATTCCTGTGTAGGAGATTCCACACGCCCAGGGGCAACGAAGCCCTTGAACAGCTCTTGAAGTTTGCATGCTCCAGAGCCCAAGTTCTGCAAACAGAGAAAGCACTGCAATGAGAAGCCATGGCACAGCAACTAGAGGGTAGCCTCTGCTCACTACAACTAGACAAACGAGCAATAAAGACCCAGCACAGTCAAAAATAATGTAATGTTTAAAAAAAGGACAGTTCTTTGAAGAAATGACTGAGACTAGGGGTGAGACTGTAAATATATGAGACAGGGTCATCTTAAATTATGAGAAATTAAAGAAACTAAAGACAACTATCAAGCTGTCCAAACTGATACAAATGAATGATGACACAGTGTTATCTGTATACACCAGCAAATAACAATCTGAAAAGGAATTTAAACAAACGATTCCCTTTCAGTCATGTCAACATTAATAAAAGACTTTGCTATGGACAGAATGAGGATAACAAGACTGGCACACTGGAAATGATACATGATTGCTGAAAAATACCCTAAAGACATGGACAGATATGCCATAGCGATGAAAAGGCTTCAGTTGGCAATACCATGGAATGCATCTTCAATCTGAAATGAAGATTCAATATGAATTTCAAAAGGCTGAAAGGTGGTTGCTAAACCACAAAAGATGCCAGCATTCTTGGACTCCAGAGGAGAATTCAATCCAGGGCAAGTGACGAAGCTTGATGGCTCAGAGGTTTTCTGTTAAAAAGTTTTATTAAAATATAAAAGAGATCGAGAGAGCTGCTGACGTAGACAGTAAAAGGGGGAAGAGTACCCCCTGCTAGTCTTTAGCCAGATGTTATAGAGCCACTAGCAGTCTGCTAATGAAAGAAAGACAATGTGTCAGAGAATGGCACCAGGCCCCTCACCCACAGCATGCATTGAGATAACATTGGCAGCAGATGAGTCATCCCAGGCCATAAAATGATGGACATGAATCTTGAAGAAAGGCAGATTTCCAAGCAAATATATAGTTTCATTCACATAGATTAAGAGAACAAGGTATGAGTAAAACATACTGGTTTGTCAAGTTTTTTCTGAGCCTTTAGGGGAAACTGACCTGAAGACAGAGCCTTGGGTAAATACATAGTACATTAGCATACCTTAAGACAAACATTTCCATAAGAAAAATGCATTGCTTAGTTCAAGGTTTGAGGAAAGTTAAATTCAGGTGGAGCCAGGAGTGGTCATGGCAACACAGAAATTTCTGAGAAACCTTTTAAATTTGTATCAAGATGGAGAAAAAAAAATGCAGCACTCTTTTGTCTCCTCCGGCCTCTTAAGAGAGAGAAAAAAACGTCTGACACTTGCAGTCTATTTTCTCTGTCTGGAGACCCCTGGCCTTCCTGCCTGTTATCCTCTCCAGGCCTGTAGGAAGCAATACACTAGGCTGCTTGGGAAAACCGCGCGGGTCTGAGCTTTATGCAAAGGGGTAAAGCAGTAAAACCCTTGGCCCCAAAGGCGAGGCTTTTCTGCGACCGCCATTTTAGTCGGCTCCGAGACTGCAAACAAAGAGGGCAGAATACATGGTTCCCTGCTCCGCCCAGTCCGAGTTCCCTTACCTGTGGCCCACAGCCCTGCGCTCTGCTCGCTGGATGCCAATCGACGGGGACCCAGGAGCCCACGAAACGAGCATTCCCAGCTGCAATGGCGAGCCCTGAGAGCCCTGGCCCCCGACGCGCCGCCATGTTCATCCCGCCCCAGACCCGCTCACGTGAGCCGCGCTCCTGACCAGCCGCCCAGGCTCGCCCCGCCCCCGACGCGCTCACGGTGCGCCCCACCCCCACGCCCCCTTCCAGGACAGGCCCGCGGGACCGCGACTGCCTCCAGGTGAAACACAAGGACAAGCAAATCCACCCCACCGAGACAATCCAAGCTTTTTCTCAGCTGATCTGTCTATGATTTAGGGATAAAACTATGACTATAGAAAGCAAAGATGACCTAGGACAGCCATGATAGTCTATAGAGCCAGACCCTGGCGGGCAGAGGCTTGAAGAGGGTCCGGGAGCTCTGTCAGAACAGCAAGCCTCTGTAGCGTAGCGGTTAGGTGCGCTGGTGAGCAGGCAGACGATGGTCTGTAAGTCAGGAGTTCAAGTCTGCAGCTTAACTCTTTTGCTCTTAGGGGGCGGGGGACAGCAACAGGCGGGACTTAGACCAGAAACGTTTATTTTTATTTTAGAGGTTTATTGTTTAGCTTAGGGTTAGGGTTCGGGCAACCCCCCAACTTGTTCAGGTTCGGGTTCAGGGTTAGGGTTAGAATTTGGGGATCCCCCCTCTTCTAAGAGTTCGGGTTTGGGTTAGGGTTCATGTCAGGGTCAGGGTTCGGGTTACGGTTAGGGTTAGCATTAGTGTTGGGGTTACAGCTTAAAGTGAGCCCTACTAGGGCCCATAGTTCTTTATTAGCCTGCCCTGGTGGGCCGAGGCTTGAAGAGGGTTCGGGAGCCCTGCTGGAAGCAGCAAGCCTCTGTAGCATAGGGGTTAGGTGGGCCACTAGGCAGGTAGGCTATGGCCTGTAAATCAGGAGTTCAAGTCTCCAGTCTGACCTTTTCGCTTTTCAGGGGCAGGGGACTGCAAGAGCCAGGGCTTAGACCAGAAAATTTTTTTATTTTAGAGGTTTATTGTTAAGCTTAGGGTTAGGGTTCGGGCAACCCCCCCCCACTTGTTAGGGTTCGGGTTCAGGTTAGAATTCGGGGACCCCCCTCTTCTTAGAGTTCGGGTTTGGGTTAGGGTTCATGTCAGGGTCAGGGTTCGGGTTACGGTTAGGGTTGGCATTAACTCTAGGGTTACAGCTAAAGTGAGCGCTAATAGGGTCCATAGTTCTTTATTAGCCTGCAGTGGCGGGGTGAGGCTTGAAGAGCGCCTGGGAGCAAAACAAAACCCAGTAATCCTCTCTAGCGAAGCGGTTAGGCTGACAACCAGTTAAACATCCAACTTGGCTCTGTAGGTCAGGCATTCAAGTCCCAGTTTTGCCTCGTTTGCTTTTAGGGGGTGAGGGACAGCAAGGGGCGGGGCTTAGGCCAGAAAAGTTTATGTTTATGTTAGAGTTTTATTGTTAGGGTTAGGTTTAGGGTTCTGGCATCCCCCCAACTTGTTAGGGTTCAGGTTCAGAGTTCGGGTGCGGGGAATCCCCTCTCTACTTAGGGTTCGGGTTCAGGGTTCGTGTTTGTGGTTTGGGGTTCAGCGTTTGGGGTTAGGGGTTCGCGGTTCTAGTTTGAAGTTTGGGGTTCCAATTAGGGGTTCAAGGTTCAGCTTAGGGGTTTGGGGTTCGGGGTTCGGGGTAGGGGTTCGCGGTTTGGGTTTGGGGTTTGGGGTTCGGGTTAGGGGTTCGCGTTTCAGATTTGGGGATCAGGTTATGGGTTCTCAGTTCAGGTTCGGGGTTCGCAGTTCGGGTTTGGGGTTTGAGGTTCAGGTAAAGGGTTTGGGGTTCGCGGTTTGGGTTTGTGGTTTGAGGTTTGGGTTTGGGGTTTGGGGATCAGGTTAGGGGCTCTCGGATTGGGTTAGGGGTTCACAGTTCGGGTTTGGGTTTGAGGTTAGGGTGAAGGGTTTGGGGTTTGGGGTTCGCGGTTTGGGTTGGAGGTTTGGGATTCGGGTTAGGGGTTTTGGGTTTGGGATTCGGGTTATGGGTTTGGGTTTTGGGGTTCGCGGTTTGGGTTTGGGTTTGGGGTTCTGGTTAGGGGTTCGGGGTTCGGGTTTGGGGTTTGGAGTTCGAGGTTTGGGGTTCGCGTTTCAGGTTAGGGGTTGAGGGTTGGGGTTTGGGGTTCGCGGTTTGGGATAGGGGTTCGCGGATTTGGTTAGGGGTTAGGGATTTGGGGTTTGGAGTCTGGGATTTGGGTCAGGGGTTCGTGGTTTGGGGTTCCAGTTATGGGTTTGGGTTCAGGGTTGTGGGTTGGGGGTTTGGGGTTCGGTTTTTGGGTTTGCAGTTTGGGTTACGGATTAGGGGTTTGGGGTTTGGGTTTGGGGTTCGGGAATTGGGATTCGAGGATTGGGGTTGGGGGTTCCGATTAGAGGTTCAGTAAGTGAGATTTGTGGATCGGGGGTCAAGATTTGAGGTTTGGGGTTTGGGCTTCGGGGGTTTGGGTTCAGGGTTTGGGGATGGGGGTGTGAGGTGCAGTTTCGAGTTTTGCTGTTCAGGTTAGGAGTTAGGGGTTGGGAGTTCGGGGTTCGGCTTAGGGGTTTGGGGTGTGCGGTTTGGGGTTTGAGGTTTGGGGTTCCGGCTAGGGGTTTGGGGTTTGGGGTTCGGATCAGGGGTTTGGAGTTTGGGTTTGAGGGTTGGGTTTTGGGGTTTGAGTTTCGGGGTTTAGAATTCGGGTTAGGTGTTCGCAGTTTGGGTTAGGGGTTTGGGGTTTGGGGTGGGGGTGGGGGGTGTGGGGTACGGGTTAGGGGTTTGGGTTCAGGGTTTGGGGTTCACTTTATGGGTTTGCGTTTCCGGTAAGGCATTAGGGGTGTGCGGTCTGGGTGTGGGGTTCGTGTTAGCGGTTTGGGGTTGGGGGTTCGGGTTCCAGATTTGGGGTTCGGGGTTTGAGTTATGGATTCGGGGTTTGGGCTACATGGTTCGGGGTTTGTGGTATGGGGTTTGGGGGTCGGGGTTTGGGTTTGGGGCTCGGGTTAGGGGTTCGGGTACGAGTTAGGGGTTCACGGATCGGGTTAGGGGTTTGGGGTTCGGCGTTTGAGGTTCGGTTAAGGGGTTCGCTGTTCTGGTTAGGGGTTAGTGACAGGGGCTTCTGTTTTAGGGTAGGGGGTCGCAGTTCAGGTTATGGGTTAGGGGTTTGGTGTTTCGTTTTCGGGTTATGGTAAAGGGTTCAGGTAGGGGATTGGGTTAGGGGATTCGGGTTCAGGTTGGGAGTTCGGTGCTTGGGGTTAGAGATTTGGATTCGGGAAATGGGTTGGGGTTCATGGTATGGTGTTCGAGTTAGGGGTTTGGGGTTCGGAGTTTGGGGGTTCTTGTTCTGATTAGGGGCTTGGGGTTTGGGGTTCGGCTTCGGGGTTAGAGGTTTGCGGTTTGGGGTTGTGGTTTGGAGATTGGAGTTTGGGTTTGGGATTAAGGGGTAGGTGTTTTGGTTTGAGGTCGGGTTAGGGTTAAGGTATCAGGTTTCAGGTTCATTGTTTGGGGATTCGAGCTAGGCATTCAGTTTACAGGTTTGGGATATAGGGTTTTGAGGTCAGGGTGGAGTTCCGGGATTGGAGTCGCGATTAGGGGCTACTGAGTGCCGCAGAGGCAAGGGCTCCAGCAGTAAAAGCAGGCTGCGAGAAGCTGGGAGACGCTACTGGCGCCTTTCTGGCCTTAGCTCCACTCCTGCCTTGCCTTTGCACCTAGGCCCCAGGCGTCCTTGGGAAGGGCTTAAGGGCCGGTGGTTTGCACACTGTCAAGGGCTCCAGCAGGGAGAGCTCTGTGAGAGGGAAGGGAAGGGCAAGTGCAGGGCTCCTCCAGCAGTTGCTTGGCCGCCCAGACTCAGCGCCGCACGGAGTGCACCAGGCTCCCAGGGCCCCTGGCTGGGGTCTGCAGCCCCGCACACCTGGAGGCTGATTCCCTGGGCGCCTAGCAGCTGCCTTACACACTTGGCTTCCCTAGCGCTCTCCTCCCCAGCAGAGACGTGTGCAGCTGGTTGGGGGAATGCCCCTGCGTGCCTGGGCTCCGGCCCACAGCCCCAGCTCAGGGCAAGCAGCCACTGAGCCAAGACCTGCAAGAGGCGAAGAGCGCCCCCACCTGGAAGCCGAGTGAAGAGCTGGCGGGGAGGCGAGCCTCCTCGAGGGAAGAAGAGGCAGCCCAGCCTCGTTTGGCTCAAGCCCTACTTGGCTGGAGCCGAGTGCGCCTCCAGGACGGCAGAGCTCCAGCTCTGCTCAGAGGCCCGATCAAGCAGAGTTGCTGGCGCGAGGCTGCTCTGCCCTGGGCGAGCCTTGCCCAGACTTGCCTCGCTTCTAGGCTTCCTGCCCAGGAAGAGGCCGGCTGCGCGAGGCTGGGAAACGCCACTGGCGCCTTCCTGGCCACAGCTCCGCTCCTGCCTTGCCTTTGAACCTAGGCCCCTGGCTTCCTTTGGAAGGGCTTAGGGGCCGGTGTCTTGCACACTGCCAAGGGCTCCAGGAGGAAGAGCTCTGTGCCAGGGAAAGGAAGGGTTAGTGCAGGGCACCTCCAGCGGTTGCTTGGACGCCCAGACTCAGCGCCAAACGGAGTGCACCAGGCTCCCAGGGCCCCTGGCTGGGATCTGCAGGCCCGCACACCCGGAGGCTGACTCCCTGGGCGCCCAGCAGCTGCCTCACACACGTAGCTTCCCTAGCGCTCTCCTCCCCAGCAGAGACGTGTGCAGCTGGTTGGGGCCTGCCCCTGAGTGCCTGGGCTCCCGCCCACAGCCCCAGCTCAGGGCAAGCAGCCCCTGAGCGAAGACCTGCATGAGTCGCTGAGCCTCCCCCCCGGAAGCCGAATGAACAGCTGGCGGGGAGGCGAGCCTCCTCGAGGGAAGAAGAGGCAGCCCAGCCTCATTTGGCTCAAGCCCTACTTGGCTGGAGCCGAGTGCGCCTCCAGGACGGCAGAGCTCCAGCTCTGCTCAGAGGCCCGATCTGGCAGAGTTGCTGGCGCGAGGCTGCTCTGCCCTGGGCGAGCCTTTCCCAGACTAGCCTCGCTGCTAGGCTTCCTGCCCGGAAGAATCAGGCTGCGCGAGGCTGGGAGACGCCACTGGCGCCTTTCTGGCCTCAGCTCCGCTCCTGCCTTGCCTTTGCACCAAGCCCCAGGCGTCCTTTGGAGGGCTTAGGGGCCGGTGGCTTGCACACTGCCAAGGGCTCAAGCAGGAAGAGCTCTGTGCGAGGGAAGAGAAGGGCAGTGCAGGGCTCCACCAGCGGTTGCTTGGCCGCCCAGACTCAGCGCCGCACGGAGTGCACCAGGCTCCCAGGGCCCCTGGCTGGGGTCTGCAGCCCCGCACACCCGGAGGCTGACTCCCTGGGCGCCCAGCAGCTGCCTCACACACGTAGCTTCCCTAGCGCTCTCCTCCCCAGCAGAGTCGTGTGCAGCAGGTTGGGGCCAGCCCTGCGTGTCTGGGCTCCCGCCCACAGCCCCAGCTCAGGGCAAGCAGCCCCTGAGCCAGGACCTGCAGGACGCGCAGAGCGCCTCCACCTGGAAGAAGAGTGAACAGATGGCGGGGAGGCGAGCCTCCTAGAGGGAAGAAGAGGCAGCCCAGCCTCGTTTGGCTCAAGCCCTACTTGGCTGGAGCCGAGTGCGCCTCCAGGACGGCAGAGCTCCAGCTCTGCTCAGAGGCCCGATCTGGCAGAGTTGCTGGCGCGAGGCTGCTCTGCCCTGGGCGAGCCTTGCCCAGACTTGCCTCGCTGCTAGGCTTCTTGCCCGGAAGAAGCAGGCTGCGCGAGGCTGGGAGACGCCACTGGTGCCTTCCTGGCCTCAGCTCCCCTCGCTCCTTGCCTTTGCAACTAGGCCCCAGGCGTCCTTTGGGAGGGCTTACGGGCCGGTGGCTTGCACACTGCCAAGGGATTCAGCAGGAAGAACTCTGTGCCAGGGAAAGGAAGGGCTAGTGCAGGGCTCCGCCAGAGGTTGCTAGGCCGCACAGACTCAGTGCTGCACGGAGTGCAACAGGCTCCCAGGGCCCCTGGCTGGGGTCTGCAGCCCCGCACACCCGGAGGCTGACTCCCTGGGCGCCCAGCAGCTGCCTCACACACATAGCTTCCTTAGCGCTCTCCTCCCCAGCAGAGACGTGTGCAGCTGGTGGGGGCCTGCCCCTGGGTGCCTGGGCTCCCGCCCACAGCCCCAGCTCAGGGCAAGCAGCCCCTGAGCCAAGACCTGCATGAGTCGCTGAGCGCCCCCACCTGGAAGCCGAGTGAACAGCTGGCGGGGAGCCGAGCCCCTTCGAGGGAAGAAGAGGCAGCCCAGCCTCGTTTGGCTCAAGCCCTATTTGGCTGGAGCCGAGTGCGCCTCCAGGACGGCAGAGCTCCAGCTCTGCTCAGAGGCCCGATCAAGCAGAGTTGCTGGCGCGAGGCTGCTCTGCCCTGGGCGAGCCTTGCCCAGACTTGCCTCGATGCTAGGCTTCCTGCCCAGGAAGGAGCAGGCTGCGCGAGGCTGGGAGACGCCATTGGCCCCTTCCTGGCCTCATCTCTGCTCTTGCCTTGCCTTTGTACCTAGGCCCCTGGCGTCCTTTGGGAGGGCTTAGGGGCCGGTGGCTTGCACACTGCCAAGGGCCTCAGCAGGAAGAGCTCTGTGCCAGGGAAAGGAAGGGTTAGAGCAGGGCTCCTCCAGCGGTTGCTTGGCCGCCCAGACTGAGCGCCCCACGGAGTGCACCAGGCTCCCAGGGCCCCTGGCTGGGGTCTGCAACCCCGCACACCCGGAGGCTGACTCCCTGGGCGCCCAGCAGCTGCCTCACACACGTAGCTTCCCTAGCGCTCTCCTCCCCAGCAGAGACGTGTGCAGCTGGTTGGGGCCTGCCCCTGCGTGCCTGGGCTCCCGCCCACAGCCCCAGCTCAGGGCAAGCAGCCCCTGAGCCAAGACCTGCAGGAGGCGCAGAGCGCCCCCACCTGGAAGCCGAGTGAACAGCTGGCGGGGAGGTGATCCTCCTAGAGGGAAGAAGAGGCAGCCCAGCCTCGTTTGGCCCAAGCCCTACTTGGCTGGAGCCGAGTGTGCCTCCAGGACGGCAGAGCTCCAGCTCGGCTCAGAGGCCCGATCTGGCAGAGTTGCTGGCGCGAGGCTGCTCTGCCCTGGGCGAGCCTTGCCCAGACTTGCCTCGCTGCTAGGCTTCCTGCCCGGAAGGAGCCTGCTGCGCGAGGCTGGGACACGCCACTGGCGCCTTCCTGGCCGCATTTCCGCTCCTACCTTGCCTTTGCACCTAGGCCCCAGGGGTCCTTAGGGAGGGCTTAGGAGCCGGTGGCTTGCACACTGCCAAGGGTTCCAGCAGGGAGAGCTCTGTGAGAGGGAAGGAAAGGCAAGTGCAGGGCACCTCCAGCGGTTTCTTGGCCGCCCAGACTCAGTGCCGAACGGAGTGCACCATCCTCCCAGGGCCCCTGGCTGGGGTCTGCAGCCCCGCACACCCGGAGGCTGACTCCATGGGTGCCCAGCAGCTGCCTCACACACGTAGCTTCCCTAGCGCTCTCCTCCCCAGCAAAGACCTGTGCAGCTGGTTGGGGCCTGCCCCTGCGTGCCTGGGCTCCCGTCCACAGCCCCAGCTCAGGGTAAGGAGCCCCTGAGCCATGAATTGTAGGAGGCCCAGAGCGCCCCCACCTGGAAGCCGGGTGAACAGCTGGCGGGGAGGCGAGCCTCCTCGAGGGAAGAAGAGGCAGCCCAGCCTCGTTTGGCTCAAGCCCTACTTGGCTGGAGCCGAGTGCGCCTCCAGGTCGGCAGAGCTCCAGCTCTGCTCAGAGGCCCGATCTGGCAGAGTTGCTGGCGCGAGGCTGCTCTGCCCTGGGCGAGCCTGACCCAGACTTGCCTCGCTTCTAGGCTTCCTGCCCAGGAAGGAGCCGGCTGCGCGAGGCTGGGAAACGCCACTGGCGCCTTCCTGGCCGCAGCTCCGCTCCTGCCTTGCCTTTGCACCTAGGCCCCAGGCGTCCTTTGGGAGGGCTTAGGGGCCGTGGCTTGCACACTGCCAAGGGCTACAGCAGGAAGAGCTCTGTGCCAGGGAAAGGAAGGGCTAGAGCAGGGCTCCTCCAGCGGTTGCTTCGGCGCCCAGACTCAGCCCCGCACAGAGTGCACCAGGCTCCCAGGGCCCCTGGCTGGGGTCTGCAGCCCCGGACACCCGGAGGCTGACTCCCTGGGCGCCCAGCAGCTGCCTCACACACGTAGCTTCCCTAGCGCTCTCCTCCCCAGCAGAGACGTGTGCAGCTGGTTGGGGCCTGGCCCTGCGTGCCTGGGCTCCCGCCCACAGCCCCAGCTCCGGGCAAGGAGCCCCTGAGCCAAGAATAGCTAGAGGCGCAGTGCGCCCCCACCTGGAAGCCGAGTGAACAGCTGGCGGGGAGGCGAGCCTCCTCGAGGGAAGAAGAGGCAGCCCAGCCTCCTTTGGCTCAAGCCCTACTTGGCTGGAGCCGAGTGTGCCTCCAGGACGGCAGAGCTCCAGCTCTGCTCAGAGGCCCGATATGGCAGAATTGCTGGCGCGAGGCTGCTCTGCCCTGGGCGAGCCTTGCCCAGACTTGACTCGCTGCTGGTCCTCCTGCCCAGGAAGGAGCAGGCTGCGCGAGGCTGGGAGTCGCCACTGGCGACTGCCTGACCTCAGCTCGGCTCCCCCCTCGCCTTTGCACCTAGGCCCCAGGCGTCCTTTGGGAGGGCTTAGGGGCCGGTGGCTTGCACACTGCCAAGGGCTTCAGCAGGAAGAACTCTGTGCCAAGGAAAGGAAGGGCTAGTGCAGGGCTCCGCCAGAGGTTGCTTGGCCGCACAGACTCAGTGCTGCACGGAGTGCAACAGGCTCCCAGGGCCCCTGGCTGGGGTCTGCAGCCCCGCACACCTGGAGGCTGACTCCCTGGGCGCCCAGCAGCTGCCTCACACACGTAGCTTCCCTAGCGCTCTCCTCCCCAGCAGAGACGTGTGCAGCTGGTGGGGGCCTGCCCCTGGGTGCCTGGGCCCCGGCCCACAGCCCCAGCTCAGGGCAAGCAGCCCCTGAGCCAAGACCTGCATGAGTCGCTGAGCGCCCCCACCTGGAAGCCGAGTGAACAGCTGGCGGGGAGCCGAGCCCCTTCGAGGGAAGAAGAGGCAGCCCAGCCTCGTTTGGCTCAAGCCCTATTTGGCTGGAGCCGAGTGCGCCTCCAGGACGGCAGAGCTCCAGCTCTGCTCAGAGGCCCGATCAAGCAGAGTTGCTGGCGCGAGGCTGCTCTGCCCTGGGCGAGCCTTGCCCAGACTTGCCTCGATGCTAGGCTTCCTGCCCCGGAAGGAGCAGGCTGCGCGAGGCTGGGAGACGCCATTGGCCCCTTCCTGGCCTCATCTCTGCTCTTGCCTTGCCTTTGTACCTAAGCCCCTGGCATCCTTTGGGAGGGCTTAGGGGCCGGTGGCTTGCACACTGCCAAGGGCCTCAGCAGGAAGAGCTCTGTGCCAGGGAAAGAAAGGGTTAGAGCAGAGCTCCTCCAGCGGTTGCTTGGCCGCCAAGACTGAGCGCCCCACGGAGTGCACCAGGCTCCCAGGGCCCCTGGCTGGGGTCTGCAACCCCGCACACCCGGAGGCTGACTCCCTGGGCGCCCAGCAGCTGCCTCACACACGTAGCTTCCCTAGCGCTCTCCTCCCCAGCAGAGACGTGTGCAGCTGGTTGGGGCCTGCCCCTGCGTGCCTGGGCTCCCGCCCACAGCCCCAGCTCAGGGCAAGCAGCCCCTGAGCCAAGACCTGCAGGAGGCGCAGAGCGCCCCCACCTGGAAGCCGAGTGAACAATTGGCAGAGAGGTGATCCTCCTCGAGGGAAGAAGAGGCAGCCCAGCCTCGTTTGGCTCAAGCCCTACTTGGCTGGAGCCGAGTGCGCCTCCAGGACGGCAGAGCTCCAGCTCGGCTCAGAGGCCCGATCTGGCAGAGTTGCTGGCGCGAGGCTGCTCTGCCCTGGGCGAGCCTTGCCCAGACTTGCCTCGCTGCTAGGCTTCCTGCCCGGAAGGAGCCTGCTGCGCGAGGCTGGGACACGCCACTGGCGCCTTCCTGGCCTCATTTCCGCTCCTGCCTTGCCTTTGCACCTAGGCCCCAGGCGTCCTTTGGGAGGGCTTAGGAGCCGGTGGCTTGCACACTGCCAAGGGTTCCAGCAGGAAGAGCTCTGTGAGAGGGAAGGAAAGGCAAGTGCAGGGCACCTCCAGCGGTTTCTTGGCCGCCCAGACTCAGTGCCGAACGGAGTGCACCATCCTCCCAGGGCCCCTGGCTGGGGTCTGCAGCCCCGCACACCCGGAGGCTGACTCCATGGGCGCCCAGCAGCTGCCTCACACACGTAGCTTCCCTAGCGCTCTCCTCCCCAGCAAAGACCTGTGCAGCAGGTTGGGGCCTGCCCCTGCGTGCCTGGGCTCCCGTCCACAGCCCCAGCTCAGGGTAAGGAGCCCCTGAGCCATGAATTGTAGGAGGCCCAGAGCGCCCCCACCTGGAAGCCGGGTGAACAGCTGGCGGGGAGGCGAGCCTCCTCGAGGGAAGAAGAGGCAGCCCAGCCTCGTTTGGCTCAAGCCCTACTTGGCTGGAGCCGAGTGCGCCTCCAGGTCGGCAGAGCTCCAGCTCTGCTCAGAGGCCCAATCTGGCAGAGTTGCTGGCGCGAGGCTGCTCTGCCCTGGGCGAGCCTGACCCAGACTTGCCTCGCTTCTAGGCTTCCTGCCCAGGAAGGAGCCGGCTGCGCGAGGCTGGGAAACGCCACTGACGCCTTCCTGGCCGCAGCTCCGCTCCTGCCTTGCCTTTGCACCTAGGCCCCAGGCGTCCTTTGGGAGGGCTTAGGGGCCGTGGCTTGCACACTGCCAAGGGCTACAGCAGGAAGAGCTCTGTGCCAGGGAAAGGAAGGGCTAGAGCAGGGCTCCTCCAGCGGTTGCTTCGGCGCCCAGACTCAGCCCCGCACAGAGTGCACCAGGCTCCCAGGGCCCCTGGCTGGGGTCTGCAGCCCCGCACACCCGGAGGCTGACTCCCTGGGCGCCCAGCAGCTGCCTCACACACGTAGCTTCCCTAGCGCTCTCCTCCCCAGCAGAGACGTGTGCAGCTGGTTGGGGCCTGGCCCTGCGTGCCTGGGCTCCCGCCCACAGCCCCAGCGCCGGGCAAGGAGCCCCTGAGCCAAGAATAGCTAGAGGCGCAGTGCGCCCCCACCTGGAAGCCGAGTGAACAGCTGGCGGGGAGGCGAGCCTCCTCGAGGGAAGAAGAGGCAGCCCAGCCTCCTTTGGCTCAAGCCCTACTTGGCTGGAGCCGAGTGTGCCTCCAGGACGGCAGAGCTCCAGCTCTGCTCAGAGGCCCGATATGGCAGAATTGCTGGCGCGAGGCTGCTCTGCCCTGGGCGAGCCTTGCCCAGACTTGACTCGCTGCTGGTCCTCCTGCCCAGGAAGGAGCAGGCTGCGCGAGGCTGGGAGTCGCCACTGGCGACTGCCTGACCTCAGCTCGGCTCCCCCCTCGCCTTTGCACCTAGGCCCCAGGCGTCCTTTGGGAGGGCTTAGGGGCCGGTGGCTTGCACACTGCCAAGGGCTTCAGCAGGAAGAACTCTGTGCCAAGGAAAGGAAGGGCTAGTGCAGGGCTCCGCCAGAGGTTGCTTGGCCGCACAGACTCAGTGCTGCACGGAGTGCAACAGGCTCCCAGGGCCCCTGGCTGGGGTCTGCAGCCCCGCACACCTGGAGGCTGACTCCCTGGGCGCCCAGCAGCTGCCTCACACACGTAGCTTCCCTAGCGCTCTCCTCCCCAGCAGAGACGTGTGCAGCTGGTGGGGGCCTGCCCCTGGGTGCCTGGGCCCCGGCCCACAGCCCCAGCTCAGGGCAAGCAGCCCCTGAGCCAAGACCTGCATGAGTCGCTGAGCGCCCCCACCTGGAAGCCGAGTGAACAGCTGGCGGGGAGCCGAGCCCCTTCGAGGGAAGAAGAGGCAGCCCAGCCTCGTTTGGCTCAAGCCCTACTTGGCTGGAGCCGAGTGCGTCTCCAGGACGGCAGAGCTCCAGCTCTGCTCAGAGGCCCGATCAAGCAGAGTTGCTGGCGCGAGGCTGCTCTGCCCTGGGCGAGCCTTGCCCAGACTTGCCTCGCTGCTAGGCTTCCTGCCCGGAAGAAGCAGGCTGCGCGAGGCTGGGAGACGCCATTGGCCCCTTCCTGGCCTCATCTCTGCTCTTGCCATGCCTTTGCACCTAGGCCCCAGGCGTCCTTTGGGAGGGCTTAGGGGCCGGTGGCTTGCACACTGCCAAGGGCTCCAGGAGGAAGAGCTCTGTGCCAGGGAAAGGAAGGGCTAGTGCAGGGCACCTCCAGCAGATGCTTGGCCGCCCAGACTCAGCGCCAAACGGAGTGCACCAGGCTCCCAGGGCCCCTGGCTGGGGTCTGCAGCCCCGCACACCCGGAGGCTGACTCCCTGGGCGCCCAGCAGCTGCCTCACACACGTAGCTTCCCTAGCGCTCTCCTCCCCAGCAGAGACGTGTGCAGCTGGTTGGGGCCTGGCCCTGCGTGTATGGGCTCCCGCCCACAGCCCCAGCTCAGGGCAAGCAGCCCCTGAGCGAAGACCTGCATGAGTCGCTGAGCCTCCCCACCTGGAAGCCGAATGAACAGCTGGCGGGGAGGCGAGCCCCCTCGAGGGAAGAAGAGGCAGCCCAGCCTCGTTTGGCTCAAGCCCTACTTGGCTGGAGCCGAGTGCGCCTCCAGGATGGCAGAGCTCCAGCTCTGCTCAGAGGCCCGATAAGGCAGAGTTGCTGGCGCGAGGCTGCTCTGCCCTGGGCGAGCCTTTCCCAGACTAGCCTCGCTGCTAGGCTTCCTGCCCGGAAGAAGCAGGCCGCGCGAGGCTGGGAGACACCACTGGCGCCTTTCGGGCCTCAGCTCCGCTCCTGCCTTGCCTTTGCACCTAGGCCCCAGGCGTCCTTTGGAGGGCTTAGGGGCCGGTGGCTTGCACACTGCCAAGGGCTCAAGCAGGAAGAGCTCTGTGCGAGAGAAGAGAAGGGCAGTGCAGGGCTCCTTCAGCGGTTGCTTGGCCGCCCAGACTCAGCGCCGCACGGAGTGCACCAGGCTCCCAGGGCCCCTGGCTGGGGTCTGCAGCCCCGCACACCGGGAGGCTGACTCCCTGGGCGCCCAGCAGCTGCATCACACACGTAGCTTCCCTAGCGCTCTCCTCCCCAGCAGAGACGTGTGCAGCTGGTTGGGGCCTGGCGCTGCGTGTATGGGCTCCCGCCCACAGCCCCAGCTCAGGGCAAGCAGCCCCTGAGCCAGGACCTGCAGGACGCGCAGAGCGCCCCCACCTGGAAGCCGAGTGAACAGCTGGCGGGGAGGCGAGCCCCCTCGAGGGAAGAAGAGGCCGCCCAGCCTCCTTTGGCTCAAGCCCTACTTGGCTGGAGCCGAGTGTGCCTCCAGGACGGCAGAGCTCCAGCTCTGCTCAGAGGCCCGATATGGCAGAATTGCTGGCGCGAGGCTGCTCTGCCCTGGGCGAGCCTTGCCCAGACTTGACTCGCTGCTGGTCCTCCTGCCCAGGAAGGAGCAGGCTGCGCGAGGCTGGGAGTCGCCACTGGCGACTGCCTGACCTCAGCTCGGCTCCCCCCTCGCCTTTGCACCTAGGCCCCAGGCGTCCTTTGGGAGGGCTTAGGGGCCGGTGGCTTGCACACTGCCAAGGGCTTCAGCAGGAAGAACTCTGTGCCAAGGAAAGGAAGGGCTAGTGCAGGGCTCCGCCAGAGGTTGCTTGGCCGCACAGACTCAGTGCTGCACGGAGTGCAACAGGCTCCCAGGGCCCCTGGCTGGGGTCTGCAGCCCCGCACACCTGGAGGCTGACTCCCTGGGCGCCCAGCAGCTGCCTCACACACGTAGCTTCCCTAGCGCTCTCCTCCCCAGCAGAGACGTGTGCAGCTGGTGGGGGCCTGCCCCTGGGTGCCTGGGCCCCGGCCCACAGCCCCAGCTCAGGGCAAGCAGCCCCTGAGCCAAGACCTGCATGAGTCGCTGAGCGCCCCCACCTGGAAGCCGAGTGAACAGCTGGCGGGGAGCCGAGCCCCTTCGAGGGAAGAAGAGGCAGCCCAGCCTCGTTTGGCTCAAGCCCTACTTGGCTGGAGCCGAGTGCGCCTCCAGGACGGCAGAGCTCCAGCTCTGCTCAGAGGCCCGATCAAGCAGAGTTGCTGGCGCGAGGCTGCTCTGCCCTGGGCGAGCCTTGCCCAGACTTGCCTCGCTTCTAGGCTTCCTGCCCAGGAAGAGGCCGGCTGCGCGAGGCTGGGAAACGCCACTGGCGCCTTCCTGGCCGCAGCTCCGCTCCTGCCTTGCCTTTGAACCTAGGCCCCTGGCTTCCTTTGGAAGGGCTTAGGGGCCGGTGTCTTGCACACTGCCAAGGGCTCCAGGAGGAAGAGCTCTGTGCCAGGGAAAGGAAGGGTTAGTGCAGGGCACCTCCAGCGGTTGCTTGGACGCCCAGACTCAGCGCCAAACGGAGTGCACCAGGCTCCCAGGGCCCCTGGCTGGGATCTGCAGGCCCGCACACCCGGAGGCTGACTCCCTGGGCGCCCAGCAGCTGCCTCACACACGTAGCTTCCCTAGCGCTCTCCTCCCCAGCAGAGACGTGTGCAGCTGGTTGGGGCCTGCCCCTGAGTGCCTGGGCTCCCGCCCACAGCCCCAGCTCAGGGCAAGCAGCCCCTGAGCGAAGACCTGCATGAGTCGCTGAGCCTCCCCCCCGGAAGCCGAATGAACAGCTGGCGGGGAGGCGAGCCTCCTCGAGGGAAGAAGAGGCAGCCCAGCCTCATTTGGCTCAAGCCCTACTTGGCTGGAGCCGAGTGCGCCTCCAGGATGGCAGAGCTCCAGCACTGCTCAGAGGCCCGATAAGGCAGAGTTGCTGGCGCGAGGCTGCTCTGCCCTGGGCGAGCCTTTCCCAGACTAGCCTCGCTGCTAGGCTTCCTGCCCGGAAGAATCAGGCTGCGCGAGGCTGGGAGACGCCACTGGCGCCTTTCTGGCCTCAGCTCCGCTCCTGCCTTGCCTTTGCACCAAGCCCCAGGCGTCCTTTGGAGGGCTTAGGGGCCGGTGGCTTGCACACTGCCAAGGGCTCAAGCAGGAAGAGCTCTGTGAGAGGGAAGAGAAGGGCAGTGCAGGGCTCCACCAGCGGTTGCTTGGCCGCCCAGACTCAGCGCCGCACGGAGTGCACCAGGCTCCCAGGGCCCCTGGCTGGGGTCTGCAGCCCCGCACACCCGGAGGCTGACTCCCTGGGCGCCCAGCAGCTGCCTCACACACGTAGCTTCCCTAGCGCTCTCCTCCCCAGCAGAGTCGTGTGCAGCAGGTTGGGGCCAGCCCTGCGTGTCTGGGCTCCCGCCCACAGCCCCAGCTCAGGGCAAGCAGCCCCTGAGCCAGGACCTGCAGGACGCGCAGAGCGCCTCCACCTGGAAGAAGAGTGAACAGATGGCGGGGAGGCGAGCCTCCTCGAGGGAAGAAGAGGCAGCCCAGCCTCGTTTGGCTCAAGCCCTACTTGGCTGGAGCCGAGTGCGCCTCCAGGACGGCAGAGCTCCAGCTCTGCTCAGAGGCCCGATCTGGCAGAGTTGCTGGCGCGAGGCTGCTCTGCCCTGGGCGAGCCTTGCCCAGACTTGCCTCGCTGCTAGGCTTCTTGCCCGGAAGAAGCAGGCTGCGCGAGGCTGGGAGACGCCACTGGTGCCTTCCTGGCCTCAGCTCCCCTCGCTCCTTGCCTTTGCAACTAGGCCCCAGGCGTCCTTTGGGAGGGCTTACGGGCCGGTGGCTTGCACACTGCCAAGGGATTCAGCAGGAAGAACTCTGTGCCAGGGAAAGGAAGGGCTAGTGCAGGGCTCCGCCAGAGGTTGCTAGGCCGCACAGACTCAGTGCTGCACGGAGTGCAACAGGCTCCCAGGGCCCCTGGCTGGGGTCTGCAGCCCCGCACACCCGGAGGCTGACTCCCTGGGCGCCCAGCAGCTGCCTCACACACATAGCTTCCTTAGCGCTCTCCTCCCCAGCAGAGACGTGTGCAGCTGGTGGGGGCCTGCCCCTGGGTGCCTGGGCTCCCGCCCACAGCCCCAGCTCAGGGCAAGCAGCCCCTGAGCCAAGACCTGCATGAGTCGCTGAGCGCCCCCACCTGGAAGCCGAGTGAACAGCTGGCGGGGAGCCGAGCCCCTTCGAG
This sequence comes from Ovis canadensis, assembly GCF_042477335.2. NCBI lineage: Eukaryota > Metazoa > Chordata > Mammalia > Artiodactyla > Bovidae > Ovis > Ovis canadensis. Next base: position 981,051 of record NC_091253.1, read on the forward strand.
GGAAGAAGAGGCAGCCCAGCCTCGTTTGGCTCAAGCCCTATTTGGCTGGAGCCGAGTGCGCCTCCAGGACGGCAGAGCTCCAGCTCTGCTCAGAGGCCCGATCAAGCAGAGTTGCTGGCGCGAGGCTGCTCTGCCCTGGGCGAGCCTTGCCCAGACTTGCCTCGATGCTAGGCTTCCTGCCCAGGAAGGAGCAGGCTGCGCGAGGCTGGGAGACGCCATTGGCCCCTTCCTGGCCTCATCTCTGCTCTTGCCTTGCCTTTGTACCTAGGCCCCTGGCGTCCTTTGGGAGGGCTTAGGGGCCGGTGGCTTGCACACTGCCAAGGGCCTCAGCAGGAAGAGCTCTGTGCCAGGGAAAGGAAGGGTTAGAGCAGGGCTCCTCCAGCGGTTGCTTGGCCGCCCAGACTCAGCCCCGCACAGAGTGCACCAGGCTCCCAGGGCCCCTGGCTGGGGTCTGCAGCCCCGCACACCCGGAGGCTGACTCCCTGGGCGCCCAGCAGCTGCCTCACACACGTAGCTTCCCTAGCGCTCTCCTCCCCAGCAGAGACGTGTGCAGCTGGTTGGGGCCTGGCCCTGCGTGCCTGGGCTCCCGCCCACAGCCCCAGCTCCGGGCAAGGAGCCCCTGAGCCAAGAATAGCTAGAGGCGCAGTGCGCCCCCACCTGGAAGCCGAGTGAACAGCTGGCGGGGAGGCGAGCCTCCTCGAGGGAAGAAGAGGCCGCCCAGCCTCCTTTGGCTCAAGCCCTACTTGGCTGGAGCCGAGTGTGCCTCCAGGACGGCAGAGCTCCAGCTCTGCTCAGAGGCCCGATATGGCAGAATTGCTGGCGCGAGGCTGCTCTGCCCTGGGCGAGCCTTGCCCAGACTTGACTCGCTGCTGGTCCTCCTGCCCAGGAAGGAGCAGGCTGCGCGAGGCTGGGAGTCGCCACTGGCGACTGCCTGACCTCAGCTCGGCTCCCCCCTCGCCTTTGCACCTAGGCCCCAGGCGTCCTTTGGGAGGGCTTAGGGGCCAGTGGCTTGCACACTGCCAAGGGCTTCAGCAGGAAGAACTCTGTGCCAAGGAAAGGAAGGGCTAGTGCAGGGCTCCGCCAGAGGTTGCTTGGCCGCACAGACTCAGTGCTGCACGGAGTGCAACAGGCTCCCAGGGCCCCTGGCTGGGGTCTGCAGCCCCGCACACCTGGAGGCTGACTCCCTGGGCGCCCAGCAGCTGCCTCACACACGTAGCTTCCCTAGCGCTCTCCTCCCCAGCAGAGACGTGTGCAGCTGGTGGGGGCCTGCCCCTGGGTGCCTGGGCCCCGGCCCACAGCCCCAGCTCAGGGCAAGCAGCCCCTGAGCCAAGACCTGCATGAGTCGCTGAGCGCCCCAACCTGGAAGCCGAGTGAACAGCTGGCGGGGAGCCGAGCCCCTTCGAGGGAAGAAGAGGCAGCCCAGCCTCGTTTGGCTCAAGCCCTACTTGGCTGGAGCCGAGTGCGCCTCCAGGACGGCAGAGCTCCAGCTCTGCTCAGAGGCCCGATCAAGCAGAGTTGCTGGCGCGAGGCTGCTCTGCCCTGGGCGAGCCTTGCCCAGACTTGCCTCGCTGCTAGGCTTCCTGCCCGGAAGAAGCAGGCTGCGCGAGGCTGGGAGACGCCATTGGCCCCTTCCTGGCCTCATCTCTGCTCTTGCCATGCCTTTGCACCTAGGCCCCAGGCGTCCTTTGGGAGGGCTTAGGGGCCGGTGGCTTGCACACTGCCAAGGGCTCCAGGAGGAAGAGCTCTGTGCCAGGGAAAGGAAGGGCTAGTGCAGGGCACCTCCAGCAGATGCTTGGCCGCCCAGACTCAGCGCCAAACGGAGTGCACCAGGCTCCCAGGGCCCCTGGCTGGGGTCTGCAGCCCCGCACACCCGGAGGCTGACTCCCTGGGCGCCCAGCAGCTGCCTCACACACGTAGCTTCCCTAGCGCTCTCCTCCCCAGCAGAGACGTGTGCAGCTGGTTGGGGCCTGGCCCTGCGTGTATGGGCTCCCGCCCACAGCCCCAGCTCAGGGCAAGCAGCCCCTGAGCGAAGACCTGCATGAGTCGCTGAGCCTCCCCACCTGGAAGCCGAATGAACAGCTGGCGGGGAGGCGAGCCCCCTCGAGGGAAGAAGAGGCAGCCCAGCCTCGTTTGGCTCAAGCCCTACTTGGCTGGAGCCGAGTGCGCCTCCAGGATGGCAGAGCTCCAGCTCTGCTCAGAGGCCCGATAAGGCAGAGTTGCCGGCGCGAGGCTGCTCTGCCCTGGGCGAGCCTTTCCCAGACTAGCCTCGCTGCTAGGCTTCCTGCCCGGAAGAAGCAGGCCGCGCGAGGCTGGGAGACACCACTGGCGCCTTTCGGGCCTCAGCTCCGCTCCTGCCTTGCCTTTGCACCTAGGCCCCAGGCGTCCTTTGGAGGGCTTAGGGGCCGGTGGCTTGCACACTGCCAAGGGCTCAAGCAGGAAGAGCTCTGTGCGAGAGAAGAGAAGGGCAGTGCAGGGCTCCTCCAGCGGTTGCTTGGCCGCCCAGACTCAGCGCCGCACGGAGTGCACCAGGCTCCCAGGGCCCCTGGCTGGGGTCTGCAGCCCCGCACACCGGGAGGCTGACTCCCTGGGCGCCCAGCAGCTGCATCACACACGTAGCTTCCCTAGCGCTCTCCTCCCCAGCAGAGACGTGTGCAGCTGGTTGGGGCCTGGCGCTGCGTGTATGGGCTCCCGCCCACAGCCCCAGCTCAGGGCAAGCAGCCCCTGAGCCAGGACCTGCAGGACGCGCAGAGCGCCCCCACCTGGAAGCCGAGTGAACAGCTGGCGGGGAGGCGAGCCTCCTCGAGGGAAGAAGAGGCCGCCCAGCCTCCTTTGGCTCAAGCCCTACTTGGCTGGAGCCGAGTGTGCCTCCAGGACGGCAGAGCTCCAGCTCTGCTCAGAGGCCCGATATGGCAGAATTGCTGGCGCGAGGCTGCTCTGCCCTGGGCGAGCCTTGCCCAGACTTGACTCGCTGCTGGTCCTCCTGCCCAGGAAGGAGCAGGCTGCGCGAGGCTGGGAGTCGCCACTGGCGACTGCCTGACCTCAGCTCGGCTCCCCCCTCGCCTTTGCACCTAGGCCCCAGGCGTCCTTTGGGAGGGCTTAGGGGCCGGTGGCTTGCACACTGCCAAGGGCTTCAGCAGGAAGAACTCTGTGCCAAGGAAAGGAAGGGCTAGTGCAGGGCTCCGCCAGAGGTTGCTTGGCCGCACAGACTCAGTGCTGCACGGAGTGCAACAGGCTCCCAGGGCCCCTGGCTGGGGTCTGCAGCCCCGCACACCTGGAGGCTGACTCCCTGGGCGCCCAGCAGCTGCCTCACACACGTAGCTTCCCTAGCGCTCTCCTCCCCAGCAGAGACGTGTGCAGCTGGTGGGGGCCTGCCCCTGGGTGCCTGGGCCCCGGCCCACAGCCCCAGCTCAGGGCAAGCGGCCCCTGAGCCAAGACCTGCATGAGTCGCTGAGCGCCCCCACCTGGAAGCCGAGTGAACAGCTGGCGGGGAGGCGAGCCCCTTCGAGGGAAGAAGAGGCAGCCCAGCCTCGTTTGGCTCAAGCCCTACTTGGCTGGAGCCGAGTGCGCCTCCAGGACGGCAGAGCTCCAGCTCTGCTCAGAGGCCCGATCAAGCAGAGTTGCTGGCGCGAGGCTGCTCTGCCCTGGGCGAGCCTTGCCCAGACTTGCCTCGCTTCTAGGCTTCCTGCCCAGGAAGAGGCCGGCTGCGCGAGGCTGGGAAACGCCACTGGCGCCTTCCTGGCCACAGCTCCGCTCCTGCCTTGCCTTTGAACCTAGGCCCCTGGCTTCCTTTGGAAGGGCTTAGGGGCCGGTGTCTTGCACACTGCCAAGGGCTCCAGGAGGAAGAGCTCTGTGCCAGGGAAAGGAAGGGTTAGTGCAGGGCACCTCCAGCGGTTGCTTGGACGCCCAGACTCAGCGCCAAACGGAGTGCACCAGGCTCCCAGATCCCCTGGCTGGGATCTGCAGGCCCGCACACCCGGAGGCTGACTCCCTGGGCGCCCAGCAGCTGCCTCACTCACGTAGCTTCCCTAGCGCTCTCCTCCCCAGCAGAGTCGTGTGCAGCAGGTTGGGGCCAGCCCTGCGTGTCTGGGCTCCCGCCCACAGCCCCAGCTCAGGGCAAGCAGCCCCTGAGCCAGGACCTGCAGGACGCGCAGAGCGCCTCCACCTGGAAGAAGAGTGAACAGATGGCGGGGAGGCGAGCCTCCTCGAGGGAAGAAGAGGCAGCCCAGCCTCGTTTGGCTCAAGCCCTACTTGGCTGGAGCCGAGTGCGCCTCCAGGACGGCAGAGCTCCAGCTCTGCTCAGAGGCCCGATCTGGCAGAGTTGCTGGCGCGAGGCTGCTCTGCCCTGGGCGAGCCTTGCCCAGACTTGCCTCGCTGCTAGGCTTCTTGCCCGGAAGAAGCAGGCTGCGCGAGGCTGGGAGACGCCACTGGTGCCTTCCTGGCCTCAGCTCCCCTCGCTCCTTGCCTTTGCAACTAGGCCCCAGGCGTCCTTTGGGAGGGCTTACGGGCCGGTGGCTTGCACACTGCCAAGGGATTCAGCAGGAAGAACTCTGTGCCAGGGAAAGGAAGGGCTAGTGCAGGGCTCCGCCAGAGGTTGCTAGGCCGCACAGACTCAGTGCTGCACGGAGTGCAACAGGCTCCCAGGGCCCCTGGCTGGGGTCTGCAGCCCCGCACACCCGGAGGCTGACTCCCTGGGCGCCCAGCAGCTGCCTCACACACATAGCTTCCTTAGCGCTCTCCTCCCCAGCAGAGACGTGTGCAGCTGGTGGGGGCCTGCCCCTGGGTGCCTGGGCTCCCGCCCACAGCCCCAGCTCAGGGCAAGCAGCCCCTGAGCCAAGACCTGCATGAGTCGCTGAGCGCCCCCACCTGGAAGCCGAGTGAACAGCTGGCGGGGAGCCGAGCCCCTTCGAGGGAAGAAGAGGCAGCCCAGCCTCGTTTGGCTCAAGCCCTATTTGGCTGGAGCCGAGTGCGCCTCCAGGACGGCAGAGCTCCAGCTCTGCTCAGAGGCCCGATCAAGCAGAGTTGCTGGCGCGAGGCTGCTCTGCCCTGGGCGAGCCTTGCCCAGACTTGCCTCGATGCTAGGCTTCCTGCCCAGGAAGGAGCAGGCTGCGCGAGGCTGGGAGACGCCATTGGCCCCTTCCTGGCCTCATCTCTGCTCTTGCCTTGCCTTTGTACCTAGGCCCCTGGCGTCCTTTGGGAGGGCTTAGGGGCCGGTGGCTTGCACACTGCCAAGGGCCTCAGCAGGAAGAGCTCTGTGCCAGGGAAAGGAAGGGTTAGAGCAGGGCTCCTCCAGCGGTTGCTTGGCCGCCCAGACTGAGCGCCCCACGGAGTGCACCAGGCTCCCAGGGCCCCTGGCTGGGGTCTGCAACCCCGCACACCCGGAGGCTGACTCCCTGGGCGCCCAGCAGCTGCCTCACACACGTAGCTTCCCTAGCGCTCTCCTCCCCAGCAGAGACGTGTGCAGCTGGTTGGGGCCTGCCCCTGCGTGCCTGGGCTCCCGCCCACAGCCCCAGCTCAGGGCAAGCAGCCCCTGAGCCAAGACCTGCAGGAGGCGCAGAGCGCCCCCACCTGGAAGCCGAGTGAACAGCTGGCGGGGAGGTGATCCTCCTAGAGGGAAGAAGAGGCAGCCCAGCCTCGTTTGGCTCAAGCCCTACTTGGCTGGAGCCGAGTGTGCCTCCAGGACGGCAGAGCTCCAGCTCGGCTCAGAGGCCCGATCTGGCAGAGTTGCTGGCGCGAGGCTGCTCTGCCCTGGGCGAGCCTTGCCCAGACTTGCCTCGCTGCTAGGCTTCCTGCCCGGAAGGAGCCTGCTGCGCGAGGCTGGGACACGCCACTGGCGCCTTCCTGGCCGCATTTCCGCTCCTACCTTGCCTTTGCACCTAGGCCCCAGGGGTCCTTAGGGAGGGCTTAGGAGCCGGTGGCTTGCACACTGCCAAGGGTTCCAGCAGGGAGAGCTCTGTGAGAGGGAAGGAAAGGCAAGTGCAGGGCACCTCCAGCGGTTTCTTGGCCGCCCAGACTCAGTGCCGAACGGAGTGCACCATCCTCCCAGGGCCCCTGGCTGGGGTCTGCAGCCCCGCACACCCGAAGGCTGACTCCATGGGCGCCCAGCAGCTGCCTCACACACGTAGCTTCCCTAGCGCTCTCCTCCCCAGCAAAGACCTGTGCAGCTGGTTGGGGCCTGCCCCTGCGTGCCTGGGCTCCCGTCCACAGCCCCAGCTCAGGGTAAGGAGCCCCTGAGCCATGAATTGTAGGAGGCCCAGAGCGCCCCCACCTGGAAGCCGGGTGAACAGCTGGCGGGGAGGCGAGCCTCCTCGAGGGAAGAAGAGGCAGCCCAGCCTCGTTTGGCTCAAGCCCTACTTGGCTGGAGCCGAGTGCGCCTCCAGGTCGGCAGAGCTCCAGCTCTGCTCAGAGGTCCGATCTGGCAGAGTTGCTGGCGCGAGGCTGCTCTGCCCTGGGCGAGCCTGACCCAGACTTGCCTCGCTTCTAGGCTTCCTGCCCAGGAAGGAGCCGGCTGCGCGAGGCTGGGAAACGCCACTGGCGCCTTCCTGGCCGCAGCTCCGCTCCTGCCTTGCCTTTGCACCTAGGCCCCAGGCGTCCTTTGGGAGGGCTTAGGGGCCGTGGCTTGCACACTGCCAAGGGCTACAGCAGGAAGAGCTCTGTGCCAGGGAAAGGAAGGGCTAGAGCAGGGCTCCTCCAGCGGTTGCTTCGGCGCCCAGACTCAGCCCCGCACAGAGTGCACCAGGCTCCCAGGGCCCCTGGCTGGGGTCTGCAGCCCCGCACACCCGGAGGCTGACTCCCTGGGCGCCCAGCAGCTGCCTCACACACGTAGCTTCCCTAGCGCTCTCCTCCCCAGCAGAGACGTGTGCAGCTGGTTGGGGCCTGGCCCTGCGTGCCTGGGCTCCCGCCCACAGCCCCAGCTCCGGGCAAGGAGCCCCTGAGCCAAGAATAGCTAGAGGCGCAGTGCGCCCCCACCTGGAAGCCGAGTGAACAGCTGGCGGGGAGGCGAGCCTCCTCGAGGGAAGAAGAGGCCGCCCAGCCTCCTTTGGCTCAAGCCCTACTTGGCTGGAGCCGAGTGTGCCTCCAGGACGGCAGAGCTCCAGCTCTGCTCAGAGGCCCGATATGGCAGAATTGCTGGCTCGAGGCTGCTCTGCCCTGGGCGAGCCTTGCCCAGACTTGACTCACTGCTGGTCCTCCTGCCCAGGAAGGAGCAGGCTGCGCGAGGCTGGGAGTCGCCACTGGTGACTGCCTGACCTCAGCTCGGCTGCCCCCTCGCCTTTGCACCTAGGCCCCAGGCGTCCTTTGGGAGGGCTTAGGGGCCGGTGGCTTGCACACTGCCAAGGGCTTCAGCAGGAAGAACTCTGTGCCAAGGAAAGGAAGGGCTAGTGCAGGGCTCCGCCAGAGGTTGCTTGGCCGCACAGACTCAGTGCTGCACGGAGTGCAACAGGCTCCCAGGGCCCCTGGCTGGGGTCTGCAGCCCCGCACACCTGGAGGCTGACTCCCTGGGCGCCCAGCAGCTGCCTCACACACGTAGCTTCCCTAGCGCTCTCCTCCCCAGCAGAGACGTGTGCAGCTGGTGGGGGCCTGCCCCTGGGTGCCTGGGCCCCGGCCCACAGCCCCAGCTCAGGACAAGCAGCCCCTGAGCAAAGACCTGCATGAGTCGCTGAGCGCCCCCACCTGGAAGCCGAGTGAACAGCTGGCGGGGAGCCGAGCCCCTTCGAGGGAAGAAGAGGCAGCCCAGCCTCGTTTGGCTCAAGCCCTATTTGGCTGGAGCCGAGTGCGCCTCCAGGACGGCAGAGCTCCAGCTCTGCTCAGAGGCCCGATCAAGCAGAGTTGCTGGCGCGAGGCTGCTCTGCCCTGGGCGAGCCTTGCCCAGACTTGCCTCGATGCTAGGCTTCCTGCCCGGAAGAAGCAGGCTGCGCGAGGCTGGGAGACGCCATTGGCCCCTTCCTGGCCTCATCTCTGCTCTTGCCATGCCTTTGCACCTAGGCCCCAGGCGTCCTTTGGGAGGGCTTAGGGGCCGGTGGCTTGCACACTGCCAAGGGCTCCAGGAGGAAGAGCTCTGTGCCAGGGAAAGGAAGGGCTAGTGCAGGGCACCTCCAGCAGTTGCTTGGCCGCCCAGACTCAGCGCCAAACGGAGTGCACCAGGCTCCCAGGGCCCCTGGCTGGGGTCTGCAGCCCCACACACCTGGAGGCTGACTCCCTGGGCGCCCAGCAGCTGCCTCACACACGTAGCTTCCCTAGCGCTCTCCTCCCCAGCAGAGACGTGTGCAGCTGGTTGGGGCCTGGCCCTGCGTGTATGGGCTCCCGCCCACAGCCCCAGCTCAGGGCAAGCAGCCCCTGAGCCAGGACCTGCAGGACGCGCAGAGCGCCCCCACCTGGAAACCGAGTGAACAGCTGGCGGGGAGGTGATCCTCCTAGAGGGAAGAAGAGGCAGCCCAGCCTCGTTTGGCTCAAGCCCTACTTGGCTGGAGCCGAGTGCGCCTCCAGGACGGCAGAGCTCCAGCTTGGCTCAGAGGCCCGATCTGGCAGAGTTGCTGGCGCGAGGCTGCTCTGCCCTGGGCGAGCCTTGCCCAGACTTGCCTCGCTGCTAGGCTTCCTGCCCGGAAGGAGCCTGCTGCGCGAGGCTGGGACACGCCACTGGCGCCTTCCTGGCCTCATTTCCGCTCCTGCCTTGCCTTTGCACCTAGGCCCCAGGCGTCCTTAGGGAGGGCTTAGGAGCCGGTGGCTTGCACACTGCCAAGGGTTCCAGCAGGGAGAGCTCTGTGAGAGGGAAGGAAAGGCAAGTGCAGGGCACCTCCAGCGGTTTCTTGGCCGCCCAGACTCAGTGCCGAACGGAGTGCACCATCCTCCCAGGGCCCCTGGCTGGGGTCTGCAGCCCCGCACACCCGGAGGCTGACTCCATGGGCGCCCAGCAGCTGCCTCACACACGTAGCTTCCCTAGCGCTCTCCTCCCCAGCAAAGACCTGTGCAGCTGGTTGGGGCCTGCCCCTGCGTGCCTGGGCTCCCGTCCACAGCCCCAGCTCAGGGTAAGGAGCCCCTGAGCCATGAATTGTAGGAGGCCCAGAGCGCCCCCACCTGGAAGCCGGGTGAACAGCTGGCGGGGAGGCGAGCCTCCTCGAGGGAAGAAGAGGCAGCCCAGCCTCGTTGGGCTCAAGCCCTACTTGGCTGGAGCCGAGTGCGCCTCCAGGTCGGCAGAGCTCCAGCTCTGCTCAGAGGCCCGATCTGGCAGAGTTGCTGGCGCGAGGCTGCTCTGCCCTGGGCGAGCCTGACCCAGACGTGCCTCGCTTCTAGGCTTCCTGCCCAGGAAGGAGCCGGCTGCGCGTAGCTGGGAAACGCCACTGGCGCCTTCCTGGCCGCAGCTCCGCTCCTGCCTTGCCTTTGCACCTAGGCCCCAGGCGTCCTTTGGGAGGGCTTAGGGGCCGTGGCTTGCACACTGCCAAGGGCTACAGCAGGAAGAGCTCTGTGCCAGGGAAAGGAAGGGCTAGAGCAGGGCTCCTCCAGCGGTTGCTTCGGCGCCCAGACTCAGCCCCGCACAGAGTGCACCAGGCTCCCAGGGCCCCTGGCTGGGGTCTGCAGCCCCGCACACCCGGAGGCTGACTCCCTGGGCGCCCAGCAGCTGCCTCACACACGTAGCTTCCCTAGCGCTCTCCTCCCCAGCAGAGACGTGTGCAGCTGGTTGGGGCCTGGCCCTGCGTGCCTGGGCTCCCGCCCACAGCCCCAGCTCCGGGCAAGGAGCCCCTGAGCCAAGAATAGCTAGAGGCGCAGTGCGCCCCCACATGGAAGCCGAGTGAACAGCTGGCGGGGAGGCGAGCCTCCTCGAGGGAAGAAGAGGCCGCCCAGCCTCCTTTGGCTCAAGCCCTACTTGGCTGGAGCCGAGTGTGCCTCCAGGACGGCAGAGCTCCAGCTCTGCTCAGAGGCCCAATATGGCAGAATTGCTGGCGCGAGGCTGCTCTGCCCTGGGCGAGCCTTGCCCAGACTTGACTCGCTGCTGGTCCTCCTGCCCAGGAAGGAGCAGGCTGCGCGAGGCTGGGAGTCGCCACTGGCGACTGCCTGACCTCAGCTCGGCTCCCCCCTCGCCTTTGCACCTAGGCCCCAGGCGTCCTTTGGGAGGGCTTAGGGGCCGGTGGCTTGCACACTGCCAAGGGCTTCAGCAGGAAGAACTCTGTGCCAAGGAAAGGAAGGGCTAGTGCAGGGCTCCGCCAGAGGTTGCTTGGCCGCACAGACTCAGTGCTGCACGGAGTGCAACAGGCTCCCAGGGCCCCTGGCTGGGGTCTGCAGCCCCGCACACCTGGAGGCTGACTCCCTGGGCGCCCAGCAGCTGCCTCACACACGTAGCTTCCCTAGCGCTCTCCTCCCCAGCAGAGACGTGTGCAGCTGGTGGGGGCCTGCCCCTGGGTGCCTGGGCCCCGGCCCACAGCCCCAGCTCAGGACAAGCAGCCCCTGAGCGAAGACCTGCATGAGTCGCTGAGCGCCCCCACCTGGAAGCCGAGTGAACAACTGGCGGGGAGCCGAGCCCCTTCGAGGGAAGAAGAGGCAGCCCAGCCTCGTTTGGTTCAAGCCCTACTTGGCTGGAGCCGAGTGCCGCCTCCAGGACGGCAGAGCTCCAGCTCTGCTCAGAGGCCCGATCAAGCAGAGTTGCTGGCGCGAGGCTGCTCTGCCCTGGGCGAGCCTTGCCCAGACTTGCCTCGCTGCTAGGCTTCCTGCCCGGAAGAAGCAGGCTGCGCGAGGCTGGGAAACGCCACTGGCGCCTTCCTGGCCTCATCTCTGCTCTTGCCATGCCTTTGAACCTAGGCCCCAGGCGTCCTTTGGAGGGCTTAGGGGCCGGTGTCTTGCACACTGCCAAGGGCTCCAGGAGGAAGAGCTCTGTGCCAGGGAAAGGAAGGGCTAGTGCAGGGCACCTCCAGCGGTTGCTTGGACGCCCAGACACAGCGCCAAACGGAGTGCACCAGGCTCCCAGGGCCCCTGGCTGGGGTCTGCAGCCCCGCACACCCGGAGGCTGACTCCCTGGGCGCCCAGCAGCTGCCTCACAACATAGCTTCCCTAGCGCTCTCCTCCCCAGCAGAGACGTGTGCAGCTGGTTGGGACCTGCCCCTGAGTGCCTGGGCTCCCGCCCACAGCCCCAGCTCAGGGCAAGCAGCCCCTGAGCGAAGACCTGCACGAGTCGCTGAGCCTCCCCACCTGGAAGCCGAATGAACAGCTGGCGGCGAGGCAAGCCCCCTCGAGGGAAGAAGAGGCACCCCAGCCTCGTTTGGCTCAAGCCCTACTTGGCTGGAGCCGAGAGCGCCTCCAGGACGGCAGAGCTCCAGCTCTGCTCAGAGGCCCGATCTGGCAGAGTTGCTGGCGCGAGGCTGCTCTGCCCTGGGCGAGCCTTGTCCAGACTTGCCTCGCTGCTAGGCTTCCTGCCCAGGAAGGAGCAGGCTGCGCGAGGCTGGGAGACGCCATTGGCCCCTTCCTGGCCTCATCTCTGCTCTTGCGTTGCCTTTGCACCTAGGCCCCTGGCGTCCTTTGGGAGGGCTTAGGGGCCGGTGGCTTGCACACTGCCAAGGGCCTCAGCAGGAAGAGCTCTGTGCCAGGGAAAGGAAGGGCTAGAGCAGGGCTCCTCCAGCGGTTGCTTGGCCGCCCAGACTCAGCGCCCCACGGAGTGCACCAGGATCCCAGGGCCCCTGGCTGGGGTCTGCAACCCCGCACACCCGGAGGCTGACTCCCTGGGCGCCCAGCATCTGCCTCACACACGTAGCTTCCCTAGCGCTCTCCTCCCCAGCAGAGACGTGTGCAGCTGGTTGGGGCCTGCCCTTGCGTGCCTGGGCTCCCGCCCACAGCCCCAGCTCAGGGCAAGCAGGCCCTGAGCCAAGACCTGCAGGAGGTGCAGAGCGCCCCCACCTGGAAGCCGAGTGAACAGCTGGCGGGGAGGTGAGCCTCCTAGAGGGAAGAAGAGGCAGCCCAGCCTCGTTTGGCTCAAGCCCTACTTGGCTGGAGCCGAGTGCGCCTCCAGGACGGCAGAGCTCCAGCTCTGCTCAGAGGCCCGATCTGGCAGAGTTGCTGGCGCGAGGCTGCTCTGCCCTGGGCGAGCCTTGCCCAGACGTGCCTCTCTGCTAGGCTTCGTGCCCGGAAGGAGCCTGCTGCGCGAGGCTGGGACTCGCCACTGGCGCCTTCCTGGCTGCAGCACCGCTCCTGCCTTGCATTTGAACCTAGGCCCCTGGCTTCCTTTGGAAGGGCTTAGGGGCCCGTGTCTTGCACACTGCCAAGGGCTCCAGGAGGAAGAGCTCTGTGCCAGGGAAAGGAAGGGCTAGTGCAGGGCACCTCCAGCGGTTGCTTGGCTGCCCAGACTCAGCCCCGCACGGAGTGCACCAGGCTCCCAGGGCCCCTGGCTGGGGTCTGCAGCCCCGCACAACCGTAGGCTGACTCCCTGGGCGCCCAACAGCTGCCTCACACACGTAGCTTCCCTAGCGCTCTCCTCCCCAGCAGAGACGTGTGCAGCTGGTTGGGGCCTGGCCCTGCGTGTATGGGCTCCCGCCCACAGCCCCAGCTCAGGGCAAGCAGCCCCTGAGCCAGGACCTGCAGGACGCGCAGAGCGCCCCCACCTGGAAACCGAGTGAACAGCTGGCGGGGAGGTGATCCTCCTAGAGGGAAGAAGAGGCAGCCCAGCCTCGTTTGGCTCAAGCCCTACTTGGCTGGAGCCGAGTGCGCCTCCAGGACGGCAGAGCTCCAGCTTGGCTCAGAGGCCCGATCTGGCAGAGTTGCTGGCGCGAGGCTGCTCTGCCCTGGGCGAGCCTTGCCCAGACTTGCCTCGCTGCTAGGCTTCCTGCCCGGAAGGAGCCTGCTGCGCGAGGCTGGGACACGCCACTGGCGCCTTCCTGGCCTCATTTCCGCTCCTGCCTTGCCTTTGCACCTAGGCCCCAGGCGTCCTTAGGGAGGGCTTAGGAGCCGGTGGCTTGCACACTGCCAAGGGTTCCAGCAGGGAGAGCTCTGTGAGAGGGAAGGAAAGGCAAGTGCAGGGCACCTCCAGCGGTTTCTTGGCCGCCCAGACTCAGTGCCGAACGGAGTGCACCATCCTCCCAGGGCCCCTGGCTGGGGTCTGCAGCCCCGCACACCCGGAGGCTGACTCCATGGGCGCCCAGCAGCTGCCTCACACACGTAGCTTCCCTAGCGCTCTCCTCCCCAGCAAAGACCTGTGCAGCTGGTTGGGGCCTGCCCCTGCGTGCCTGGGCTCCCGTCCACAGCCCCAGCTCAGGGTAAGGAGCCCCTGAGCCATGAATTGTAGGAGGCCCAGAGCGCCCCCACCTGGAAGCCGGGTGAACAGCTGGCGGGGAGGCGAGCCTCCTCGAGGGAAGAAGAGGCAGCCCAGCCTCGTTGGGCTCAAGCCCTACTTGGCTGGAGCCGAGTGCGCCTCCAGGTCGGCAGAGCTCCAGCTCTGCTCAGAGGCCCGATCTGGCAGAGTTGCTGGCGCGAGGCTGCTCTGCCCTGGGCGAGCCTGACCCAGACGTGCCTCGCTTCTAGGCTTCCTGCCCAGGAAGGAGCCGGCTGCGCGTAGCTGGGAAACGCCACTGGCGCCTTCCTGGCCGCAGCTCCGCTCCTGCCTTGCCTTTGCACCTAGGCCCCAGGCGTCCTTTGGGAGGGCTTAGGGGCCGTGGCTTGCACACTGCCAAGGGCTACAGCAGGAAGAGCTCTGTGCCAGGGAAAGGAAGGGCTAGAGCAGGGCTCCTCCAGCGGTTGCTTCGGCGCCCAGACTCAGCCCCGCACAGAGTGCACCAGGCTCCCAGGGCCCCTGGCTGGGGTCTGCAGCCCCGCACACCCGGAGGCTGACTCCCTGGGCGCCCAGCAGCTGCCTCACACACGTAGCTTCCCTAGCGCTCTCCTCCCCAGCAGAGACGTGTGCAGCTGGTTGGGGCCTGGCCCTGCGTGCCTGGGCTCCCGCCCACAGCCCCAGCTCCGGGCAAGGAGCCCCTGAGCCAAGAATAGCTAGAGGCGCAGTGCGCCCCCACATGGAAGCCGAGTGAACAGCTGGCGGGGAGGCGAGCCTCCTCGAGGGAAGAAGAGGCCGCCCAGCCTCCTTTGGCTCAAGCCCTACTTGGCTGGAGCCGAGTGTGCCTCCAGGACGGCAGAGCTCCAGCTCTGCTCAGAGGCCCAATATGGCAGAATTGCTGGCGCGAGGCTGCTCTGCCCTGGGCGAGCCTTGCCCAGACTTGACTCGCTGCTGGTCCTCCTGCCCAGGAAGGAGCAGGCTGCGCGAGGCTGGGAGTCGCCACTGGCGACTGCCTGACCTCAGCTCGGCTCCCCCCTCGCCTTTGCACCTAGGCCCCAGGCGTCCTTTGGGAGGGCTTAGGGGCCGGTGGCTTGCACACTGCCAAGGGCTTCAGCAGGAAGAACTCTGTGCCAAGGAAAGGAAGGGCTAGTGCAGGGCTCCGCCAGAGGTTGCTTGGCCGCACAGACTCAGTGCTGCACGGAGTGCAACAGGCTCCCAGGGCCCCTGGCTGGGGTCTGCAGCCCCGCACACCTGGAGGCTGACTCCCTGGGCGCCCAGCAGCTGCCTCACACACGTAGCTTCCCTAGCGCTCTCCTCCCCAGCAGAGACGTGTGCAGCTGGTGGGGGCCTGCCCCTGGGTGCCTGGGCCCCGGCCCACAGCCCCAGCTCAGGACAAGCAGCCCCTGAGCGAAGACCTGCATGAGTCGCTGAGCGCCCCCACCTGGAAGCCGAGTGAACAACTGGCGGGGAGCCGAGCCCCTTCGAGGGAAGAAGAGGCAGCCCAGCCTCGTTTGGTTCAAGCCCTACTTGGCTGGAGCCGAGTGCCGCCTCCAGGACGGCAGAGCTCCAGCTCTGCTCAGAGGCCCGATCAAGCAGAGTTGCTGGCGCGAGGCTGCTCTGCCCTGGGCGAGCCTTGCCCAGACTTGCCTCGCTGCTAGGCTTCCTGCCCGGAAGAAGCAGGCTGCGCGAGGCTGGGAAACGCCACTGGCGCCTTCCTGGCCTCATCTCTGCTCTTGCCATGCCTTTGAACCTAGGCCCCAGGCGTCCTTTGGAGGGCTTAGGGGCCGGTGTCTTGCACACTGCCAAGGGCTCCAGGAGGAAGAGCTCTGTGCCAGGGATAGGAAGGGCTAGTGCAGGGCACCTCCAGCGGTTGCTTGGACGCCCAGACACAGCGCCAAACGGAGTGCACCAGGCTCCCAGGGCCCCTGGCTGGGGTCTGCAGCCCCGCACACCCGGAGGCTGACTCCCTGGGCGCCCAGCAGCTGCCTCACAACGTAGCTTCCCTAGCGCTCTCCTCCCCAGCAGAGACGTGTGCAGCTGGTTGGGACCTGCCCCTGAGTGCCTGGGCTCCCGCCCACAGCCCCAGCTCAGGGCAAGCAGCCCCTGAGCGAAGACCTGCACGAGTCGCTGAGCCTCCCCACCTGGAAGCCGAATGAACAGCTGGCGGCGAGGCAAGCCCCCTCGAGGGAAGAAGAGGCACCCCAGCCTCGTTTGGCTCAAGCCCTACTTGGCTGGAGCCGAGAGCGCCTCCAGGACGGCAGAGCTCCAGCTCTGCTCAGAGGCCCGATCTGGCAGAGTTGCTGGCGCGAGGCTGCTCTGCCCTGGGCGAGCCTTGTCCAGACTTGCCTCGCTGCTAGGCTTCCTGCCCAGGAAGGAGCAGGCTGCGCGAGGCTGGGAGACGCCATTGGCCCCTTCCTGGCCTCATCTCTGCTCTTGCGTTGCCTTTGCACCTAGGCCCCTGGCGTCCTTTGGGAGGGCTTAGGGGCCGGTGGCTTGCACACTGCCAAGGGCCTCAGCAGGAAGAGCTCTGTGCCAGGGAAAGGAAGGGCTAGAGCAGGGCTCCTCCAGCGGTTGCTTGGCCGCCCAGACTCAGCGCCCCACGGAGTGCACCAGGATCCCAGGGCCCCTGGCTGGGGTCTGCAACCCCGCACACCCGGAGGCTGACTCCCTGGGCGCCCAGCAGCTGCCTCACACACGTAGCTTCCCTAGCGCTCTCCTCCCCAGCAGAGACGTGTGCAGCTGGTTGGGGCCTGCCCTTGCGTGCCTGGGCTCCCGCCCACAGCCCCAGCTCAGGGCAAGCAGGCCCTGAGCCAAGACCTGCAGGAGGTGCAGAGCGCCCCCACCTGGAAGCCGAGTGAACAGCTGGCGGGGAGGTGAGCCTCCTAGAGGGAAGAAGAGGCAGCCCAGCCTCGTTTGGCTCAAGCCCTACTTGGCTGGAGCCGAGTGCGCCTCCAGGACGGCAGAGCTCCAGCTCTGCTCAGAGGCCCGATCTGGCAGAGTTGCTGGCGCGAGGCTGCTCTGCCCTGGGCGAGCCTTGCCCAGACGTGCCTCTCTGCTAGGCTTCGTGCCCGGAAGGAGCCTGCTGCGCGAGGCTGGGACTCGCCACTGGCGCCTTCCTGGCTGCAGCACCGCTCCTGCCTTGCATTTGAACCTAGGCCCCTGGCTTCCTTTGGAAGGGCTTAGGGGCCCGTGTCTTGCACACTGCCAAGGGCTCCAGGAGGAAGAGCTCTGTGCCAGGGAAAGGAAGGGCTAGTGCAGGGCACCTCCAGCGGTTGCTTGGCTGCCCAGACTCAGCCCCGCACGGAGTGCACCAGGCTCCCAGGGCCCCTGGCTGGGGTCTGCAGCCCCGCACAACCGTAGGCTGACTCCCTGGGCGCCCAACAGCTGCCTCACACACGTAGCTTCCCTAGCGCTCTCCTCCCCAGCAGAGACGTGTGCAGCTGGTTGGGGCCTGCCCCTGCGTGTCTGGGCTCCCGCCCACAGCCCCAGCTCAGGGCAAGCAGCCCCTGAGCGACGACCTGCACGAGTCGCTGAGCCTCCCCACCTGGAAGCCGAATGAACAGCTGGCGGGGAGGCGAGCCCCCTGGAGGGAAGAAGAGGCAGCCCAGCCTCGTTTGGCTCAAGCCCTACTTGGCTGGAGCTGAGTGCGCCTCCAGGATGGCAGAGCTCCAGCTCTGCTCAGAGGCCCGATAAGGCAGAGTTGCTGGCGCGAGGCTGCTCTGCCCTGGGCGAGCCTTTCCCAGACTAGCCTCGCTGCTAGGCTTCCTGCCCGGAAGAAGCAGGCTGCGCGAGGCTGGGAGATGCCACTGGCGCCTTTCTGGCCGCAGCTCCGCTCCTGCCTTGCCTTTGCACCTAGGCCCCAGGCGTCCTTTGGAGGGTTTAGGGGCCGGTGGCTTGCACACTGCCAAGGGCTCAAGCAGGAAGAGCTCTGTGCGAGGGAAGAGAAGGGCAGTGAAGGGCTCCTCCAGCGGTTGCTTGGCCGCCCAGACTCAGCACCGCACGGAGTGCACCAGGCTCCCAGGGCCCCTGGCTGGGGTCTGCAGCTGCGCACACCCGGAGGCTGACTCCCTGGGCGCCCAGCAGCTGCCTCACACACGTAGCTTCCCTAGCGCTCTCCTCCCCAGCAGAGACGTGTGCAGCTGGTTGGGGCCTGGCCCTGCGTGTCTGGGCTCCCGCCCACAGCCCCAGCTCAGGGCAAGCAGCCCCTGAGCCAGGACCTGCAGGACGCGCAGAGCGCCTCCACCTGGAAGCCGAGTGAACAGCTGGCGGGGAGGCGAGCCTCCTCGAGGGAAGAAAAGGCAGCCCAGCCTCGTTTGGCTCAAGCCCTACTTGGCTGGAGCCGAGTGCGCCTCCAGGACGGCAGAGCTCCAGCTCTGCTCACAGGCCCGATCTGGCAGAGTTGCTGGCGCGAGGCTGCTCTGCCCTCGGCAAGCCTTGCCCAGACTTTCCTCGCTGCTAGGCTTCTTGCCTGGAAGTAGCAGGCTGCGCGAGGCTGGGAGACGCCACTGGTGCCTTCCTGGCCTCAGCTCCCCTCGCTCCTTGCCTTTGCACCTAGGCCCCAGGCGTCCTTTGGGAGGGCTTACGGGCCGGTGGCTTGCACACTGCCAAGGGCTTTAGCAGGAAGAACTCTGTGCCAGGGAAAGGAAGGGCTAGTGCAGGGCTCCGCCAGAGGTTGCTTGGCCGCACAGACTCAGTGCTGCACGGAGTGCAACAGGCTCCCAGGGCCCCTGGCTGGGGTCTGCAGCCCCGCACACCCGGAGGCTGACTCCCTGGGCGCCCAGCAGCTGCCTCACACACGTAACTTCCCTAGCGCTCTCCTCCCCAGCAGAGACGTGTGCAGCTGGTTGGGGCCTGGCCCAGCCTGCAGGGGTCCCGCCCACAGCCCCAGATCAGGACAAGAAGCCCCTGAGCAAAGACCTGCAGGAGAAGCAGAGCGCCCCCACCTGGAAGCCGAGTGAACAGCTGGCGAGGAGGCGAGCCCCCTCGAGCGAAGAAGAGGTAGCCCAGGCTCGTTAGGCTCAAGCCCTACTTGGCTGGAGCCGAGTGCGCCTCCAGGTCGGCAGAGCTCCAGCTCTGCTCAGAGGCCCGATCTGGCAGAGTTGCTGGCGCGAGGCTGCACTGCCCTGGGCAAGCCTTGCCCAGACTTGCCTCGCTGCTAGGCTTCCTGCCCAGGAAGGAGCCGGCTGCGCGAGGCTGGGATTCGCCACTGGCGGCTTCCTGTCCGCAGCTGCGCTCCTGCCTCGCCTTTGAACCTAGGCCCCTGGCTTCCTTTGGAAGGGCTTAGGGGCCGTTGTCTTGCACACTGCCAAGGGCTCCAGCAGGAAGAGCTCTGTGCCCGGGAAAGGAAGAGATAGTGCAGGGCTCCTTCAGCGGTTGCTTGGCCGCCCAGACTCAGCGCCAAACGGAGTGCACCAGGCTCCCAGGGCCCCTGGCTGGGGTCTGCAGCCCCGCACACCAAGAGGCTGACTCCCTGGGCGCCCAGCAGCTGCCTCACGTAGCTTCCCTAGCGCTCTCCTCCCCAGCAGAGACGTGTGCAGCTGGTTGGGGCCTGCCCCTGAGTGCCTGTGCTCCAGCCCACAGCCCCAGCTCAGGGCAAGCAGCCCCTGAGCCAAGACCTGCAGGAGGCCCAGTGCTCCCCGACCTGGAAGCCGAGTGAAGAGCTGGCGGGGCGGCCAGCCTCCTCGAGGGAAGAAGAGGCAGCCCAGCCTCGTTTGGCTCAAGCCCTACTTGGCTGGAGCCGAGTGCGCCTCCAGGACGGCAGAGCTCCAGCTCTGCTCAGAGGCCCGATCTGGCAGAGTTGCTGGCGCGAGACTGCTCTGCCCTGGGCGAGCCTTGCCCAGACTTGCCTTGCTGCTAGGCTTCCTGCCCGGAAGAAGCAGGCTGCGCGAGGCTGGGAGACGCCACTGGCGCCTTCCTGGCCTCAGCTCCGCTCCTGCCTTGCCTTTGCACCTAGGCCCCAGGCGTCCTTTGGGAGCGCTTAGGGGCCGGTGGCTTGCACACTGCCAAGGGCTCAAGCAGGAAGAGCTCTGTGCGTGGGAAGAGAAGGGCAGTGCAGGGCTCCTCCAGCGGTTTCTTGGCCGCCAAGACTCAGCGCCAAACGGAGTGCACCAGGCTCCCAGGGCCCCTGGTTGGGGACTGCAACCCCGCACACCCGGAGGCTGACCCCCTGGGCGCCCAGCAGCTGCCTCTCACACGTAGCTTCCCTAGCGCTCTCCTCCCCAGCAGAGACGTGTGCAGCTAGTTGGGGCCGGGCCCAGCGTGCCTGGGCACCCGCCCACAGCCCCAGCTCAGGGCAAGCAGCCCCTGAGCCAAGACCTGCACGAGTCGCTGAGCGCCCTCACCTGGAAGCCGAGTGAACAGCTCGCGGGGAGGCGAGCCCCCTCAAGGGAAGAAGAGGCAGCCCAGCCTCGTTTGGCTCAAGCCCTACTTGGCTGGAGGAGAGTGCGCCTCCAGGTCGGCAGAGCTCCAGCTCTGCTCAGAGGCCCGATCTGGCAGAGTTGCTGGCGTGAGGCTGCTCTGCCCTGCCCAAGCCTTGCCCAGACTTACCTCGCTGCTAGGCTTCCTGCCCAGGAAGGAGCCGGCTGCGCGAAGCTGGGACACGCCACTGGCGCCTTCCTGGCCTCAGCTCCGCTCCTGCCTTGCCTTTGCACCTAGGCCCCAGGCGTCCTTTGGGGGGGCTTAGGGGCCGGTGGCTTGCACAATGCCAAGGGCTCAAGCAGGAAGAGCTCTGTGCGAGGGAAGAGAAGGGCAGTGCAGGGCTTCTGCAGCGGTTGCTTAGCCGCCCAGACTCAGCGCCGCACGAGTGCACGAGCCTCCCAGGGCCCGTGGCTCTTGTCTGCAGCCCCGCACACCCGGAGGCTGACCCCCTGGGCGCCCAGCAGCCGCCTCACACACGTAGCTTCCCTATCGCTCTCCTCCCCATCAGAGACGTGTGCAGCTGGTTGGGGCCTGGCCCTGCGTTCCTGGGCTCCCGCCCACAGCCCCCGCTCAGGGCAAGCAGCCCCTGAGCCAAGACCTGCACGAGTCGCTGAGCGCCCCCACCTGGAAGCCGAGTGAACAGCTGGCGGGGAGGCGAGCCCCCTCGAGGGAAGAAGAGGCAGCCCAGCCTCGTTTGGCTCAAGCCCTACTTGGCTGGAGCCGAGTGCCCCTCCAGGTCAGCAGAGCTCCAGCTCTGCTCAGAGGCCAGATCTGGCAGAGTTGCTGGCGCGTGGCTGCTCTGGCCTGGGCGAAACTTGCCCAGAATTGCCTCGCTGCTAGACTTCCTGCCCAGGAAGGAGCAGGCTGCGCGAGGCTGGGAGACGCCACTGCGCTTTCCTGGCCTCAGCTCCGCTCCTGCCTTGGCTTTGCACCTAGGCCCCAGGCGTCCTTAGGGAGGGCTTAGGGGCCGGTGGCTTGCACACTGCCAAGGGCTGAAGCAGGAAGAGAACTGTGCGAGGGAAGAGAAGGGCAGTGCAGGGCTCCTTCAGTGGTTGCTTGGCCGCCAAGACTCAGCGCCGCACGGAGTGCACCAGGCTCCCAGGGCCCCTGGCTGGGGTCTGCAGCCCCGCACACCCGGAGGCTGACTCCCTGGGCGCCCAGCAGCTGCCTCACACACGTAGCTTCCCTAGCGCTCTCCTCCCCAGCAGAGACGTGTTCTGCTGGTTGGGGCCTGCCCCTGTGTGCCTGGGCTCCCGCCCACAGCCCCAGCTCAAGACAAGCAGCCCCTGAGCCAGGACCTGCAGGACGCGCAGAGCGCCTCCACCTGGAAGCCGAGTGAACAGCTGGCGGGGAGGCGAGCCTCCTCGAGGGAAGAAGAGGCAGCCCAGCCTCGTTTGGCTCAAGCCCTACTTGGCTGGAGCCGAGTGCGCCTCCAGGACGGCAGAGCTCCAGCTCTGCTCAGAGGCCCGATCTGGCAGAGTTGCTGGCGCGAGGCTGCTCTGCCCCGGGCGAGCCTTGCCCAGACTTGCTTCGGTGCTAGGCTTCCTGCCCAGGAAGGAGCAGGCTGGGCGAGGCTGGGAGACGCCACTGGCGCCTTCCTGGCCTCAGCTCCGTTCCTGCCTTGCCTTTGCACCTAGGCCCCAGGCGTCCTTGGGGAGGGCTTAGGGGCCGGTGGCTGCACACTGCCAAAGGTTCCAGCAGGAAGAGCTCTGTGCGAGGGAAGGAAGGGCCAGTGCAGGGCTCCTCCAGCGGTTGCTTGGCCGCCCAGGCTCAGCGCTGCACGGAGTGCCCCAGGCTCCCAGGGCCCCTGGCTGGGGTCTGCAGCCCCGCACACCCGGAGGCTGACTCCCTGGGCGCCCAGCATCTGCCTCACACACGTAGCTTCCCTAGCGCTCTCCTCCCCAGCAGAGAAGTGTGCAGCTGCTTGGGGCCTGGGCCTGCGTGCCTGGGCTCCCGCCCACAGCCCCAGCTCAGGGCAAGCAGCCCCTGTGCCAAGACCTGCAGGAGGCGCAGAGCGCCCCCACCTGGAAGCCGAGTGAACAGCTGGCGGGGAGGTGAGCCTCCTCGAGGGAAGAAGAGGCAGCCCAGCCTCGTTTGGCTCAAGCCCTACTTGGCTGGAGCCGAGTGCGCCTCCAGGACGGCAGAGCTCCACCTCTGCTCAGAGGCCCGATCTGGCAGAGTTGCTGGGGCGAGGCTGCTCTGCCCTGGGCGAGCCTTGCCCAGACTTGCCTCGCTGCTAGGCTTCCTGCCCGGAGAAGCAGGCTGCGCGAGGCTAGGAGACGCCACTGGCGCCTTCCTGGCCTCAGCTCCGCTCCTGCCTTGCCTTTGCACCTAGGCCCCAGGAGTCTTTTGGGAGGGCTTAGGGGCCGGTGGCTTGCGCACTGCCAAGGGCTTCAGCAGGAAGAACTCTGTGCGAGGGAAGGGAAGTGTTAGTGCAGGGCTCCTTCAGCGGTTGCTTGGCCGCCCAGACTCAGCCCCGCACGGAGTGCACCAGCCTCCCAGGGCCCCTGGCTGGGGTCTGCAGCCCCGCACACCCGGAGGCTGACTCCCTGGGCGCCCAGCAGCTGCCTCACACACGTAGCTTCCCGAGCGCTCTCCTCCCCAGCAGAGACGTGTGCAGCTGGTTGGGGCCTGGCGCTGCGAGTATGGGCTCCCGCCCACAGCCCCAGCTCAGGGCAAGCAGCCCCTGAGACAGGACCTGCAGGACGCGCAGAGCGCCCTCACCTGGAAGCCGAGTGAACAGCTGGCGGGGAGGCGAGCCTCCTCGAGGGAAGAAGAGGCCGCCCAGCCTCCTTTGGCTCAAGCCCTACTTGGCTGGAGCCGAGTGTGCCTCCAGGACGGCAGAGCTCCAGCTCTGCTCAGAGGCCCGATATGGCAGAATTGCTGGCGCGAGGCTGCTCTGCCCTGGGCGAGCCTTGCCCAGACTTGACTCGCTGCTGGTCCTCCTGCCCAGGAAGGAGCAGGCTGCGCGAGGCTGGGAGTCGCCACTGGCGACTGCCTGACCTCAGCTCGGCTCCCCCCTCGCCTTTGCACCTAGGCCCCAGGCGTCCTTTGGGAGGGCTTAGGGGCCAGTGGCTTGCACACTGCCAAGGGCTTCAGCAGGAAGAACTCTGTGCCAAGGAAAGGAAGGGCTAGTGCAGGGCTCCGCCAGAGGTTGCTTGGCCGCACAGACTCAGTGCTGCACGGAGTGCAACAGGCT
Organism: Ovis canadensis; assembly: GCF_042477335.2. Lineage (NCBI taxonomy): Eukaryota > Metazoa > Chordata > Mammalia > Artiodactyla > Bovidae > Ovis > Ovis canadensis. The sequence goes on from NC_091253.1 coordinate 1,003,904, forward strand.
CCCAGGGCCCCTGGCTGGGGTCTGCAGCCCCGCACACCTGGAGGCTGACTCCCTGGGCGCCCAGCAGCTGCCTCACACACGTAGCTTCCCTAGCGCTCTCCTCCCCAGCAGAGACGTGTGCAGCTGGTGGGGGCCTGCCCCTGGGTGCCTGGGCCCCGGCCCACAGCCCCAGCTCAGGGCAAGCAGCCCCTGAGCCAAGACCTGCATGAGTCGCTGAGCGCCCGCACCTGGAAGCCGAGTGAACAGCTGGCGGGGAGCCGAGCCCCTTCGAGGGAAGAAGAGGCAGCCCAGCCTCGTTTGGCTCAAGCCCTACTTGGCTGGAGCCGAGTGCGCCTCCAGGACGGCAGAGCTCCAGCTCTGCTCAGAGGCCCGATCAAGCAGAGTTGCTGGGGCGAGGCTGCTCTGCCCTGGGCGAGCCTTGCCCAGACTTGCCTCGCTTCTAGGCTTCCTGCCCAGGAAGAGGCCGGCTGCGCGAGGTTGGGAAACGCCACTGGCGCCTTCCTGGCCGCAGCTCCGCTCCTGCCTTGCCTGTGAACCTAGGCCCCTGGCTTCCTTTGGAAGGGCTTAGGGGCCGGTGTCTTGCACACTGCCAAGGGCTCCAGGAGGAAGAGCTCTGTGCCAGGGAAAGGAAGGGTTAGTGCAGGGCACCTCCAGCGGTTGCTTGGACGCCCAGACTCAGCGCCAAACGGAGTGCACCAGGCTCCCAGGGCCCCTGGCTGGGATCTGCAGGCCCCCACACCCGGAGGCTGACTCCCTGGGCGCCCAGCAGCTGCCTCACACACGTAGCTTCCCTAGCGCTCTCCTCCCCAGCAGAGACGTGTGCAGCTGGTTGGGGCCTGCCCCTGAGTGCCTGGGCTCCCGCCCACAGCCCCAGCTCAGGGCAAGCAGCCCCTGAGCGAAGACCTGCATGAGTCGCTGAGCCTCCCCCCCGGAAGCCGAATGAACAGCTGGCGGGGAGGCGAGCCTCCTCGAGGGAAGAAGAGGCAGCCCAGCCTCGTTTGGCTCAAGCCCTACTTGGCTGGAGCCGAGTGCGCCTCCAGGATGGCAGAGCTCCAGCACTGCTCAGAGGCCCGATAAGGCATAGTTGCTGGCGCGAGGCTGCTCTGCCCTGGGCGAGCCTTGCCCAGACTTGCCTCGCTGCTAGGCTTCCTGCCCGGAAGGAGCCTGCTGCGCGAGGCTGGGACACGCCACTGGTGCCTTCCTGGCCGCATTTCCGCTCCTGCCTTGCCTTTGACCTAGGCCCCAGGGGTCCTTAGGGAGGGCTTAGGAGCCGGTGGCTTGCACACTGCCAAGGGTTCCAGCAGGGAGAGCTCTGTGAGAGGGAAGGAAAGGCAAGTGCAGGGCACCTCCAGCGGTTTCTTGGCCGCCCAGACTCAGTGCCGAACGGAGTGCACCATCCTCCCAGGGCCCCTGGCTGGGGTCTGCAGCCCCGCACACCCGGAGGCTGACTCCATGGGCGCCCAGCAGCTGCCTCACACACGTAGCTTCCCTAGCGCTCTCCTCCCCAGCACAGACCTGTGCAGCTGGTTGGGGCCTGCCCCTGCGTGCCTGGGCTCCCGTCCACAGCCCCAGCTCAGGGTAAGGAGCCCCTGAGCCATGAATTGTAGGAGGCCCAGAGCGCCCCCACCTGGAAGCCGGGTGAACAGCTGGCGGGGAGGCGAGCCTCCTCGAGGGAAGAAGAGGCAGCCCAGCCTCGTTTGGCTCAAGCCCTACTTGGCTGGAGCCGAGTGCGCCTCCAGGTCGGCAGAGCTCCAGCTCTGCTCAGAGGCCCAATCTGGCAGAGTTGCTGGCGCGAGGCTGCTCTGCCCTGGGCGAGCCTGACCCAGACTTGCCTCGCTTCTAGGCTTCCTGCCCAGGAAGGAGCCGGCTGCGCGAGGCTGGGAAACGCCACTGGCGCCTTCCTGGCCGCAGCTCCGCTCCTGCCTTGCCTTTGCACCTAGGCCCCAGGCGTCCTTTGGGAGGGCTTAGGGGCCGTGGCTTGCACACTGCCAAGGGCTACAGCAGGAAGAGCTCTGTGCCAGGGAAAGGAAGGGCTAGAGCAGGGCTCCTCCAGCGGTTGCTTCGGCGCCCAGACTCAGCCCCGCACAGAGTGCACCAGGCTCCCAGGGCCCCTGGCTGGGGTCTGCAGCCCCGCACACCCAGAGGCTGACTCCCTGGGCGCCCAGCAGCTGCCTCACACACGTAGCTTCCCTAGCGCTCTCCTCCCCAGCAGAGACGTGTGCAGCTGGTTGGGGCCTGGCCCTGCGTGCCTGGGCTCCCGCCCACAGCCCCAGCTCCGGGCAAGGAGCCCCTGAGCCAAGAATAGCTAGAGGCGCAGTGCGCCCCCACCTGGAAGCCGAGTGAACAGCTGGCGGGGAGGCGAGCCTCCTCGAGGGAAGAAGAGGCCGCCCAGCCTCCTTTGGCTCAAGCCCTACTTGGCTGGAGCCGAGTGTGCCTCCAGGACGGCAGAGCTCCAGCTCTGCTCAGAGGCCCGATATGGCAGAATTGCTGGCGCGAGGCTGCTCTGCCCTGGGCGAGCCTTGCCCAGACTTGACTCGCTGCTGGTCCTCCTGCCCAGGAAGGAGCAGGCTGCGCGAGGCTGGGAGTCGCCACTGGCGACTGCCTGACCTCAGCTCGGCTCCCCCCTCGCCTTTGCACCTAGGCCCCAGGCGTCCTTTGGGAGGGCTTAGGGGCCGGTGGCTTGCACACTGCCAAGGGCTTCAGCAGGAAGAACTGTGTGCCAAGGAAAGGAAGGGCTAGTGCAGGGCTCCGCCAGAGGTTGCTTGGCCGCACAGACTCAGTGCTGCACGGAGTGCAACAGGCTCCCAGGGCCCCTGGCTGGGGTCTGCAGCCCCGCACACCTGGAGGCTGACTCCCTGGGCGCCCAGCAGCTGCCTCACACACGTAGCTTCCCTAGCGCTCTCCTCCCCAGCAGAGACGTGTGCAGCTGGTGGGGGCCTGCCCCTGGGTGCCTGGGCCCCGGCCCACAGCCCCAGCTCAGGACAAGCAGCCCCTGAGCGAAGACCTGCATGAGTCGCTGAGCGCCCCCACCTGGAAGCCGAGTGAACAGCTGGCGGGGAGGCGAGCCCCTTCGAGGGAAGAAGAGGCAGCCCAGCCTCGTTTGGCTCAAGCCCTACTTGGCTGGAGCCGAGTGCGCCTCCAGGACGGCAGAGCTCCAGCTCTGCTCAGAGGCCCGATCAAGCAGAGTTGCTGGCGCGAGGCTGCTCTGCCCTGGGCGAGCCTTGCCCAGACTTGCCTCGCTGCTAGGCTTCCTGCCCGGAAGAAGCAGGCTGCGCGAGGCTGGGAGACGCCATTGGCCCCTTCCTGGCCTCATCTCTGCTCTTGCCATGCCTTTGCACCTAGGCCCCAGGCGTCCTTTGGGAGGGCTTAGGGGCCGGTGGCTTGCACACTGCCAAGGGCTCCAGGAGGAAGAGCTCTGTGCCAGGGAAAGGAAGGGCTAGTGCAGGGCACCTCCAGCAGTTGCTTGGCCGCCCAGACTCAGCGCCAAACGGAGTGCACCAGGCTTCCAGGGCCCCTGGCTGTGGTCTGCAGCCCCACACACCTGGAGGCTGACTCCCTGGGCGCCCAGCAGCTGCCTCACACACGTAGCTTCCCTAGCGCTCTCCTCCCCAGCAGAGACGTGTGCAGCTGGTTGGGGCCTGGCCCTGCGTGTATGGGCTCCCGCCCACAGCCCCAGCTCAGGGCAAGCAGCCCCTGAGCCAGGACCTGCAGGACGCGCAGAGCGCCCCCACCTGGAAGCCGAGTGAACAGCTGGCGGGGAGGTGATCCTCCTAGAGGGAAGAAGAAGCAGCCCAGCCTCGTTTGGCTCAAGCCCTACTTGGCTGGAGCCGAGTGCGCCTCCAGGACGGCAGAGCTCCAGCTCGGCTCAGAGGCCCGATCTGGCAGAGTTGCTGGCGCGAGGCTGCTCTGCTCTGGGCGAGCCTTGCCCAGACTTGCCTCGCTGCTAGGCTTCCTGCCCGGAAGGAGCCTGCTGCGCGAGGCTGGGACACGCCACTGGCGCCTTCCTGGCCGCATTTCCGCTCCTGCCTTGCCTTTGCACCTAGGCCCCAGGCGTCCTTAGGGAGGGCTTAGGAGCCGGTGGCTTGCACACTGCCAAGGGTTCCAGCAGGGAGAGCTCTGTGAGAGGGAAGGAAAGGCAAGTGCAGGGCACCTCCAGCGGTTTCTTGGCCGCCCAGACTCAGTGCCGAACGGAGTGCACCATCCTCCCAGGGCCCCTGGCTGGGGTCTGCAGCCCCGCACACCCGGAGGCTGACTCCATGGGCGCCCAGCAGCTGCCTCACACACGTAGCTTCCCTAGCGCTCTCCTCCCCAGCAGAGACGTGTGCAGCTGGTTGGGGCCTGGCCCTGCGTGTATGGGCTCCCGCCCACAGCCCCAGCTCAGGGCAAGCAGCGCCTGAGCCAGGACCTGCAGGACGCGCAGAGCGCCCCCACCTGGAAGCCGAGTGAACAGCTGGCGGGGAGGTGATCCTCCTAGAGGGAAGAAGAAGCAGCCCAGCCTCGTTTGGCTCAAGCCCTACTTGGCTGGAGCCGAGTGCGCCTCCAGGACGGCAGAGCTCCAGCTCGGCTCAGAGGCCCGATCTGGCAGAGTTGCTGGCGCGAGGCTGCTCTGCTCTGGGCGAGCCTTGCCCAGACTTGCCTCGCTGCTAGGCTTCCTGCCCGGAAGGAGCCTGCTGCGCGAGGCTGGGACACGCCACTGGCGCCTTCCTGGCCGCATTTCCGCTCCTGCCTTGCCTTTGCACCTAGGCCCCAGGCGTCCTTAGGGAGGGCTTAGGAGCCGGTGGCTTGCACACTGCCAAGGGTTCCAGCAGGGAGAGCTCTGTGAGAGGGAAGGAAAGGCAAGTGCAGGGCACCTACAGCGGTTTCTTGGCCGCCCAGACTCAGTGCCGAACGGAGTGCACCATCCTCCCAGGGCCCCTGGCTGGGGTCTGCAGCCCCGCACACCCGGAGGCTGACTCCATGGGCGCCCAGCAGCTGCCTCACACACGTAGCTTCCCTAGCGCTCTCCTCCCCAGCAAAGACCTGTGCAGCTGGTGGGGGCCTGCCCCTGGGTGCCTGGGCCCCGGCCCACAGCCCCAGCTCAGGACAAGCAGCCCCTGAGCGAAGACCTGCATGAGTCGCTGAGCGCCCCCACCTGGAAGCCGAGTGAACAGCTGGCGGGGAGCCGAGCCCCTTCGAGGGAAGAAGAGGCAGCCCAGCCTCGTTTGGCTCAAGCCCTACTTGGCTGGAGCCGAGTGCGTCTCCAGGACGGCAGAGCTCCAGCTCTGCTCAGAGGCCCGATCTGGCAGAGTTGCTGGCGCGAGGCTGCTCTGCCCTGGGCGAGCCTTGCCCAGACTTGCCTCGCTGCTAGGCTTCCTGCCCGGAAGAAGCAGGCTGCGCGAGGCTGGAGGACGCCATTGGCCCCTTCCTGGCCTCATCTCTGCTCTTGCCATGCCTTTGCACCTAGGCCCCAGGCGTCCTTTGGGAGGGCTTAGGGGCCGGTGTCTTGCACACTGCCAAGGGCTCCAGGAGGAAGAGCTCTGTGCCAGGGAAAGGAAGGGCTAGTGCAGGGCACCTCCAGCAGTTGCTTGGCCGCCCAGACTCAGCGCCAAACGGAGTGCACCAGGCTCCCAGGGCCCCTGGCTGGGGTCTGCAGCCCCGCACACCTGGAGGCTGACTCCCTGGGCGCCCAGCAGCTGCCTCACACACGTAGCTTCCCTAGCGCTCTCCTCCCCAGCAGAGACGTGTGCAGCTGGTTGGGGCCTGGCCCTGCGTGTATGGGCTCCCGCCCACAGCCCCAGCTCAGGGCAAGCAGCCCCTGAGCCAAGACCTGCATGAGTCGCTGAGCGCCCCCACCTGGAAGCCAAGTGAACAGCTGGCGGGGAGCCGAGCCCCTTCGAGGGAAGAAGAGGCAGCCCAGCCTCGTTTGGCTCAAGCCCTATTTGGCTGGAGCCGAGTGCGCCTCCAGGACGGCAGATCTCCAGCTCTGCTCAGAGGCCCGATCAAGCAGAGTTTCTGGCGCGAGGCTGCTCTGCCCTGGGCGAGCCTTGCCCAGACTTGCCTCGATGCTAGGCTTCCTCCCCAGGAAGGAGCAGGCTGCGCGAGGCTGGGAGACGCCCTTGGCACCTTCCTGGCCTCATCTCTGCTCTTGCCTTGCCTTTGTACCTAGGCCCCTGGCGTCCTTTGGGAGGGCTTAGGGGCCGGTGGATTGCACACTGCCAAGGGCCTCAGCAGGAAGAGCTCTGTGCCAGGGAAAGGAAGGGTTAGAGCAGGGCTCCTCCAGCGGTTGCTTGGCCGCCCAGACTGAGCGCCCCATGGAGTGCACCAGGCTCCCAGGGCCCCTGGCTGGGGTCTGCAACCCCGCACACCCGGAGGCTGACTCCCTGGGCGCCCAGCAGCTGCCTCACACACGTAGCTTCCCTAGCGCTCTCCTCCCCAGCAGAGACGTGTGCAGCTGGTTGGGGCCTGTCCCTGCGTGCCTGGGCTCCCGGCCACAGCCCCAGCTCAGGGCAAGCAGCCCCTGAGCCAAGACCTGCAGGAGGCGCAGAGCGCCCCCACCTGGAAGCCGAGTGAACAGCTGGCGGGGAGGTGATCCTCCTAGAGGGAAGAAGAGGCAGCCCAGCCTCGTTTGGCTCAAGCCCTACTTGGCTGGAGCCGAGTGCGCCTCCAGGATGGCAGAGCTCCAGCTCTGCTCAGAGGCCCGATAAGGCAGAGTTGCTGGCGCGAGGCTGCTCTGCCCTGGGCGAGCCTTTCCCAGACTAGCCTCGCTGCTAGGCTTCCTGCCCGGAAGAAGCAGGCTGCGCGAGGCTGGGAGACGCCACTGGCGCCTTTCTGGCCTCAACTCCGCTCCTGCCTTGCCTTTGCACCTAGGCCCCAGGCGTCCTTTGGAGGGCTTAGGGGCCGGTGGCTTGCACACTGCCAAGGGCTCAAGCAGGAAGAGCTCTGTGCGAGGGAAGAGAAGGGCAGTGCAGGGCTCCTCCAGCGGTTGCTTGGCCGCCCAGACTCAGCGCCGCACGGAGTGCACCAGGCTCCCAGGGCCCCTGGCTGGGGTCTGCAGCCCCGCACACCGGGAGGCTGACTCCCTGGGCGCACAGCAGCTGCCTCACACACGTAGCTTCCCTAGCGCTCTCCTCCCCAGCAGAGACGTGTGCAGCTGGTTGGGGCCTGGCCCTGCGTGTATGGGCTCCCGCCCACAGCCCCAGCTCAGGGCAAGCAGCCCCTGAGCCAGGACCTGCAGGACGCGCAGAGCGCCCCCACCTGGAAACCGAGTGAACAGCTGGCGGGGAGGTGATCCTCCTAGAGGGAAGAAGAGGCAGCCCAGCCTCGTTTGGCTCAAGCCCTACTTGGCTGGAGCCGAGTGCGCCTCCAGGACGGCAGAGCTCCAGCTCGGCTCAGAGGCCCGATCTGGCAGAGTTGCTGGCGCGAGGCTGCTCTGCCCTGGGCGAGCCTTGCCCAGACTTGCCTCGCTGCTAGGCTTCCTGCCCGGAAGGAGCCTGCTGCGCGAGGCTGGGACACGCCACTGGCGCCTTCCTGGCCTCATTTCCGCTCCTGCCTTGCCTTTGCACCTAGGCCCCAGGCGTCCTTAGGGAGGGCTTAGGAGCCGGTGGCTTGCACACTGCCAAGGGTTCCAGCAGGGAGAGCTCTGTGAGAGGGAAGAAAAGGCAAGTGCAGGGCACCTCCAGCGGTTTCTTGGCCGCCCAGACTCAGTGCTGAACGGAGTGCACCATCCTCCCAGGGCCCCTGGCTGGGGTCTGCAGCCCCGCACACCCGGAGGCTGACTCCATGGGCGCCCAGCAGCTGCCTCACACACGTAGCTTCCCTAGCGCTCTCCTCCCCAGCAAAGACCTGTGCAGCTGGTTGGGGCCTGCCCCTGCGTGCCTGGGCTCCCGTCCACAGCCCCAGCTCAGGGTAAGGAGCCCCTGAGCCATGAATTGTAGGAGGCCCAGAGCGCCCCCACCTGGAAGCCGGGTGAACAGCTGGCGGGGAGGCGAGCCTCCTCGAGGGAAGAAGAGGCAGCCCAGCCTCGTTTGGCTCAAGCCCTACTTGGCGGGAGCCGAGTGCGCCTCCAGGTCGGCAGAGCTCCAGCTCTGCTCAGAGGCCCGATCTGGCAGAGTTGCTGGCGCGAGGCTGCTCTGCCCTGGGCGAGCCTGACCCAGACTTGCCTCGCTTCTAGGCTTCCTGCCCAGGAAGGAGCCGGCTGCGCGAGGCTGGGAAACGCCACTGGCGCCTTCCTGGCCGCAGCTCCGCTCCTGCCTTGCCTTTGCACCTAGGCCCCAGGCGTCCTTTGGGAGGGCTTAGGGGCCGTGGCTTGCACACTGCCAAGGGCTACAGCAGGAAGAGCTCTGTGCCAGGGAAAGGAAGGGCTAGAGCAGGGCTCCTCCAGCGGTTGCTTCGGCGCCCAGACTCAGCCCCGCACAGAGTGCACCAGGCTCCCAGGGCCCCTGGCTGGGGTCTGCAGCCCCGCACACCCGGAGGCTGACTCCCTGGGCGCCCAGCAGCTGCCTCACACACGTAGCTTCCCTAGCGCTCTCCTCCCCAGCAGAGACGTGTGCAGCTGGTTGGGGCCTGGCCCTGCGTGCCTGGGCTCCCGCCCACAGCCCCAGCTCCGGGCAAGGAGCCCCTGAGCCAAGAATAGCTAGAGGCGCAGTGCGCCCCCACCTGGAAGCCGAGTGAACAGCTGGCGGGGAGGCGAGCCTCCTCGAGGGAAGAAGAGGCCGCCCAGCCTCCTTTGGCTCAAGCCCTACTTGGCTGGAGCCGAGTGTGCCTCCAGGACGGCAGAGCTCCAGCTCTGCTCAGAGGCCCGATATGGCAGAATTGCTGGCGCGAGGCTGCTCTGCCCTGGGCGAGCCTTGCCCAGACTTGACTCGCTGCTGGTCCTCCTGCCCAGGAAGGAGCAGGCTGCGCGAGGCTGGGAGTCGCCACTGGCGACTGCCTGACCTCAGCTCGGCTCCCCCCTCGCCTTTGCACCTAGGCCCCAGGCGTCCTTTGGGAGGGCTTAGGGGCCGGTGGCTTGCACACTGCCAAGGGCTTCAGCAGGAAGAACTCTGTGCCAAGGAAAGGAAGGGCTAGTGCAGGGCTCCGCCAGAGGTTGCTTGGCCGCACAGACTCAGTGCTGCACGGAGTGCAACAGGCTCCCAGGGCCCCTGGCTGGGGTCTGCAGCCCCGCACACCTGGAGGCTGACTCCCTGGGCGCCCAGCAGCTGCCTCACACACGTAGCTTCCCTAGCGCTCTCCTCCCCAGCAGAGACGTGTGCAGCTGGTGGGGGCCTGCCCCTGGGTGCCTGGGCCCCGGCCCACAGCCCCAGCTCAGGACAAGCAGCCCCTGAGCGAAGACCTGCATGAGTCGCTGAGCGCCCCCACCTGGAAGCCGAGTGAACAGCTGGCGGGGAGGCGAGCCCCTTCGAGGGAAGAAGAGGCAGCCCAGCCTCGTTTGGCTCAAGCCCTACTTGGCTGGAGCCGAGTGCGCCTCCAGGACGGCAGAGCTCCAGCTCTGCTCAGAGGCCCGATCAAGCAGAGTTGCTGGCGCGAGGCTGCTCTGCCCTGGGCGAGCCTTGCCCAGACTTGCCTCGCTGCTAGGCTTCCTGCCCGGAAGAAGCAGGCTGCGCGAGGCTGGGAGACGCCATTGGCCCCTTCCTGGCCTCATCTCTGCTCTTGCCATGCCTTTGCACCTAGGCCCCAGGCGTCCTTTGGGAGGGCTTAGGGGCCGGTGGCTTGCACACTGCCAAGGGCTCCAGGAGGAAGAGCTCTGTGCCAGGGAAAGGAAGGGCTACTGCAGGGCACCTCCAGCAGTTGCTTGGCCGCCCAGACTCAGCGCCAAACGGAGTGCACCAGGCTCCCAGGGCCCCTGGCTGGGGTCTGCAGCCCCGCACACCCGGAGGCTGACTCCCTGGGCGCCCAGCAGCTGCCTCACACACGTAGCTTCCCTTGCGCACTCCTCCCCAGCAGAGACGTGTGCAGCTGGTTGGGGCCTGGCCCTGCGTGCCTGGGCTCCCGCCCACAGCCCCACCTCAGGGCAAGCAGCCCCTGAGCGAAGACCTGCATGAGTCGCTGAGCCTCCCCACCTGGAAGCCGAATGAACAGCTGGCGGGGAGGCGAGCCCCCTCGAGGGAAGAAGAGGCAGCCCAGCCTCGTTTGGCTCAAGCCCTACTTGGCTGGAGCCGAGTGCGCCTCCAGGATGGCAGAGCTCCAGCTCTGCTCAGAGGCCCGATAAGGCAGAGTTGCTGGCGCGAGGCTGCTCTGCCCTGGGCGAGCCTTTCCCAGACTAGCCTCGCTGCTAGGCTTCCTGCCCGGAAGAAGCAGGCTGTGCGAGGCTGGGAGACGCCACTGGCGCCTTTCTGGCCTCAACTCCGCTCCTGCCTTGCCTTTGCACCTAGGCCCCAGGCGTCCTTTGGAGGACTTAGGGGCCGGTGGCTTGCACACTGCCAAGGGCTCAAGCAGGAAGAGCTCTGTGCGAGGGAAGAGAAGGGCAGTGCAGGGCTCCTCCAGCGGTTGCTTGGCCGCCCAGACTCAGCGCCGCACGGAGTGCACCAGGCTCCCAGGGCCCCTGGCTGGGGTCTGCAGCCCCGCACACCGGGAGGCTGACTCCCTGGGCGCCCAGCAGCTGCCTCACACACGTAGCTTCCCTAGCGCTCTCCTCCCCAGCAGAGACGTGTGCAGCTGGTTGGGGCCTGGCCCTGCGTGTATGGGCTCCCGCCCACAGCCCCAGCTCAGGGCAAGCAGCCCCTGAGCCAGGACCTGCAGGACGCGCAGAGCGCCCCCACCTGGAAACCGAGTGAACAGCTGGCGGGGAGGTGATCCTCCTAGAGGGAAGAAGAGGCAGCCCAGCCTCGTTTGGCTCAAGCCCTACTTGGCTGGAGCCGAGTGCGCCTCCAGGACGGCAGAGCTCCAGCTCGGCTCAGAGGCCCGATCTGGCAGAGTTGCTGGCGCGAGGCTGCTCTGCCCTGGGCGAGCCTTGCCCAGACTTGCCTCGCTGCTAGGCTTCCTGCCCGGAAGGAGCCTGCTGCGCGAGGCTGGGACACGCCACTGGCGCCTTCCTGGCCTCATTTCCGCTCCTGCCTTGCCTTTGCACCTAGGCCCCAGGCGTCCTTAGGGAGGGCTTAGGAGCCGGTGGCTTGCACACTGCCAAGGGTTCCAGCAGGGAGAGCTCTGTGAGAGGGAAGGAAAGGCAAGTGCAGGGCACCTCCAGCGGTTTCTTGGCCGCCCAGACTCAGTGCCGAACGGAGTGCACCATCCTCCCAGGGCCCCTGGCTGGGGTCTGCAGCCCCGCACACCCAGAGGCTGACTCCATGGGCGCCCAGCAGCTGCCTCACACACGTAGCTTCCCTAGCGCTCTCCTCCCCAGCAAAGACCTGTGCAGCTGGTTGGGGCCTGCCCCTGCGTGCCTGGGCTCCCGTCCACAGCCCCAGCTCAGGGTAAGGAGCCCCTGAGCCATGAATTGTAGGAGGCCCAGAGCTCCCCCACCTAGAATCCGGGTGAACAGCTGGCGGGGAGGCGAGCCTCCTCGAGGGAAGAAGAGGCAGCCCAGCCTCGTTTGGCTCAAGCCCTACTTGGCTGGAGCCGAGTGCGCCTCCAGGTCGGCAGAGCTCCAGCTCTGCTCAGAGGCCCGATCTGGCAGAGTTGCTGGCGCGAGGCTGCTCTGCCCTGGGCGAGCCTTGCCCAGACTTGCCTCGCTGCTAGGCTTCCTGCCCGGAAGAAGCAGGCTGCGCGAGGCTGGGAGACGCCATTGGCCCCTTCCTGGCCTCATCTCTGCTCTTGCCATGCCTTTGCACCTAGGCCCCAGGCGTCCTTTGGGAGGGCTTAGGGGCCGGTGGCTTGCACACTGCCAAGGGCTCCAGGAGGAAGAGCTCTGTGCCAGGGAAAGGAAGGGCTACTGCAGGGCACCTCCAGCAGTTGCTTGGCCGCCCAGACTCAGCGCCAAACGGAGTGCACCAGGCTCCCAGGGCCCCTGGCTGGGGTCTGCAGCCCCGCACACCTGGAGGCTGACTCCCTGGGCGCCCAGCAGCTGCCTCACACACGTAGCTTCCCTAGCGCTCTCCTCCCCAGCAGAGACGTGTGCAGCTGGTTGGGGCCTGGCCCTGCGTGTATGGGCTCCCGCCCACAGCCCCAGCTCAGGGCAAGCAGCCCCTGAGCCAAGACCTGCATGAGTCGCTGAGCGCCCCCACCTGGAAGGCAAGTGAACAGCTGGCGGGTAGCCGAGCCCCTTCGAGGGAAGAAGAGGCAGCCCAGCCTCGTTTGGCTCAAGCCCTATTTGGCTGGAGCCGAGTGCGCCTCCAGGACGGCAGAGCTCCAGCTCTGGTCAGAGGCCCGATCTGGCAGAGTTGCTGGCGCGAGGCTGCTCTGCCCTGGACGAGCCTGACCCAGACTTGCCTCGCTTCTAGGCTTCCTGCCCAGGAAGGAGCCGGCTGCGCGAGGCTGGGAAACGCCACTGGCGCCTTCCTGGCCGCAGCTCCGCTCCTGCCTTGCCTTTGCACCTAGGCCCCAGGCGTCCTTTGGGAGGGCTTAGGGGCCGTGGCTTGCACACTGCCAAGGGCTACAGCAGGAAGATCTCTGTGCCAGGGAAAGGAAGGGCTAGAGCAGGGCTCCTCCAGCGGTTGCTTCGGCGCCCAGACTCAGCCCCGCACAGAGTGCACCAGGCTCCCAGGGCCCCTGGCTGGGGTCTGCAGCCCTGCACACCCGGAGGCTGACTCCCTGGGGCCCAGCAGCTGCCTCACACACGTAGCTTCCCTAGCGCTCTCCTCCCCAGCAGAGACGTGTGCAGCTGGTTGGGGCCTGGCCCTGCGTGCCTGGGCTCCCGCCCACAGCCCCAGCTCCGGGCAAGGAGCCCCTGAGCCAAGAATAGCTAGAGGCGCAGTGCGCCCCCACCTGGAAGCCGAGTGAACAGCTGGCGGGGAGGCGAGCCTCCTCGAGGGAAGAAGAGGCCGCCCAGCCTCCTTTGGCTCAAGCCCTACTTGGCTGGAGCCGAGTGTGCCTCCAGGACGGCAGAGCTCCAGCTCTGCTCAGAGGCCCGATATGGCAGAATTGCTGGCGCGAGGCTGCTCTGCCCTGGGCGAGCCTTGCCCAGACTTGACTCGCTGCTGGTCCTCCTGCCCAGGAAGGAGCAGGCTGCGCGAGGCTGGGAGTCGCCACTGGCGACTGCCTGACCTCAGCTCGGCTCCCCCCTCGCCTTTGCACCTAGGCCCCAGGCGTCCTTTGGGAGGGCTTAGGGGCCGGTGGCTTGCACACTGCCAAGGGCTTCAGCAGGAAGAACTGTGTGCCAAAGAAAGGAAGGGCTAGTGCAGGGCTCCGCCAGAGGTTGCTTGGCCGCACAGACTCAGTGCTGCACGGAGTGCAACAGGCTCCCAGGGCCCCTGGCTGGGGTCTGCAGCCCCGCACACCTGGAGGCTGACTCCCTGGGCGCCCAGCAGCTGCCTCACACACGTAGCTTCCCTAGCGCTCTCCTCCCCAGCAGAGACGTGTGCAGCTGGTGGGGGCCTGCCCCTGGGTGCCTGGGCCCCGGCCCACAGCCCCAGCTCAGGACAAGCAGCCCCTGAGCGAAGACCTGCATGAGTCGCTGAGCGCCCCCACCTGGAAGCCGAGTGAACAACTGGCGGGGAGCCGAGCCCCTTCGAGGGAAGAAGAGGCAGCCCAGCCTCGTTTGGCTCAAGCCCTACTTGGCTGGAGCCGAGTGCGTCTCCAGGACGGCAGAGCTCCAGCTCTGCTCAGAGGCCCGATCTGGCAGAGTGGCTGGCGCGAGGCTGCTCTGCCCTGGGCGAGCCTTGCCCAGACTTGCCTCGCTGCTAGGCTTCCTGCCCGGAAGAAGCAGGCTGCGCGAGGCTGGGAGACGCCATTGGCCCCTTCCTGGCCTCATCTCTGCTCTTGCCATGCCTTTGCACCTAGGCCCCAGGCGTCCTTTGGGAGGGCTTAGGGGCCGGTGGCTTGCACACTGCCAAGGGCTCCAGGAGGAAGAGCTCTGTGCCAGGGAAAGGAAGGGCTAGTGCAGGGCACCTCCAGCAGTTGCTTGGCCGCCCAGACTCAGCGCCAAACGGAGTGCACCAGGCTCCCAGGGCCCCTGGCTGGGGTCTGCAGCCCCGCACACCTGGAGGCTGACTCCCTGGGCGCCCAGCAGCTGCCTCACACACGTAGCTTCCCTAGCGCTCTCCTCCCCAGCAGAGACGTGTGCAGCTGGTTGGGGCCTGGCCCTGCGTGTATGGGCTCCCGCCCACAGCCCCAGCTCAGGGCAAGCAGCCCCTGAGCCAGGACCTGCAGGACGCGCAGAGCGCCCCCACCTGGAAACCGAGTGAACAGCTGGCGGGGAGGTGATCCTCCTAGAGGGAAGAAGAGGCAGCCCAGCCTCGTTTGGCTCAAGCCCTACTTGGCTGGAGCCGAGTGCGCCTCCAGGACGGCAGAGCTCCAGCTCGGCTCAGAGGCCCGATCTGGCAGAGTTGCTGGCGCGAGGCTGCTCTGCCCTGGGCGAGCCTTGCCCAGACTTGCCTCGCTGCTAGGCTTCCTGCCCGGAAGGAGCCTGCTGCGCGAGGCTGGGACACGCCACTGGCGCCTTCCTGGCCTCATTTCCGCTCCTGCCTTGCCTTTGCACCTAGGCCCCAGGCGTCCTTAGGGAGGGCTTAGGAGCCGGTGGCTTGCACACTGCCAAGGGTTCCAGCAGGGAGAGCTCTGTGAGAGGGAAGGAAAGGCAAGTGCAGGGCACCTCCAGCGGTTTCTTGGCCGCCCAGACTCAGTGCCGAACGGAGTGCACCATCCTCCCAGGGCCCCTGGCTGGGGTCTGCAGCCCCGCACACCCGGAGGCTGACTCCATGGGCGCCCAGCAGCTGCCTCACACACGTAGCTTCCCTAGCGCTCTCCTCCCCAGCAAAGACCTGTGCAGCTGGTTGGGGCCTGCCCCTGCGTGCCTGGGCTCCCGTCCACAGCCCCAGCTCAGGGTAAGGAGCCCCTGAGCCATGAATTGTAGGAGGCCCAGAGCTCCCCCACCTAGAAGCCGGGTGAACAGCTGGCGGGGAGGCGAGCCTCCTCGAGGGAAGAAGAGGCAGCCCAGCCTCGTTTGGCTCAAGCCCTACTTGGCTGGAGCCGAGTGCGCCTCCAGGTCGGCAGAGCTCCAGCTCTGCTCAGAGGCCCGATCTGGCAGAGTTGCTGGCGCGAGGCTGCTCTGCCCTGGGCGAGCCTGACCCAGACTTGCCTCGCTTCTAGGCTTCCTGCCCAGGAAGGAGCCGGCTGCGCGAGGCTGGGAAACGCCACTGGCGCCTTCCTGGCCGCAGCTCCGCTCCTGCCTTGCCTTTGCACCTAGGCCCCAGGCGTCCTTCGGGAGGGCTTAGGGGCCGTGGCTTGCACACTGCCAAGGGCTACAGCAGGAAGAGCTCTGTGCCAGGGAAAGGAAGGGCTAGAGCAGGGCTCCTCCAGCGGTTGCTTCGGCGCCCAGACTCAGCCCCGCACAGAGTGCACCAGGCTCCCAGGGCCCCTGGCTGGGGTCTGCAGCCCCGCACACCCGGAGGCTGACTCCCTGGGCGCCCAGCAGCTGCCTCACACACGTAGCTTCCCTAGCGCTCTCCTCCCCAGCAGAGACGTGTGCAGCTGGTTGGGGCCTGGCCCTGCGTGCCTGGGCTCCCGCCCACAGCCCCAGCTCCGGGCAAGGAGCCCCTGAGCCAAGAATAGCTAGAGGCGCAGTGCGCCCCCACCTGGAAGCCGAGTGAACAGCTGGCGGGGAGGCGAGCCTCCTCGAGGGAAGAAGAGGCCGCCCAGCCTCCTTTGGCTCAAGCCCTACTTGGCTGGAGCCGAGTGTGCCTCCAGGACGGCAGAGCTCCAGCTCTGCTCAGAGGCCCGATATGGCAGAATTGCTGGCGCGAGGCTGCTCTGCCCTGGGCGAGCCTTGCCCAGACTTGACTCGCTGCTGGTCCTCCTGCCCAGGAAGGAGCAGGCTGCGCGAGGCTGGGAGTCGCCACTGGCGACTGCCTGACCTCAGCTCGGCTCCCCCCTCGCCTTTGCACCTAGGCCCCAGGCGTCCTTTGGGAGGGCTTAGGGGCCGGTGGCTTGCACACTGCCAAGGGCTTCAGCAGGAAGAAATCTGTGCCAAGGAAAGGAAGGGCTAGTGCAGGGCTCCGCCAGAGGTTGCTTGGCCGCACAGACTCAGTGCTGCACGGAGTGCAACAGGCTCCCAGGGCCCCTGGCTGGGGTCTGCAGCCCCGCACACCTGGAGGCTGACTCCCTGGGCGCCCAGCAGCTGCCTCACACACGTAGCTTCCCTAGCGCTCTCCTCCCCAGCAGAGACGTGTGCAGCTGGTGGGGGCCTGCCCCTGGGTGCCTGGGCCCCGGCCCACAGCCCCAGCTCAGGACAAGCAGCCCCTGAGCGAAGACCTGCATGAGTCGCTGAGCGCCCCCACCTGGAAGCCGAGTGAACAACTGGCGGGGAGCCGAGCCCCTTCGAGGGAAGAAGAGGCAGCCCAGCCTCGTTTGGCTCAAGCCCTACTTGGCTGGAGCCGAGTGCGCCTCCAGGACGGCAGAGCTCCAGCTCTGCTCAGAGGCCCGATCAAGCAGAGTTGCTGGCGCGAGGCTGCTCTGCCCTGGGCGAGCCTTGCCCAGACTTGCCTCGCTGCTAGGCTTCCTGCCCGGAAGAAGCAGGCTGCGCGAGGCTGGGAGACGCCATTGGCCCCTTCCTGGCCTCATCTCTGCTCTTGCCATGCCTTTGCACCTAGGCCCCAGGCGTCCTTTGGGAGGGCTTAGGGGCCGGTGGCTTGCACACTGCCAAGGGCTCCAGGAGGAAGAGCTCTGTGCCAGGGAAAGGAAGGGCTAGTGCAGGGCACCTCCATCAGTTGCTTGGCCGCCAAGACACAGCGCCAAACGGAGTGCACCAGGCTCCCAGGGCCCCTGGCTGGGGTCTGCAGCCCCGCACACCCGGAGGCTGACTCCCTGGGCGCCCAGCAGCTGCCTCACACACGTAGCTTCCCTAGCGCTCTCCTCCCCAGCAGAGACGTGTGCAGCTGGTTGGGGCCTGGCCCTGCGGGTATGGGCTCCCGCCCACAGCCCCAGCTCAGGGCAAGCAGCCCCTGAGCGAAGACCTGCATGAGTCGCTGAGCCTCCCCACCTGGAAGCCGAATGAACAGCTGGCGGCGAGGCGAGCCCCTTCGAGGGAAGAAGAGGCAGCCCAGCCTCGTTTGGCTCAAGCCCTACTTGGCTGAGGCCGAGTGCGCCTCCAGGATGGCAGAGCTCCAGCTCTGCTCAGAGGCCCGATAAGGCAGAGTTGCTGGCGCGAGGCTGCTCTGCCCTGGGCGAGCCTTTCCCAGACTAGCCTCGCTGCTAGGCTTCCTGCCCGGAAGAAGCAGGCTGCGCGAGGCTGGGAAACGCCACTGGCGCCTTCCTGGCCGCAGCTCCACTCCTGCCTTGCCTTTGAACCTAGGCCCCTGGCTTCCTTTGGAAGGGCTTAGGGGCCGGTGTCTTGCACACTGCCAAGGGCTCCAGGAGGAAGAGCTCTGTGCCAGGGAAAGGAAGGGCTAGTGCAGGGCACCTCCAGCGGTTGCTTGGACGCCCAGACTCAGCACCGCACGGAGTGCACCAGGCTCCCAGGGCCCCTGGCTGGGATCTGCAGGCCCGCACACCCGGAGGCTGACTCCCTGGGCGCCCAGCAGCTGCCTCACAACGTAGCTTCCCTAGCGCTCTCCTCCCCAGCAGAGACGTGTGCAGCTGGTTGGGGCCTGCCCCTGAGTGCCTGGGCTCCCGCCCACAGCCCCAGCTCAGGGCAAGCAGCCCCTGAGCGAAGACCTGCACGAGTCGCTGAGCCTCCCCCACTGGAAGCCGAATGAACAGCTGGCGGCGAGGCAAGCCCCCTCGAGGGAAGAAGAGGCACCCCAGCCTCGTTTGGCTCAAGCCCTACTTGGCTGGAGCCGAGAGCGCCTCCAGGACGGCAGAGCTCCAGCTCGGCTCAGAGGCCCGATCTGGCAGAGTTGCTGGCGTGAGGCTGCTCTGCCCTGGGCGAGCCTTGTCCAGACTTGCCTCGCTGCTAGGCTTCCTGCCCAGGAAGGAGCAGGCTGCGCGAGGCTGGGAGACGCCATTGGCCCCTTCGTGGCCTCATCTCTGCTCTTGCGTTGCCTTTGCACCTAGGCCCCTGGCGTCCTTTGGGAGGGCTTAGGGGCCGGTGGCTTGCACACTGCCAAGGGCCTCAGCAGGAAGAGCTCTGTGCCAGGGAAAGGAAGGGCTAGAGCAGGGCTCCTCCAGCGGTTGCTTGGCCGCCCAGACTCAGCGCCCCACGGAGTGCACCAGGCTCCCAGGGCCCCTGGCTGGGGTCTGCAACCCCGCACACCCGGAGGTTGACTCCCTGGGCGCCCAGCAGCTGCCTCACACACGTAGCTTCCCTAGCGCTCTCCTCCCCAGCAGAGACGTGTGCAGCTGGTTGGGGCCTGCCCTTGCGTGCCTGGGCTCCCGCCCACAGCCCCAGCTCAGGGCAAGCAGGCCCTGAGCCAAGACCTGCAGGAGGTGCAGAGCGCCCCCACCTGGAAGCCGAGTGAACAGCTGGCGGGGAGGTGAGCCTCCTAGAGGGAAGAAGAGGCAGCCCAGCCTCGATTGGCTCAAGCCCTACTTGGCTGGAGCCGAGTGCGCCTCCAGGACGGCAGAGCTCCAGCTCTGCTCAGAGGCCCGATAAGGCAGAGTTGCTGGCGCGAGGCTGCTCTGCCCTGGGCGAGCCTTGCCCAGACGTGCCTCTCTGCTAGGCTTCGTGCCCGGAAGGAGCCTGCTGCGCGAGGCTGGGACTCGCCACTGGCGCCTTCCTGGCTGCAGCTCCGCTCCTGCCTTGCATTTGAACCTAGGCCCCAGGCGTCCTTTGGGGGGGCTTAGGGGCCGGTGGCTTGCACAATGCCAAGGGCTCAAGCAGGAAGAGCTCTGTGCGAGGGAAGAGAAGGGCAGTGCAGGGCTTCTGCAGCGGTTGCTTAGCCGCCCAGACTCAGCGCCGCACGAGTGCACGAGCCTCCCAGGGCCCGTGGCTCTTGTCTGCAGCCCCGCACACCCGGAGGCTGACCCCCTGGGCGCCCAGCAGCCGCCTCACACACGTAGCTTCCCTATCGCTCTCCTCCCCATCAGAGACGTGTGCAGCTGGTTGGGGCCTGGCCCTGCGTTCCTGGGCTCCCGCCCACAGCCCCCGCTCAGGGCAAGCAGCCCCTGAGCCAAGACCTGCACGAGTCGCTGAGCGCCCCCACCTGGAAGCCGAGTGAACAGCTGGCGGGGAGGCGAGCCCCCTCGAGGGAAGAAGAGGCAGCCCAGCCTCGTTTGGCTCAAGCCCTACTTGGCTGGAGCCGAGTGCCCCTCCAGGTCAGCAGAGCTCCAGCTCTGCTCAGAGGCCAGATCTGGCAGAGTTGCTGGCGCGAGGCTGCTCTGCCCTGGGCGAGCCTGACCCAGACTTGCTTCGCTTCTAGGCTTCCTGCCCAGGAAGGAGCCGGCTGCGCGAGGCTGGGAAACGCCACTGGCGCCTTCCTGGCCGCAGCTCCGCTCCTGCCTTGCCTTTGCACCTAGGCCCCAGGCGTCCTTTGGGAGGGCTTAGGGGCCGTGGCTTGCACACTGCCAAGGGCTACAGCAGGAAGAGCTCTGTGCCAGGGAAAGGAAGGGCTAGAGCAGGGCTCCTCCAGCGGTTGCTTCGGCGCCCAGACTCAGCCCCGCACAGAGTGCACCAGGCTCCCAGGGCCCCTGGCTGGGGTCTGCAGCCCCGCACACCCGGAGGCTGACTCCCTGGGCGCCCAGCAGCTGCCTCACACACGTAGCTTCCCTAGCGCTCTCCTCCCCAGCAGAGACGTGTGCAGCTGGTTGGGGCCTGGCCCTGCGTGCCTGGGCTCCCGCCCACAGCCCCAGCTCCGGGCAAGGAGCCCCTGAGCCAAGAATAGCTAGAGGCGCAGTGCGCCCCCACCTGGAAGCCGAGTGAACAGCTGGCGGGGAGGCGAGCCTCCTCGAGGGAAGAAGAGGCCGCCCAGCCTCCTTTGGCTCAAGCCCTACTTGGCTGGAGCCGAGTGTGCCTCCAGGACGGCAGAGCTCCAGCTCTGCTCAGAGGCCCGATATGGCAGAATTGCTGGCGCGAGGCTGCTCTGCCCTGGGCGAGCCTTGCCCAGACTTGACTCGCTGCTGGTCCTCCTGCCCAGGAAGGAGCAGGCTGCGCGAGGCTGGGAGTCGCCACTGGCGACTGCCTGACCTCAGCTCGGCTCCCCCCTCGCCTTTGCACCTAGGCCCCAGGCGTCCTTTGGGAGGGCTTAGGGGCCGGTGGCTTGCACACTGCCAAGGGCTTCAGCAGGAAGAACTCTGTGCCAAGGAAAGGAAGGGCTAGTGCAGGGCTCCGCCAGAGGTTGCTTGGCCGCACAGACTCAGTGCTGCACGGAGTGCAACAGGCTCCCAGGGCCCCTGGCTGGGGTCTGCAGCCCCGCACACCTGGAGGCTGACTCCCTGGGCGCCCAGCAGCTGCCTCACACACGTAGCTTCCCTAGCGCTCTCCTCCCCAGCAGAGACGTGTGCAGCTGGTGGGGGCCTGCCCCTGGGTGCCTGGGCCCCGGCCCACAGCCCCAGCTCAGGACAAGCAGCCCCTGAGCGAAGACCTGCATGAGTCGCTGAGCGCCCCCACCTGGAAGCCGAGTGAACAACTGGCGGGGAGCCGAGCCCCTTCGAGGGAAGAAGAGGCAGCCCAGCCTCGTTTGGCTCAAGCCCTACTTGGCTGGAGCCGAGTGCGTCTCCAGGACGGCAGAGCTCCAGCTCTGCTCAGAGGCCCGATCTGGCAGAGTTGCTGGCGCGAGGCTGCTCTGCCCTGGGCGAGCCTTGCCCAGACTTGCCTCGCTGCTAGGCTTCCTGCCCGGAAGAAGCAGGCTGCGCGAGGCTGGGAGACGCCATTGGCCCCTTCCTGGCCTCATCTCTGCTCTTGCCATGCCTTTGCACCTAGGCCCCAGGCGTCCTTTGGGAGGGCTTAGGGGCCGGTGGCTTGCACACTGCCAAGGGCTCCAGGAGGAAGAGCTCTGTGCCAGGGAAAGGAAGGGCTAGTGCAGGGCACCTCCAGCAGTTGCTTGGCCGCCCAGACTCAGCGCCAAACGGAGTGCACCAGGCTCCCAGGGCCCCTGGCTGGGGTCTGCAGCCCCGCACACCTGGAGGCTGACTCCCTGGGCGCCCAGCAGCTGCCTCACACACGTAGCTTCCCTAGCGCTCTCCTCCCCAGCAGAGACGTGTGCAGCTGGTTGGGGCCTGGCCCTGCGTGTATGGGCTCCCGCCCACAGCCCCAGCTCAGGGCAAGCAGCCCCTGAGCCAGGACCTGCAGGACGCGCAGAGCGCCCCCACCTGGAAACCGAGTGAACAGCTGGCGGGGAGGTGATCCTCCTAGAGGGAAGAAGAGGCAGCCCAGCCTCGTTTGGCTCAAGCCCTACTTGGCTGGAGCCGAGTGCGCCTCCAGGACGGCAGAGCTCCAGCTCGGCTCAGAGGCCCGATCTGGCAGAGTTGCTGACGCGAGGCTGCTCTGCCCTGGGCGAGCCTTGCCCAGACTTGCCTCGCTGCTAGGCTTCCTGCCCGGAAGGAGCCTGCTGCGCGAGGCTGGGACACGCCACTGGCGCCTTCCTGGCCTCATTTCCGCTCCTGCCTTGCCTTTGCACCTAGGCCCCAGGCGTCCTTAGGGAGGGCTTAGGAGCCGGTGGCTTGCACACTGCCAAGGGTTCCAGCAGGGAGAGCTCTGTGAGAGGGAAGGAAAGGCAAGTGCAGGGCACCTCCAGCGGTTTCTTGGCCGCCCAGACTCAGTGCCGAACGGAGTGCACCATCCTCCCAGGGCCCCTGGCTGGGGTCTGCAGCCCCGCACACCCGGAGGCTGACTCCATGGGCGCCCAGCAGCTGCCTCACACACGTAGCTTCCCTAGCGCTCTCCTCCCCAGCAAAGACCTGTGCAGCTGGTTGGGGCCTGCCCCTGCGTGCCTGGGCTCCCGTCCACAGCCCCAGCTCAGGGTAAGGAGCCCCTGAGCCATGAATTGTAGGAGGCCCAGAGCTCCCCCACCTAGAAGCCGGGTGAACAGCTGGCGGGGAGGCGAGCCTCCTCGAGGGAAGAAGAGGCAGCCCAGCCTCGTTTGGCTCAAGCCCTACTTGGCTGGAGCCGAGTGCGCCTCCAGGTCGGCAGAGCTCCAGCTCTGCTCAGAGGCCCGATCTGGCAGAGTTGCTGGCGCGAGGCTGCTCTGCCCTGGGCGAGCCTGACCCAGACTTGCCTCGCTTCTAGGCTTCCTGCCCAGGAAGGAGCCGGCTGCGCGAGGCTGGGAAACGCCACTGGCGCCTTCCTGGCCGCAGCTCCGCTCCTGCCTTGCCTTTGCACCTAGGCCCCAGGCGTCCTTCGGGAGGGCTTAGGGGCCGTGGCTTGCACACTGCCAAGGGCTACAGCAGGAAGAGCTCTGTGCCAGGGAAAGGAAGGGCTAGAGCAGGGCTCCTCCAGCGGTTGCTTCGGCGCCCAGACTCAGCCCCGCACAGAGTGCACCAGGCTCCCAGGGCCCCTGGCTGGGGTCTGCAGCCCCGCACACCCGGAGGCTGACTCCCTGGGCGCCCAGCAGCTGCCTCACACACGTAGCTTCCCTAGCGCTCTCCTCCCCAGCAGAGACGTGTGCAGCTGGTTGGGGCCTGGCCCTGCGTGCCTGGGCTCCCGCCCACAGCCCCAGCTCCGGGCAAGGAGCCCCTGAGCCAAGAATAGCTAGAGGCGCAGTGCGCCCCCACCTGGAAGCCGAGTGAACAGCTGGCGGGGAGGCGAGCCTCCTCGAGGGAAGAAGAGGCCGCCCAGCCTCCTTTGGCTCAAGCCCTACTTGGCTGGAGCCGAGTGTGCCTCCAGGACGGCAGAGCTCCAGCTCTGCTCAGAGGCCCGATATGGCAGAATTGCTGGCGCGAGGCTGCTCTGCCCTGGGCGAGCCTTGCCCAGACTTGACTCGCTGCTGGTCCTCCTGCCCAGGAAGGAGCAGGCTGCGCGAGGCTGGGAGTCGCCACTGGCGACTGCCTGACCTCAGCTCGGCTCCCCCCTCGCCTTTGCACCTAGGCCCCAGGCGTCCTTTGGGAGGGCTTAGGGGCCGGTGGCTTGCACACTGCCAAGGGCTTCAGCAGGAAGAACTCTGTGCCAAGGAAAGGAAGGGCTAGTGCAGGGCTCCGCCAGAGGTTGCTTGGCCGCACAGACTCAGTGCTGCACGGAGTGCAACAGGCTCCCAGGGCCCCTGGCTGGGGTCTGCAGCCCCGCACACCTGGAGGCTGACTCCCTGGGCGCCCAGCAGCTGCCTCACACACGTAGCTTCCCTAGCGCTCTCCTCCCCAGCAGAGACGTGTGCAGCTGGTGGGGGCCTGCCCCTGGGTGCCTGGGCCCCGGCCCACAGCCCCAGCTCAGGACAAGCAGCCCCTGAGCGAAGACCTGCATGAGTCGCTGAGCGCCCCCACCTGGAAGCCGAGTGAACAACTGGCGGGGAGCCGAGCCCCTTCGAGGGAAGAAGAGGCAGCCCAGCCTCGTTTGGCTCAAGCCCTACTTGGCTGGAGCCGAGTGCGCCTCCAGGACGGCAGAGCTCCAGCTCTGCTCAGAGGCCCGATCAAGCAGAGTTGCTGGCGCGAGGCTGCTCTGCCCTGGGCGAGCCTTGCCCAGACTTGCCTCGCTGCTAGGCTTCCTGCCCGGAAGAAGCAGGCTGCGCGAGGCTGGGAGACGCCATTGGCCCCTTCCTGGCCTCATCTCTGCTCTTGCCATGCCTTTGCACCTAGGCCCCAGGCGTCCTTTGGGAGGGCTTAGGGGCCGGTGGCTTGCACACTGCCAAGGGCTCCAGGAGGAAGAGCTCTGTGCCAGGGAAAGGAAGGGCTAGTGCAGGGCACCTCCATCAGTTGCTTGGCCGCCAAGACACAGCGCCAAACGGAGTGCACCAGGCTCCCAGGGCCCCTGGCTGGGGTCTGCAGCCCCGCACACCCGGAGGCTGACTCCCTGGGCGCCCAGCAGCTGCCTCACACACGTAGCTTCCCTAGCGCTCTCCTCCCCAGCAGAGACGTGTGCAGCTGGTTGGGGCCTGGCCCTGCGGGTATGGGCTCCCGCCCACAGCCCCAGCTCAGGGCAAGCAGCCCCTGAGCGAAGACCTGCATGAGTCGCTGAGCCTCCCCACCTGGAAGCCGAATGAACAGCTGGCGGCGAGGCGAGCCCCTTCGAGGGAAGAAGAGGCAGCCCAGCCTCGTTTGGCTCAAGCCCTACTTGGCTGAGGCCGAGTGCGCCTCCAGGATGGCAGAGCTCCAGCTCTGCTCAGAGGCCCGATAAGGCAGAGTTGCTGGCGCGAGGCTGCTCTGCCCTGGGCGAGCCTTTCCCAGACTAGCCTCGCTGCTAGGCTTCCTGCCCGGAAGAAGCAGGCTGCGCGAGGCTGGGAAACGCCACTGGCGCCTTCCTGGCCGCAGCTCCACTCCTGCCTTGCCTTTGAACCTAGGCCCCTGGCTTCCTTTGGAAGGACTTAGGGGCCGGTGTCTTGCACACTGCCAAGGGCTCCAGGAGGAAGAGCTCTGTGCCAGGGAAAGGAAGGGCTAGTGCAGGGCACCTCCAGCGGTTGCTTGGACGCCCAGACTCAGCACCGCACGGAGTGCACCAGGCTCCCAGGGCCCCTGGCTGGGATCTGCAGGCCCGCACACCCGGAGGCTGACTCCCTGGGCGCCCAGCAGCTGCCTCACAACGTAGCTTCCCTAGCGCTCTCCTCCCCAGCAGAGACGTGTGCAGCTGGTTGGGGCCTGCCCCTGAGTGCCTGGGCTCCCGCCCACAGCCCCAGCTCAGGGCAAGCAGCCCCTGAGCGAAGACCTGCACGAGTCGCTGAGCCTCCCCCACTGGAAGCCGAATGAACAGCTGGCGGCGAGGCAAGCCCCCTCGAGGGAAGAAGAGGCACCCCAGCCTCGTTTGGCTCAAGCCCTACTTGGCTGGAGCCGAGAGCGCCTCCAGGACGGCAGAGCTCCAGCTCGGCTCAGAGGCCCGATCTGGCAGAGTTGCTGGCGCGAGGCTGCTCTGCCCTGGGCGAGCCTTGTCCAGACTTGCCTCGCTGCTAGGCTTCCTGCCCAGGAAGGAGCAGGCTGCGCGAGGCTGGGAGACGCCATTGGCCCCTTCGTGGCCTCATCTCTGCTCTTGCGTTGCCTTTGCACCTAGGCCCCTGGCGTCCTTTGGGAGGGCTTAGGGGCCGGTGGCTTGCACACTGCCAAGGGCCTCAGCAGGAAGAGCTCTGTGCCAGGGAAAGGAAGGGCTAGAGCAGGGCTCCTCCAGCGGTTGCTTGGCCGCCCAGACTCAGCGCCCCACGGAGTGCACCAGGCTCCCAGGGCCCCTGGCTGGGGTCTGCAACCCCGCACACCCGGAGGTTGACTCCCTGGGCGCCCAGCAGCTGCCTCACACACGTAGCTTCCCTAGCGCTCTCCTCCCCAGCAGAGACGTGTGCAGCTGGTTGGGGCCTGCCCTTGCGTGCCTGGGCTCCCGCCCACAGCCCCAGCTCAGGGCAAGCAGGCCCTGAGCCAAGACCTGCAGGAGGTGCAGAGCGCCCCCACCTGGAAGCCGAGTGAACAGCTGGCGGGGAGGTGAGCCTCCTAGAGGGAAGAAGAGGCAGCCCAGCCTCGATTGGCTCAAGCCCTACTTGGCTGGAGCCGAGTGCGCCTCCAGGACGGCAGAGCTCCAGCTCTGCTCAGAGGCCCGATAAGGCAGAGTTGCTGGCGCGAGGCTGCTCTGCCCTGGGCGAGCCTTGCCCAGACGTGCCTCTCTGCTAGGCTTCGTGCCCGGAAGGAGCCTGCTGCGCGAGGCTGGGACTCGCCACTGGCGCCTTCCTGGCTGCAGCTCCGCTCCTGCCTTGCATTTGAACCTAGGCCCCAGGCGTCCTTTGGGGGGGCTTAGGGGCAGGTGGCTTGCACAATGCCAAGGGCTCAAGCAGGAAGAGCTCTGTGCGAGGGAAGAGAAGGGCAGTGCAGGGCTTCTGCAGCGGTTGCTTAGCCGCCCAGACTCAGCGCCGCACGAGTGCACGAGCCTCCCAGGGCCCGTGGCTCTTGTCTGCAGCCCCGCACACCCGGAGGCTGACCCCCTGGGCGCCCAGCAGCCGCCTCACACACGTAGCTTCCCTATCGCTCTCCTCCCCATCAGAGACGTGTGCAGCTGGTTGGGGCCTGGCCCTGCGTTCCTGGGCTCCCGCCCACAGCCCCCGCTCAGGGCAAGCAGCCCCTGAGCCAAGACCTGCACGAGTCGCTGAGCGCCCCCACCTGGAAGCCGAGTGAACAGCAGGCGGGGAGGCGAGCCCCCTCGAGGGAAGAAGAGGCAGACCAGCCTCGTTTGGCTCAAGCCCTACTTGGCTGGAGCCGAGTGCCCCTCCAGGTCAGCAGAGCTCCAGCTCTGCTCAGAGGCCAGATCTGGCAGAGTTGCTGGCGCGTGGCTGCTCTGGCCTGGGCGAAACTTGCCCAGAATTGCCTCGCTGCTAGACTTCCTGCCCAGGAAGGAGCAGGCTGCGCGAGGCTGGGAGACGCCACTGCGCTTTCCTGGCCTCAGCTCCGCTCCTGCCTTGGCTTTGCACCTAGGCCCCAGGCGTCCTTAGGGAGGGCTTAGGGGCCGGTGGCTTGCACACTGCCAAGGGCTGAAGCAGGAAGAGAACTGTGCGAGGGAAGAGAAGGGCAGTGCAGGGCTCCTTCAGTGGTTGCTTAGCCGCCAAGACTCAGCGCCGCACGGAGTGCACCAGGCTCCCAGGGCCCCTGGCTGGGGTCTGCAGCCCCGCACACCCGGAGGCTGACTCCCTGGGCGCCCAGCAGCTGCCTCACACACGTAGCTTCCCTAGCGCTCTCCTCCCCAGCAGAGACGTGTTCTGCTGGTTGGGGCCTGGCCCTGCGTGTGTGGGCTCCCGCCCACAGCCCCAGCTCAGGGCAAACAGCCCCTTAGCCAAGACCTGCAGGAGGCGCAGAGCGCCCCCACCTGGAAGCCGAGTGAACAGCTGGCGGGGAGGCGAGCCTCCTCGAGGGAAGAAGAGGCAGCCCAGCCTCGTTTGGCTCAATCCCTACTTGGCTGCAGCCGAGTGCGCCTCCAGGACGGCAGAGCTCCAGCTCTGCTCAGAGGCCCGATCTGGCAGAGTTGCTGGCGCGAGGCTGCTCTGACCTGGGCGAGCCTTGCCCAGACTTGCCTCGCTGCTAGGCTTCCTGCCCGGAGAAGCAGGCTGCGCGAGGCTAGGAGACGCCACTGGCGCCTTCCTGGCCTCAGCTCCGCTCCTGCCTTGCCTTTGCACCTAGGCCCCAGGAGTCTTTTGGGAGGGCTTAGGGGCCGGTGGCTTGCACACTGCCAAGGGCTTCAGCAGGAAGAACTCTGTGCGAGGGAAGGGAAGTGTTAGTGCAGGGCTCCTTCAGCGGTTGCTTGGCCGCCCAGACTCAGCCCCGCACGGAGTGCACCAGCCTCCCAGGGCCCCTGGCTGGGGTCTGCAGCCCCGCACACCCGGAGGCTGACTCCCTGGGCGCCCAACAGCTGCCTCACACACGTAGCTTCCCTAGCGCTCTCCTCCCCAGCAGAGACGATTGCAGCTGTTTGGGGCCTGCCCCTGCGTGCCTGGGCACCCGCCCACAGCCCCAGCTCAAGACAAGCAGCCCCTGAGCCAGGACTTGCAGGACGCGCAGAGCGCCTCCACCTGGAAGCCGAGTGAACAGCTGGCGGGGAGGCGAGCCTCCTCGAGGGAAGAAGAGGCAGCCCAGCCTCGTTTGGCTCAAGCCCTACTTGGCTGGAGCCGAGTGCGCCTCCAGGACGGCAGAGCTCCATCTCTGCTCAGAGGCCCGATCTGGCAGAGTTGCTGGCGCGAGGCTGCTCTGCCCTGGGCGAGCCTTGCCCAGACTTTCCTCGCTGCTAGGCTTCTTGCCTGGAAGAAGCAGGCTGCGCGAGGCTGGGAGACGCCACTGGTGCCTTCCTGGCTTCAGCTCCCCTCGCTCCTTGCCTTTGCACCTAGGCCCTAGGCGTCCTTTGGGAGGGCTTACGGGCCGGTGGCTTGCACACTGCCAAGGGCTTCAGCAGGAAGAACTCTGTGCCAGGGAAAGGAAGGGCTAGTGCAGGGCTCCGCCAGAGGTTGCTTGGCCGCAGAGACACAGTGCTGCACGGAGTGCAACAGGCTCCCAGGGCCCCTGCATGGGGTCTGCAGCCCCGCACACCCGGAGGCTTACTCCCTGGGCGCCCAGCAGCTGCCTCACACACGTAGCTTCCCTAGCGCTCTCCTCCCCAGCAGAGACGTGTGCAGCTAGTTGGGGCCTGGCCCAGCCTGCCGGGGTCCCGCCCACAGCCCCAGATCAGGACAAGCAGCCCCTGAGCAAAGACCTGCAGGAGACGCAGAGCGCCCCCACCTGGAAGCCAAGTGAACAGCTGGCGAGGAGGCGAGCCCCCTCGAGCGAAGAAGAGGTAGCCCAGGCTCGTTTGGCTCAAGCCCTACTTGGCTGGAGCCGAGTGCGCCTCCAGGTCGGCAGAGCTCCAGCTCTGCTCAGAGGCCCGATCTGGCAGAGTTGCTGGCGCGAGGCTGCACTGCCCTGGGCAAGCCTTGCCCAGACTTGCCTCGCTGCTAGGCTTCCTGCCCAGGAAGGAGCCGGCTGCGCGAGGCTGGGATTCGCCACTGGCGGCTTCCTGGCCGCAGCTGCGCTCCTGCCTCGCCTTTGAACCTAGGCCCCTGGCTTCCTTTGGAAGGGCTTAGGGGCCGGTGTCTTGCACACTGCCAAGTGTTCCAGCAGGGAGAGTTCTGTGAGAGGGAAGGAAAGGCAAGTGCAGGGCACCTCCAGCGGTTGCTTGGCCGCCCGGACTCAGCGCCGAACGGAGTGCACCAGCCTCCCAGGGCCCGTGGCTCTTGTCTGCAGCCCCGCACACCCGGAGGCTGACTTCCTGGGCGCCCAGCAGCTGCCTCACACACGTAGCTTCCCTAGCGCTCTCCTCCCCAGCAGAGACGTGTGCAGCTGGTTGGGGCCTGCCCCTGCGTGCCTGGGCTCCCGCCCACAGCCCCAGCTCAGGGCAAGCAGCCCCTGAGCCAAGACCTGCAGGGGGCGCAGAGCGCCCCCATCTGGTAGCCGAGTGAAGAACTGGCCCGGAGGCGAGCCTCCTCGAGGGAAGAAGAGGCAGCCCAGCCTCGTTTGGCTCAAGCCCTACTTGGCTGGAGCCGAGTGCGCCTCCAGGATGGCAGAGCTCCAGATCTGCTCAGAGGCCCGATCTGGCAGAGTTGCTGGCGCGAGGCTGCTCTGCCCTGGGCGAGCCTTGCCCAGACTTTCCTCGCTGCTAGGCTTCCTGCCCGGAAGAAGCAGGCTGCGGGAGGCTGGGAGACGCCACTGGCGCCTTCCTGTCCTCAGCTCCGCTCCTGCCTTGCCTTTGCACCTAGGCCCCAGGCGTCCTTTGGGAGGGCTTAGGGGCCGGTGGCTTGCACAATGCCAAGGACTCCAGCAGGCAGAGCTCTGTGCGAGGGAATAGAAGGGCAGTGCAGGGCTCCTCCAGCAGTTGCTTGGCCGCCCAGACTCAGCGCCGAACGGAGTGCACCAGGCTCCCAGGGCCCCTGGCTGGGGTCTGCAGCCCCGCACATCCGGAGGCTGACCCCCTGGGCGCCCAGCAGCTGCCTCACACACGTAGCTTCCCTAGGGCTCTCCTCCCCAGCAGAGACGTGTGCAGCTGGTGGGGGCCTGGGCTCCCGCCCACAGCCCCAGCTCAGGGCAAGCAGCCCCTGAGCCAAGACCTGCAGGAGGCGCAGAGCGCCCCCACCTGGAAGCCGAGTGAAAAGCTGACGGGGAGGCGAGCCTCCTCGAGGGAAGAAGAGGCAGCCCAGCCTCGTTTGGCTCAAGCCCTACTTGGCTGGAGCCGAGTGCGCCTCCAGGACGGCAGAGCTCCAGCTCTGCTCAGAAGCCCAATCTGGCAGAGTTGCTGGCGCGAGGCTGCTCTGCCCTGGGCGAGCCTTGCCCAGACTTGCCTCGCTGCTAGGCTTCCTGCCCGGAAGAAGCAGGCTGCGCGAGGCTGGGAGACGCCACTGGCGCCTTCCTGGCCTCAGCTCCGCTCCTGCCTTGCCTTTGCACCTAGGCCCCAGGCGTCCTTTGGGAGGGCTTAGGGGCCGGTGGCTTGCACACTGTGAAGGGCTCAAGCAGGAAAAGCTTTGTGCGAGGGAAGAGAAGGGCAGTGCAGGGCTCCTCCAGCGGTTGCTTGGTCGCCAAGACTCAGCGCCGCACGGAGTGCACCAGGATCCCAGGGCCCCTGGCTGGGGACTGCAACCACGTACACCCGGAGGCTGACCCCCTGGGCGCCCAGCAGCTGCCTCACACACGTAGCTTCCCTAGCGCTCTCCTCCCCAGCAGAGACGTGTGCAGCTGGTTGGGGCCTGCCCCTGCGTGCCTGGGCTCCCGCCCACAGCCCCAGCTCAGGGCAAGCAGCCCCTGAGCCAAGATTTGCACGAGTCGCTGAGCGTCCCCACCTGGAAGCCGAGTGAACAGCTCGCGGGGAGGCGAGCCCCCTCGAGGGAAGAAGAGGCAGCCCAGCCTCGTTTGGCTCAAGCCCTACTTGGCTGGAGGCGAGTGCGCCTCCAGTTCGGAAGAGCTCCAGCTCTGCTCAGAGGCCCGATCTGGCAGAGTTGCTGGCGTGAGGCTGCTCTGCCCTGGGCAAGCCTTGCCCAGACTTGCCTCGCTGCTAGGCTTCCTGCCCAGAAAGGAGCCGGCTGCGCGAGGCTGGGATTCGCCACTGGCGGCTTCCTGGCCGCAGCTGCGCTCCTGCCTCGCCTTAGAACCTAGGCCCCGGGCTTCCTTTGGAAGGGCTTAGGGGCCGGTGTCTTGCACACTGCCAAGGGCTCCAGGAGGAAGAGCTCTGTGCCTGGGAAAGGAAGGGCTAGTGCAGGGCTCCTTCAGCGGTTGCTTGGCCGCCCAGACTCAGCGCCAAACGGAGTGCACCAGGCTCCCTGGGCCCCTGGCTGGGGTCTGCAGCCCCGCACACCCGGAGGCTGACTCCCTGGGCGCCCAGCAGCTGCCTCACACACGTAGCTTCCCTAGCACTCTCCTCCCCAGCAGAGAGGTGTGCAGCTGGTTGGGGCCTGCCCCTGAGTGCCTGGGCTCCCGCCCACAGCCCCAGCTCAGGGCAAGGAGCCCCTGAGCCAAGACCTGCAGGAGGCGCAGTGCGCCCCGACCTGGAAGCCGAGTGAAGAGCTGGCGGGGAGGCGAGCCTCCTCGAGGGAAGAAGAGGCAGCCCAGCCTCGTGTGGCTCAAACCCTACTTGGCTGGAGCCGAGTGCGCCTCCAGGACGGCAGAGCTCCAGCTCTGCTCAGAGGTCCGATCTGGCAGAGTTGCTGGCGCGAGGCTGCTCTGCCCTGGGCGAGCCTTGTCCAGACTTTCCTCACTGCTAGGCTTCCTGCCCGGAAGAAGCAGGCTGCGCAAGGCTGGGAGACGCCATTGGCCCATTCCTGGCCTCAGCTCTGCTCCTGCCTTGCCTTTGCACCTAGGCCCCAGGCGTCCTTAGGGAGGGCTTAGGGGCCGGTGGCTTGCACACTGCCAAGGCTTCCTGCAGGGAGAGCTCTGTGAGAAGGAAGGAAAGGAAGTGCAGGGCACCTCCCGCGGTTGCTTGGCCACCCAGACTCAGGGCCGAACGGAGTGCACCAGCCTCCCAGGGCCCGTGGCTCTTGTCTGCAGCCCCGAACACCCGGAGGATGACTCCCTGGGCGCCCAGCAGCTGCCTCACACACGTAGCTTCCCTAGCGCTCTCCTCCCCAGCAGAGACGTGTGCAGCTGGTTGGGGCCTGCCCCTGCGTGCCTGGGGCCCGCCCACAGCCCCAGATCAGGGCAAGCAGCCCCTGAGCCAAGACCTGCAGGAGGCGCAGAGCGCCCCGAACTGGAAGCCGAGTGAAGAGCTGGCGGGGAGACCAGCCTCCTCGAGGGAAGAAGAGGGAGCCCAGCTCGTTTGGCACAAGCCCTACTTGGCTGGAGCCGAGTGCGCCTCCAGGTCAGCAGAGCTCCAGCTCTGCTCAGAGGCCAGATCTGGCAGAGTTGCTGGCGCGTGGCTGCTCTGGCCTGGGCGAAACTTGCCCAGAATTGCCTCGCTGCTAGACTTCCTGCCCAGGAAGGAGCAGGCTGCGCGAGGCTGGGAGACGCCACTGGCGCCTTCCTGGCCTCAGCTCCGCTCCTGCCTTGCCTTTGCACCTAGGCCCCAGGCGTCCTTAGGGAGGGCTTAGGGGCCGGTGGCTTGCACACTGCCAAGGGCTGAAGCAGGAAGAGAACTGTGCGAGGGAAGAGAAGGGCAGTGCAGGGCTCCTTCAGTGGTTGCTTGGCCGCCAAGACTCAGCGCCGCACGGAGTGCACCAGGCTCCCAGGGCCCCTGGCTGGGGTCTGCAGCCCCGCACACCCGGAGGCTGACTCCCTGGGCGCCCAGCAGCTGCCTCACACACGTAGCTTCCCTAGCGCTCTCCTCCCCAGCAGAGACGTGTTCTGCTGGTTGGGGCCTGCCCCTGTGTGCCTGGGCTCCCGCCCACAGCCCCAGCTCAGGGCAAACAGCCCCTTAGCCAAGACCTGCAGGAGGCGCAGAGCGCCCCCACCTGGAAGCCGAGTGAACAGCTGGCGGGGAGGCGAGCCTCCTCGAGGGAAGAAGAGGCAGCCCAGCCTCGTTTGGCTCAAGCCCTACTTGGCTGCAGCCGAGTGCGCCTCCAGGACGGCAGAGCTCCAGCTCTGCTCAGAGGCCCGATCTGGCAGAGTTGCTGGCGCGAGGCTGCTCTGCCCTGGGCGAGCCTTGCCCAGACTTTCCTCGCTGCTAGGCTTCCTGCTCGGAAGAAGCAGGCTGCGCGAGGCTGGGAGACGCCATTGGCCCCTTCCTGGCCTCAGCTCTGCCCCTGCCTTGCCTTTGCACCTAGGCCCCAGGTCCTTAGGGAGGGCTTAGGGGCCAGTGGCTTGCACACTGCAAAGGGTTCCAGCAGGGAGAGCTCTGTGAGAGGGAAGGAAAGGCAAGTGCAGGGCACCTCCCGCGGTTGCTTGGCCGCCCAGACTCAGCGCCGAACGGAGTGCACCAGCCTCCCAGGGCCCGTGGCTCTTGTCTGCAGCACCCCACACCCGGAGGCTGACTCCCTGGGCGCCCAGCAGCTGCCTCACACACGTAGCTTCCCTAGCGCTCTCCTCCCCAGCAGAGACGTGTGCAGCTGGTTGGGGCCTGGCCCAGCGTGCCTGGGCTCCCGCCCACAGCCCCAGATCAGGACAAGCAGCCCCTGCGCCAAGACCTGCAGGAGACGCAGAGCGCCCCCACCTGGAAACCGAGTGAACAGCTGGCGAGTAGCCGAGCCCCCTCGAGGGAAGAAGAGGCAGCCCAGCCTTGTTTGGCTCAAGCCCTACTTGGCTGGAACCGAGTGCGCCTCCAGGTCGGCAGAGCTCCAGCTCTGCTCAGAGGCCCGATCTGGCAGAGATGCTGGCGCGAGGCTGCTGTGCCCTGGGCAAGCCTTGCCCAGACTTGCCTCGCTACTAGGCTTCCTGCCCAGGAAGGAGCCGGCTGCGCGAGGCTGGGATTCGCCACTGGCGGCTTCCTGGCCGCAGCTGCGCTCCTGCCTCGCCTTTGAACCTAGGCCCCTGGCTTCCTTTGGAAGGGCGTAGGGGCCGGTGTCTTGCACACTGCCAAGGGCTCCAGGAGGAGGAGCTCTGTGCCCGGGAATGGAAGGGCTAGTGCAGGGCTCCTTCAGCGGTTGCTTGGCCGCCCAGACTCAGCGCCAAACGGAGTGCACCAGGCTCCCAGGGCCCCTGGCTGGGGTCTGCAGCCCCGCACACCCGGAGGCTGACTCCCTGGGCGCCCAGCAGCTGCCTCACACACGTAGCTTCCCTAGCACTCTCCTCCCCAGCAGAGAGGTGTGCAGCTGGTTGGGGCCTGCCCCTGAGTGCCTGGGCTCCCGCCCACAGCCCCAGCTCAGGGCAAGGAGCCCCTGAGCCAAGACCTGCAGGAGGCGCAGTGCGCCCCGACCTGGAAGCCGAGTGAAGAGCTGGCGGGGAGGCGAGCCTCCTCGAGGGAAGAAGAGGCAGCCCAGCCTCGTGTGGCTCAAACCCTACTTGGCTGGAGCCGAGTGCGCCTCCAGGACGGCAGAGCTCCAGCTCTGCTCAGAGGTCCGATCTGGCAGAGTTGCTGGCGCGAGGCTGCTCTGCCCTGGGCGAGCCTTGTCCAGACTTTCCTCACTGCTAGGCTTCCTGCCCGGAAGAAGCAGGCTGCGCAAGGCTGGGAGACGCCATTGGCCCATTCCTGGCCTCAGCTCTGCTCCTGCCTTGCCTTTGCACCTAGGCCCCAGGCGTCCTTAGGGAGGGCTTAGGGGCCGGTGGCTTGCACACTGCCAAGGCTTCCTGCAGGGAGAGCTCTGTGAGAAGGAAGGAAAGGAAGTGCAGGGCACCTCCCGCGGTTGCTTGGCCACCCAGACTCAGGGCCGAACGGAGTGCACCAGCCTCCCAGGGCCCGTGGCTCTTGTCTGCAGCCCCGAACACCCGGAGGATGACTCCCTGGGCGCCCAGCAGCTGCCTCACACACGTAGCTTCCCTAGCGCTCTCCTCCCCAGCAGAGACGTGTGCAGCTGGTTGGGGCCTGCCCCTGCGTGCCTGGGGCCCGCCCACAGCCCCAGATCAGGGCAAGCAGCCCCTGAGCCAAGACCTGCAGGAGGCGCAGAGCGCCCCGAACTGGAAGCCGAGTGAAGAGCTGGCGGGGAGACCAGCCTCCTCGAGGGAAGAAGAGGGAGCCCAGCTCGTTTGGCACAAGCCCTACTTGGCTGGAGCCGAGTGCGCCTCCAGGTCAGCAGAGCTCCAGCTCTGCTCAGAGGCCAGATCTGGCAGAGTTGCTGGCGCGTGGCTGCTCTGGCCTGGGCGAAACTTGCCCAGAATTGCCTCGCTGCTAGACTTCCTGCCCAGGAAGGAGCAGGCTGCGCGAGGCTGGGAGACGCCACTGGCGCCTTCCTGGCCTCAGCTCCGCTCCTGCCTTGCCTTTGCACCTAGGCCCCAGGCGTCCTTAGGGAGGGCTTAGGGGCCGGTGGCTTGCACACTGCCAAGGGCTGAAGCAGGAAGAGAACTGTGCGAGGGAAGAGAAGGGCAGTGCAGGGCTCCTTCAGTGGTTGCTTGGCCGCCAAGACTCAGCGCCGCACGGAGTGCACCAGGCTCCCAGGGCCCCTGGCTGGGGTCTGCAGCCCCGCACACCCGGAGGCTGACTCCCTGGGCGCCCAGCAGCTGCCTCACACACGTAGCTTCCCTAGCGCTCTCCTCCCCAGCAGAGACGTGTTCTGCTGGTTGGGGCCTGCCCCTGTGTGCCTGGGCTCCCGCCCACAGCCCCAGCTCAGGGCAAACAGCCCCTTAGCCAAGACCTGCAGGAGGCGCAGAGCGCCCCCACCTGGAAGCCGAGTGAACAGCTGGCGGGGAGGCGAGCCTCCTCGAGGGAAGAAGAGGCAGCCCAGCCTCGTTTGGCTCAAGCCCTACTTGGCTGCAGCCGAGTGCGCCTCCAGGACGGCAGAGCTCCAGCTCTGCTCAGAGGCCCGATCTGGCAGAGTTGCTGGCGCGAGGCTGCTCTGCCCTGGGCGAGCCTTGCCCAGACTTTCCTCGCTGCTAGGCTTCCTGCTCGGAAGAAGCAGGCTGCGCGAGGCTGGGAGACGCCATTGGCCCCTTCCTGGCCTCAGCTCTGCCCCTGCCTTGCCTTTGCACCTAGGCCCCAGGTCCTTAGGGAGGGCTTAGGGGCCAGTGGCTTGCACACTGCAAAGGGTTCCAGCAGGGAGAGCTCTGTGAGAGGGAAGGAAAGGCAAGTGCAGGGCACCTCCCGCGGTTGCTTGGCCGCCCAGACTCAGCGCCGAACGGAGTGCACCAGCCTCCCAGGGCCCGTGGCTCTTGTCTGCAGCCCCGCACACCCGGAGGCTGACTCCCTGGGCGCCCAGCAGCTGCCTCACACACGTAGCTTCCCTAGCGCTCTCCTCCCCAGCAGAGACGTGTGCAGCTGGTTGGGGCCTGGCCCAGCGTGCCTGGGCTCCCGCCCACAGCCCCAGATCAGGACAAGCAGCCCCTGCGCCAAGACCTGCAGGAGACGCAGAGCGCCCCCACCTGGAAACCGAGTGAACAGCTGGCGAGTAGCCGAGCCCCCTCGAGGGAAGAAGAGGCAGCCCAGCCTTGTTTGGCTCAAGCCCTACTTGGCTGGAACCGAGTGCGCCTCCAGGTCGGCAGAGCTCCAGCTCTGCTCAGAGGCCCGATCTGGCAGAGATGCTGGCGCGAGGCTGCTGTGCCCTGGGCAAGCCTTGCCCAGACTTGCCTCGCTACTAGGCTTCCTGCCCAGGAAGGAGCCGGCTGCGCGAGGCTGGGATTCGCCACTGGCGGCTTCCTGGCCGCAGCTGCGCTCCTGCCTCGCCTTTGAACCTAGGCCCCTGGCTTCCTTTGGAAGGGCGTAGGGGCCGGTGTCTTGCACACTGCCAAGGGCTCCAGGAGGAGGAGCTCTGTGCCCGGGAATGGAAGGGCTAGTGCAGGGCTCCTTCAGCGGTTGCTTGGCCGCCCAGACTCAGCGCCAAACGGAGTGCACCAGGCTCCCAGGGCCCCTGGCTGGGGTCTGCAGCCCCGCACACCCGGAGGCTGACTCCCTGGGCGCCCAGCAGCTGCCTCACACACGTAGTTTCCCTAGCGCTCTCCTCCCCAGCAGAGACGTGTGCAGCTGGTTGTGGTCTGCCCCTGCGTGCCTGGAGCCCGAACACAGCCCCAGCTCAGGGCAAGCAGCCCCTGAGCCAAGACCTGCAGGAGGCGCAGAGCGCCCCGAACTGAATGCCGAGTGAAGAGCTGGCGGGGAGACCAGCCTCCTCGAGGGAAGAAGAGGGAGCCCAGCTCGTTTGGCTCAAGCCCTACTTGGCTGGAGCCGAGTGCGCCTCCAGGACAGCAGAGCTCCAGCTCTGCTCAGAGGCCAGATCTGGCAGAGTTGCTGGCGCGTGGCTGCTCTGCCCTGGGCGAAACTTGCCCAGACTTGCCTCGCTGCTAGACTTCCTGCCCAGGAAGGATCAGGCTGCGCGAGGCTGGGAGACGCCACTGCGCTTTCCTGGCCTCAGCTCCGCTCCTGCCTTGCCTTTGAACCTAGGCCCCTGGCTGCCTTTGGAAGGGCTTAGGGGCCGGTGTCTTGCACACTGCCAATGGCTCCAGGAGGAAGAGCTCTGTGCCAGGAAAAGGAAGGGCTAGTGCAGGGCTCCTTCAGCGTTGCTTGGCCACCCAGACTCAGCGCCAAACGGAGTGCACCAGGCTCCCAGGGCCCCTGGCTGGGGTCTGCAGCCCCGCACACCCGGAGGCTGACTCCCTGGGCGCCCAGCAGCTGCCTCACACACGTAGCTTCCCTAGCACTCTCCTCCCCAGCAGAGAGGTGTGCAGCTGGTTGGGGCCTGCCCCTGAGTGCCTGGGCTCCCGCCCACAGCCCCAGCTCAGGGCAAGGAGCCCCTGAGCCAAGACCTGCAGGAGGCGCAGTGCGCCCCGACCTGGAAGCCGAGTGAAGAGCTGGCGGGGAGGCGAGCCTCCTCGAGGGAAGAAGAGGCAGCCCAGCCTCGTGTGGCTCAAACCCTACTTGGCTGGAGCCGAGTGCGCCTCCAGGACGGCAGAGCTCCAGCTCTGCTCAGAGGCCCGATCTGGCAGAGTTGCTGGCGTGAGGCTGCTCTGCCCTGGGCGAGCCTTGCCCAGACGTGCCTCGCTGCTAGGCTTCCTGCCCGGAAGAAGCAGGCTGCGCGAGGCTGGGAGACGCCACTGGCGCCTTCCTGGCCTCATCTCCGCTCGTGACTTACCTTTGCACCTAAGCCCCAGGCGTCCTTAGGGAGGGCTTAGGGGCCGGTGGCTTGCACACTGCCAAGGGTTCCAGCAGGGAGAGCTCTGTGAGAGGGAAGCAAGTGCAGGGCACCTCCAGCGGTTGCTTGGTCGCCCAGACTCAGCGCCGAACGGAGTGCACCAGCCTCCCAGGGCCCCTGGATAGGGTCTGCAGGCCCGCACACCCGGAGGCTGACTCCCTGGGCGCCCAGCAGCTGCCTCACACACGTAGCTTCCCTAGCGCTCTCCTCCCCAGCAGAGACATGTGCAGCTGGTTGGGGCCTGCCCCTGCGTGCCTGGGCTCCCGCCCACAGCCCCAGCTCAGGGCAAGCAGCCCCTGAGCTAAGACCTGCACGAGTCGCTGAGCCTCCCCACCTGGAAGCCGAATGAACAGCTGGCGGGGAGGCGAAACCCTCGAGGGAAGAAGAGGCAGCCCAGCCTCGTTTGGCTCAAGCCCTACTTTCCTGGAGCCGAGTGCGCCTCCAGGACGGCAGAGCTCCAGCTCTGCTCAGAGCCCCGATCTGGCAGAGGTGCTGGCGCGAGGCTGCTCTGCCCTGGGAGAGCATTGCCCAGACTTGCCTCGCTGCTAGGCTTCCGGCCCAGGAAGGAGCTGTCTGCGCGAGGCTGGGAGACGCCACTGGCGCCTTCCTGGCCTCAGCTCCGCTCCTGCCTTACCTTTGAACCTAGGCCCCTGGCTTCCTTAGGAAGGGATTAGGGGCCGGTGGCTTGCACACTGCCAAGGGTTCCAGCATGGAGAGCTCTGTTAGAGGGAAGGAAAGGCAAGTGCAGGGCACCTCCAGCGGTTGCTTGGCTGCCCAGACTCAGCCCCGAACGTAGTGCACCAGGCTCCCAGGGCCCCTGGCTGGGGTCTGCAGCCCCGCACACACGGAGGCTGACTCCCTGGGCGCCCAGCAGCTGCCTCACACACGTAGCTTCCCTAGCGCTCTCCTCCCCAGCAGAGACATGTGCAGCTGGTTGGGGCCTGCCCCTGCGTGCCTGGGCTCCCGCCCACAGCCCCAGCTCAGGGCAAGCAGCCCCTGAGCTACGACCTGCACGAGTCGCTGAGCCTCCCCACCTGGAAGCCGAATGAACAGCTGGCGGGGAGGCGAACCCCCTCGAGGGAAGAAGAGGCAGCCCAGCCTCGTTTGGCTCAAGCCCTACTTTCCTGGAGCCGAGTGCGCCTCCAGGACGGCAGAGCTCCAGCTCTGCTCAGAGCCCCGATCTGGCAGAGGTGCTGGCGCGAGGCTGCTCTGCCCTGGGAGAGCATTGCCCAGACTTGCCTCGCTGCTAGGCTTCCGGCCCAGGAAGGAGCTGTCTGCGCGAGGCTGGGAGACGCCACTGGCGCCTTCCTGGCCTCAGCTCCGCTCCTGCCTTACCTTTGAACCTAGGCCCCTGGCTTCCTTAGGAAGGGATTAGGGGCCGGTGGCTTGCACACTGCCAAGGGTTCCAGCATGGAGAGCTCTGTTAGAGGGAAGGAAAGGCAAGTGCAGGGCACCTCCAGCGGTTGCTTGGCTGCCCAGACTCAGCCCCGAACGTAGTGCACCAGGCTCCCAGGGCCCCTGGCTGGGGTCTGCAGCCCCGCACACACGGAGGCTGACTCCCTGGGCGCCCAGCAGCTGCCTCACACACGTAGCTTCCCTAGCGCTCTCCTCCCCAGCAGAGACGTGTGCAGCTGGTTGGGGCCCTCCCCTGCGTCCCTGGGCTCCTGCCCACAGCCTCAGCTCAGGGCAAGCAGCCCCTGAGCCAAGACCTGCACGAGTCGCTGAGCGCCCCCACTTGGAAGCCGGGTAAACAGCTGGCGGGGAGGCCAGCTCCCTCGAGGGAAGAAGAGGCAGCCCAGCCTCGTTTGGCTCAAGCCCTACTTGGCTGGAGCCGAGTGCGCCTCCAGGTCGGCAGAGCTCCAGCTCTGCTCAGAGGCCCGATCTGGCAGAGTTGATGGCGCGAGTCTGCTCTGCCCTGAGCGAGCCTTGCCCAAACTTGCCTCGCTGCTAGGCTTCCTGCCCAGGAAGGAGCAGGCTGCACGAGGCTGGGATTCGCCACTGGTGCCTTCCTGGCCGCAGCTCCACTCCTGCCTTGCCTTTGAACCTAGGCCCCTGGCTGCCTTTGGAAGGGCTTAGGGGCCGGTGTCTTGCACACTGCCAAGGGCTCCAGGAGGAAGAGCTCTGTGCCAGGGAAAGGAAGGGCTAGTGCAGGGCTCCTTCAGCGGTTGCTTGGCCGCCCAGACTCAGCCCCGCAAGGAGTGCACCAGGCTCCCAGGCCCCTGGCTGGGGTCTGCAGCATCGCCCACCCGGAGGCTGACTCCCTGGGCGCCCAGCAACTGCCTCACACACGGAGCTTCACTAGCGCTCTCCTCCCCAGCAGAGACGTGTGCAGCTGGTTGGGGCCTGCCCCTGAGTGCCTGGGCTATCGCCCACAGCCCCAGTTCAGGGCAAGGAGCCCCTGATCCAAGACCTGCAGGAGGCGCAGTGCGCCCCGAACTGGAAGCCGAGTGAAGAGCTGGCGGGGAGGCCAGCCTCCTCGAGGGAAGAAGAGGCAGCCCAGCCTCGTTTGGCTCAAGCCCTACTTGGCTGGAGCCGAGTGCACCTCCAGGACGGCAGAGCTCCAGCTCTGCTCAGAGGCCCGATCTGGCAGAGTTGCTGGCGCGAGGCTGCTCTGCCCTGGGCGAGCCTTGCCCAGACTTTCCTCGCTGCTAGGCTTCCTGCCCGGAAGAAGCAGGCTGCGCGAGGCTGGGAGAGGCCATTGGCCCCGTCCTGGCCTCAGCTCTGCTCCTGCCTAGCCTTTGCACCTAGGCCCCGGGCGTCCTTTGGGAGGGCTTAGGGGCCGGTGGCTTGCACACTGCCAAGGGCCTCAGCAGGAAGAGCTCTGTGCCAGGGAAAGGAAGGGCTAGAGTAGGGCTCCACCAGCGGTTGCTTGGCCGCCGAGACTCAGCGCCCCACGGAGTGCACCAGGCTCGCAGGGCCCCTGGCTGGGGTCTGCAACCCAGCACACGCGGAGGCTGACTCCCTGGGCGCCCAGCAGCTGCCTCACACACGTAGCTTCCCTAGCGCTCTCCTCCCCAGCAGAGACCAGTACAGCTGATTGGGGCCTGCCCCTGAGTGCCTGGGCTCCCGCCCACAGCCCCAGCTCAGGGCAAGCAGCCCCTGAGCGAAGACCTGCACGAGTCACTGAGCCTCCCCCCCTGGAAGCCGAATGAACAGCTGGCGGGGAGGCGAGCCCCCTCGAGGGAAGAAGAGGCAGCCCAGCCTCGTTTGGCTCAAGCCCTACGTGGCTGGAGCCGAGTGCGCCTCCAGGATGGCAGAGCTCCAGCTCTGCTCAGAGGCCCGATAAGGCAGAGTTGCTGGCGCGAGGCTGCTCTGCCCTGAGCGAGCCTTTCCCAGACTAGCCTCGCTGCTAGGCTTCCTGCCCTGGAAGGAGCAGGCTGCGCGAGGCTGTGGGACGCCACTGGCGCCTTTCTGGCCTCAGCTCCGCTCCTGCCTTGCCTTTGCACCTAGGCCCCAGGTGTCCTTTGGAGGGCTTAGGGGCCAGTGGCTTGCACACTGCAAAGGGTTCCAGCAGGGAGAGTTCTGTGAGAGGGAAGGAAAGGCAAGTGCAGGGCACCTCCCGCGGTTGCTTGGCCGCCCAGACTCAGCGCCGAACGGAGTGCACCAGCCTCCCAGGGCCCGTGGCTCTTGTCTGCAGCCCCCCACACCCGGAGGCTGACTCCCTGGGCGCCCAGCAGCTGCATCACACACGTAGCTTCTCTAGCGCTCTCCTCCCCAGCAGAGACTTGTGCAGCAGGTTGGGGCCTGCCCCTGCGTGCCTGGGCTCCCTCCAACAGCCCCAGCTCAGGACAAGCAGCCACTGAGCCAAGACCTGCAGGAGGCGCAGAGCGCCCCCACCTGGAAGCCGAGTGAACAGCTGGCGGGGAGGCGAGCCTCCTCGAGGGAAGAAGAGGCAGCCCAGCCTCGTTTGGCTCAATCCCTACTTGGCTGGAGCCGAGTGCGCCTCCAGGACGGCAGAGCTCCAGCTCTGCTCAGAGGCCCGATCTGGCAGAGTTGCTGGCGCGAGGCTGCTCTGCCCTGGGCGAGCCTTGCCCAGACTTGCCTCGCTGCTAGGCTTCCTGCCCAGGAAGGAGCCGGCTGCTCGAGGCTGGGAGGTGGCACTGACGCCTTCCAGGCCTCAGCTCCGCTCCTGCCTTGCCTTTGCACCTAGGCCCCAGGCGTCCTTTGGGAGGGCTTAGGGGCCGGTGGCTTGCACACTGCCAAGGGCTCCAGCAGGAAGAGCTCTGTTCCAGGGAAATGAAGGGCTAGTGCAGGGCTCCGCCAGAGGTTGCTTGGCCGCACAGGCTCAGCGATGCACGGAGTGCACCAGGCTCCCAGGGCCTCTGGCTGGGGTCTGCAGCCCCACACACCCGGAGGCTGACTCCGTGGGCGCCCAGCAGCTGACTCACACACGTAGCTTCCCTCGCGCTCTCCCCCCAGCAGAGATGTGTGCAGGTGGTTGGGGCCTGCCCCTGCGTGCTTGGCTCCCGCCCACAGCCCCAGCTCAGGGTAAGGAGCCCCTGAGCCAAGAATTGTAGGAGGCCCAGAGCGCCCCCACCTGGAAGCCGAGTGAACAGCTGGTGGGGAGGCGGCCTCCTCGAGGGAAGAAGAGGCAGCCCAGCCTCGTTTCGCTCAAGCCCTACTTGGCTGGAGCCGAGTGCGCCTCCAGGTCGGCAGAGCTCCAGCTCTGCTCAGAGGCCCGATTGGCAGAGTTGCTGGCGCGAGGCTGCTCTGCCCTGGGCGAGCCTTGCCCAGACTTGCCTCGCGTCTAGGCTTCCTGCCCAGGAAGGAGCCGGCTGCGCGAGGCTGGGAAACGCCACTGGCGCCTTCCTGGCCGCAGCTCCGCTCCTGCCTTGCCTTTGAACCTAGGCCCCTGGCTTCCTTTGGAAGGGCTTAGGGGCCGGTGTCTTGCACACTGCCAAGGGCTCCAGGAGGAAGAGCTCTGTGCCAGGGAAAGGAAGGGCTAGTGCAGGGCACCTCCAGCGGTTGCATGGCCGCACAGACTCAGCACCAAACGGAGTGCACCAGGCTCCCAGGGTCCCTGGCTGGGGTCTGCAGCCCCACACACCCGGAGGCTGACTCCCTGGGCGCCCAGCAGTTGCCTCACACACGTAGCTTCCCTAGCGCTCTCCTCCCCAGCAGAGACGTGTGCAGCTGGTTGGGGCCTGCCCCTGCGTGCCTGGGCTCCCGCCCACAGCCCCAGCTCAGGGCAAGCAGCCCCTGAGCCAAGAGCTGCAGGAGGCTCAGAGCGCCGCCACCTGGTAGCTGAGTGAAGAGCTGGCGGGGAGGCGAGCCTCCTCGAGGGAAGAAGAGGCCGTCCAGCCTCCTTTGATTCAAGCCCTACTTGGCTGGAGCCGAGTGTGCCTCCAGGACGGCAGGGCTCCAGCTCTGCTCAGAGGCCCGATCTGGCAGAGTTGCTGGCGCGAGGCTGCTCTGCCCTGGGCGAGCCTTGCCCAGACTTACCTCACTGCTAGGCTTCCTGCCCAGGAAGGAGCCGGCTGCGTGAGCCTGGGAGACGCCACTGGCGCCTTCCTGACCTCAGCTCCGCATCTGCCTTGCCTTTGAACCTAGACCCCAGGCGTCCGTGGGTAATGCTTAGGGGCCGGTGGCTTGCATACTGCCAAGAGCTCAGGCAGGGCGAGCTCTGTGAGAGGGAAGGGAAGGGCAAGTGCAGGGATCCTCCAGCGGTTGCTTGGTCGCCGAGACTCAGCGCCGCACGAAGAAACGCACCTCCCAGGGCCACTGGCTGGGGTCTCCATCCCGGCATACCTGGAGGCTGACTCCGTGGGTGCCGATCAGCTGCCTCTCACATGTCGTTCCCTTGCGCTCTCTTCCCCAGCAGAGTAGTGTGCAGCAGTTTGGGGTATGCCCCTGCGTGTCTTGACTCCCGCCCACAGCCCCAGCTCAGGGCAAGCAGCCCCTGAGCCAAGACCTGCAGGAGGCACAGAGCTTCCGCGCCTGGAAGCCGAAGGAAGAGCATTCAAGGTGGCAAGCCTCCTCGAGGTAAGAAGAGGCAGCCCAGCCACGTGCGGCTCAAGCCCTGCTTGGCTGGATCTGAGCGCGCCTCCAGTATGGCAGATCTCCAGCTCTGCTCAGAGGCCCGATCTGGCAGAGTTCCTGGTCTGAGGCTGCTCTGCCCTGGCCGAGCCTTGCCCTGACTTGCCTGGCTGCTAGGCTTCCTGCCATGGAAGGAGCAGGCTCCTTGAGCCTGGGAGATGCCACTGTCGCCTTCCTGGCCTCAGCTCTGCTCCTGCCTTGCCTTTGCACCAGGCGTCCTTGGGGATGGCTTAGGGGCCGGTGGGTTGCACACTGCCAAGGGCTCCAGCAGGGAGAGCTCTGTCAGAGGCAAGGGAAGGGCAAGTGCAGGTCTCCTCCAGCGGTTGCTTGACAGCCCAGACTCAGCGCCGCACGGTGAGCACCAGGCTCCTTGGACCCCTGGCGGGGCTCTGGAGCCCCGCACACCTCGAGTCTGACTCCGTGGGCGCCCAGTAGCTGCCTCACACACGTAGGTTCCCTAGCGCTCTCCTCTCCAGCAGAGACGTGTGCAGGTGGTTGGGTCCTGCACCTGTGTGTCTGGGCTCCTGCCCACAGCCCCAGCTCAGGGGAAGCAGCCCCTGATCCTAGACCGTAAGGAGGGGCAGGGAGCCGGCGCCTGGAAGCCGAGTGAACAGCATGCGGGAATCGAGCTTCCTAGGGGGAAGACGAAGCAGCCCAGCCGCCTTAGGCTGCAAGCCCTGCTTGGGCGGAGTCGAGTGCGCCTCCAGGATGGCAGAGCTCCAGCTCTGCTCAGAGGCCCGATCTGGCAGAGTTCCTGGTGCGAGGCTGCTCTGCCCTGGGCGAACCTTGCCCAGACTTGCCTCGCTGCTAGGCTTCCTACCCAGGAAGGAGCAGCCTTTGCAAAGTTGGGAGACGCCACTGGCGCCTTCCTGGCCTCAGCTCCACTCCTGTATTGCCTTTGCACCTAGGCCCCAGGCGTCCTTTGGGAGGCCTTAGGGGCCGGTGGGTTCCACACTGCCAAGGGCTCCCATAGTGAGAGGTCTGTTCAAGGGAAGGGATGGGTATATTTGGAGTACAATCCTGTATCAGATGTGAGGCCCACACCTTCACCCTGAACGCTCACTCTGAACCCTCACCCCGAACCCTTACCCTCACCCACGCCCTCACCCTGAACCCTCACCCTCACCCTCTCCCTGAACCCTCACCCTCAC
This sequence comes from Ovis canadensis, assembly GCF_042477335.2. NCBI lineage: Eukaryota > Metazoa > Chordata > Mammalia > Artiodactyla > Bovidae > Ovis > Ovis canadensis. The sequence continues at coordinate 1,048,788 of NC_091253.1, forward strand.
CCTCTCCCTGAATCCTCACCCTCATCCTGAATCCTAACCCTCACCCTGAATCCTTACCCTCACCCTCATCCTGAACCCTCACACCTCACCCCTCACCCTAACAAGTTTGGAGGGCTGTTCCACGAACTCTAACCTTTACCCTACCCTAACCGGACCCCCATCCACATCCTAACCCTAACCCACATCATAGTCACGCCCTCAGCCCTATACTTACCCTTGAAGTACCTACCCGCATCTTCTTCATTTTTGACACTTCCCATGCATAACAAAAGACGAGGTTGTAAGGTTTCAAACATGGATCCAAGACCCATTATCCACATAAAAGGGATATAAATACTATGATCACATCATTTAAATCTCTTGCATCACCAAAATACCTCTCCACCACTTATCCAGTCGCCATTGATGGATCACATCTATCTCATACATTTTATAACTTAGCAATCAAATACGCACCAGGACTCTGGGTAATTATAGAGACAAGATTTATTTATACCATAAATATTTCAACAAATTCCACTTTCTACGATGAGTTCAATCTTCACAAAAGTAGGATGAACAGCACCTGTTTCCACTAGGATCCATAGAGCGTGAAAATCTTAATGATGACCACCAGAAAGGTCAGCACGGTTGATATCACAGATTTTTCAGTGTTCCAATACAAGTTCTACCCAAATCCATAAAGAAAGACATACGCATAGGAAACTACAAATTGAAAGCAAGTCTATTGAGATAAATATTGGACATCAATTGTATGAATCTTTAAGGCATAACTGCAGACATTCTTCAGACATTCTTCAAATTCATAGAATGACAACAAAGTATGGCTACGTACAATCCATTCGGTTTTATGAACCACTCATGAATAACCTCACAAGCCATTTGAAACCAGATGACAATTTCAAATAGCTTTGATCTACAAACAAGGCTGTGAGACAGAAAGTTAAAATCGAAATACATGAAGTAAATCCTCAATAGATATGAAAACATCCCATGGTAGTGAAGTCAATTAGCATTAGTTATTAGGGCTTTCATGCACAGACTCATCTCTGATCGATGTGATCCCAATTCATATTTGGCAAAAAATACGAAAGCTGATCTTAACAGTCATATTATTTTTCTTTGTACCCCTAAAAAGAAAAATGAACATGAAAAACTAAATTAAGCTTGGAGGCTCACATTTCCCAATCGGTATACAAAGCAACAGCATGTCAAACTTTCTAATTCACATATGCATTTAAATGAAATTGGATGAAATACCCCTAAATAAACACATACTTCTATGCCCAATGTTTCACAAGGCAGAAAACGCTCAATGAATGAAACTGAGAGGGTAACAGCCAGGAAGGCCAGGGGTCTCCAAAGGGAGGAAATGGGGTGCAAGTGTCAGACAGTTGTTATCTGTCACTTCCGAGGCAGGAGGAAACAAGCTGTTATCTTTTTTCCCCTTCTTGATACAAATTTAAACAGAGATTTTCTCTTACAATTCTGTGTTGCTATAATGACACCTGGTTCCGCCTGAACTTCACTTTTCTCATACTTTGAGCTGACCAAGGCATTTTTCTCATGGAAAGGTTTGCCTTAAGCTATGTGAATGTACTATGTATTTACCCTAGACTCTATCTTCAAGTAGGTTCTGCCTAAAGGCTCAGAACTGACTTGACAAACCAATATGCTTTACTCATACATGGCTCTCCTGATCTATGTGAATGAAGCTATCCATTTGCTCATATCAATCGTTTTATGGCCCAGGATGACTCACCTGGTGCCACGGTCATCTCCATATATCTTGTGGGTGAGGGGTCTGCTGCCATTCCTTTCTCTAATGAGTAGACTGCTAGTAGCTAGATAACATCCAGCCAAAGATGAGTAGGGGGGCACTCTTTCTGCCCCCTTCTGATGTCTATGTCAGAAGCTTTCTCTCTTTTATACTTTAATAAAACGTTGGGACACAAAAGCTCTGACTGATCAACCCTCATCACTGGCCCCGGGTTGAATTCTTCCTCTAAGGAGCCCAAGAATTCAAGCATCTTTCATGGTTAGACAACAACCTTTCCAAACAATGGTCTTTTCAAAAAAAAAATGATGATAAGTGATGAGTATGCATATGTCTACGAATGAAATGGGACCTATATGTCAAACCACATAAAAATATATCTTCCCTCAACATACATATAACACAACCAGGCCTTCACATGCATCGATTCTCCAACTATCAAGTCATACAAATATGGATGTAAAATATCACAATACATTCCAAAGTTTAAAAGTGATGGATATTGACTTTCGCCCGCTGGTGCTTCTTTTTATGTCATCTCCATTATATTAGCTATGACAACGAATCATGTGCTGTGCGAAGTCACTTACATTGTGTCCAACTCCTTGGGATCATATGGACTAGGCCCCACCAGGCTCCTCTCTCCATGAGATTCTCTAGGCAAAGATACTGGAGGGGGTTGCCATGCTCTCCCTCAGGAGATCTTCCTGCCCCAGGGATGGAATCCATACCTCCCATGTCTCCTGCATGGGTATGTTCTGCATGTTCTTTACCACTAGAACCACCTGGGAAGCCCCAAGACACATGAACATCAGTGGATTTGGGGATCCACGGGGCATATACAGAACCATTCCTCCAACAAAACTGAAGAATGACTTTAAAATCTCAAACAAAACATGAGTATATGTGTTCACAAACTTCATGGAGCAAGGGTTTCTTCGATCTGAAAACTGGCATCGATGAAGGACTGTGTGAAGAATACTTCAAAGTCTATTTGGCAAACACAGCCTACGTTGGCTATATTTAGTCCTCAGTTGAATGGAATGTCATGAGTACTGGTCATTTCAAATAAGTAGCCTATGACGCTGTTTACACTTATTGGGACGCGTGGTATACCACATTCACACATTTCAGTAGCATTGGTGCAAAAACGATACATTTCTCAGGGGAAGCTTCTACATGGACTCCTGGGATCAGAGCTCTAACTCATACACACATACTTTTCCTTTTAAAATGATCCTGCATGATAAGCAAACAAAACACTGGATGAACACCTAGACGGTGAGCTCTGTACTAAATGATTTTAAAGCCAGTAGATGGAATGAGCTGATGAGGAAGACTACAAACGAGTCATCTTCTTCAACTTGGTCAAACCGCTCATAGTCATACAAGTGAATGAAAAGTTGAGCCTGTTGTCATTCAATCTGTTTAAAAGAAATAGAATAAAAAAACAAATTAGTAAATCTTATTTTCTTAATAAACATTGTATTATTTCTGCACAGCTTTGTTACTGGCATGAATAGAATATCTACAATAATAACTTGTCACAGTGAAATGGATTCACATTCGATATCGATTCACATCTATAATTGATGCCATAGCTGTTTGATACTATTGCTTGAATGAATGCAACTTATGTGACTTCACAAACTACAAACACGACTAACATAATAGGTATTAAAAAACCTTGAGTGACATGAGCGTGAAGACTTAGTAGAGTTGCTCTCAAGAATAATGATACTATTATTCGCTCTAGCCATAGTACTGGAATCTGTACATTAACACCCCTGCAAAACAAAAGGAAAGGATAGAATAATAATAAAGGAACTTCATAACTATATTCCTACTGTAAACATTCAACACTATGTTTTCTTTTAAACTGACTTTCATATTTGGTCTACTGTAACCTCTTCTGTGTTCATTTTATGCTAAACTTATTGCTAACAGTAAAATTACCATACGAGCTCTAATTAATTTTTTTTTTTACTTGCAAAGCTACTGATAGAACCAAAGGCCAATATCTACATCAAACAGGAGAAACGGAATGGAAACTGTAAACAATTTTATGGAAGAACATTTCCGTGCTCCTATTCAGTCAAATGGGCATTCAAAAGGATGTGATTTTTCTGAAAGTTTATTTCAGAAACTTGGAATTGGATGACTGCAAACAATAAAACTAACAATATATTGATACATAATATTAATAATATACAGTGGGTCATTCTTTTTTTATTCTGCCACAGCTAACAGACAGAAAGTCAGTTGTCATAACTACTACTAACATAAGACCCTCACCGATAAGTGAAGATATATAGGAAAATCCATAATAGCTCTAAAAACCATCAAAGATAAAATGGTAATTAAAAAATACACTGACAGTTTAGCTGGTATAAGAAACAGGATGATTATGAAAGCAAAGCCAACAATCATGGATAGGCCATGGAAGCCCGTGGCTGTCACCAGTGTTGACTTATATCCTTCATCTGAGGTTGTTAAAAGTGCTTGGTAAAATCCAGAGGTTTGCAGCAGTGGTAACCTCCTGAACAGACTGAAATAAAAAGGGTTTCCAGAATATCCTGATGATTTCCATCTACTAGGCTGTGATGAGCTCAAGCAATGCATACTCCAGAGGACAGAAGACAGACAGGTTGGGAACACGTCTACTGCACTTACGGAGAAAGGGAATGTTGCTGCTCAGCCTAGTACAAGTGTAGAAGCAACACCTTGGTGATTCGACCTTTAAAGACTCGATACATATGAGAACGACTGGTATGAATAAACCTTCAGAAGTGCTTTCTCAGACCTCCTCCCATCATAAGCACAAGCATAATGAAAACACTGAGTTTTCATGGTCTCACCCAAAATAAGACTCACTTATGGCTTTGCTTTGAGAATAGTTGAACTACTCATTGTTCAAGAGAAATGATCCTTTCTTCTCTGAAGATTTGTGAATCATTCACAGGGTGTGGTGAATAAACTACTTAAGGGTCTAATACATAAAAATGCAATAGGCTAAGCACAGAGATGTTTTTCTCCCTTTCTCAAAGGATGGAATGGAACATTTTGTATTTGCACTGATTTTATGTCTTGACTTCATGTACAATTATATACTGATTTTTTTAGTTGACATACAATAGGACTAAAAATATTGATATAATACTGATAACTCATGTTGGTATGTGTGGTTGTCACATAGGATTCACAGGAGATTTAAATTCACAGTTGTCAACGTAAAGGATGAATGCTATTTAGCTTCTTCGTGAATCTAGACCATGAATGAAGAGTTTTCCTCAACATATTTCACTGAGAGAAATACAAGGATGATAGGCATAATACTATGCTTCGACTCATGGATATCTAAGCATTGCTCACAATACAGATCTGATTTTCAACATCAGGGTTCTTTCAGTGTCCTTGAACAGCATTTGTTTTTCTGTATACAGAAGAAAAAACTCATGAGTATCAAACTGGTTCACATAAAACATGTGTATGAATTGTTATCTTCCTGAACCAGGGATCAAACCCACATCACTTCCCCCTCCTGCACTGGTAGGCAGATTTTTTATTTATCAACTGTGCCACCTAGGAATCGACATACATTTCAAGGACCACTGCCATCAGCTTCTACTGTTCATGACCAAAGTAGGAGAAACAATATTGGAAGAAGTACTCATAAGGGTACTCATAGGAAGTACTCATAAGTCAAGGAACTGTTATACTGGGTACTCTCGTTGTTACTGGGACAAGTCAGTTCCTCCGATGATGATGGGTATAACTGAAAAATTATTACAAATGCATGGGCTGCGATGTCTACGTGATAAATGTGTTCCTCTTATACTATTGCTTCAGGGATGCCTACTTCAGCATGAAGGAATGCACTTCAAGGGATGCCCGCTATTCCAGCTCAAGCAACAGATAGTGAAGTGCAGATCATTGTCCTTTGTTGAAAATAATCAGCACTTTGTCAACATAGGGAACATGCCAGAGGAACCCTTGGGATGGAACTCTAAAAACAGGTTGGGCCCTCTTTTTGCCAAGCCCTGCGATAAAATACAAATCAGAAAAAGAAAAATAGCATCGGTTTTGTCAGGACTTCCTCATCTTTTCTTTCTCGGTAGCAGGAAGCAGACATTGAGGCCAGAGGACTGCAGGATTTCATTGTGAACTAACGTTGGGTGGGGTGGAAGCTCATCACTCTAGTAAGAATGTGGTTCAATAAAATGGAATTTCATTCACTTCATGGACATAGAGTTCTATAATCCTTCATTAAGGAATTCAATAAGCTATATTTCCTTACACCTTCACAATCTCTTGGTTTACGAGAACATCAATTGCTAGTCCAGCACTTATACAATGAGTGTTACAGGTAGTATGAATGTATAAATGATGATGAGCAATGACAGGAAGTTTATTTAATCTCTGTTTGAATTCTTGATTTTTTATATAATTTTTTATAATATCCTTACAGATGTGAATATTTTACTGACATGTATAAATACACGTTGAGTAGTGCTATGATAACTCATAGGGTTGGCACAATAAATATCATGGTTACTATGTGCTTTTCATATATTCCTTTTGAGATTCTCTTCCATTATACATTATCATAAGATATTTAATAGTTTCCTAAACTGTACAGTAGGTCCTTGTGGCTTCTTTTATATATAGTAATGTACTTGTTAATAATTCAAACAAAAACTGGTACACAAATACTCATAGTGACATTCACAATAGCTCAAAGGTAGAACTCATTCAAGTGTCCGTTGGTGGGAGACTGAATATGCAACACAAGGTATATTCAGAAGCTTGAACGGTATTCCACCATACGAAAAAGTACATTAAATGGTGCTGCCACTCTGCAAGACATTACAGAAATGACTCCAAAACAAACACATGGAATAAATACATAGTTCAATTCCAATTCAAGCTATGTACCCAAAAGGATTGGGAAAGGGGGCTGAAAAAATGGATACTTCTTCCGTCATACTCACAACAGCATGATTCACACTGGCAAACAAACAGAAGTGATCTAAGTGTCCATGGCAGCCAATTCCATAAACAAACTGTGGTATACACACAATGGAATCTGATTCGGCCCTTCAAAGTCAGTAATTCTGACAATGCGACAATGTGGACAAACCTTATGGTCATTAGATCATGTGAAATAAACCAGACCAAGAAAAGACAAACGTTCTGTGATTCCACTCATATGAGATATCCAAACAAGTCAAATCTGTCAGAAATAGCAGAGAGTGATTCCGACCGATCGAAAAGAGTTCATGTTTCATGGACCTCAGTTTCCCTTGGAAAAACTGACTTCCCGTGATATCTCCAAAACCAATTAGACAAATAATTGGAAGCTATATCCAGTCAAATGAATGTAGACATAATGTTATATACAGTGTACACCAAACTCACTCAAACTTCTTAACAGACAAAAGGCAAAACTGTATCTATGGTACCTCAGCTTAGCTTAAAACTGTATCTACAGTACCTCACTTCTGCTTATAAAATTTAACAACAACAACAACAACACACTAAAGTCTATCCAAAAAAGGATATAAAACATATATAACATTAACTTTAAAGGATTAGACATTGAAACTGTGAAAAACCTTATTCACAAAACTTAAACACAAGCCACAGGAAAATATATTTATAAAATACATATCTGATAAAGGATTGTACTCCAAATATACCAAAAAATCTAGAACAATCTCATAAAAAATGTATACACCTAAACACCTGTCCTACAAAAATATAAAGATAGTAAATAAGCCTATCAAAAAGACTCAAAATCACATATCATTAGGAAATTACAAACTAAAATAACAGTGAGGTAGCACTGCACACCTATTAGATCCAGTAAACTCAAAAAAAAAAAAACGGGGGTAGGGCACAACTTCTCCGGTGGCTCAGTGGTAAAGAATCTGCCTGACAATGCAAGACACTCTAGTTTGATCCCTTACCCCAGAAGATCCCACATGCCACAGAGAAACATAGCTGGATTTTTCCACAGCTAAACAAAGCTCACCTGTGACCTGAATACTATATGGCTAGCACTTACTAAACAGCTTTGAAAACGTCCAGACAAAAAGTATCACATGATTATATACAACAGCTCTACTTGTAATAACTAAAAACTTTCAAATATCAGGATGTCTTCAGTAGATGACAGTGTAAACAAATGGGGATACATCCAAAGTGAAGGGGAGCAAATGCTACCACAAAATATACCACCTCAGCATGAGAATTAGTGGGACCCAATTAACTTTTTTTTTTAGAGGACACATGATCATCTCTGAAACCCAAGTTCAAGACAGCTCTTCTGTGAGTCACATTTACCAGAGAAATCTCATTTCAAAGGAATCCTCTCTATATGCCAGATAGAAGGATGAGACACAGTCTTTTGAAACTCTTTTTTCTTTTCTATCGATAGGGAAAGCTAAGCCGTAAATCTGCACAACAACCATACCCTTCCTTTCCTTTGGTTGTATCTGTAAAATATTTGTTTCTTTTTTAATTTGGCTGCGCCAGGTCAACCTTCATTGAGGTAAGCCAGATATTTAGCTACAACATGCAAATTCTCCTTTGTGGCATGGGAGATCTAGCTCTTGGATCAGGGAATGAACCTGGGCCTCCTTCTTTGGGAGTGTCCAGTCTCAGCCACTGGACCACCAGAAAGTGCCTGTTTTGTTTTCAGATGAAGATGGAATCTAAGGTGATATCTTGGGCCATTTCAGTCACTGACTCAGTTTCCTGAGTTTCTCCAAAGCACGCACAAGGTGCACATTATTAAACTGGTTTGCAAAACAAGAAAAGGTTGTCTGCTACAACACTGTATGCTTACAAATATCTAAATGGTAAATGGCATATTATTTATTTTTAATTACTATGGGGGGGGGAGAAAGAATGCAGGATTCATACATGTTACCACATGAATAAATATTAAAACCATCTTCAGTGAAAAAGAAATCCACATCGAAAAGGCCACCCAGAACCCTTATTCACCATGTCTGCTTTCAATCCATCAAGTTTGTCCAAATAACTGAAAATCTCAGTAACACTCTAAATAAAGAAAAAAGGATGAAGATGGAAACAAAAGATATATTCATACACTTGAACAATTGCTAAAAGTGGAAGTGGGGCAGTGGATTACATTATAATGTAGGTACCATATGATTTCCTGATTTTGGAGATTATGTGCTGGTTCTGCAGAAGGTACCCATTTTGGATAAAACACATAGAGTATTTTAGATGATGTGGCAAATGCTAGCACTTGTTCCCATTGCTAGGCATTTTCTGTACATTTTAAATGACTGGAAAGTATACTAGGTTTCAAAACAACCATGTCAATACCACAAAAGAAATTTAGAGCAGACAGGCAGGAAACTTTCTGATACAGGCCAAGACTTACCCAGATGAAGTTCAAGGGAAGCTGCGATGCTCACTGCCCGTGAAGGAGTCCACGTGGAATGAAGAAGTAGTGTGGGAAGTCTATTAGTAACCACCATGTCTTGGGTCCTCCGGATGACCTACTGCAGGAGAAACAGATCTTACAGATAAAATGTTCCACATCACTTCACAAAAAGTTGTTAGACTACATTCAGTAAAGCTGAATCATTTTGGATTAATTTACAATCATAAAATACTACCCTTTACAGTCCAAAAATCACTTGCATTTCTATACACTAATAACAATCAGGAAAAAAATATTAAGAAAATCCCACTTAAATAAAACATCTAGCAACAAACTTAATCAAGAACATAAAAAACCAGTAGTCAGAAAACTAGAAGGCACTGATAAAGAAACCAAAGAAAATACAAACACACAGAAAATTATTCCACGCTCATGCACTGGAACAATGAGGAATTAAAAGGTCCATTCCAACCAAAGTCATCAACAAATACACGGACTGCAATCACAAAATAATATTCAATGGCATTTTTCACAGAAATAGAAATATTCCTAATATTAGGCTGCTACTGTTGAACAGGACCTTAAACGGCCAAAAAGACTCTGAGAAAGAGGAACACAGCTGGAGGCATCTTCCTATCCCTCTTCAAACTACATCACGGAGCTGTAGTGACCACCACAGTGAGGAACTGGCAGGAACACAGACACATGGACTCCAGGAGAGAATAGAGAGCCCAGAAACGAACCCACCTGTACATGGTCAGTTCCTGAAAATCAAACCAGGAACGAGCGAAGAGGAAAGGACAGTCTTCTCAAGAAACAGTGACAGGAAAATGGCCACCTACACGGAAGAACATCAGTGTTCATCCTCTACATCATCTAACGCAAATCTAACTGAAAACCCACCGCTTTGCACACGGAGCTCTTTCCCCCTGAGTCCTCTGAGATGGACCTCCAGTCAGCCCTCAGCTGGACACAGGAAACGTCTACTCCATCCTCATTTTTCGCTCTTGCAGCGCCTCCCTGCTGGTGGGCACTGAGGCAACCCTGCTCCTCTCAGCCTGGATGCAGCCCTGTTATCCAGAAGCCTGAGCCCTGATGGTCCTGAGGAGACAAAGCTCCCGCCAGCTGCTCACGGAGCAGAGTCTAAAGGCAAAGCGTCCTGGGCCCGCGGGTCAGAGGGGCCTTTGGCGCCCCCTGCGGGCCACAAGAGAAGAGCGGGCAGCCCGGTGCTCACAGACCTCAGAGGGCTCACCCAGAAGCAGCTCTGCTGCGAGCACTCAGACTGGAAGCCCAAACTGAAATGGAGCAGAATAGCTCCATGACCCTCCGCAAAACATGGCTAAGGAACAATCAGAGCCTGCATGGAATGCAGCCATAAAAAGGAACACATTTGAGTTTGTTCTAATAAAGGGGAGGGAAGTCAGTCAAAGAGAGAAAAACATGGAATCTAGAAGGATGGTACTGACGAGTCTGTTCACAGAGCAGCAATGGAGGTGCAGACATAGAGAACAGACTTACAGACGAGGGTGGGGAACAAGAGGGAGAGGGTGAGATGAATGGAGAGAGCAGCATGGATGCAGGTACACCTACATTTGTAAATAGACAACCAATGGGAATTTGCTGTATGATTCAGGGAACTCAAACTGGGGCTCAGTAGTAACCTGGAGAGGTGGGAATGCGTGCGAGGTGGGAGGGAGATTCAAGAGCAAGAGGACATAGGTACACCTATGGTTAATTCATGTGGATGTATGACAAATCAAACCAATATTGTAAAGCAATGATCAATCAACTAAAAGAAATAACTTTAAAAAAATATGAACATAAACACAAACTTTGCAACAAGGTAACTCCATTTAAAAAACTATAGAATTTTAGAAAACTGCAAAAGTTCTACATGACCGTTGGTCTGGTGATCAGGTCTAACATACACAAAACAAGCCAACTTACCAAATTATGAATATAAATTATTTAAAACATTGCCTTTTATCATTTCATACATTTACCCTGTGGAGGACCTTACTCGAGAGAACCAAAAACAAACTGTTAAATGAACCACGGACCACCCACCCTGGCCAGGCAACAGAGAAAAGAAAACACTTGCAGGAATCATCTTACAACAGGAGGTCCTGGGAAGGAACAAGGAACGAACAAGCTACCACCAACCAGAATTCTGGAGAGGTCAGGAGATGGGAGGCTCCAGTTCAGAGGTCCTACCAACCTCCCAGGATCCACTTCGCTGGAATCCATCTCAGCTGAGTGATGCGTGTGCCCCCAAGAAGGATCCCAATTCAGAATGCCTGGCAAGAGACAAACCAGAAATGAGCCCGATGACCATAAAACCTGAGACTGTGAGCCACGTGACAGAGTGGTTCTCTCCGTTTCCCTCACCCTCCTGCCCTCCACCCTGGCAGCCCTTCCCAATAAAGCCTCTCGCTTGGACAGCACTCCTCTCCTCAGACAACTCATTGCCCAGTGTCAGACAAGAACTCACTCTCAAGCCCTGAAAGGGATCCCCCTTCCTTCATCAAAAGCAATATCCAGGAGAAAATATCTTCAAAACGCTATCTTGCAGAGAAGGAAATCAGAGAAGGCAATGGCAGCCCACTCCAGTACCATTGCCTGGAGAATCCCACGGACAGAGGAGCCTGGTAGGCTGCAACCCCGGGGTCACTAAGAGACGGACACGACTTCACTGAGTGGCTTCACTTTCACTTTTCACTTTCATGCACTGGAGAAGGACATGGCAACCCACTCCAGTGTTCTTGCCTGGAGAATCCCAGGGACAGAGGAGCCTGGTAGGCTGCTGTCTATGGGGTCGCGCAGAGTCAGGCACGACTGAAGCGACGCAGCAGCAGCAGCAGCAGCAGCAGCAGCAGCAGCAGCAGCAGCAGCAGAGAAGGAAATGGCACCACCTGCAGTACTCTGGTCTCAGAAATCCCAGGGACAGAGGAGCTTGGTGGGCTACAGTCCAAAAGCAGGGCATTTCTGATGGGAGGAAACAGTCCCAGGGAAGCTGAGCTGCTCACCAAAGGCCCCAGAGCTTTGGATAGCACACCAGAGCTGGGGCTGAGGATTCCCAGCTGCCATGCCTCTTGATCCTGGCCTCTTTCACTAGATACATGTGTGGAAAACTAGTCTAAAATATGCCCTGGTGGTTCCATAGTAAAGAATCCACCCCCCGGTGCTGGAGATGCATGTGCGATCCCTAGGATGGGAAGATCCCACATCCTATGGAGCCCGTGTGCCACAACAGCCGAGCGAGCCTGTGCTCTAGATCCTGGAAGCCACGATGCCGAGTTCACATGCTGCAGCCACTGAAGCCCGTGAGCCTGTGCCCCTCAACAAGAGGAGACACTGCAGTGAGAAGCCTGCAAACCACTAGTTATGGCCCATGCTCACCAAAACTAGAGAAAAGCCCACACACAAAGAGGCAACACAGCCAACAATCAATAAAACTGTTTTCCTAAAACAATGCATATCTGACAAAGAAACTGTATTCGAATTGTCCAAGAACACTAGAGCAAACAAGCCCATTCATAATTGGTAGCGACTGAAATAGACACCTGGCCACTGAGGGTATACTGATAGTAAACTATCATACAAAAACATACTCAAGATACTGGTGCAATGCATGCAGAGCCCCCTTTGAAAGACAATCTGACAGTTTTTTTTTCAGTAACCACGTGGGACAAGCACTGAATTCTGTGTATGACAAGCGGTGGAAGCCAGGTATCTTACCATTGGAATGCAAAGTTACAGATAAACAAAAGGAAACGTTACAATGTCCATGTCGTGGTGGATCAGGTTGGAGACATCACAAATTACCTTTAACTGAATATGTTCAAAGGTGAGCTGGAATACATGGATATATATATATATATCCATGTATTGTCAGCTGAGCATATTGAGCTCCTACATGTATGTTTTAAATATCATTCTCTAATAAAAGGGAACAGGAAACATCTCCAATGGCCCGGTGGTAAAGAATCTGCCTACCGATGCAGGGAACACGGGTTCAATTCCTGTGTAGGAGATTCCACACGCCCAGGGGCAACGAAGCCCTTGAACAGCTCTTGAAGTTTGCATGCTCCAGAGCCCAAGTTCTGCAAACAGAGAAAGCACTGCAATGAGAAGCCATGGCACAGCAACTAGAGGGTAGCCTCTGCTCACTACAACTAGACAAACGAGCAATAAAGACCCAGCACAGTCAAAAATAATGTAATGTTTAAAAAAAGGACAGTTCTTTGAAGAAATGACTGAGACTAGGGGTGAGACTGTAAATATATGAGACAGGGTCATCTTAAATTATGAGAAATTAAAGAAACTAAAGACAACTATCAAGCTGTCCAAACTGATACAAATGAATGATGACACAGTGTTATCTGTATACACCAGCAAATAACAATCTGAAAAGGAATTTAAACAAACGATTCCCTTTCAGTCATGTCAACATTAATAAAAGACTTTGCTATGGACAGAATGAGGATAACAAGACTGGCACACTGGAAATGATACATGATTGCTGAAAAATACCCTAAAGACATGGACAGATATGCCATAGCGATGAAAAGGCTTCAGTTGGCAATACCATGGAATGCATCTTCAATCTGAAATGAAGATTCAATATGAATTTCAAAAGGCTGAAAGGTGGTTGCTAAACCACAAAAGATGCCAGCATTCTTGGACTCCAGAGGAGAATTCAATCCAGGGCAAGTGACGAAGCTTGATGGCTCAGAGGTTTTCTGTTAAAAAGTTTTATTAAAATATAAAAGAGATCGAGAGAGCTGCTGACGTAGACAGTAAAAGGGGGAAGAGTACCCCCTGCTAGTCTTTAGCCAGATGTTATAGAGCCACTAGCAGTCTGCTAATGAAAGAAAGACAATGTGTCAGAGAATGGCACCAGGCCCCTCACCCACAGCATGCATTGAGATAACATTGGCAGCAGATGAGTCATCCCAGGCCATAAAATGATGGACATGAATCTTGAAGAAAGGCAGATTTCCAAGCAAATATATAGTTTCATTCACATAGATTAGGAGAACAAGGTATGAGTAAAACATACTGGTTTGTCAAGTTTTTTCTGAGCCTTTAGGGGAAACTGACCTGAAGACAGAGCCTTGGGTAAATACATAGTACATTAGCATACCTTAAGACAAACATTTCCATAAGAAAAATGCATTGCTTAGTTCAAGGTTTGAGGAAAGTTAAATTCAGGTGGAGCCAGGAGTGGTCATGGCAACACAGAAATTTCTGAGAAACCTTTTAAATTTGTATCAAGATGGAGAAAAAAAAATGCAGCACTCTTTTGTCTCCTCCGGCCTCTTAAGAGAGAGAAAAAAACGTCTGACACTTGCAGTCTATTTTCTCTGTCTGGAGACCCCTGGCCTTCCTGCCTGTTATCCTCTCCAGGCCTGTAGGAAGCAATACACTAGGCTGCTTGGGAAAACCGCGCGGGTCTGAGCTTTATGCAAAGGGGTAAAGCAGTAAAACCCTTGACCTCAAAGGCGAGGCTTTTCTGCGACCGCCATTTTAGTCGGCTCCGAGACTGCAAACAAAGAGGGCAGAATACATGGTTCCCTGCTCCGCCCAGTCCGAGTTCCCTTACCTGTGGCCCACAGCCCTGCGCTCTGCTCGCTGGATGCCAATCGACGGGGACCCAGGAGCCCACGAAACGAGCATTCCCAGCTGCAATGGCGAGCCCTGAGAGCCCTGGCCCCCGACGCGCCGCCATGTTCATCCCGCCCCAGACCCGCTCACGTGAGCCGCGCTCCTGACCAGCCGCCCAGGCTCGCCCCGCCCCCGACGCGCTCACGGTGCGCCCCACCCCCACGCCCCCTTCCAGGACAGGCCCGCGGGACCGCGACTGCCTCCAGGTGAAACACAAGGACAAGCAAATCCACCCCACCGAGACAATCCAAGCTTTTTCTCAGCTGATCTGTCTATGATTTAGGGATAAAACTATGACTATAGAAAGCAAAGATGACCTAGGACAGCCATGATAGTCTATAGAGCCAGACCCTGGCGGGCAGAGGCTTGAAGAGGGTCCGGGAGCTCTGTCAGAACAGTAAGCCTCTGTAGCGTAGCGGTTAGGTGCGCTGGTGAGCAGGCAGACGATGGTCTGTAAGTCAGGAGTTCAAGTCTGCAGCTTAACTCTTTTGCTCTTAGGGGGCGGGGGACAGCAACAGGCGGGACTTAGACCAGAAACGTTTATTTTTATTTTAGAGGTTTATTGTTTAGCTTAGGGTTAGGGTTCGGGCAACCCCCCAACTTGTTCAGGTTCGGGTTCAGGGTTAGGGTTAGAATTTGGGGATCCCCCCTCTTCTAAGAGTTCGGGTTTGGGTTAGGGTTCATGTCAGGGTCAGGGTTCGGGTTACGGTTAGGGTTAGCATTAGTGTTGGGGTTACAGCTTAAAGTGAGCCCTACTAGGGCCCATAGTTCTTTATTAGCCTGCCCTGGTGGGCCGAGGCTTGAAGAGGGTTCGGGAGCCCTGCTGGAAGCAGCAAGCCTCTGTAGCATAGGGGTTAGGTGGGCCACTAGGCAGGTAGGCTATGGCCTGTAAGTCAGGAGTTCAAGTCTCCAGTCTGACCTTTTCGCTTTTCAGGGGCAGGGGACTGCAAGAGCCAGGGCTTAGACCAGAAAATTTTTTTATTTTAGAGGTTTATTGTTAAGCTTAGGGTTAGGGTTCGGGCAACCCCCCCCCACTTGTTAGGGTTCGGGTTCAGGTTAGAATTCGGGGACCCCCCTCTTCTTAGAGTTCGGGTTTGGGTTAGGGTTCATGTCAGGGTCAGGGTTCGGGTTACGGTTAGGGTTGGCATTAACTCTAGGGTTACAGCTAAAGTGAGCGCTAATAGGGTCCATAGTTCTTTATTAGCCTGCAGTGGCGGGGTGAGGCTTGAAGAGCGCCTGGGAGCAAAACAAAACCCAGTAATCCTCTCTAGCGAAGCGGTTAGGCTGACAACCAGTTAAACATCCAACTTGGCTCTGTAGGTCAGGCATTCAAGTCCCAGTTTTGCCTCGTTTGCTTTTAGGGGGTGAGGGACAGCAAGGGGCGGGGCTTAGGCCAGAAAAGTTTATGTTTATGTTAGAGTTTTATTGTTAGGGTTAGGTTTAGGGTTCTGGCATCCCCCCAACTTGTTAGGGTTCAGGTTCAGAGTTCGGGTGCGGGGAATCCCCTCTCTACTTAGGGTTCGGGTTCAGGGTTCGTGTTTGTGGTTTGGGGTTCAGCATTTGGGGTTAGGGGTTCGCGGTTCTAGTTTGAAGTTTGGGGTTCCGATTAGGGGTTCAAGGTTCAGCTTAGGGGTTTGGGGTTCGGGGTTCGGGTTAGGGGTTCGCGGTTTGGGTTTGGGGTTTGGGGTTCGGGTTAGGGGTTCGCGTTTCAGATTTGGGGATCAGGTTATGGGTTCTCAGTTCAGGTTCGGGGTTCGCAGTTCGGGTTTGGGGTTTGAGGTTCAGGTAAAGGGTTTGGGGTTCGCGGTTTGGGTTTGTGGTTTGAGGTTTGGGTTTGGGGTTTGGGGATCAGGTTAGGGGCTCTCGGATTGGGTTAGGGGTTCACAGTTCGGGTTTGGGTTTGAGGTTAGGGTGAAGGGTTTGGGGTTTGGGGTTCGCGGTTTGGGTTGGAGGTTTGGGATTCGGGTTAGGGGTTTTGGGTTTGGGATTCGGGTTATGGGTTTGGGTTTTGGGGTTCGCGGTTTGGGTTTGGGTTTGGGGTTCTGGTTAGGGGTTCGGGGTTCGGGTTTGGGGTTTGGAGTTCGAGGTTTGGGGTTTGGGGTTCTCGTTTCAGGTTAGGGGTTGAGGGTTGGGGTTTGGGGTTCGCGGTTTGGGATAGGGGTTCGCGGATTTGGTTAGGGGTTAGGGATTTGGGGTTTGGAGTCTGGGATTTGGGTCAGGGGTTCGTGGTTTGGGGTTCCAGTTATGGGTTTGGGTTCAGGGTTGTGGGTTGGGGGTTTGGGGTTCGGTTTTTGGGTTTGCAGTTTGGGTTACGGATTAGGGGTTTGGGGTTTGGGTTTGGGGTTCGGGAATTGGGATTCGAGGATTGGGGTTGGGGGTTCCGATTAGAGGTTCAGTAAGTGAGATTTGTGGATCGGGGGTCAAGATTTGAGGTTTGGGGTTTGGGCTTCGGGGGTTTGGGTTCAGGGTTTGGGGATGGGGGTGTGAGGTGCAGTTTCGAGTTTTGCTGTTCAGGTTAGGAGTTAGGGGTTGGGAGTTCGGGGTTCGGCTTAGGGGTTTGGGGTGTGCGGTTTGGGGTTTGAGGTTTGGGGTTCCGGCTAGGGGTTTGGGGTTTGGGGTTCGGATCAGGGGTTTGGAGTTTGGGTTTGAGGGTTGGGTTTTGGGGTTTGGGTTTCGGGGTTTAGAATTCGGGTTAGGTGTTCGCAGTTTGGGTTAGGGGTTTGGGGTTTGGGTTGGGGGTGTGGGGTGTGGGGTACGGGTTAGGGGTTTGGGTTCAGGGTTTGGGGTTCACTTTATGGGTTTGCGTTTCCGGTAAGGCATTAGGGGTGTGCGGTCTGGGTGTGGGGTTCGTGTTAGCGGTTTGGGGTTGGGGGTTCGGGTTCCAGATTTGGGGTTCGGGGTTTGAGTTATGGATTCGGGGTTTGGGCTACATGGTTCGGGGTTTGTGGTATGGGGTTTGGGGGTCGGGGTTTGGGTTTGGGGCTCGGGTTAGGGGTTCGGGTTCGAGTTAGGGGTTCACGGATCGGGTTAGGGGTTTGGGGTTCGGCGTTTGAGGTTCGGTTAAGGGGTTCGCTGTTCTGGTTAGGGGTTAGTGACAGGGGCTTCTGTTTTAGGGTAGGGGGTCGCAGTTCAGGTTATGGGTTAGGGGTTTGGTGTTTCGTTTTCGGGTTATGGTAAAGGGTTCAGGTAGGGGATTGGGTTAGGGGATTCGGGTTCAGGTTGGGAGTTCGGTGCTTGGGGTTAGAGATTTGGATTCGGGAAATGGGTTGGGGTTCATGGTATGGTGTTCGAGTTAGGGGTTTGGGGTTCGGAGTTTGGGGGTTCTTGTTCTGATTAGGGGCTTGGGGTTTGGGGTATGGGGTTCGGCTTCGGGGTTAGAGGTTTGCGGTTTGGGGTTGCGGTTTGGAGATTGGAGTTTGGGTTTGGGATTAAGGGGTAGGTGTTTTGGTTTGAGGTCGGGTTAGGGTTAAGGTATCAGGTTTCAGGTTCATTGTTTGGGGATTCGATCTAGGCATTCAGTTTACAGGTTTGGGATATAGGGTTTTGAGGTCAGGGTGGAGTTCGGGGATTGGAGTCGCGATTAGGGGCTGCTGAGAGCCGCAGAGGCAAGGGCTCCAGCAGTAAAAGCAGGCTGCGAGAAGCTGGGAGACGCTACTGACGCCTTTATGGCCTCAGGCCCGCTCCTGCCTCGCCTTTGCACCTAGGCCCCAGGCGTCCTTGGGAAGGGCTTAAGGGCCGGTGGCTTGCACACTGCCAAGGGCTCCAGCAGGGAGAGCTCTGTGCCAGGGAAAGGAAGGGCTAGAGCAGGGCTCCTCCAGCGGTTGCTTGGCCGCCGAGACTCAGCGCCGCCCGGAGTGCACAAGGCTCCCAGGGCCCCTGGTTGGGGTCTGCAGCCCCGCACACCTGGAGGCTGATTACCTGGGCGCCTAGCAGCTGCCTTACACACTTGGCTTCCCTAGCGCTCTCCTCCCCAGCAGAGACGTGTGCAGCTGGTTGGGGGCCTGCCCCTGCGTGCCTGGGCTCCGGCCCACAGCCCCAGCTCAGGGCAAGCAGCCCCTGAGCCAAGACCTGCAGGAGGCGAAGAGCGCCCGCACCTGGAAGCCGAGTGAACAGCTGGCAGGGAGGCGAGCATCCTCGAGGGAAGAAGAGGCAGCCCAGCCTCGTTTGGCTCAAGCCCTACTTGGCTGGAGCCGAGTGCGCCTCCAGGACGGCAGAGCTCCAGCTCTGCTCAGAGGCCCGATCTGGCAGAGTTGCTGGCACGAGGCTGCTCTGCCCTGGGCGAGCCTTGCCCAGACTTGCCTCGCTGCTAGGCTTCCTGCCCAGGAAGGAGCAGGCTGCGCGAGGCTGGGAGACGCCACTGGCGCCTTCCTGGCCTCAGCTCCGCTCCTGCCTCGCCTTTGCACCTAGGCCCCAGGCGTCCTCGGTGAGGGCTTAGGGGCCCGGGGATTGCACACTGCCAAGGGCTCCAGAAGGAAGAGCTCTATGCGAGGGAAGGGAAGGGTTAGTGCAGGGCTCCTCCAGCGGTTGCTTGGCCGCCCAGACTCAGCGCCGCACGGAGTGCACTAGGCTCCGAGGGCCCCTGGCTGGGGTCTGCAGCCCCGCACACCCGGAGGTTGACTCCCTGGGCGCCCAGCAGCTGCCTCACACACGTAGCTTCCCTAGCGCTCTCCTCCTCAGCAGAGACGTGTGCAGCTGGTGGGGGCCTGCCCCTGGGTGCCTGGGCTCCCGCCCACAGCCCCAGCTCAGGGCAAGCAGCCCCTGAGCCAAGACCTGCATGAGTCGCTGAGCGCCCCCACCTGGAAGCCGAGTGAACAGCTGGCGGGGAGCCGAGCCCCTTCGAGGGAAGAAGAGGCAGCCCAGCCTCGTTTGGCTCAAGCCCTATTTGGCTGGAGCCGAGTGCGCCTCCAGGACGGCAGAGCTCCAGCTCTGCTCAGAGGCCCGATCAAGCAGAGTTGCTGGCGCGACGCTGCTCTGCCCTGGGCGAGCCTTGCCCAGACTTGCCTCGATGCTAGGCTTCCTGCCCCGGAAGGAGCAGGCTGCGCGAGGCTGGGAGACGCCATTGGCCCCTTCCTGGCCTCATCTCTGCTCTTGCCTTGCCTTTGTACCTAGGCCCCTGGCGTCCTTTGGGAGGGCTTAGGGGCCGGTGGCTTGCACACTGCCAAGGGCCTCAGCAGGAAGAGCTCTGTGCCAGGGAAAGGAAGGGTTAGAGCAGGGCTCCTCCAGCGGTTGCTTGGCCGCCCAGACTGAGCGCCCCACGGAGTGCACCAGGCTCCCAGGGCCCCTGGCTGGGGTCTGCAACCCCGCACACCCGGAGGCTGACTCCCTGGGCGCCCAGCAGCTGCCTCACACACGTAGCTTCCCTAGCGCTCTCCTCCCCAGCAGAGACGTGTGCAGCTGGTTGGGGCCTGCCCCTGCGTGCCTGGGCTCCCGCCCACAGCCCCAGGTCTGGGCAAGCAGCCCCTGAGCCAAGACCTGCAGGAGGCGCAGAGCGCCCCCACCTGGAAGCCGAGTGAACAGCTGGCGGGGAGGTGATCCTCCTAGAGGGAAGAAGAGGCAGCCCAGCCTCGTTTGGCTCAAGCCCTACTTGGCTGGAGCCGAGTGCGCCTCCAGGACGGCAGAGCTCCAGCTCGGCTCAGAGGCCCGATCTGGCAGCGTTGCTGGCGCGAGGCTGCTCTGCCCTGGGCGAGCCTTGCCCAGACTTGCCTCGCTGCTAGGCTTCCTGCCCGGAAGGAGCCTGCTGCGCGAGGCTGGGACACGCCACTGGCGCCTTCCTGGCCTCATTTCCGCTCCTGCCTTGCCTTTGCACCTAGGCCCCAGGCGTCCTTAGGGAGGGCTTAGGAGCCGGTGGCTTGCACACTGCCAAGGGTTCCAGCAGGGAGAGCTCTGTGAGAGGGAAGGAAAGGCAAGTGCAGGGCACCTCCAGCGGTTTCTTGGCCGCCCAGACTCAGTGCCGAACGGAGTGCACCATCCTCCCAGGGCCCCTGGCTGGGGTCTGCAGCCCCGCACACCCGGAGGCTGACTCCATGGGCGCCCAGGAGCTGCCTCACACACGTAGCTTCCCTAGCGCTCTCCTCCCCAGCAAAGACCTGTGCAGCTGGTTGGGGCCTGCCCCTGCGTGCCTGGGCTCCCGTCCACAGCCCCAGCTCAGGGTAAGGAGACCCTGAGCCATGAATTGTAGGAGGCCCAGAGCGCCCCCACCTGGAAGCCGGGTGAACAGCTGGCGGGGAGGCGAGCCTCCTCGAGGGAAGAAGAGGCAGCCCAGCCTCGTTTGGCTCAAGCCCTACTTGGCTGGAGCCGAGTGCGCCTCCAGGTCGGCAGAGCTCCAGCTCTGCTCAGAGGCCCGATCTGGCAGAGTTGCTGGCGCGAGGCTGCTCTGCCCTGGGCGAGCCTGACCCAGACTTGCCTCGCTTCTAGGCTTCCTGCCCAGGAAGGAGCAGGCTGCGCGAGGCTGGGAAACGCCACTGGCGCCTTCCTGGCCGCAGCTCCGCTCCTGCCTTGCCTTTGCACCTAGGCCCCAGACGTCCTTTGGGAGGGCTTAGGGGCCGTGGCTTGCACACTGCCAAGGGCTACAGCAGGAAGAGCTCTGTGCCAGGGAAAGGAAGGGCTAGAGAAGGGCTCCTCCAGCGGTTGCTTCGGCGCCCAGACTCAGCCCCGCACAGTGCACCAGGCTCCCAGGGCCCCTGGCTGGGGTCTGCAGCCCCGCACACCCGGAGGCTGACTCCCTGGGCGCCCAGCAGCTGCCTCACACACGTAGCTTCCCTAGCGCTCTCCTCCCCAGCAGAGACGTGTGCAGCTGGTTGGGGCCTGGCCCTGCGTACCTGGGCTCCCGCCCACAGCCCCAGCTCCGGGCAAGGAGCCCCTGAGCCAAGAATAGCTAGAGGCGCAGTGCGCCCCCACCTGGAAGCCGAGTGAACAGCTGGCGGGGAGGCGAGCCTCCTCGAGGGAAGAAGAGGCCGCCCAGCCTCCTTTGGCTCAAGCCCTACTTGGCTGGAGCCGAGTGTGCCTCCAGGACGGCAGAGCTCTAGCTCTGCTCAGAGGCCCTATATGGCAGAATTGCTGGCGCGAGGCTGCTCTGCCCTGGGCGAGCCTTGCCCAGACTTGACTCGCTCCTGGTCCTCCTGCCCAGGAAGGAGCAGGCTGCGCGAGGCTGGGAGTCGCCACTGGCGACTGCCTGACCTCAGCTCGGCTCCCCCCTCGCCTTTGCACCTAGGCCCCAGGCGTCCTTTGGGAGGGCTTAGGGGCCGGTGGCTTGCACACTGCCAAGGGCTTCAGCAGGAAGAACTCTGTGCCAAGGAAAGGAAGGGCTAGTGCAGGGCTCCGCCAGAGGTTGCTTGGCCGCACAGACTCAGTGCTGCACGGAGTACAACAGGCTCCCAGGGCCCCTGGCTGGGGTCTGCAGCCCCGCACACCTGGAGGCTGACACCCTGGGCGCCCAGCAGCTGCCTCACACACGTAGCTTCCCTAGCGCTCTCCTCCCCAGCAGAGACGTGTGCAACTGGTGGGGGCCTGCCCCTGGGTGCCTGGGCCCCGGCCCACAGCCCCAGCTCAGGGCAAGCAGCCCCTGAGCGAAGACCTGCATGAGTCGCTGAGCGCCCCCACCTGGAAGCCGAGTGAACAGCTGGCGGGGAGCCGAGCCCCTTCGAGGGAAGAAGAGGCAGCCCAGCCTCGTTTGGCTCAAGCCCTACTTGGCTGGAGCCGAGTGCGCCTCCAGGACGGCAGAGCTCCAGCTCTGCTCAGAGGCCCGATCAAGCAGAGTTGCTGGCGCGAGGCTGCTCTGCCCTGGGTGAGCCTTGCCCAGACTTGCCTCGCTTCTAGGCTTCCTGCCCAGGAAGAGGCCGGCTGCGCGAGGCTGGAAAACGCCACTGGCGCCTTCCTGGCCACAGCTCCGCTCCTGCCTTGCCTTTGAACCTAGGCCCCTGGCTTCCTTTGGAAGGGCTTAGGGGCCGGTGTCTTGCACACTGCCAAGGGCTCCAGGAGGAAGAGCTCTGTGCCAGGGAAAGGAAGGGCTAGTGCAGGGCACCTCCAGCGGTTGCTTGGACGCCCAGACTCAGCGCCAAACGGAGTGCACCAGGCTCCCAGGGCCCCTGGCTGGGATCTGCAGGCCCGCACACCCGGAGGCTGACTCCCTGGGCGCCCAGCTGCTGCCTACACACGTAGCTTCCCTAGCGTTCTCCTCCCCAGCAGAGACGTGTGCAGCTGGTTGGGGCCTGCCCCTGAGTGCCTGGGCTCCCGCCCACAGCCCCAGCTCAGGGCAAGCAGCCCCTGAGCGAAGACCTACACGAGTCGCTGAGCCTCCCCCCCTGGAAGCCGAATGAACAGCTGGCGGGGAGGCGAGCCCCCTCGAGGGAAGAAGAGGCAGCCCAGCCTCGTTTGGCTCAAGCCCTACTTGGCTGGAGCCGAGTGCGCCTCCAGGATGGCAGAGCTCCAGCTCTGCTCAGAGGCCCGATAAGGCAGAGTTGCTGGCGCGAGGCTGCTCTGCCCTGGGCGAGCCTTTCCCAGACTAGCCTCGCTGCTAGGCTTCCTGCCCGGAAGAAGCAGGCTGCGCGAGGCTGGGAGACGCCACTGGCGCCTTTCTGGCCTCAGCTCCGCTCCTGCCTTGCCTTTGCACCTAGGCCCCAGGCGTCCTTTGGAGGGCTTAGGGGCCGGTGGCTTGCACACTGCCAAGGGCTCAAGCAGGAAGAGCTCTGTGCGAGGGAAGAGAAGGGCAGTGCAGGGCTCCTCCAGCGGTTGCTTGGCCGCCCAGACTCAGCGCCGCACGGAGTGCACCAGGCTCCCAGGGCCCCTGGCTGGGGTCTGCAGCCCCGCACACCGGGAGGCTGACTCCCTGGGCACCCAGCAGCTGCCTCACACACGTAACTTCCCTAGCGCTCTCCTCCACAGCAGAAACGTGTGCAGCAGGTTGGGGCCAGCCCTGCGTGTCTGGGCTCCCGCCCACAGCCCCAGCTCAGGGCAAGCAGCCCCTGAGCCAGGACCTGCAGGACGCGCAGATCGCCTCCACCTGGAAGCCGAGTGAACAGCTGGCGGGGAGGCGAGCCTCCTCGAGGGAAGAAGAGGCAGCCCAGCCTCGTTTGGCTCAAGCCCTACTTGGCTGGAGCCTAGTGCGCCTCCAGGACGGCAGAGCTCCAGCTCTGCTCAGAGGTCCGATCTGGCAGAGTTGCTGGCGCGAGGCTGCTCTGCCCTGGGCGAGCCTTGCCCAGACTTTCCTCGCTGCTAGGCTTCTTGCCCGGAAGAAGCAGGCTGCGCGAGGCTGGGAGACGCCACTGGTGCCTTCCTGGCCTCAGCTCCCCTCGCTCCTTGCCTTTGCACCTAGGCCCCAGGCGTCCTTTGGAAGGGCTTACGGGCCGGTGGCTTGCACACTGCCAAGGGCTACAGCAGGAAGAGCTCTGTGCCAGGGAAAGGAAGGGCTAGAGCAGGGCTCCTCCAGCGGTTGCTTCGGCGCCCAGACTCAGCCCCGCACAGAGTGCACCAGGCTCCCAGGGCCCCTGGCTGGGGTCTGCAGCCCCGCACACCCGGAGGCTGACTCCCTGGGCGCCCAGCAGCTGCCTCACACACGTAGCTTCCCTAGCGCTCTCCTCCCCAGCAGAGACGTGTGCAGCTGGTTGGGGCCTGGCCCTGCGTGCCTGGGCTCCCGCCCACAGCCCCAGCTCCGGGCAAGGAGCCCCTGAGCCAAGAATAGCTAGAGGCGCAGTGCGCCCCCACCTGGAAGCCGAGTGAACAGCTGGCGGGGAGGCGAGCCTCCTCGAGGGAAGAAGAGGCCGCCCAGCCTCCTTTGGCTCAAGCCCTACTTGGCTGGAGCCGAGTGTGCCTCCAGGACGGCAGAGCTCCAGCTCTGCTCAGAGGCCCGATATGGCAGAATTGCTGGCGCGAGGCTGCTCTGCCCTGGGCGAGCCTTGCCCAGACTTGACTCGCTGCTGGTCCTCCTGCCCAGGAAGGAGCAGGCTGCGCGAGGCTGGGAGTCGCCACTGGCGACTGCCTGACCTCAGCTCGGCTCCCCCCTCGCCTTTGCACCTAGGCCCCAGGCGTCCTTTGGGAGGGCTTAGGGGCCGGTGGCTTGCACACTGCCAAGGGCTTCAGCAGGAAGAACTCTGTGCCAAGGAAAGGAAGGGCTAGTGCAGGGCTCCGCCAGAGGTTGCTTGGCCGCACAGACTCAGTGCTGCACGGAGTGCAACAGGCTCCCAGGGCCCCTGGCGGGGGTCTGCAGCCCCGCACACCTGGAGGCTGACTCCCTGGGCGCCCAGCAGCTGCCTCACACACGTAGCTTCCCTAGCGCTCTCCTCCCCAGCAGAGACGTGTGCAGCTTGTGGGGGCCTGCCCCTGGGTGCCTGGGCCCCGGCCCACAGCACCAGCTCAGGGCAAGCAGCCCCTGAGCGAAGACCTGCATGAGTCGCTGAGCGCCCCCACCTGGAAGCCGAGTGAACAGCTGGCGGGGAGCCGAGCCCCTTCGAGGGAAGAAGAGGCAGCCCAGCCTCGTTTGGCTCAAGCCCTACTTGGCTGGAGCCGAGTGCGCCTCCAGGACGGCAGAGCTCCAGCTCTGCTCAGAGGCCCGATCAAGTAGAGTTGCTGGCGCGAGGCTGCTCTGCCCTGGGCGAGCCTTGCCCAGACTTGCCTCGCTGCTAGGCTTCCTGCCCGGAAGAAGCAGGCTGCGCGAGGCTGGGAGACGCCACTGGCGCCTTTCTGGCCTCAGCTCCGCTCCTGCCTTGCCTTTGCACCTAGGCCCCAGGCGTCCTTTGGAGGGCTTAGGGGCCGGTGGCTTGCACACTGCCAAGGGCTCAAGCAGGAAGAGCTCTGTGCGAGGGAAGAGAAGGGCAGTGCAGGGCTCCTCCAGCGGTTGCTTGGCCGCCCAGACTCAGCGCCGCACGGAGTGCACCAGGCTCCCAGGGCCCCTGGCTGGGGTCTGCAGCCCCGCACACCGGGAGGCTGACTCCCTGGGCGCCCAGCAGCTGCCTCACACACGTAGCTTCCCTAGCGCTCTCCTCCCCAGCAGAGACGTGTGCAGCTGGTTGGGGCCTGGCCCTGCGTGTATGGGCTCCCGCCCACAGCCCCAGCTCAGGGCAAGCAGCCCCTGAGCCAGGACCTGCAGGACGCGCAGAGCGCCCCCACCTGGAAGCCGAGTGAACAGCTGGCGGGGAGGCGAGCCTCCTCGAGGGAAGAAGAGGCCGCCCAGCCTCCTTTGGCTCAAGCCCTACTTGGCTGAAGCCGAGTGTGCCTCCAGGACGGCAGAGCTCCAGCTCTGCTCAGAGGCCCGATATGGCAGAATTGCTGGCGCGAGGCTGCTCTGCCCTGGGCGAGCCTTGCCCAGACTTGACTCGCTGCTGGTCCTCCTGCCCAGGAAGGAGCAGGCTGCGCGAGGCTGGGAGTCGCCACTGGCGACTGCCTGACCTCAGCTCGGCTCCCCCCTCGCCTTTGCACCTAGGCCCCAGGCGTCCTTTGGAGGGCTTAGGGGCCGGTGGCTTGCACACTGCCAAGGGCTCAAGCAGGAAGAGCTCTGTGCGAGGGAAGAGAAGGGCAGTGCAGGGCTCCTCCAGCGGTTGCTTGGCCGCCCAGACTCAGCGCCGCACGGAGTGCACCAGGCTCCCAGGGCCCCTGGCTGGGGTCTGAGGCCCCGCACACTGGGAGGCTGACTCCCTGGGCGCCCAGCAGCTGCCTCACACACGTAGCTTCCCTAGCGCTCTCCTCCCCAGCAGAGACGTGTGCAGCTGGTGGGGGCCTGCCCCTGGGTGCCTGGGCCCCAGCCCACAGCCCCAGCTCAGGGCAAGCAGCCCCTGAGCGAAGACCTGCATGAGTCGCTGAGCGCCCCCACCTGGAAGCCGAGTGAACAGCTGGCGGGGAGCCGAGCCCCTTCGAGGGAAGAAGAGGCAGCCCAGCCTCGTTTGGCTCAAGCCCTACTTGGCTGGAGCCGAGTGCGCCTCCAGGACGGCAGAGCTCCAGCTATGCTCAGAGGCCCGATCAAGCAGAGTTGCTGGCGCGAGGCTGCTCTGCCCTGGGCGAGCCTTGCCCAGACATGCCTCGCTGCTAGGCTTCCTGCCCGGAAGAAGCAGGCTGCGCGAGGCTGGGAGACGCCATTGGCCCCTTCCTGGCCTCATCTCTGCTCTTGCCATGCCTTTGCACCTAGGCCCCAGGCGTCCTTTGGGAGGGCTTAGGGGCCGGTGGCTTGCACACTGCCAAGGGCTCCAGGAGGAAGAGCTCTGTGCCAGGGAAAGGAAGGGCTAGTGCAGGGCACCTCCAGCAGTTGCTTGGCCGCCCAGACTCAGCGCCAAACGGAGTGCACCAGGCTCCCAGGGCCCCTGGCTGGGGTCTGCAGCCCCGCACACCCGGAGGCTGACTCCCTGGGCGCCCAGCAGCTGCCTCACACACGTAGCTTCCCTAGCGCTCTCCTCCCCAGCAAAGACCTGTGCAGCTGGTTGGGGCCTGCCCTTGCGTGCCTGGGCTCCCGTCCACAGCCCCAGCTCAGGGAAAGGAGACCCTGAGCCATGAATTGTAGGAGGCCCAGAGCGCCCCCACCTGGAAGCCGGGTGAACAGCTGGCGGGGAGGCGAGCCTCCTCGAGGGAAGAAGAGGCAGCCCAGCCTCGTTTTGCTCAAGCCCTACTTGGCTGGAGCCGCGTGCGCCTCCAGGTCGGCAGAGCTCCATCTCTGCTCAGAGGCCCGATCTGGCAGAGTTGCTGGCGCGAGGCTGCTCTGCCCTGGGCGAGCCTGACCCAGACTTGCCTCGCTTCTAGGCTTCCTGCCCAGGAAGGAGCCGGCTGCGCGAGGCTGGGAAACGCCACTGGCGCCTTCCTGGCCGCAGCTCCGCTCCTGCCTTGCCTTTGCACCTAGGCCCCAGGCGTCCTTTGGGAGGGCTTAGGGGCCGTGGCTTGCACACTGCCAAGGGCTACAGCAGGAAGAGCTCTGTGCCAGGGAAAGGAAGGGCTAGAGCAGGGCTCCTCCAGCGGTTGCTTGGCCGCCCAGACTCAGCGCCGCACGGAGTGCAAAAGGCTCCCAGGGCCCCTGGCTGGGGTCTGCAGCCCCGCACACCCAGAGGCTGACTCCCTGGGCGCCCAGCAGCTGCCTCACACAAGTAGCTTCCCTAGCGTTCTCCTCCCCAGCAGAGACGTGTGCAGCTGGTGGGGGCCTGCCCCTGGGTGCCTGGGCCCCGGCCCACAGCCCCAGCTCAGGGCAAGCAGCCCCTGAGCGAAGACCTGCATGAGTCGCTGAGCGCCCCCACCTGGAAGCCGAGTGAACAGCTGGCGGGGAGCCGAGCCCCTTCGAGGGAAGAAGAGGCAGCCCAGCCTCGTTTGGCTCAAGCCCTACTTGGCTGGAGCCGAGTGCGCCTCCAGGACGGCAGAGCTCCAGCTCTGCTCAGAGGCCCGATCAAGCAGAGTTGCTGGCGCGAAGCTGCTCTGCCCTGGGCGAGCCTTGCCCAGACTTGCCTCGCTGCTAGGCTTCCTGCCCGGAAGAAGCAGGCTGCTCGAGCCTGGGAGACGCCATTGGCCCCTTCCTGGTTTCATCTCTGCTCTTACCATGCCTTTGCACCTAGGCCCCAGGCGTCCTTTGGGAGGGCTTAGGGGCCGGTGGCTTGCACACTGCCAAGGGCTCCAGGAGGAAGAGCTCTGTGCCAGGGAAAGGAAGGGCTAGTGCAGGGCACCTCCAGCAGTTGCTTGGCCGCCCAGACTCAGCGCCAAACGGAGTGCACCAGGCTCCCAGGGCCCCTGGCTGGGGTCTGCAGCCCCGCACACCCGGAGGCTGACTACCTGGGCGCCCAGCAGCTGCCTCACACACGTAGCTTCCCTTGCGCACTCCTCCCCAGCAGAGACGTGTGCAGCTGGTTGGGGCCTGCCCCTGCGTGCCTGGGCTCCCGCCCACAGCCCCACCTCAGGGCAAGCAGCCCCTGAGCGAAGACCTGCATGAGTCGCTGAGCCTCCCCACCTGGAAGCCGAATGAACAGCTGGCGGGGAGGCGAGCCCCCTCGAGGGAAGAAGAGGCAGCCCAGCCTCGTTTGGCTCAAGCCCTACTTGGCTGGAGCCGAGTGCGCCTCCAGGATGGCAGAGCTCCAGCTCTGCTCAGAGGCCCGATAAGGCAGAGTTGCTGGCGCGAGGCTGCTCTGCCCTGGGCGAGCCTTTCCCAGACTAGCCTCGCTGCTAGGCTTCCTGCCCGGAAGAAGCAGGCTGCGCGAGGCTGGGAGACGCCACTGGCGCCTTTCTGGCCTCAGCTCCGCTCCTGCCTTGCCTTTGCACCTAGGCCCCAGGCGTCCTTTGGAGGGCTTAGGGGCCGGTGGCTTGCACACTGCCAAGGGCTCAAGCAGGAAGAGCTCTGTGCGAGGGAAGAGAAGGGCAGTGCAGGGCTCCTCCAGCGGTTGCTTGGCCGCCCAGACTCAGCGCTGCACGGAGTGCACCAGGCTCCCAGGGCCCCTGGCTGGGGTCTGCAGCCCCGCACACCCGGGAGGCTGACTCCCTGGGCGCCCAGCAGCTGCCTCACACACGTAGCTTCCCTAGCGCTCTCCTCCCCAGCAGAGACGTGTGCAGCTGGTTGGGGCCTGGCCCTGCGTGTATGGGCTCCCGCCCACAGCCCCAGCTCAGGGCAAGCAGCCCCTGAGCCAGGACCTGCAGGACGCGCAGAGCGCCCCCACCTGGAAGCCGAGTGAACAGCTGGCGGGGAGGCGAGCCTCCTCGAGGGAAGAAGAGGCCGCCCAGCCTCCTTTGGCTCAAGCCCTACTTGGCTGAAGCCGAGTGTGCCTCCAGGACGGCAGAGCTCCAGCTCTGCTCAGAGGCCCGATATGGCAGAATTGCTGGCGCGAGGCTGCTCTGCCCTGGGCGAGCCTTGCCCAGACTTGACTCGCTGCTGGTCCTCCTGCCCAGGAAGGAGCAGGCTGCGCGAGGCTGGGAGTCGCCACTGGCGACTGCCTGACCTCAGCTCGGCTCCCCCCTCGCCTTTGCACCTAGGCCCCAGGCGTCCTTTGGAGGGCTTAGGGGCCGGTGGCTTGCACACTGCCAAGGGCTCAAGCAGGAAGAGCTCTGTGCGAGGGAAGAGAAGGGCAGTGCAGGGCTCCTCCAGCGGTTGCTTGGCCGCCCAGACTCAGCGCCGCACGGAGTGCACCAGGCTCCCAGGGCCCCTGGCTGGGGTCTGCAGCCCCGCACACCGGGAGGCTGACTCCCTGGGCGCCCAGCAGCTGCCTCACACACGTAGCTTCCCTAGTGCTCTCCTCCCCAGCAGAGACGTGTGCAGCTGGTTGGGGCCTGGCCCTGCGTGTATGGGCTCCCGCCCACAGCCCCAGCTCAGGGCAAGCAGCCCCTGAGCCAGGACCTGCAGGACGCGCAGAGCGCCCCCACCTGGAAGCCGAGTGAACAGCTCGCGGGGAGGCGAGCCCCCTCGAGGGAAGAAGAGGCAGCCCAGCCTCCTTTGGCTCAAGCCCTACTTGGCTGGATCCGAGTGCGCCTCCAGGACGGCAGAGCTCCAGGTCTGCTCAGAGGCCCGATCTGGCAGAGTTGCTGGCGCGAGGCTGCTCTGCCCTGGGCGAGCCTTGCCCACACTTGCCTCGCTGCTAGGCTTCCTGCCCGGAAGGAGCAGGCTGCGCGAGGCTTGGATACGCCACTGGCGCCTTCCTGGCCTCATTTCCGCTCCTGCCTTGCCTTTGCACCTAGGCCCCAGGCGTCCTTAGGGAGGGCTTAGGAGCCGGTGGCTTGCACACTGCCAAGGGTTCCAGCAGGGAGAGCTCTGTGAGAGGGAAGGAAAGGCAAGTGCAGGGCACCTCCAGCGGTTGCTTGGCCGCCCAGACTAAGTGCCGAACGGAGTGCACCAGCCTCCCAGGGCCCCTGGCTGGGGTCTGCAGCCCCGCACACCCGGAGGCTGACTCCATGGGCGCCAAGAAGCTGCCTCACACACGTAGCTTCCCTAGCGCTCTCCTCCCCAGCAAAGACCTGTGCAGCTGGTTGGGGCCTGCCCCTGCGTGCCTGGGCTCCCGTCCACAGCCCCAGCTCAGGGTAAGGAGCCCCTGAGCCAGGAATTGTAGGAGGCCCAGAGCGCCCCCACCTGGAAGCCGGGTGAACAGCTGGCGGGGAGGCGAGCCTCCTCGAGGGAAGAAGAGGCAGCCCAGCCTCTTTGGCTCAAGCCCTACTTGGCTGAGGCCGAGTGCGCCTCCAGGTCGGCAGAGCTCCAGCTCTGCTCAGAGGCCCGATCTGGCAGAGTTGCTGGCGTGAGGCTGCTCTGCCCTGCCCAAGCCTTGCCCAGACTTGCCTCGCTTCTAGGCTTCCTGCCCAGGAAGGAGCCGGCTGCGCGAGGCTGGGAAACGCCAGTGGCGCCTTCCTGGCCGCAGCTCCGCTCCTGCCTTGCCTTTGAACCTAGGCCCCTGGCTTCCTTTGGAAGGGCTTAGGGGCCGGTGTCTTGCACACTGCCAAGGGCTCCAGGAGGAAGAGCTCTGTGCCAGGGAAAGGAAGGGCTAGTGCAGGGCACCTCCAGCGGTTGCTTGGTCGCCCAGACTCAGCGCCGCATGGAGTGCACCAGACTCCGAGGGCCCCTGGTTGGGGTCTGCAGCCCCGCACACACGGAGGCTGACTCCCTGGGCGCCGAGCAGCTGCCTCACACACGTAGCTTCCCTAGCGCTCTCCTCCCCAGCAGAGACGTGTGCACCTGGTTGGGGCCTGCCCCTGAGTGCCTGGGCTCCCGCCCACAGCCCCAGCTCAGGGCAAGCAGCCCCTGAGCCAGGACCTGCAGGACGCGCAGAGCGCCTCCTCCTGGAAGCCGAGTGAATAGCTGGCGGGGAGGCGAGCCTCCTGGAGGGAAGAAGAGGCAGCCCAGCCTCGTTTGGCTCAAGCCCTACTTGGCTGGAGCCAAGTGCGCCTCCAGGACGGCAGAGCTCCAGCTCGGCTCAGAGGCCCGATCTGGCAGAGTTGCTGGCGCGAGGCTGCTCTGCCCTGGGCGAGCCTTGCCCAGACGTGCCTCGCTGCTAGGCTTCGTGCCCGGAAGGAGCCTGCTGCGCGAGGCTGGGACACTCCACTGGCGCCTTCCTGGCTGCAGCTCCGCTCCTGCCTTGCATTTGAACCTAGGCCCCTGGCTTCCTTTGGAAGGGCTTAGGGGCCCGTGTCTTGCACACTGCCAAGGGCTCCAGGAGGAAGAGCTCTGTGCCAGGGAAAGGAAGTGCTAGTGCAGGGCACCTCCAGCGGTTGCTTGGCTGCCCAGACTCAGCCCCGCACGGAGTGCACCAGGCTCCCAAGGCCCCTGGCTGGGGTCTGCAGCCCCGCACAACCGGAGGCTGACTCCCTGGGCGCCCAGCAGCTGCCTCACACACGTAGCTTCCCTAGCGCTCTCCTCCCCAGGAGAGACGTGTGCAGCTGGTAGGGGCCTGCCCCTGCGTGTCTGGGCTCCCGCCCACAGCCCCAGCTCAGGGCAAGCAGCCCCTGAGCGACGACCTGCATGAGTCGCTGAGCCTCCCCACCTGGAAGCCGAATGAACAGCTGGCGGGGAGGCGAGCCCCCTCGAGGGAAGAAGAGGCAGCCCAGCCTCGTTTGGCTCAAGCCCTACTTGGCTGGAGCCGAGTGCGCCTCCAGGATGGCAGAGCTCCAGCTCTGCTCAGAGGCCCGATAAGGCAGAGTTGCTGGCGCGAGGCTGCTCTGCCCTGGGCGAGCCTTTCCCAGACTAGCCTCGCTGCTAGGCTTCCTGCCCGGAAGAAGCAGGCTGCGCGAGGCTGGGAGATGCCACTGGCGCCTTTCTGGCCGCAGCTCCTCTCCTGCCTTGCCTTTGCACCTAGGCCCAAGGCGTCCTTTGGAGGGCTTAGGGGCCGGTGGCTTGCACACTGCCAAGGGCTCAAGCAGGAAGAGCTCTGTGCGAGGGAAGAGAAGGGCAGTGCAGGGCTCCTCCAGCGGTTGCTTGGCCGCCCAGACTCAGCGCCGCACGGAGTGCACCAGGCTCCCATGGCCCCTGGCTGAGGTCTGCAGCCCCGTACACCCGGAGGCTGACTCACTGGGCGCCCAGCAGCTTCCTCACACACGTAGCTTCCCTAGCGCTCTCCTCCCCAGCAGAGACGTGTGCAGCTGGTTGGGGCCTGGCCCTGCGTGTCTGGGCTCCCGCCCACAGCCCCAACTCAGGGCAAGCAGCCCCTGAGCCAGGACCTGCAGGACGCGCAGAGCGCCTCCACCTGGAAGCCGAGTGAACAGCTGGTGGGGAGGCGAGCCTCCTCGAGGGAAGAAGAGGCAGCCCAGCCTCGTTTGGCTCAAGCCCTACTTGGCTGGAGCCGAGTGCGCCTCCAGGACGGCCGAGCTCCAGCTCTGCTCAGAGGCCCCATCTGGCAGAGTTGCTGGCGCGAGGCTGCTCTGCCCTGGGCGAGCCTTGCCCAGACTTTCCTCGCTGCTAGGCTTCTTGCCTGGAAGTAGCAGGCTGCGCGAGGCTGGGAGACGCCACTGGTGCCTTCCTGGCCTCAGCTCCCCTCGCTCCTTGCCTTTGCACCTAGGCCCCAGGCGTCCTTTGGGAGGGCTTACGGGCCGGTGGCTTGCACACTGCCAAGGGCTTCAGCAGGAAGAACTCTGTGCCAGGGAAAGGAAGGGCTAGTGCAGGGCTCCGCCAGAGGTTGCTTGGCCGCACAGACTCAGTGCTGCACGGAGTGCAACAGGCTCCCAGGGCCCCTGCCTGGGGTCTGCAGCCCCGCACACCCGGAGGCTGACTCCCTGGGCGCCCAGCAGCTGCCTCACACACGTAGCTTCCCTAGCGCTCTCCTCCCCAGCAGAGACGTGTGCAGCTGGTTGGGGCCTGGCCCAGCCTGCCGGGGTCCCGCCCACAGCCCCAGATCAGGACAAGCAGCCCCTGAGCAAAGACCTGCACCAGTCGCTGAGCGCCTCACACACGTAGCTTCCCTAGCGCTCTCCTCCCCAGCAGAGTCGTGTGCAGCTGGTTGGGGCCTGGCCCTGCGTGTCTGGGCTCCCGCCCACAGCCCCAGCTCAGGGCAAGCAGCCCCTGAGCCAGGACCTGCAGGACGCGCAGAGCGCCCCCACCTGGAAGCCGAGTGAACAGCTGGCGGGGAGGCGAGCCCCCACGAGCGAAGAAGAGGTAGCCCAGGCTCGTTTGGCTCAAGCCCTACTTGGCTGGAGCCGAGTGCGCCTCCAGGTCGGCAGAGCTCCAGCTCTGCTCAGAGGCCCGATCTGGCAGAGTTGCTGGCGCGAGGCTGCACTGCCCTGGGCAAGCCATGCCCAGACTTGCCTCGCTGCTAGGCTTCCTGCCCAGGAAGAAGCAGGCTGCGCGAGGCTGGGATTCGCCACTGGCGTCTTCCTGGCCGCAGCTGCGCTCCTGCCTCGCCTTTGAACCTAGGCCCCTGGCTTCCTTTGGAAGGGCTTAGGGGCCGGTGTCTTGCACACTGCCAAGGGCTCCAGCAGGAAGAGCTCTGTGCCCGTGAAAGGAAGAGATAGTGCAGGGCTCCTTCAGCGGTTGCTTGGCCGCCCAGACTCAGCGCCAAACGGAGTGCACCAGGCTCCCAGGGCCCCTGGCTGGGGTCTGCAGCCCCGCACACCCAGAGGCTGACTCCCTGGGCGCCCAGCAGCTGCCTCACGTAGCTTCCCTAGCGCTCTCCTCCCCAGCAGAGTGGTGTGCAGCTGGTTGGGGCCTGCCCCTGAGTGCCTGTGCTCCCGCCCACAGCCCCAGCTCAGGGCAAGCAGCCCCTGAGCCAAGACCTGCAGGAGGCGCAGAGCGCCCCCACCTGGAAGCCGAGTGAACAGCTGGCGGGGAGTCGAGCCTCCTCGAGGGAAGAAGAGGCAGCCCAGCCTCGTTTCGCTCAAGCCCTACTTGGCTGCAGCCGAGTGCGCCTCCAGGACGGCAGAGCTCCAGCTCTGCTCAGAGGCCCGATCTGGCAGAGTTGCTGGCGCGTGGCTGCTCTGCCCTGGGCGAGCCTTTCCCAGACTTGCCTCGCTGCTAGGCTTCCTGCCCGGAAGAAGCAGGCTGCGCGAGGCTGGGAGACGCCATTGTCCCCTTCCTGGCCTCAGCTCTGCTCCTGCTTTGCCTTTGCACCTAGGCCCCAGGCGTCCTTAGGGAGGGCTTAGGGGCCGGTGGCTTGCACACTGCCAAGGGTTCCAGCAGGGAGAGTTCTGTGAGAGGGAAGGAAAGGCAAGTGCAGGGCTCCTCCAGCGGTTGCTTGGCCGCCCAGACTCAGCGCCGAACGGAGTGCACCAGCCTCCCTTGGCCCGAGGCTCTTGTCTGCAGCCCCGCACTCCCGGAGGCTGACTCCCTGGGCGCCCAGCAGCTGCCTCACACACGTAGCTTCCCTAGCGCTCTCCTCCCCAGCATAGACGTGTGCAGCTGGTTGGGACCTGCCCCTGCGTGCCTGGGCTCCCTCCAACAGCCCCAGCTCAGGACAAGCAGCCACAGAGCCAAGACCTGCAGGAGGCGCAGAACGCCCCCACCTGGAAGCCGAGTGAACAGCTGGCGGGGAGGCGAGCCTCCTCGAGGGAAGAAGAGGCAGCCCAGCCTCGTTTGGCTCAATCCCTACTTGGCTGGAGCCGAGTGCGCCTCCAGGACGGCAGAGCTCCAGCTCTGCTCAGAGGCCCGATCTGGCAGAGTTGCTGGCGCGAGCGTGCTCTTCCCTGAGCGAGCCTTGCCCAGACTTCCCTCGCTGCTAGGCTTCCTGCCCAGGAAGGAGCCGGCTGCGCGAGGCTGGGAGACGCCACTGGCTCCTTCCTGGCCTCATCTCCGCTCCTGCCTTGCCTTTGCACCTAGGCCCCAGGTGTCCTTTGGGAGGGCTTAGGGGCCGGTGGCTTGCACAATGCCAAGGGCTCCAGCAGGAAGAGCTCTGTGCGAGGGAAGAGAAGGGCAGTGCAGGGCTCCTCCAGCGGTTGCTAGGCCGCCCAGACTCAGCGCCGCACGGAGTGCACCAGGCTCCCAGGGCCCCTGGCTGGGGTCTGCAGCCCCGCACATCCGGAGGCTGACCCCCTGGGCGCCCAGCAGCTGCATCACACACGTAGCTTCCCTAGCGCTCTCCTCCCCAGCAGAGACGTGTGCAGCTGGTGGGGGCCTGCCCCTGGGTGCCTGGGCTCCCTCCCACAGCCCCAGCTCAGGGCAAGCAGCCACTGAGCGAAGACCTGCATGAGTCGCTGAGCGCCCCCACCGGGAAGCCGAGTGAAGAGCTGGCGGGGAGGCGAGCCTCCTCGAGGGAAGAAGAGGCAGCCCAGCCTCGTTTGGCTCAAGGCCTACTTGGCTGGAGCCGAGTGCGCCTCCAGGACGGCAGAGCTCCAGCTCTGCTCAGAGGCCCGATCTGGCAGAGTTGCTGGCGCGAGGCTGCTCTGCCCTGGGCGAGCCTTGCCCAGACTTGCCTCTCTGCTAGGCTTCCTGCCCAGGAAGGAGCAGGCTGCGCGAGGCTGGGAGTCGCCACTGGCGCCTTCCTGTCCTCAGCTCCGCTCCCCCCTCGCCTTTGCACCTAGGCCCCAGGCGTCCTTTGGGAGGGCTTAGGGGCCGGTGGCTTGCACACTGCCAAGGGCTCCAGCAGGAAGAACTCTGTGCGAGGTAAGGGAAGGGATAGTGCAGGGCTCCTCCAGCGGTTGCTTGGCCGCCCAGACTCAGCCCCGCAAGGAGTGCACCAGGCTCCCAGGCCCCTGGCTGGGGTCTGCAGCATCGCCCACCCGGAGGCTGACTCCCTGGGTGCCCAGCAGCTGTCTCACACACGTAGCTTCCCTAGCGCTCTCCTCCCCAGCAGAGACGTGTGCAGCTGGTTGGGGCCTGCCCCTGCGTGCCTGGGCTCCTGCCCACAGCCCCAGCTCAGGGCAAGCAGCCCCTGAGCCAGGACCTGCAGGACGCGCAGAGCGCCTCCACCTGGAAGCCGAGTGAAAAGCTGGCGGGGAGGCGAGCCTCCTGGAGGGAAGAAGAGGCAGCCCAGCCTCGTTTGGCTCAAGCCCTACTTGGCTGGAGCCGAGTGCGCCTCCAGGACGGCAGAGCTCCAGCTCGGCTCAGAGGCCCGATCTGGCAGAGTTGCTGGCGCGAGGCTGCTCTGCCCTGGGCGAGCCTTGCCCAGACGTGCCTCGCTGCTAGGCTTCGTGCCCGGAAGGAGCCTGCTGCGCGAGGCTGGGACACGCCACTGGCGCCTTCCTGGCTGCAGCTCCGCTCCTGCCTTGCATTTGAACCTAGGCCCCTGGCTTCCTTTGGAAGGGCTTAGGGGCCCGTGTCTTGCACACTGCCAAGGGCTCCAGGAGGAAGAGCTCTGTGCCAGGGAAAGGAAGTGCTAGTGCAGGGCACCTCCAGCGGTTGCTTGGCTGCCCAGACTCAGCCCCGCACGGAGTGCACCAAGCTCCCAAGGCCCCTGGCTGGGGTCTGCAGCCCCGCACAACCGGAGGCTGACTCCCTGGGCGCCCAGCAGCTGCCTCACACACGTAGCTTCCCTAGCGCTCTCCTCCCCAGGAGAGACGTGTGCAGCTGGTTGGGGCCTGCCCCTCCGTGTCTGGGCTCCCGCCCACAGCCCCAGCTCAGGGCAAGCAGCCCCTGAGCGACGACCTGCATGAGTCGCTGAGCCTCCCCACCTGGAAGCCGAATGAACAGCTGGCGTGGAGGCGAGCCCCCTCGAGGGAAGAAGAGGCAGCCCAGCCTCGTTTGGCTCAAGCCCTACTTGGCTGGAGCCGAGTGCGCCTCCAGGATGGCAGAGCTCCAACTCTGCTCAGAGGCCCGATAAGGCAGAGTTGCTGGCGCGAGGCTGCTCTGCCCTGGGCGAGCCTTTCCCAGACTAGCCTCGCTGCTAGGCTTCCTGCCCGGAAGAAGCAGGCTGCGCGAGGCTGGGAGATGCCACTGGCGCCTTTCTCTCCGCAGCTCCGCTCCTGCCTTGCCTTTGCACCTAGGCCCAAGGCGTCCTTTGGAGGGCTTAGGGGCCGGTGGCTTGCACACTGCCAAGGGCTCAAGCAGGAAGAGCTCTGTGCGAGGGAAGAGAAGGGCAGTGCAGGGCTCCTCCAGCGGTTGCTTGGCCGCCCAGACTCAGCGCCGCACGGAGTGCACCAGGCTCCCAGGGCCCCTGGCTGGGGTCTGCAGCCGCCCACACCCGGAGGCTGACTCCCTGGGCGCCCAGCAGCTGCCTCACACACGTAGCTTCCCTAGCGCTCTCCTCCCCAGCAGAGACGTGTGCAGCTGGTTGGGGCCTGGCCCTGCGTGTCTGGGCTCCCGCCCACAGCCCGAGTTCAGGGCAAGCAGCCCCTGAGCCAGGACCTGCAGGACGCGCAGAGCGCCTCCACCTGGAAGCCGAGTGAACAGCTGGTGGGGAGGCGAGCCTCCTCGAGGGAAGAAGAGGCAGCCCAGCCTCGTTTGGCTCAAGCCCTACTTGGCTGGAGCCGAGTGCGCCTCCAGGACGGCAGAGCTCCAGCTCTGCTCAGAGGCCCGATCTGGCAGAGTTGCTGGCGCGAGGCTGCTCTGCCCTGGGCGAGCCTTGCCCAGACTTTCCTCGCTGCTAGGCTTCTTGCCTGGAAGTAGCAGGCTGCGCGAGGCTGGGAGACGCCACTGGTGCCTTCCTGGCCTCAGGTCCCCTCGCTCCTTGCCTTTGCACCTAGGCCCCAGGCGTCCTTTGGGAGGGCTTACGGGCCGGTGGCTTGCACACTGCCAAGGGCTTCAGCAGGAAGAACTCTGTGCCAGGGAAAGGAAGGGCTAGTGCAGGGCTCCGCCAGAGGTTGCTTGGCCGCACAGACTCAGTGCTGCACGGAGTGCAACAGGCTCCCAGGGCCCCTGCCTGGGGTCTGCAGCCCCGCACACCCGGAGGCTGACTCCCTGGGCGCCCAGCAGCTGCCTCACACACGTAGCTTCCCTAGCGCTCTCCTCCCCAGCAGAGACGTGTGCAGCTGGTTGGGGCCTGGCCCAGCCTGCCGGGGTCCCGCCCACAGCCCCAGATCAGGACAAGCAGCCCCTGAGCAAAGACCTGCACCAGTCGCTGAGCGCCTCACACACGTAGCTTCCCTAGCGCTCTCCTCCCCAGCAGAGACGTGTGCAGCTGGTTGGGGCCTGGCCCTGCGTGTCTGGGCTCCCGCCCACAGCCCCAGCTCAGGGCAAGCAGCCCCTGAGCCAGGACCTGCAGGACGCGCAGAGCGCCCCCACCTGGAAGCCGAGTGAACAGCTGGCAGGGAGGCGAGCCCCCACGAGCGAAGAAGAGGTAGCCCAGGCTCGTTTGGCTCAAGCCCTACTTGGCTGGAGCCGAGTGCGCCTCCAGGTCGGCAGAGCTCCAGCTCTGCTCAGAGGCCCGATCTGGCAGAGTTGCTGGCGCGAGGCTGCACTGCCCTGGGCAAGCCATGCCCAGACTTGCCTCGCTGCTAGGCTTCCTGCCCAGGAAGGAGCCGGCTGCGCGAGGCTGGGATTCGCCACTGGCGGCTTCCTGGCCGCAGCTGTGCTCCTGCCTCGCCTTTGAACCTAGTCCCCTGGATTCCTTTGGAAGGGCTTAGGGGCCGGTGTCTTGCACACTGCCAAGGGCTCCAGCAGGAAGAGCTCTGTGCCCGGGAAAGGAAGAGATAGTGCAGGGCTCCTTCAGCGGTTGCTTGGCCGCCCAGACTCAGCGCCAAACGGAGTGCACCAGGCTCCCAGGGCCCCTGGCTGGGGTCTGCAGCCCCGCACACCCAGAGGCTGACTCCCTGGGCGCCCAGCAGCTGCCTCACGTAGCTTCCCTAGCACTCTCCTCCCCAGTAGAGTGGTGTGCAGCTGGTTGGGGCCTGCCCCTGAGTGCCTGTGCTCCCGCCCACAGCCCAAGCTCAGGGCAAGCAGCCCCTGAGCCAAGACCTGCAGGAGGCGCAGAGCGCCCCCACCTGGAAGCCGAGTGAACAGCTGGCAGGGAGTCGAGCCTCCTCGAGGGAAGAAGAGGCAGCCCAGCCTCGTTTGGCTCAAGCCCTACTTGGCTGCAGCCGAGTGCGCCTCCAGGACGGCAGAGCTCCAGCTCTGCTCAGAGGCCCGATCTGGCAGAGTTGCTGGCGCGAGGCTGCTCTGCCCTGGGCGAGCCTTGCCCAGACTTGCCTCGCTGCTAGGCTTCCTGCCCGGAAGAAGCAGGCTGCGCGAGGCTGGGAGACGCCATTGGCCCCTTCCTGGCCTCAGCTCTGCTCCTGCTTTGCCTTTGCACCTAGGCCCCAGGCGTCCTTAGGGAGGGCTTAGGGGCCGGTGGCTTGCACACTGCCAAGGGTTCCAGCAGGGAGAGTTCTGTGAGAGGGAAGGAAAGGCAAGTGCAGGGCTCCTCCAGCGGTTGCTTGGCCGCCCAGACTCAGCGCCGAACGGAGTGCACCAGCCTCCCTTGGCCCGAGGCTCTTGTCTGCAGCCCCGCACTCCCGGAGGCTGACTCCCTGGGCGCCCAGCAGCTGCCTCACACACGTAGCTTCCCTAGCGCTCTCCTCCCCAGCATAGACGTGTGCAGCTGGTTGGGGCCTGCCCCTGCGTGCCTGGGCTCCCTCCAACAGCCCCAGCTCAGGACAAGCAGCCACAGAGCCAAGACCTGCAGGAGGCGCAGAACGCCCCCACCTGGAAGCCGAGTGAACAGCTGGTGGGGAGGCGAGCCTCCTCGAGGGAAGAAGAGGCAGCCCAGCCTCGTTTGGCTCAATCCCTACTTGGCTGGAGCCGAGTGCGCCTCCAGGACGGCAGAGCTCCAGCTCTGCTCAGAGGCCCGATCTGGCAGAGTTGCTGACGTGAGCGTGCTCTTCCCTGAGCGAGCCTTGCCCAGACTTCCCTCGCTGCTAGGCTTCCTGCCCAGGAAGAAGCCGGCTGCGCGAGGCTGGGAGACGCCACTGGCTCCTTCCTGGCCTCATCTCCGCTCCTGCCTTGCCTTTGCACCTAGGCCCCAGGTGTCCTTTGGGAGGGCTTAGGGGCCGGTGGCTTGCACAATGCCAAGGGCTCCAGCAGGAAGAGCTCTGTGCGAGGGAAGAGAAGGGCAGTGCAGGGCTCCTCCAGCGGTTGCTAGGCCGCCCAGTCTCAGCGCCGCACGGAGTGCACCAGGCTCCCAGTGCCCCTGGCTGGGGTCTGCAGCCCCGCACATCCGGAGGCTGACCCCCTGGGCGCCCAGCAGCTGCCTCACACACGTAGCTTCCCTAGCGCTCTCCTCCCCAGCAGAGACGTGTGCAGCTGGTGGGGGCCTGCCCCTGGGTGCCTGGGCTCCCGCCCACAGCCCCAGCTCAGGGCAAGCAGCCCCTGAGCCAAGACCTGCATGAGTAGCTGAGCGCCCCCACCGGGAAGCCGAGTGAAGAGCTGGCGGGGAGGCGAGCCTCCTCGAGGGAAGAAGAGGCAGCCCAGCCTCGTTTGGCTCAAGGCCTACTTGGCTGGAGCCGAGTGCGCCTCCAGGACGGCAGAGCTCCAGCTCTGCTCAGAGGCCCGATAAGGCAGAGTTGCTGGCGCGAGGCTGCTCTGCCCTGGGCGAGCCTTGCCCAGACTTGCCTCTCTGCTAGGCTTCCTGCCCAGGAAGGAGCAGGCTGCGCGAGGCTGGGAGTCGCCACTGGCGCCTTCCTGTCCTCAGCTCCGCTCCCCCCTCGCCTTTGCACCTAGGCCCCAGGCGTCCTTTGGGAGGGCTTAGGGGCCGGTGGCTTGCACACTGCCAAGGGCTCCAGCAGGAAGAACTCTGTGCGAGGTAAGGGAAGGGATAGTGCAGGGCTCCTCCAGCGGTTGCTTGGCCGCCCAGACTCAGCCCCGCAAGGAGTGCACCAGGCTCCCAGGCCCCTGGCTGGGGTCTGCAGCATCGCCCACCCGGAGGCTGACTCCCTGGGTGCCCAGCAGCTGCCTCACACACGTAGCTTCCCTAGCGCTCTCCTCCCCAGCAGAGACGTGTGCAGCTGGTTGGGGCCTGCCCCTGCGTGCCTGGGCTCCTGCCCACAGCCCCAGCTCAGGGCAAGCAGCCCCTAAGCCAAGACCTGCACCAGTCGCTGAGCGCCCCCACCTGGAAGCCGTGTGAACAGCTGGCTGGGAGGCCAGCCCCCTCGAGGGAAGAAGAGGTAGCCCAGCCTCGTTTGGCTCAAGCCCTACTTGGCTGGAGCCGAGTGCGCCTCCAGGTCGGCAGAGATCCAGCTATGCTCAGAGGCCCGATCTCGCAGAGTTGCTGGCGCGAGGCTGCTCTGCCCTGGGCAAGCCTTGCCCAGATTTGCCTCGCTGCTAGGCTTCCTGCCCTGGAAGGAGCAGGCTGCGCGAGGCTGGGATTCGCCACTGGCGCCTTCCTGGCCGCAGCTCCGCTCCTGCCTTGCCTTTGAACCTAGGCCCATGGCTGCCTTTGGAAGGGCTTAGGGGCCGGTGTCTTGCACACTGCCAAGGGCTCCAGGAGGAAGAGCTCTGTGCCAGGGAAAGGAAGGGCTAGTGCAGGGCTCCTTCAGCGGTTGCTTGGCCGCCCAGACTCAGCGCCAAACGGAGTGCACCAGGCTCCCAGGGCCCCTGGCTGGGGTCTGCAGTCCCGCACACCCGGAGGCTGACTCCCTGGGCGCCCAGCAGCTTCCTCACACACGTAGCTTCCCTAGCGCTCTCCTCCCCAGCAGAGACGTGTGCAGCTGGTTGGGGCCTGCCCCTGCGTGCCGGGGCTCCCGCTCACAGCCCCAGCTCAGGGCAAGCAGCCCCTGAGCCAAGACCTGCAGGAGGCGCAGAGCTCCCCCACCTAGAAGCCGAGTGAAGAGCTGGCGGGGAGGCCAGCCTCCTCGAGGGAAGAAGAGGCAGCCCAGCCTCGTTTGGCTCAAGCCCTACTTGGCTGGAGCCGAGTGCGCCTCCAGGACGGCAGAGCTCCAGCTCTGCTCAGAGGCCCGATCTGGCAGAGTTGCTGGCGCGAGGCTGCTCTGCCCTGGGCGAGCCTTGCCCAGACTTGCCACGCTCCTAGGCTTCCTTCCCTGAAGAAGCAGGCTGCGCGAGGCTGGGAGACGCCATTGGCCCCTTCCTGGCCTCAGCTCTGCTCCTGCCTTGCCTTTGCACCTAGGCCCCAGGCGTCCTTAGGGAGGGCTTAGGGGCCGGTGGTTTGCACACTGCCAAGTGTTCCAGCAGGGAGAGTTCTGTGAGAGGGAAGGAAAGGCAAGTGCAGGGCAACTCCAGCGGTTGCTTGGCCGCCCGGACTCAGCGCCGAACGGAGTGCACCAGCCTCCCAGGGCCCGTGGCTCTTGTCTGCAGCCCCGCACACCCGGAGGCTGACTTCCTGGGCGCCCAGCAGCTGCCTCACACACGTAGCTTCCCTAGCGCTCTCCTCCCCAGCATAGACGTGTGCAGCTGGTTGGGGCCTGCACCTGCGTGCCTGGGCTCCCGCCCACAGCCCCACCTCAGGGCAAGCAGCCCCTGAGCCAAGACCTGCACCAGTCGCTGAGCGCCCCCATCTGGTAGCCGAGTGAAAAACTGGCCCGGAGGCGAGCCTCCTCGAGGGAAGAAGAGGCAGCCGAGCCTCGTTTGGCTCAATGCCTACTTGGCTGGAGCCGAGTGCGCCTCCAGGACGGCAGAGCTCCAGCTCTGCTCAGAGGCCCGATCTGGCAGAGTTGCTGGCGCGAGGCTGCTCTGCCCTGGGCGAGCCTTGCCCAGACTTTCCTCGCTGCTAGGCTTCCTGCCCGGAAGAAGCAGGCTGCGCGAGGCTGGGAGACGCCACTGGCGCCTTCCTGGCCTCAGCTCCGCTCCTGCCTTGCCTTTGCACCTAGGCCCCAGGCGTCCTTTGGAGGGCTTAGGGGCCGGTGGCTTGCACACTGCCAAGGGCTCAAGCAGGAAGAGCTCTGTGCGAGGGAAGAGAAGGGCAGTGCAGGGCTCCTCCAGCGGTTGCTTGGCCGCCCAGACTCAGCGCCGCACGGAGTGCACCAGGCTCCCAGGGCCCCTGGCTGGGGTCTGAGGCCCCGCACACTGGGAGGCTGACTCCCTGGGCGCCCAGCAGCTGCCTCACACACGTAGCTTCCCTAGCGCTCTCCTCCCCAGCAGAGACGTGTGCAGCTGGTGGGGGCCTGCCCCTGGGTGCCTGGGCCCCGGCCCACAGCCCCAGCTCAGGGCAAGCAGCCCCTGAGCGAAGACCTGCATGAGTCGCTGAGCGCCCCCACCTGGAAGCCGAGTGAACAGCTGGCGGGGAGCCGAGCCCCTTCGAGGGAAGAAGAGGCAGCCCAGCCTCCTTTGGCTCAAGCCCTACTTGGCTGGAGCCGAGTGCGCCTCCAGGACGGCAGAGCTCCAGCTCTGCTCAGAGGCCCGATCAAGCAGAGTTACTGGCGCGAGGCTGCTCTGCCCTGGG
This sequence comes from Ovis canadensis, assembly GCF_042477335.2. Taxonomy (NCBI): domain Eukaryota; kingdom Metazoa; phylum Chordata; class Mammalia; order Artiodactyla; family Bovidae; genus Ovis; species Ovis canadensis. The sequence goes on from NC_091253.1 coordinate 1,092,742, forward strand.
CGAGCCTTGCCCAGACTTGCCTCGCTGCTAGGCTTCCTGCCCGGAAGAAGCAGGCTGCGCGAGGCTGGGAGACGCCATTGGCCCCTTCCTGGCCTCATCTCTGCTCTTGCCATGCCTTTGCACCTAGGCCCCAGGCGTCCTTTGGGAGGGCTTAGGGGCCGGTGGCTTGCACACTGCCAAGGGCTCCAGGAGGAAGAGCTCTGTGCCAGGGAAAGGAAGGGCTAGTGCAGGGCACCTCCAGCAGTTGCTTGGCCGCCCAGACTCAGCGCCAAACGGAGTGCACCAGGCTCCCAGGGCCCCTGGCTGGGGTCTGCAGCCCCGCACACCCGGAGGCTGACTCCCTGGGCGCCCAGCAGCTGCCTCACACACGTAGCTTCCCTAGCGCTCTCCTCCCCAGCAAAGACCTGTGCAGCTGGTTGGGGCCTGCCCCTGCGTGCCTGGGCTCCCGTCCACAGCCCCAGCTCAGGGTAAGGAGACCCTGAGCCATGAATTGTAGGAGGCCCAGAGCGCCCCCACCTGGAAGCCGGGTGAACAGCTGGCGGGGAGGCGAGCCTCCTCGAGGGAAGAAGAGGCAGCCCAGCCTCGTTTGGCTCAAGCCCTACTTGGCTGGAGCCGCGTGCGCCTCCAGGTCGGCAGAGCTCCATCTCTGCTCAGAGGCCCGATCTGGCAGAGTTGCTGGCGCGAGGCTGCTCTGCCCTGGGCGAGCCTGACCCAGACTTGCCTCGCTTCTAGGCTTCCTGCCCAGGAAGGAGCCGGCTGCGCGAGGCTGGAAACGCCACTGGCGCCTTCCTGGCCGCAGCTCCGCTCCTGCCTTGCCTTTGCACCTAGGCCCCAGGCGTCCTTTGGGAGGGCTTAGGGGCCGTGGCTTGCACACTGCCAAGGGCTACAGCAGGAAGAGCTCTGTGCCAGGGAAAGGAAGGGCTAGAGCAGGGCTCCTCCAGCGGTTGCTTGGCCGCCCAGACTCAGCGCCGCACGGAGTGCAAAAGGCTCCCAGGGCCCCTGGCTGGGGTCTGCAGCCCCGCACACCCAGAGGCTGACTCCCTGGGCGCCCAGCAGCTGCCTCACACACGTAGCTTCCCTAGCGCTCTCCTCCCCAGCAGAGACGTGTGCAGCTGGTGGGGGCCTGCCCCTGGGTGCCTGGGCCCCGGCCCACAGCCCCAGCTCAGGGCAAGCAGCCCCTGAGCGAAGACCTGCATGAGTCGCTGAGCGCCCCCACCTGGAAGCCGAGTGAACAGCTGGCGGGGAGCCGAGCCCCTTCGAGGGAAGAAGAGGCAGCCCAGCCTCGTTTGGCTCAAGCCCTACTTGGCTGGAGCCGAGTGCGCCTCCAGGACGGCAGAGCTCCAGCTCTGCTCAGAGGCCCGATCAAGCAGAGTTGCTGGCGCGAAGCTGCTCTGCCCTGGGCGAGCCTTGCCCAGACTTGCCTCGCTGCTAGGCTTCCTGCCCGGAAGAAGCAGGCTGCTCGAGGCTGGGAGACGCCATTGGCCCCTTCCTGGTCTCATCTCTGCTCTTACCATGCCTTTGCACCTAGGCCCCAGGCGTCCTTTGGGAGGGCTTAGGGGCCGGTGGCTTGCACACTGCCAAGGGCTCCAGGAGGAAGAGCTCTGTGCCAGGGAAAGGAAGGGCTAGTGCAGGGCACCTCCAGCAGTTGCTTGGCCGCCCAGACTCAGCGCCAAACGGAGTGCACCAGGCTCCCAGGGCCCCTGGCTGGGGTCTGCAGCCCCGCACACCCGGAGGCTGACTCCCTGGGCGCCCAGCAGCTGCCTCACACACGTAGCTTCCCTTGCGCACTCCTCCCCAGCAGAGACGGGTGCAGCTGGTTGGGGCCTGGCCCTGCGTGCCTGGGCTCCCGCCCACAGCCCCACCTCAGGGCAAGCAGCCCCTGAGCGAAGACCTGCATGAGTCGCTGAGCCTCCCCACCTGGAAGCCGAATGAACAGCTGGCGGGGAGGCGAGCCCCCTCGAGGGAAGAAGAGGCAGCCCAGCCTCGTTTGGCTCAAGCCCTACTTGGCTGGAGCCGAGTGCGCCTCCAGGATGGCAGAGCTCCAGCTCTGCTCAGAGGCCCGATAAGGCAGAGTTGCTGGCGCGAGGCTGCTCTGCCCTGGGCGAGCCTTTCCCAGACTAGCCTCGCTGCTAGGCTTCCTGCCCGGAAGAAGCAGGCTGCGCGAGGCTGGGAGACGCCACTGGCGCCTTTCTGGCCTCAGCTCCGCTCCTGCCTTGCCTTTGCACCTAGGCCCCAGGCGTCCTTTGGAGGGCTTAGGGGCCGGTGGCTTGCACACTGCCAAGGGCTCAAGCAGGAAGAGCTCTGTGCGAGGGAAGAGAAGGGCAGTGCAGGGCTCCTCCAGCGGTTGCTTGGCCGCCCAGACTCAGCGCCGCACGGAGTGCACCAGGCTCCCAGGGCCCCTGGCTGGGGTCTGCAGCCCCGCACACCCGGAGGCTGACTCCCTGGGCGCCCAGCAGCTGCCTCACACACGTAGCTTCCCTAGCGCTCTCCTCCCCAGCAGAGACGTGTGCAGCTGGTTGGGGCCTGGCCCTGCGTGTATGGGCTCCCGCCCACAGCCCCAGCTCAGGGCAAGCAGCCCCTGAGCCAGGACCTGCAGGACGCGCAGAGCGCCCCCACCTGGAAGCCGAGTGAACAGCTGGCGGGGAGGCGAGCCTCCTCGAGGGAAGAAGAGGCCGCCCAGCCTCCTTTGGCTCAAGCCCTACTTGGCTGAAGCCGAGTGTGCCTCCAGGACGGCAGAGCTCCAGCTCTGCTCAGAGGCCCGATATGGCAGAATTGCTGGCGCGAGGCTGCTCTGCCCTGGGCGAGCCTTGCCCAGACTTGACTCGCTGCTGGTCCTCCTGCCCAGGAAGGAGCAGGCTGCGCGAGGCTGGGAGTCGCCACTGGCGACTGCCTGACCTCAGCTCGGCTCCCCCCTCGCCTTTGCACCTAGGCCCCAGGCGTCCTTTGGAGGGCTTAGGGGCCGGTGGCTTGCACACTGCCAAGGGCTCAAGCAGGAAGAGCTCTGTGCGAGGGAAGAGAAGGGCAGTGCAGGGCTCCTCCAGCGGTTGCTTGGCCGCCCAGACTCAGCGCCGCACGGAGTGCACCAGGCTCCCAGGGCCCCTGGCTGGGGTCTGAGGCCCCGCACACTGGGAGGCTGACTCCCTGGGCGCCCAGCAGCTGCCTCACACACGTAGCTTCCCTAGCGCTCTCCTCCCCAGCAGAGACGTGTGCAGCTGGTGGGGGCCTGCCCCTGGGTGCCTGGGCCCCAGCCCACAGCCCCAGCTCAGGGCAAGCAGCCCCTGAGCGAAGACCTGCATGAGTCGCTGAGCGCCCCCACCTGGAAGCCGAGTGAACAGCTGGCGGGGAGCCGAGCCCCTTCGAGGGAAGAAGAGGCAGCCCAGCCTCGTTTGGCTCAAGCCCTACTTGGCTGGAGCCGAGTGCGCCTCCAGGACGGCAGAGCTCCAGCTATGCTCAGAGGCCCGATCAAGCAGAGTTGCTGGCGCGAGGCTGCTCTGCCCTGGGCGAGCCTTGCCCAGACATGCCTCGCTGCTAGGCTTCCTGCCCGGAAGAAGCAGGCTGCGCGAGGCTGGGAGACGCCATTGGCCCCTTCCTGGCCTCATCTCTGCTCTTGCCATGCCTTTGCACCTAGGCCCCAGGCGTCCTTTGGGAGGGCTTAGGGGCCGGTGGCTTGCACACTGCCAAGGGCTCCAGGAGGAAGAGCTCTGTGCCAGGGAAAGGAAGGGCTAGTGCAGGGCACCTCCAGCAGTTGCTTGGCCGCCCAGACTCAGCGCCAAACGGAGTGCACCAGGCTCCCAGGGCCCCTGGCTGGGGTCTGCAGCCCCGCACACCCGGAGGCTGACTCCCTGGGCGCCCAGCAGCTGCCTCACACACGTAGCTTCCCTAGCGCTCTCCTCCCCAGCAAAGACCTGTGCAGCTGGTTGGGGCCTGCCCTTGCGTGCCTGGGCTCCCGTCCACAGCCCCAGCTCAGGGAAAGGAGACCCTGAGCCATGAATTGTAGGAGGCCCAGAGCGCCCCCACCTGGAAGCCGGGTGAACAGCTGGCGGGGAGGCGAGCCTCCTCGAGGGAAGAAGAGGCAGCCCAGCCTCGTTTTGCTCAAGCCCTACTTGGCTGGAGCCGCGTGCGCCTCCAGGTCGGCAGAGCTCCATCTCTGCTCAGAGGCCCGATCTGGCAGAGTTGCTGGCGCGAGGCTGCTCTGCCCTGGGCGAGCCTGACCCAGACTTGCCTCGCTTCTAGGCTTCCTGCCCAGGAAGGAGCCGGCTGCGCGAGGCTGGGAAACGCCACTGGCGCCTTCCTGGCCGCAGCTCCGCTCCTGCCTTGCCTTTGCACCTAGGCCCCAGGCGTCCTTTGGGAGGGCTTAGGGGCCGTGGCTTGCACACTGCCAAGGGCTACAGCAGGAAGAGCTCTGTGCCAGGGAAAGGAAGGGCTAGAGCAGGGCTCCTCCAGCGGTTGCTTGGCCGCCCAGACTCAGCGCCGCACGGAGTGCAAAAGGCTCCCAGGGCCCCTGGCTGGGGTCTGCAGCCCCGCACACCCAGAGGCTGACTCCCTGGGCGCCCAGCAGCTGCCTCACACAAGTAGCTTCCCTAGCGTTCTCCTCCCCAGCAGAGACGTGTGCAGCTGGTGGGGGCCTGCCCCTGGGTGCCTGGGCCCCGGCCCACAGCCCCAGCTCAGGGCAAGCAGCCCCTGAGCGAAGACCTGCATGAGTCGCTGAGCGCCCCCACCTGGAAGCCGAGTGAACAGCTGGCGGGGAGCCGAGCCCCTTCGAGGGAAGAAGAGGCAGCCCAGCCTCGTTTGGCTCAAGCCCTACTTGGCTGGAGCCGAGTGCGCCTCCAGGACGGCAGAGCTCCAGCTCTGCTCAGAGGCCCGATCAAGCAGAGTTGCTGGCGCGAAGCTGCTCTGCCCTGGGCGAGCCTTGCCCAGACTTGCCTCGCTGCTAGGCTTCCTGCCCGGAAGAAGCAGGCTGCTCGAGCCTGGGAGACGCCATTGGCCCCTTCCTGGTTTCATCTCTGCTCTTACCATGCCTTTGCACCTAGGCCCCAGGCGTCCTTTGGGAGGGCTTAGGGGCCGGTGGCTTGCACACTGCCAAGGGCTCCAGGAGGAAGAGCTCTGTGCCAGGGAAAGGAAGGGCTAGTGCAGGGCACCTCCAGCAGTTGCTTGGCCGCCCAGACTCAGCGCCAAACGGAGTGCACCAGGCTCCCAGGGCCCCTGGCTGGGGTCTGCAGCCCCGCACACCCGGAGGCTGACTCCCTGGGCGCCCAGCAGCTGCCTCACACACGTAGCTTCCCTTGCGCACTCCTCCCCAGCAGAGACGTGTGCAGCTGGTTGGGGCCTGCCCCTGCGTGCCTGGGCTCCCGCCCACAGCCCCACCTCAGGGCAAGCAGCCCCTGAGCGAAGACCTGCATGAGTCGCTGAGCCTCCCCACCTGGAAGCCGAATGAACAGCTGGCGGGGAGGCGAGCCCCCTCGAGGGAAGAAGAGGCAGCCCAGCCTCGTTTGGCTCAAGCCCTACTTGGCTGGAGCCGAGTGCGCCTCCAGGATGGCAGAGCTCCAGCTCTGCTCAGAGGCCCGATAAGGCAGAGTTGCTGGCGCGAGGCTGCTCTGCCCTGGGCGAGCCTTTCCCAGACTAGCCTCGCTGCTAGGCTTCCTGCCCGGAAGAAGCAGGCTGCGCGAGGCTGGGAGACGCCACTGGCGCCTTTCTGGCCTCAGCTCCGCTCCTGCCTTGCCTTTGCACCTAGGCCCCAGGCGTCCTTTGGAGGGCTTAGGGGCCGGTGGCTTGCACACTGCCAAGGGCTCAAGCAGGAAGAGCTCTGTGCGAGGGAAGAGAAGGGCAGTGCAGGGCTCCTCCAGCGGTTGCTTGGCCGCCCAGACTCAGCGCCGCACGGAGTGCACCAGGCTCCCAGGGCCCCTGGCTGGGGTCTGCAGCCCCGCACACCGGGAGGCTGACTCCCTGGGCGCCCAGCAGCTGCCTCACACACGTAGCTTCCCTAGTGCTCTCCTCCCCAGCAGAGACGTGTGCAGCTGGTTGGGGCCTGGCCCTGCGTGTATGGGCTCCCGCCCACAGCCCCAGCTCAGGGCAAGCAGCCCCTGAGCCAGGACCTGCAGGACGCGCAGAGCGCCCCCACCTGGAAGCCGAGTGAACAGCTGGCGGGGAGGCGAGCCTCCTCGAGGGAAGAAGAGGCCGCCCAGCCTCCTTTGGCTCAAGCCCTACTTGGCTGAAGCCGAGTGTGCCTCCAGGACGGCAGAGCTCCAGCTCTGCTCAGAGGCCCGATATGGCAGAATTGCTGGCGCGAGGCTGCTCTGCCCTGGGCGAGCCTTGCCCAGACTTGACTCGCTGCTGGTCCTCCTGCCCAGGAAGGAGCAGGCTGCGCGAGGCTGGGAGTCGCCACTGGCGACTGCCTGACCTCAGCTCGGCTCCCCCCTCGCCTTTGCACCTAGGCCCCAGGCGTCCTTTGGAGGGCTTAGGGGCCGGTGGCTTGCACACTGCCAAGGGCTCAAGCAGGAAGAGCTCTGTGCGAGGGAAGAGAAGGGCAGTGCAGGGCTCCTCCAGCGGTTGCTTGGCCGCCCAGACTCAGCGCCGCACGGAGTGCACCAGGCTCCCAGGGCCCCTGGCTGGGGTCTGAGGCCCCGCACACTGGGAGGCTGACTCCCTGGGCGCCCAGCAGCTGCCTCACACACGTAGCTTCCCTAGCGCTCTCCTCCCCAGCAGAGACGTGTGCAGCTGGTGGGGGCCTGCCCCTGGGTGCCTGGGCCCCGGCCCACAGCCCCAGCTCAGGGCAAGCAGCCCCTGAGCGAAGACCTGCATGAGTCGCTGAGCGCCCCCACCTGGAAGCCGAGTGAACAGCTGGCGGGGAGCCGAGCCCCTTCGAGGGAAGAAGAGGCAGCCCAGCCTCGTTTGGCTCAAGCCCTACTTGGCTGGAGCCGAGTGCGCCTCCAGGAGGGCAGAGCTCCAGCTCTGCTCAGAGGCCCGATCAAGCAGAGTTACTGGCGCGAGGCTGCTCTGCCCTGGGCGAGCCTTGCCCAGACTTGCCTCGCTGCTAGGCTTCCTGCCCGGAAGAAGCAGGCTGCGCGAGGCTGGGAGACGCCATTGGCCCCTTCCTGGCCTCATCTCTGCTCTTGCCATGCATTTGCACCTAGGCCCCAGGCGTCCTTTGGGAGGGCTTAGGGGCCGGTGGCTTGCACACTGCCAAGGGCTCCAGGAGGAAGAGCTCTGTGCCAGGGAAAGGAAGGGCTAGTGCAGGGCACCTCCAGCAGTTGCTTGGCCGCCCAGACTCAGCGCCAAACGGAGTGCACCAGGCTCCCAGGGCCCCTGGCTGGGGTCTGCAGCCCCGCACACCCGGAGGCTGACTCCCTGGGCGCCCAGCAGCTGCCTCACACACGTAGCTTCCCTAGCGCTCTCCTCCCCAGCAGAGACGAGTGCAGCTGGTTGGGGCCTGCCCCTGCGTGCCTGGGCTCCCGCCCACAGCCCCAGCTCAGGGCAAGCAGCCCCTGAGCCAAGACCTGCAGGAGGCGCAGAGCGCCCCCACCTGGAAGCCGAGTGAACAGCTGGCGGGGAGGTGATCCTCCTAGAGGGAAGAAGAGGCAGCCCAGCCTCGTTTGGCTCAAGCCCTACTTGGCTGGAGCCGAGTGCGCCTCCAGGACCGCAGAGCTCCAGCTCGGCTCAGAGGCCCGATCTGGCAGAGTTGCTGGCGCGAGGCTGCTCTGCCCTGGGCGAGCCTTGCCCAGACTTGACTCGCTGCTGGTCCTCCTGCCCAGGAAGGAGCAGGCTGCGCGAGGCTGGGAGTCGCCACTGGCGACTGCCTGACCTCAGCTCGGCTCCCCCCTCGCCTTTGCACCTAGGCCCCAGGCGTCCTTTGGGAGGGCTTAGGGGCCGGTGGCTTGCACACTGCCAAGGGCTTCAGCAGGAAGAACTCTGTGCCAAGGAAAGGAAGGGCTAGTGCAGGGCTCCGCCAGAGGTTGCTTGGCCGCACAGACTCAGTGCTGCACGGAGTGCAACAGGCTCCCAGGGCCCCTGGCTGGGGTCTGCAGCCCCGCACACCTGGAGGCTGACTCCCTGGGCGCCCAGCAGCTGCCTCACACACGTAGCTTCCCTAGCGCTCTCCTCCCCAGCAGAGACGTGTGCAGCTGGTGGGGGCCTGCCCCTGGGTGCCTGGGCCCCGGCCCACAGCCCCAGCTCAGGGCAAGCAGCCCCTGAGCGAAGACCTGCATGAGTCGCTGAGAGCCCCCACCTGGAAGCCGAGTGAACGGCTGGCGGGGAGCCGAGCCCCTTCGAGGGAAGAAGAGGCAGCCCAGCCTTGTTTGGCTCAAGCCCTACTTGGCTGGAGCCGAGTGCGCCTCCAGGACGGCAGAGCTCCAGCTCTGCTCAGAGGCCCGATCAAGCAGAGTTGCTGGCGCGAGGCTGCTCTGCCCTGGGCGAGCCTTGCCCAGACTTGCCTCGCTGCTAGGCTTCCTGCCCGGAAGAAGCAGGCTGCGCGAGGCTGGGAGACGCCATTGGCCCCTTCCTGGCCTCATCTCTGCTTTTGCCATGCCTTTGCACCTAGGCCCCAGGCGTCCTTTGGGAGGGCTTAGGGGCCGGTGCTTTGCACACTGCCAAGGGCTCCAGGAGGAAGAGCTCTGTGCCAGGGAAAGGAAGGGCTAGTGCAGGGCACCTCCAGCAGTTGCTTGGCCGCCCAGACTCAGCGCCAAACGGAGTGCACCAGGCTCCCAGGGCCCCTGGCTGGGGTCTGCAGCCCCGCACACCCGGAGGCTGACTCCCTGGGCGCCCAGCAGCTGCCTCACACACGTAGCTTCCCTAGCGCTCTCCTCCCCAGCAGAGACGTGTGCAGCTGGTTGGGGCCTGGCCCTGCGTGTATGGGCTCCCGCCCACAGCCCCAGCTCAGGGCAAGCAGCCCCTGAGCCTAGACCTGCATGAGTCGCTGAGCCTCCCCACCTGGAAGCCGAATGAACAGCTGGCGGGGAGGCGAGCCCCCTCGAGGGAAGAAGAGGCAGCCCAGCCTCGTTTGGCTCAAGCCCTACTTGGCTGGAGCCGACTGCGCCTCCAAGATGGCAGAGCTCCAGCTCTGCTCAGAGGCCCGATAAGGCAGAGTTGCTGGCGCGAGGCTGCTCTGCCCTGGGCGAGCCTTTCCCAGACTAGCCTCGCTGCTAGGCTTCCTGCCCGGAAGAAGCAGGCTGCGCGAGGCTGGGAGACGCCACTGGCGCCTTTCTGGCCTTAGCTCCGCTCCTGCCTTGCCTTTGCACCTAGGCCCCAGGCGTCCTGTGGAGGGCTTAGGGGCCGGTGGCTTGCACACTGCCAAGGGCTCAAGCAGGAAGAGCTCTGTGCGAGGGAAGAGAAGGGCAGTGCAGGGCTCCTCCAGCGGTTGCTTGGCCGCCGAGACTCAGCGCTGCACGGAGTGCACCAGGCTCCCAGTGCCCCTGGCTGGGGTCTGCAGCCCCGCACACCCGGAGGCTGACTCCCTGGGCGCCCAGCAGCTGCCTCACACACGTAGCTTCCCTAGCGCTCTCCTCCCCAGCAGAGACGTGTGCAGCTGGTTGGGGCCTGGCCCTGCGTGTCTGGGCTCCCGCCCACAGCCCCAGCTCAGGGCAAGCAGCCCCTGAGCCAGGACCTGCAGGACGCGCAGAGCGCCTCCACCTGGAAGCCGAGTGAACAGCTGGCGGTGAGGCGAGCCTACTCGAGGGAAGAAGAGGCAGCCCAGCCTCGTTTGGCTCAAGCCCTACTTGGCTGGAGCCGAGTGCGCTTCCAGGACGGCAGAGCTCCAGCTCTTCTCAGAGGCCCGATCTGGCAGAGTTGCTGGCGCGAGGCTGCTCTGCCCTGGGCGAGCCTTGCCCAGAATTTCCTCGCTGCTAGGCTTCTTGCCTGGAAGAAGCAGGCTGCGCGAGGCTGGGAGACGCCACTGGTGCCTTCCTGGCCTCAGCTCCCCTCGCTCCTTGCCTTTGCACCTAGGCCCCAGGCGTCCTTTGGGAGGGCTTACGGGCCGGTGGCTTGCACACTGCCAAGGGCTTCAGCAGGAAGAACTCTGTGCCAGGGAAAGGAAGGGCTAGTACAGGGCTCCGCCAGAGGTTGCTTGGCCGCACAGACTCAGTGCTGCACGGAGTGCAACAGGCTCCCAGGGCCCCTGCCTGGGGTCTGCAGCCCCGCACACCCGGAGGCTCACTCCCTGGGCGCCCAGCAGCTGCCTCACACACGTAGCTTCCCTTGCGCTCTGCTCCCCAGCAGAGACGTGTGCAGCTGGTGGGGGCCTGCCCCTGGGTGCCTGGGCTCCCACCCACAGCCCCAGCTCAGGGCAAGCAGCCCCTGAGAGAAGACCTGCATGAGTCGCTGAGCGCCCCCACCTGGAAGCCGAGTGAACAGCTGGCGGGGGAGCCGAGCCCCTTCGAGGGAAGAAGAGGCAGCCCAGCCTCGTTTGGCTCAAGCCCTATTTGGCTGGAGCCAAGTGCGCCTCCAGGACGGCAGAGCTCCAACTCTGCTCAGAGGCCCGATCAAGCAGAGTTGCTGGCGCGAGGCTGCTCTGCCCTGGGCGAGCCTTGCCCAGACTTGCCTCGCTGCTAGGCTTCCTGCCCGGAAGAAGCAGGCTGCGCGAGGCTGGGAGATGCCACTGGCGCCTTTCTGTCCTCAGCTCCGCTCCTGCCTTGCCTTTGCACCTAGGCCCCAGGCGTCCTTTGGAGGGCTTAGGGGCCGGTGGCTTGCACACTGCCAAGGGCTCAAGCAGGAAGAGCTCTGTGCGAGGGAAGAGAAGGGCAGTGCAGGGCTCCTCCAGCGGTTGCTTGGCCGCCCAGACTCAGCGCCGCACGGAGTGCACCAGGCTCCCAGGGCCCCTGGCTATGGTCTGCAGCCCCGCACACCCGGAGGCTGACTCCCTGGGCGCCCAGCAGCTGCCTCACACACGTAGCTTCCCTAGCACTCTCCTCCTCAGCAGAGACGTGTGCAGCTGGTTGGGGCCTGCCCCTGCGTGTCTGGGCTCCCGCCCACAGCCCCAGCTCAGGGCAAGCAGCCCCTGAGTGAAGACCTGCACGAGTCGCTGAGCCTCCCCACCTGGAAGCCGAATGAACAGCTGGCGGGGAGGCGAGCCCCCTCCAGGGAAGAAGAGGCAGCCCAGCCTCGTTTGGCTCAAGCCCTACTTGGCTGGAGCCAAGTGCACCTCCAGGATGGCAGAGCTCCAGCTCTGCTCAGAGGCCCGATAAGGCAGAGTTGCTGGCGCGAGGCTGCTCTGCCCTGGGCGAGCCATTCCCAGACTAGCCTCGCTGCTAGGCTTCCTGCCCGGAAGAAGCAGGCTGCGCGAGGCTGGGAGACGCCACTGGCGCCTTTCTGGCCTCAGCTCCGCTCCTGCCTTGCCTTTGCACCTAGGCCCTAGGCGTCCTGTGGAGGGCTTAGGGGCCGGTGGCTTGCACACTGCCAAGGGCTCAAGCAGGACGAGCTCTGTGCGAGGGAAGAGAAGGGCAGTGCAGGGCTCCTCCAGCGGTTGCTTGGCCGGCCAGACTCAGCGCCGCACGGAGTGCACCAGGCTCCCAGGGCCCCTGGCTGTGGTGTGCAGCCCTGCACACCCGGAGGTTGACTTCCTGGGCGCCCATCAGCTGCCTCACACACGTAGCTTCCCTAGCGCTCTCCTCCCCAGCAGAGACGTGTGCAGCTGGTTGGGGCCTGGCCCTGCGTGTCTGGGCTCCCGCCCACAGCCCCAGCTCAGGGCAAGCAGCCCCTGAGCCAGGACCTGCAGGACGCGCAGAGCGCCTCCACCTGGAAGCCGAGTGAACAGCTGGCGGGGAGGCGAGCCTCCTCGAGGGAAGAAGAGGCAGCCCAGCCTCGTTTGGCTCAAGCCCTACTTGGCTGGAGCCGAGTGCGCCTCCAGGACGGCAGAGCTCCAGCTCTGCTCAGAGGCTCGATCTGGCAGAGTTGCTGGCGCGAGGCTGCTCTGCCCTGGGCGAGCCTTGCCCAGAATTTCCTCGCTGCTAGGCTTCTTGCCTGGAAGAAGCAGGCTGCGCGAGCCTGGGAGACGCCACTGGTGCCTTCCTGGCCTCAGCTCCCCTCGCTCCTTGCCTTTGCACCTAGGCCCCAGGCGTCCTTTGGGAGGGCTTACGGGCCGGTGGCTTGCACACTGCCAAGGGCTTCAGCAGGAAGAACTCTGTGCCAGGGAAAGGAAGGGCTAGTACAGGGCTCCGCCAGAGGTTGCTTGGCCGCACAGACTCAGTGCTGCACGGAGTGCAACAGGCTCCCAGGGCCCCTGCCTGGGGTCTGCAGCCCCGCACACCCGAAGGCTGTCTCCCTGGGCGCCCAGCAGCTGCCTCACACACGTAGCTTCCCTAGCGCTCTCCTCCCCAGCAGAGACGTGTGCAGCTGGTGGGGGCCTGCCCCTGGGTGCCTGGGCTCCCACCCACAGCCCCAGCTCAGGGCAAGCAGCCTCTGAGAGAAGACCTGCATGAGTCGCTGAGCGCCCCCACCTGGAAGCCGAGTGAACAGCTGGCGGTGGAGCCGAGCCCCTTCGAGGGAAGAAGAGGCAGCCCAGCCTAGTTTGGTTCAAGCCCTATTTGGCTGGAGCCAAGTGCGCATCCAGGACGGCAGAGCTCCAACTCTGCTCAGAGGCCCGATCAAGCAGAGTTGCTGGCGCGAGGCTGCTCTGCCCTGGGCGAGCCTTGTCCAGACTTGCCTCGCTGCTAGGCTTCCTGCCCAGGAAGGAGCCGGCTGCGCGAGGCTGGGAGACGCCATTGGCCCCTTCCTGGCCTCATCTCTGCTCTTGCGTTGCCTTTGCACCTAGGCCCCAGGCGTCCTTTGGGAGGGCTTAGGGGCCGGTGGCTTGCACACTGCCAAGGGCCTCAGCAGGAAGAGCTCTGTGCCAGGGAAAGGAAGGGCTAGAGCAGGGCTCCTCCAGCGGTTGCTTGGCCGCCCAGACTCATTGCCCCACGGAGTGCACCAGGCTCCCAGGGCCCCTGGCTGGGGTCTGCAACCCTGCACACCCGGAGGCTGACTCCCTGGGCGCCCAGCAGCTGCCTCACACACGTAGCTTCCCTAGCGCTCTCCTCCCCAGCAGAGACGTGTGCAGCTGGTTGGGGCCTGCCCCTGCGTGCCTGGGCTCCCGCCCACAGCCCCAGCTCAGGGCAAGCAGCCACTGAGCCAAGACCTGCACGAGTCGCTGAGCGCCCCCACCTGGAAGCCGAGTGAACAGCTCGCGGGGAGGCGAGCCCCCTCGAGGGAAGAAGAGGCAGCCCAGCCTCCTTTGGCTCAAGCCCTACTTGGCTGGATCCGAGTGCGCCTCCAGGACGGCAGAGCTCCAGGTCTGCTCAGAGGCCCGATCTGGCAGAGTTGCTGGCGCGAGGCTGCTCTGCCCTGGGCGAGCCTTGCCCACACTTGCCTCGCTGCTAGGCTTCCTGCCCGGAAGGAGCAGGCTGCGCGAGGCTTGGATACGCCACTGGCGCCTTCCTGGCCTCATTTCCGCTCCTGCCTTGCCTTTGCACCTAGGCCCCAGGCGTCCTTAGGGAGGGCTTAGGAGCCGGTGGCTTGCACACTGCCAAGGGTTCCAGCAGGGAGAGCTCTGTGAGAGGGAAGGAAAGGCAAGTGCAGGGCACCTCCAGCGGTTGCTTGGCCGCCCAGACTCAGTGCCGAACGGAGTGCACCAGCCTCCCAGGGCCCCTGGCTGGGGTCTGCAGCCCCGCACACCCGGAGGCTGACTCCATGGGCGCCAAGAAGCTGCCTCACACACGTAGCTTCCCTAGCGCTCTCCTCCCCAGCAAAGACCTGTGCAGCTGGTTGGGGCCTGCCCCTGCGTGCCTGGGCTCCTGCCCACAGCCCCAGCTCAGGGTAAGGAGCCCCTGAGCCAGGAATTGTAGGAGGCCCAGAGCGCCCCCACCTGGAAGCCGGGTGAACAGCTGGCGGGGAGGCGAGCCTCCTCGAGGGAAGAAGAGGCAGCCCAGCCTCTTTGGCTCAAGCCCTACTTGGCTGAGGCCGAGTGCGCCTCCAGGTCGGCAGAGCTCCAGCTCTGCTCAGAGGCCCGATCTGGCAGAGTTGCTGGCGTGAGGCTGCTCTGCCCTGCCCAAGCCTTGCCCAGACTTGCCTCGCTTCTAGGCTTCCTGCCCAGGAAGGAGCCGGCTGCGCGAGGCTGGGAAACGCCACTGGCGCCTTCCTGGCCGCAGCTCCGCTCCTGCCTTGCCTTTGAACCTAGGCCCCTGGCTTCCTTTGGAAGGGCTTAGGGGCCGGTGTCTTGCACACTGCCAAGGGCTCCAGGAGGAAGAGCTCTGTGCCAGGGAAAGGAAGGGCTAGTGCAGGGCACCTCCAGCGGTTGCTTGGTCGCCCAGACTCAGCGCCGCACGGAGTGCACCAGACTCCGAGGGCCCCTGGTTGGGGTCTGCAGCCCCGCACACACGGAGGCTGACTCCCTGGGCGCCGAGCAGCTGCCTCACACACGTAGCTTCCCTAGCGCTCTCCTCCCCAGCAGAGACGTGTGCACCTGGTTGGGGCCTGCCCCTGAGTGCCTGGGCTCCCGCCCACAGCCCCAGCTCAGGGCAAGCAGCCCCTGAGCCAGGACCTGCAGGACGCGCAGAGCGCCTCCTCCTGGAAGCCGAGTGAATAGCTGGCGGGGAGGCGAGCCTCCTGGAGGGAAGAAGAGGCAGCCCAGCCTCGTTTGGCTCAAGCCCTACTTGGCTGGAGCCAAGTGCGCCTCCAGGACGGCAGAGCTCCAGCTCGGCTCAGAGGCCCGATCTGGCAGAGTTGCTGGCGCGAGGCTGCTCTGCCCTGGGCGAGCCTTGCCCAGACGTGCCTCGCTGCTAGGCTTCGTGCCCGGAAGGAGCCTGCTGCGCGAGGCTGGGACACTCCACTGGCGCCTTCCTGGCTGCAGCTCCGCTCCTGCCTTGCATTTGAACCTAGGCCCCTGGCTTCCTTTGGAAGGGCTTAGGGGCCCGTGTCTTGCACACTGCCAAGGGCTCCAGGAGGAAGAGCTCTGTGCCAGGGAAAGGAAGTGCTAGTGCAGGGCACCTCCAGCGGTTGCTTGGCTGCCCAGACTCAGCCCCGCACGGAGTGCACCAGGCTCCCAAGGCCCCTGGCTGGGGTCTGCAGCCCCGCACAACCGGAGGCTGACTCCCTGGGCGCCCAGCAGCTGCCTCACACACGTAGCTTCCCTAGCGCTCTCCTCCCCAGGAGAGACGTGTGCAGCTGGTAGGGGCCTGCCCCTGCGTGTCTGGGCTCCCGCCCACAGCCCCAGCTCAGGGCAAGCAGCCCCTGAGCGACGACCTGCATGAGTCGCTGAGCCTCCCCACCTGGAAGCCGAATGAACAGCTGGCGGGGAGGCGAGCCCCCTCGAGGGAAGAAGAGGCAGCCCAGCCTCGTTTGGCTCAAGCCCTACTTGGCTGGAGCCGAGTGCGCCTCCAGGATGGCAGAGCTCCAGCTCTGCTCAGAGGCCCGATAAGGCAGAGTTGCTGGCGCGAGGCTGCTCTGCCCTGGGCGAGCCTTTCCCAGACTAGCCTCGCTGCTAGGCTTCCTGCCCGGAAGAAGCAGGCTGCGCGAGGCTGGGAGATGCCACTGGCGCCTTTCTGGCCGCAGCTCCTCTCCTGCCTTGCCTTTGCACCTAGGCCCAAGGCGTCCTTTGGAGGGCTTAGGGGCCGGTGGCTTGCACACTGCCAAGGGCTCAAGCAGGAAGAGCTCTGTGCGAGGGAAGAGAAGGGCAGTGCAGGGCTCCTCCAGCGGTTGCTTGGCCGCCCAGACTCAGCGCCGCACGGAGTGCACCAGGCTCCCATGGCCCCTGGCTGAGGTCTGCAGCCCCGTACACCCGGAGGCTGACTCACTGGGCGCCCAGCAGCTTCCTCACACACGTAGCTTCCCTAGCGCTCTCCTCCCCAGCAGAGACGTGTGCAGCTGGTTGGGGCCTGGCCCTGCGTGTCTGGGCTCCCGCCCACAGCCCCAACTCAGGGCAAGCAGCCCCTGAGCCAGGACCTGCAGGACGCGCAGAGCGCCTCCACCTGGAAGCCGAGTGAACAGCTGGTGGGGAGGCGAGCCTCCTCGAGGGAAGAAGAGGCAGCCCAGCCTCGTTTGGCTCAAGCCCTACTTGGCTGGAGCCGAGTGCGCCTCCAGGACGGCCGAGCTCCAGCTCTGCTCAGAGGCCCCATCTGGCAGAGTTGCTGGCGCGAGGCTGCTCTGCCCTGGGCGAGCCTTGCCCAGACTTTCCTCGCTGCTAGGCTTCTTGCCTGGAAGTAGCAGGCTGCGCGAGGCTGGGAGACGCCACTGGTGCCTTCCTGGCCTCAGCTCCCCTCGCTCCTTGCCTTTGCACCTAGGCCCCAGGCGTCCTTTGGGAGGGCTTACGGGCCGGTGGCTTGCACACTGCCAAGGGCTTCAGCAGGAAGAACTCTGTGCCAGGGAAAGGAAGGGCTAGTGCAGGGCTCCGCCAGAGGTTGCTTGGCCGCACAGACTCAGTGCTGCACGGAGTGCAACAGGCTCCCAGGGCCCCTGCCTGGGGTCTGCAGCCCCGCACACCCGGAGGCTGACTCCCTGGGCGCCCAGCAGCTGCCTCACACACGTAGCTTCCCTAGCGCTCTCCTCCCCAGCAGAGA
The DNA here is from genome assembly GCF_042477335.2 of Ovis canadensis. Classification (NCBI taxonomy): domain Eukaryota; kingdom Metazoa; phylum Chordata; class Mammalia; order Artiodactyla; family Bovidae; genus Ovis; species Ovis canadensis. The sequence continues at coordinate 1,109,256 of NC_091253.1, forward strand.
CGTGTGCAGCTGGTTGGGGCCTGGCCCAGCCTGCCGGGGTCCCGCCCACAGCCCCAGATCAGGACAAGCAGCCCCTGAGCAAAGACCTGCACCAGTCGCTGAGCGCCTCACACACGTAGCTTCCCTAGCGCTCTCCTCCCCAGCAGAGACGTGTGCAGCTGGTTGGGGCCTGGCCCTGCGTGTCTGGGCTCCCGCCCACAGCCCCAGCTCAGGGCAAGCAGCCCCTGAGCCAGGACCTGCAGGACGCGCAGAGCGCCCCCACCTGGAAGCCGAGTGAACAGCTGGCGGGGAGGCGAGCCCCCACGAGCGAAGAAGAGGTAGCCCAGGCTCGTTTGGCTCAAGCCCTACTTGGCTGGAGCCGAGTGCGCCTCCAGGTCGGCAGAGCTCCAGCTCTGCTCAGAGGCCCGATCTGGCAGAGTTGCTGGCGCGAGGCTGCACTGCCCTGGGCAAGCCATGCCCAGACTTGCCTCGCTGCTAGGCTTCCTGCCCAGGAAGAAGCAGGCTGCGCGAGGCTGGGATTCGCCACTGGCGTCTTCCTGGCCGCAGCTGCGCTCCTGCCTCGCCTTTGAACCTAGGCCCCTGGCTTCCTTTGGAAGGGCTTAGGGGCCGGTGTCTTGCACACTGCCAAGGGCTCCAGCAGGAAGAGCTCTGTGCCCGTGAAAGGAAGAGATAGTGCAGGGCTCCTTCAGCGGTTGCTTGGCCGCCCAGACTCAGCGCCAAACGGAGTGCACCAGGCTCCCAGGGCCCCTGGCTGGGGTCTGCAGCCCCGCACACCCAGAGGCTGACTCCCTGGGCGCCCAGCAGCTGCCTCACGTAGCTTCCCTAGCGCTCTCCTCCCCAGCAGAGTGGTGTGCAGCTGGTTCGGGCCTGCCCCTGAGTGCCTGTGCTCCCGCCCACAGCCCAAGCTCAGGGCAAGCAGCCCCTGAGCCAAGACCTGCAGGAGGCGCAGAGCGCCCCCACCTGGAAGCCGAGTGAACAGCTGGCGGGGAGTCGAGCCTCCTCGAGGGAAGAAGAGGCAGCCCAGCCTCGTTTCGCTCAAGCCCTACTTGGCTGCAGCCGAGTGCGCCTCCAGGACGGCAGAGCTCCAGCTCTGCTCAGAGGCCCGATCTGGCAGAGTTGCTGGCGCGTGGCTGCTCTGCCCTGGGCGAGCCTTTCCCAGACTTGCCTCGCTGCTAGGCTTCCTGCCCGGAAGAAGCAGGCTGCGCGAGGCTGGGAGACGCCATTGTCCCCTTCCTGGCCTCAGCTCTGCTCCTGCTTTGCCTTTGCACCTAGGCCCCAGGCGTCCTTAGGGAGGGCTTAGGGGCCGGTGGCTTGCACACTGCCAAGGGTTCCAGCAGGGAGAGTTCTGTGAGAGGGAAGGAAAGGCAAGTGCAGGGCTCCTCCAGCGGTTGCTTGGCCGCCCAGACTCAGCGCCGAACGGAGTGCACCAGCCTCCCTTGGCCCGAGGCTCTTGTCTGCAGCCCCGCACTCCCGGAGGCTGACTCCCTGGGCGCCCAGCAGCTGCCTCACACACGTAGCTTCCCTAGCGCTCTCCTCCCCAGCATAGACGTGTGCAGCTGGTTGGGACCTGCCCCTGCGTGCCTGGGCTCCCTCCAACAGCCCCAGCTCAGGACAAGCAGCCACAGAGCCAAGACCTGCAGGAGGCGCAGAACGCCCCCACCTGGAAGCCGAGTGAACAGCTGGCGGGGAGGCGAGCCTCCTCGAGGGAAGAAGAGGCAGCCCAGCCTCGTTTGGCTCAATCCCTACTTGGCTGGAGCCGAGTGCGCCTCCAGGACGGCAGAGCTCCAGCTCTGCTCAGAGGCCCGATCTGGCAGAGTTGCTGGCGCGAGCGTGCTCTTCCCTGAGCGAGCCTTGCCCAGACTTCCCTCGCTGCTAGGCTTCCTGCCCAGGAAGGAGCCGGCTGCGCGAGGCTGGGAGACGCCACTGGCTCCTTCCTGGCCTCATCTCCGCTCCTGCCTTGCCTTTGCACCTAGGCCCCAGGTGTCCTTTGGGAGGGCTTAGGGGCCGGTGGCTTGCACAATGCCAAGGGCTCCAGCAGGAAGAGCTCTGTGCGAGGGAAGAGAAGGGCAGTGCAGGGCTCCTCCAGCGGTTGCTAGGCCGCCCAGACTCAGCGCCGCACGGAGTGCACCAGGCTCCCAGGGCCCCTGGCTGGGGTCTGCAGCCCCGCACATCCGGAGGCTGACCCCCTGGGCGCCCAGCAGCTGCATCACACACGTAGCTTCCCTAGCGCTCTCCTCCCCAGCAGAGACGTGTGCAGCTGGTGGGGGCCTGCCCCTGGGTGCCTGGGCTCCCTCCCACAGCCCCAGCTCAGGGCAAGCAGCCACTGAGCGAAGACCTGCATGAGTCGCTGAGCGCCCCCACCGGGAAGCCGAGTGAAGAGCTGGCGGGGAGGCGAGCCTCCTCGAGGGAAGAAGAGGCAGCCCAGCCTCGTTTGGCTCAAGGCCTACTTGGCTGGAGCCGAGTGCGCCTCCAGGACGGCAGAGCTCCAGCTCTGCTCAGAGGCCCGATCTGGCAGAGTTGCTGGCGCGAGGCTGCTCTGCCCTGGGCGAGCCTTGCCCAGACTTGCCTCTCTGCTAGGCTTCCTGCCCAGGAAGGAGCAGGCTGCGCGAGGCTGGGAGTCGCCACTGGCGCCTTCCTGTCCTCAGCTCCGCTCCCCCCTCGCCTTTGCACCTAGGCCCCAGGCGTCCTTTGGGAGGGCTTAGGGGCCGGTGGCTTGCACACTGCCAAGGGCTCCAGCAGGAAGAACTCTGTGCGAGGTAAGGGAAGGGATAGTGCAGGGCTCCTCCAGCGGTTGCTTGGCCGCCCAGACTCAGCCCCGCAAGGAGTGCACCAGGCTCCCAGGCCCCTGGCTGGGGTCTGCAGCATCGCCCACCCGGAGGCTGACTCCCTGGGTGCCCAGCAGCTGTCTCACACACGTAGCTTCCCTAGCGCTCTCCTCCCCAGCAGAGACGTGTGCAGCTGGTTGGGGCCTGCCCCTGCGTGCCTGGGCTCCTGCCCACAGCCCCAGCTCAGGGCAAGCAGCCCCTGAGCCAGGACCTGCAGGACGCGCAGAGCGCCTCCACCTGGAAGCCGAGTGAAAAGCTGGCGGGGAGGCGAGCCTCCTGGAGGGAAGAAGAGGCAGCCCAGCCTCGTTTGGCTCAAGCCCTACTTGGCTGGAGCCGAGTGCGCCTCCAGGACGGCAGAGCTCCAGCTCGGCTCAGAGGCCCGATCTGGCAGAGTTGCTGGCGCGAGGCTGCTCTGCCCTGGGCGAGCCTTGCCCAGACGTGCCTCGCTGCTAGGCTTCGTGCCCGGAAGGAGCCTGCTGCGCGAGGCTGGGACACGCCACTGGCGCCTTCCTGGCTGCAGCTCCGCTCCTGCCTTGCATTTGAACCTAGGCCCCTGGCTTCCTTTGGAAGGGCTTAGGGGCCCGTGTCTTGCACACTGCCAAGGGCTCCAGGAGGAAGAGCTCTGTGCCAGGGAAAGGAAGTGCTAGTGCAGGGCACCTCCAGCGGTTGCTTGGCTGCCCAGACTCAGCCCCGCACGGAGTGCACCAAGCTCCCAAGGCCCCTGGCTGGGGTCTGCAGCCCCGCACAACCGGAGGCTGACTCCCTGGGCGCCCAGCAGCTGCCTCACACACGTAGCTTCCCTAGCGCTCTCCTCCCCAGGAGAGACGTGTGCAGCTGGTTGGGGCCTGCCCCTCCGTGTCTGGGCTCCCGCCCACAGCCCCAGCTCAGGGCAAGCAGCCCCTGAGCGACGACCTGCATGAGTCGCTGAGCCTCCCCACCTGGAAGCCGAATGAACAGCTGGCGGGGAGGCGAGCCCCCTCGAGGGAAGAAGAGGCAGCCCAGCCTCGTTTGGCTCAAGCCCTACTTGGCTGGAGCCGAGTGCGCCTCCAGGATGGCAGAGCTCCAACTCTGCTCAGAGGCCCGATAAGGCAGAGTTGCTGGCGCGAGGCTGCTCTGCCCTGGGCGAGCCTTTCCCAGACTAGCCTCGCTGCTAGGCTTCCTGCCCGGAAGAAGCAGGCTGCGCGAGGCTGGGAGATGCCACTGGCGCCTTTCTCTCCGCAGCTCCGCTCCTGCCTTGCCTTTGCACCTAGGCCCAAGGCGTCCTTTGGAGGGCTTAGGGGCCGGTGGCTTGCACACTGCCAAGGGCTCAAGCAGGAAGAGCTCTGTGCGAGGGAAGAGAAGGGCAGTGCAGGGCTCCTCCAGCGGTTGCTTGGCCGCCCAGACTCAGCGCCGCACGGAGTGCACCAGGCTCCCAGGGCCCCTGGCTGGGGTCTGCACCCGCCCACACCCGGAGGCTGACTCCCTGGGCGCCCAGCAGCTGCCTCACACACGTAGCTTCCCGAGCGCTCTCCTCCCCAGCAGAGACGTGTGCAGCTGGTTGGGGCCTGGCCCTGCGTGTCTGGGCTCCCGCCCACAGCCCGAGTTCAGGGCAAGCAGCCCCTGAGCCAGGACCTGCAGGACGCGCAGAGCGCCTCCACCTGGAAGCCGAGTGAACAGCTGGTGGGGAGGCGAGCCTCCTCGAGGGAAGAAGAGGCAGCCCAGCCTCGTTTGGCTCAAGCCCTACTTGGCTGGAGCCGAGTGCGCCTCCAGGACGGCAGAGCTCCAGCTCTGGTCAGAGGCCCGATCTGGCAGAGTTGCTGGCGCGAGGCTGCTCTGCCCTGGGCGAGCCTTGCCCAGACTTTCCTCGCTGCTAGGCTTCTTGCCTGGAAGTAGCAGGCTGCGCGAGGCTGGGAGACGCCACTGGTGCCTTCCTGGCCTCAGGTCCCCTCGCTCCTTGCCTTTGCACCTAGGCCCCAGGCGTCCTTTGGGAGGGCTTACGGGCCGGTGGCTTGCACACTGCCAAGGGCTTCAGCAGGAAGAACTCTGTGCCAGGGAAAGGAAGGGCTAGTGCAGGGCTCCGCCAGAGGTTGCTTGGCCGCACAGACTCAGTGCTGCACGGAGTGCAACAGGCTCCCAGGGCCCCTGCCTGGGGTCTGCAGCCCCGCACACCCGGAGGCTGACTCCCTGGGCGCCCAGCAGCTGCCTCACACACGTAGCTTCCCTAGCGCTCTCCTCCCCAGCAGAGACGTGTGCAGCTGGTTGGGGCCTGGCCCAGCCTGCCGGGGTCCCGCCCACAGCCCCAGATCAGGACAAGCAGCCCCTGAGCAAAGACCTGCACCAGTCGCTGAGCGCCTCACACACGTAGCTTCCCTAGCGCTCTCCTCCCCAGCAGAGACGTGTGCAGCTGGTTGGGGCCTGGCCCTGCGTGTCTGGGCTCCCGCCCACAGCCCCAGCTCAGGGCAAGCAGCCCCTGAGCCAGGACCTGCAGGACGCGCAGAGCGCCCCCACCTGGAAGCCGAGTGAACAGCTGGCAGGGAGGCGAGCCCCCACGAGCGAAGAAGAGGTAGCCCAGGCTCGTTTGGCTCAAGCCCTACTTGGCTGGAGCCGAGTGCGCCTCCAGGTCGGCAGAGCTCCAGCTCTGCTCAGAGGCCCGATCTGGCAGAGTTGCTGGCGCGAGGCTGCACTGCCCTGGGCAAGCCATGCCCAGACTTGCCTCGCTGCTAGGCTTCCTGCCCAGGAAGGAGCCGGCTGCGCGAGGCTGGGATTCGCCACTGGCGGCTTCCTGGCCGCAGCTGTGCTCCTGCCTCGCCTTTGAACCTAGTCCCCTGGATTCCTTTGGAAGGGCTTAGGGGCCGGTGTCTTGCACACTGCCAAGGGCTCCAGCAGGAAGAGCTCTGTGCCCGGGAAAGGAAGAGATAGTGCAGGGCTCCTTCAGCGGTTGCTTGGCCGCCCAGACTCAGCGCCAAACGGAGTGCACCAGGCTCCCAGGGCCCCTGGCTGGGGTCTGCAGCCCCGCACACCCAGAGGCTGACTCCCTGGGCGCCCAGCAGCTGCCTCACGTAGCTTCCCTAGCACTCTCCTCCCCAGTAGAGTGGTGTGCAGCTGGTTGGGGCCTGCCCCTGAGTGCCTGTGCTCCCGCCCACAGCCCAAGCTCAGGGCAAGCAGCCCCTGAGCCAAGACCTGCAGGAGGCGCAGAGCGCCCCCACCTGGAAGCCGAGTGAACAGCTGGCAGGGAGTCGAGCCTCCTCGAGGGAAGAAGAGGCAGCCCAGCCTCGTTTGGCTCAAGCCCTACTTGGCTGCAGCCGAGTGCGCCTCCAGGACGGCAGAGCTCCAGCTCTGCTCAGAGGCCCGATCTGGCAGAGTTGCTGGCGCGAGGCTGCTCTGCCCTGGGCGAGCCTTGCCCAGACTTGCCTCGCTGCTAGGCTTCCTGCCCGGAAGAAGCAGGCTGCGCGAGGCTGGGAGACGCCATTGGCCCCTTCCTGGCCTCAGCTCTGCTCCTGCTTTGCCTTTGCACCTAGGCCCCAGGCGTCCTTAGGGAGGGCTTAGGGGCCGGTGGCTTGCACACTGCCAAGGGTTCCAGCAGGGAGAGTTCTGTGAGAGGGAAGGAAAGGCAAGTGCAGGGCTCCTCCAGCGGTTGCTTGGCCGCCCAGACTCAGCGCCGAACGGAGTGCACCAGCCTCCCTTGGCCCGAGGCTCTTGTCTGCAGCCCCGCACTCCCGGAGGCTGACTCCCTGGGCGCCCAGCAGCTGCCTCACACACGTAGCTTCCCTAGCGCTCTCCTCCCCAGCATAGACGTGTGCAGCTGGTTGGGGCCTGCCCCTGCGTGCCTGGGCTCCCTCCAACAGCCCCAGCTCAGGACAAGCAGCCACAGAGCCAAGACCTGCAGGAGGCGCAGAACGCCCCCACCTGGAAGCCGAGTGAACAGCTGGTGGGGAGGCGAGCCTCCTCGAGGGAAGAAGAGGCAGCCCAGCCTCGTTTGGCTCAATCCCTACTTGGCTGGAGCCGAGTGCGCCTCCAGGACGGCAGAGCTCCAGCTCTGCTCAGAGGCCCGATCTGGCAGAGTTGCTGACGTGAGCGTGCTCTTCCCTGAGCGAGCCTTGCCCAGACTTCCCTCGCTGCTAGGCTTCCTGCCCAGGAAGAAGCCGGCTGCGCGAGGCTGGGAGACGCCACTGGCTCCTTCCTGGCCTCATCTCCGCTCCTGCCTTGCCTTTGCACCTAGGCCCCAGGTGTCCTTTGGGAGGGCTTAGGGGCCGGTGGCTTGCACAATGCCAAGGGCTCCAGCAGGAAGAGCTCTGTGCGAGGGAAGAGAAGGGCAGTGCAGGGCTCCTCCAGCGGTTGCTAGGCCGCCCAGTCTCAGCGCCGCACGGAGTGCACCAGGCTCCCAGTGCCCCTGGCTGGGGTCTGCAGCCCCGCACATCCGGAGGCTGACCCCCTGGGCGCCCAGCAGCTGCCTCACACACGTAGCTTCCCTAGCGCTCTCCTCCCCAGCAGAGACGTGTGCAGCTGGTGGGGGCCTGCCCCTGGGTGCCTGGGCCCCGGCCCACAGCCCCAGCTCAGGGCAAGCAGCCCCTGAGCGAAGACCTGCATGAGTCGCTGAGCGCCCCCACCTGGAAGCCGAGTGAACAGCTGGCGGGGAGCCGAGCCCCTTCGAGGGAAGAAGAGGCAGCCCAGCCTCCTTTGGCTCAAGCCCTACTTGGCTGGAGCCGAGTGCGCCTCCAGGACGGCAGAGCTCCAGCTCTGCTCAGAGGCCCGATCAAGCAGAGTTACTGGCGCGAGGCTGCTCTGCCCTGGGCGAGCCTTGCCCAGACTTGCCTCGCTGCTAGGCTTCCTGCCCGGAAGAAGCAGGCTGCGCGAGGCTGGGAGACGCCATTGGCCCCTTCCTGGCCTCATCTCTGCTCTTGCCATGCCTTTGCACCTAGGCCCCAGGCGTCCTTTGGGAGGGCTTAGGGGCCGGTGGCTTGCACACTGCCAAGGGCTCCAGGAGGAAGAGCTCTGTGCCAGGGAAAGGAAGGGCTAGTGCAGGGCACCTCCAGCAGTTGCTTGGCTGCCCAGACTCAGCGCCAAACGGAGTGCACCAGGCTCCCAGGGCCCCTGGCTGGGGTCTGCAGCCCCGCACACCCGGAGGCTGACTCCCTGGGCGCCCAGCAGCTGCCTCACACACGTAGCTTCCCTAGCGCTCTCCTCCCCAGCAAAGACCTGTGCAGCTGGTTGGGGCCTGCCCCTGCATGCCTGGGCTCCCGTCCACAGCCCCAGCTCAGGGTAAGGAGACCCTGAGCCATGAATTGTAGGAGGCCCAGAGCGCCCCCACCTGGAAGCCGGGTGAACAGCTGGCGGGGAGGCGAGCCTCCTCGAGGGAAGAAGAGGCAGCCCAGCCTCGTTTGGCTCAAGCCCTACTTGGCTGGAGCCGCGTGCGCCTCCAGGTCGGCAGAGCTCCATCTCTGCTCAGAGGCCCGATCTGGCAGAGTTGCTGGCGCGAGGCTGCTCTGCCCTGGGCGAGCCTGACCCAGACTTGCCTCGCTTCTAGGCTTCCTGCCCAGGAAGGAGCCGGCTGCGCGAGGCTGGAAACGCCACTGGCGCCTTCCTGGCCGCAGCTCCGCTCCTGCCTTGCCTTTGCACCTAGGCCCCAGGCGTCCTTTGGGAGGGCTTAGGGGCCGTGGCTTGCACACTGCCAAGGGCTACAGCAGGAAGAGCTCTGTGCCAGGGAAAGGAAGGGCTAGAGCAGGGCTCCTCCAGCGGTTGCTTGGCCGCCCAGACTCAGCGCCGCACGGAGTGCAAAAGGCTCCCAGGGCCCCTGGCTGGGGTCTGCAGCCCCGCACACCCAGAGGCTGACTCCCTGGGCGCCCAGCAGCTGCCTCACACACGTAGCTTCCCTAGCGCTCTCCTCCCCAGCAGAGACGTGTGCAGCTGGTGGGGGCCTGCCCCTGGGTGCCTGGGCCCCGGCCCACAGCCCCAGCTCAGGGCAAGCAGCCCCTGAGCGAAGACCTGCATGAGTCGCTGAGCGCCCCCACCTGGAAGCCGAGTGAACAGCTGGCGGGGAGCCGAGCCCCTTCGAGGGAAGAAGAGGCAGCCCAGCCTCGTTTGGCTCAAGCCCTACTTGGCTGGAGCCGAGTGCGCCTCCAGGACGGCAGAGCTCCAGCTCTGCTCAGAGGCCCGATCAAGCAGAGTTGCTGGCGCGAAGCTGCTCTGCCCTGGGCGAGCCTTGCCCAGACTTGCCTCGCTGCTAGGCTTCCTGCCCGGAAGAAGCAGGCTGCTCGAGGCTGGGAGACGCCATTGGCCCCTTCCTGGTCTCATCTCTGCTCTTACCATGCCTTTGCACCTAGGCCCCAGGCGTCCTTTGGGAGGGCTTAGGGGCCGGTGGCTTGCACACTGCCAAGGGCTCCAGGAGGAAGAGCTCTGTGCCAGGGAAAGGAAGGGCTAGTGCAGGGCACCTCCAGCAGTTGCTTGGCCGCCCAGACTCAGCGCCAAACGGAGTGCACCAGGCTCCCAGGGCCCCTGGCTGGGGTCTGCAGCCCCGCACACCCGGAGGCTGACTCCCTGGGCGCCCAGCAGCTGCCTCACACACGTAGCTTCCCTTGCGCACTCCTCCCCAGCAGAGACGGGTGCAGCTGGTTGGGGCCTGGCCCTGCGTGCCTGGGCTCCCGCCCACAGCCCCACCTCAGGGCAAGCAGCCCCTGAGCGAAGACCTGCATGAGTCGCTGAGCCTCCCCACCTGGAAGCCGAATGAACAGCTGGCGGGGAGGCGAGCCCCCTCGAGGGAAGAAGAGGCAGCCCAGCCTCGTTTGGCTCAAGCCCTACTTGGCTGGAGCCGAGTGCGCCTCCAGGATGGCAGAGCTCCAGCTCTGCTCAGAGGCCCGATAAGGCAGAGTTGCTGGCGCGAGGCTGCTCTGCCCTGGGCGAGCCTTTCCCAGACTAGCCTCGCTGCTAGGCTTCCTGCCCGGAAGAAGCAGGCTGCGCGAGGCTGGGAGACGCCACTGGCGCCTTTCTGGCCTCAGCTCCGCTCCTGCCTTGCCTTTGCACCTAGGCCCCAGGCGTCCTTTGGAGGGCTTAGGGGCCGGTGGCTTGCACACTGCCAAGGGCTCAAGCAGGAAGAGCTCTGTGCGAGGGAAGAGAAGGGCAGTGCAGGGCTCCTCCAGCGGTTGCTTGGCCGCCCAGACTCAGCGCCGCACGGAGTGCACCAGGCTCCCAGGGCCCCTGGCTGGGGTCTGCAGCCCCGCACACCGGGAGGCTGACTCCCTGGGCGCCCAGCAGCTGCCTCACACACGTAGCTTCCCTAGCGCTCTCCTCCCCAGCAGAGACGTGTGCAGCTGGTTGGGGCCTGGCCCTGCGTGTATGGGCTCCCGCCCACAGCCCCAGCTCAGGGCAAGCAGCCCCTGAGCCAGGACCTGCAGGACGCGCAGAGCGCCCCCACCTGGAAGCCGAGTGAACAGCTGGCGGGGAGGCGAGCCTCCTCGAGGGAAGAAGAGGCCGCCCAGCCTCCTTTGGCTCAAGCCCTACTTGGCTGAAGCCGAGTGTGCCTCCAGGACGGCAGAGCTCCAGCTCTGCTCAGAGGCCCGATATGGCAGAATTGCTGGCGCGAGGCTGCTCTGCCCTGGGCGAGCCTTGCCCAGCCTTGACTCGCTGCTGGTCCTCCTGCCCAGGAAGGAGCAGGCTGCGCGAGGCTGGGAGTCGCCACTGGCGACTGCCTGACCTCAGCTCGGCTCCCCCCTCGCCTTTGCACCTAGGCCCCAGGCGTCCTTTGGAGGGTTTAGGGGCCGGTGGCTTGCACACTGCCAAGGGCTCAAGCAGGAAGAGCTCTGTGCGAGGGAAGAGAAGGGCAGTGCAGGGCTCCTCCAGCGGTTGCTTGGCCGCCCAGACTCAGCGCCGCACGGAGTGCACCAGGCTCCCAGGGCCCCTGGCTGGGGTCTGAGGCCCCGCACACTGGGAGGCTGACTCCCTGGGCGCCCAGCAGCTGCCTCACACACGTAGCTTCCCTAGCGCTCTCCTCCCCAGCAGAGACGTGTGCAGCTGGTGGGGGCCTGCCCCTGGGTGCCTGGGCCCCAGCCCACAGCCCCAGATCAGGGCAAGCAGCCCCTGAGCGAAGACCTGCATGAGTCGCTGAGCGCCCCCACCTGGAAGCCGAGTGAACAGCTGGCGGGGAGCCGAGCCCCTTCGAGGGAAGAAGAGGCAGCCCAGCCTCGTTTGGCTCAAGCCCTACTTGGCTGGAGCCGAGTGCGCCTCCAGGACGGCAGAGCTCCAGCTATGCTCAGAGGCCCGATCAAGCAGAGTTGCTGGCGCGAGGCTGCTCTGCCCTGGGCGAGCCTTGCCCAGACATGCCTCGCTGCTAGGCTTCCTGCCCGGAAGAAGCAGGCTGCGCGAGGCTGGGAGACGCCATTGGCCCCTTCCTGGCCTCATCTCTGCTCTTGCCATGCCTTTGCACCTAGGCCCCAGGCGTCCTTTGGGAGGGCTTAGGGGCCGGTGGCTTGCACACTGCCAAGGGCTCCAGGAGGAAGAGCTCTGTGCCAGGGAAAGGAAGGGCTAGTGCAGGGCACCTCCAGCAGTTGCTTGGCCGCCCAGACTCAGCGCCAAACGGAGTGCACCAGGCTCCCAGGGCCCCTGGCTGGGGTCTGCAGCCCCGCACACCCGGAGGCTGACTCCCTGGGCGCCCAGCAGCTGCCTCACACACGTAGCTTCCCTAGCGCTCTCCTCCCCAGCAAAGACCTGTGCAGCTGGTTGGGGCCTGCCCTTGCGTGCCTGGGCTCCCGTCCACAGCCCCAGCTCAGGGAAAGGAGACCCTGAGCCATGAATTGTAGGAGGCCCAGAGCGCCCCCACCTGGAAGCCGGGTGAACAGCTGGCGGGGAGGCGAGCCTCCTCGAGGGAAGAAGAGGCAGCCCAGCCTCGTTTTGCTCAAGCCCTACTTGGCTGGAGCCGCGTGCGCCTCCAGGTCGGCAGAGCTCCATCTCTGCTCAGAGGCCCGATCTGGCAGAGTTGCTGGCGCGAGGCTGCTCTGCCCTGGGCGAGCCTGACCCAGACTTGCCTCGCTTCTAGGCTTCCTGCCCAGGAAGGAGCCGGCTGCGCGAGGCTGGGAAACGCCACTGGCGCCTTCCTGGCCGCAGCTCCGCTCCTGCCTTGCCTTTGCACCTAGGCCCCAGGCGTCCTTTGGGAGGGCTTAGGGGCCGTGGCTTGCACACTGCCAAGGGCTACAGCAGGAAGAGCTCTGTGCCAGGGAAAGGAAGGGCTAGAGCAGGGCTCCTCCAGCGGTTGCTTGGCCGCCCAGACTCAGCGCCGCACGGAGTGCAAAAGGCTCCCAGGGCCCCTGGCTGGGGTCTGCAGCCCCGCACACCCAGAGGCTGACTCCCTGGGCGCCCAGCAGCTGCCTCACACAAGTAGCTTCCCTAGCGTTCTCCTCCCCAGCAGAGACGTGTGCAGCTGGTGGGGGCCTGCCCCTGGGTGCCTGGGCCCCGGCCCACAGCCCCAGCTCAGGGCAAGCAGCCCCTGAGCGAAGACCTGCATGAGTCGCTGAGCGCCCCCACCTGGAAGCCGAGTGAACAGCTGGCGGGGAGCCGAGCCCCTTCGAGGGAAGAAGAGGCAGCCCAGCCTCGTTTGGCTCAAGCCCTACTTGGCTGGAGCCGAGTGCGCCTCCAGGACGGCAGAGCTCCAGCTCTGCTCAGAGGCCCGATCAAGCAGAGTTGCTGGCGCGAAGCTGCTCTGCCCTGGGCGAGCCTTGCCCAGACTTGCCTCGCTGCTAGGCTTCCTGCCCGGAAGAAGCAGGCTGCTCGAGGCTGGGAGACGCCATTGGCCCCTTCCTGGTCTCATCTCTGCTCTTACCATGCCTTTGCACCTAGGCCCCAGGCGTCCTTTGGGAGGGCTTAGGGGCCGGTGGCTTGCACACTGCCAAGGGCTCCAGGAGGAAGAGCTCTGTGCCAGGGAAAGGAAGGGCTAGTGCAGGGCACCTCCAGCAGTTGCTTGGCCGCCCAGACTCAGCGCCAAACGGAGTGCACCAGGCTCCCAGGGCCCCTGGCTGGGGTCTGCAGCCCCGCACACCCGGAGGCTGACTCCCTGGGCGCCCAGCAGCTGCCTCACACACGTAGCTTCCCTTGCGCACTCCTCCCCAGCAGAGACGTGTGCAGCTGGTTGGGGCCTGCCCCTGCGTGCCTGGGCTCCCGCCCACAGCCCCACCTCAGGGCAAGCAGCCCCTGAGCGAAGACCTGCATGAGTCGCTGAGCCTCCCCACCTGGAAGCCGAATGAACAGCTGGCGGGGAGGCGAGCCCCCTCGAGGGAAGAAGAGGCAGCCCAGCCTCGTTTGGCTCAAGCCCTACTTGGCTGGAGCCGAGTGCGCCTCCAGGATGGCAGAGCTCCAGCTCTGCTCAGAGGCCCGATAAGGCAGAGTTGCTGGCGCGAGGCTGCTCTGCCCTGGGCGAGCCTTTCCCAGACTAGCCTCGCTGCTAGGCTTCCTGCCCGGAAGAAGCAGGCTGCGCGAGGCTGGGAGACGCCACTGGCGCCTTTCTGGCCTCAGCTCCGCTCCTGCCTTGCCTTTGCACCTAGGCCCCAGGCGTCCTTTGGAGGGCTTAGGGGCCGGTGGCTTGCACACTGCCAAGGGCTCAAGCAGGAAGAGCTCTGTGCGAGGGAAGAGAAGGGCAGTGCAGGGCTCCTCCAGCGGTTGCTTGGCCGCCCAGACTCAGCGCCGCACGGAGTGCACCAGGCTCCCAGGGCCCCTGGCTGGGGTCTGCAGCCCCGCACACCGGGAGGCTGACTCCCTGGGCGCCCAGCAGCTGCCTCACACACGTAGCTTCCCTAGTGCTCTCCTCCCCAGCAGAGACGTGTGCAGCTGGTTGGGGCCTGGCCCTGCGTGTATGGGCTCCCGCCCACAGCCCCAGCTCAGGGCAAGCAGCCCCTGAGCCAGGACCTGCAGGACGCGCAGAGCGCCCCCACCTGGAAGCCGAGTGAACAGCTGGCGGGGAGGCGAGCCTCCTCGAGGGAAGAAGAGGCCGCCCAGCCTCCTTTGGCTCAAGCCCTACTTGGCTGAAGCCGAGTGTGCCTCCAGGACGGCAGAGCTCCAGCTCTGCTCAGAGGCCCGATATGGCAGAATTGCTGGCGCGAGGCTGCTCTGCCCTGGGCGAGCCTTGCCCAGACTTGACTCGCTGCTGGTCCTCCTGCCCAGGAAGGAGCAGGCTGCGCGAGGCTGGGAGTCGCCACTGGCGACTGCCTGACCTCAGCTCGGCTCCCCCCTCGCCTTTGCACCTAGGCCCCAGGCGTCCTTTGGAGGGCTTAGGGGCCGGTGGCTTGCACACTGCCAAGGGCTCAAGCAGGAAGAGCTCTGTGCGAGGGAAGAGAAGGGCAGTGCAGGGCTCCTCCAGCGGTTGCTTGGCCGCCCAGACTCAGCGCCGCACGGAGTGCACCAGGCTCCCAGGGCCCCTGGCTGGGGTCTGAGGCCCCGCACACTGGGAGGCTGACTCCCTGGGCGCCCAGCAGCTGCCTCACACACGTAGCTTCCCTAGCGCTCTCCTCCCCAGCAGAGACGTGTGCAGCTGGTGGGGGCCTGCCCCTGGGTGCCTGGGCCCCGGCCCACAGCCCCAGCTCAGGGCAAGCAGCCCCTGAGCGAAGACCTGCATGAGTCGCTGAGCGCCCCCACCTGGAAGCCGAGTGAACAGCTGGCGGGGAGCCGAGCCCCTTCGAGGGAAGAAGAGGCAGCCCAGCCTCGTTTGGCTCAAGCCCTACTTGGCTGGAGCCGAGTGCGCCTCCAGGAGGGCAGAGCTCCCGCTCTGCTCAGAGGCCCGATCAAGCAGAGTTGCTGGCGCGAGGCTGCTCTGCCCTGGGCGAGCCTTGCCCAGACTTGCCTCGCTGCTAGGCTTCCTGCCCGGAAGAAGCAGGCTGCGCGAGGCTGGGAGACGCCATTGGCCCCTTCCTGGCCTCATCTCTGCTCTTGCCATGCATTTGCACCTAGGCCCCAGGCGTCCTTTGGGAGGGCTTAGGGGCCGGTGGCTTGCACACTGCCAAGGGCTCCAGGAGGAAGAGCTCTGTGCCAGGGAAAGGAAGGGCTAGTGCAGGGCACCTCCAGCAGTTGCTTGGCCGCCCAGACTCAGCGCCAAACGGAGTGCACCAGGCTCCCAGGGCCCCTGGCTGGGGTCTGCAGCCCCGCACACCCGGAGGCTGACTCCCTGGGCGCCCAGCAGCTGCCTCACACACGTAGCTTCCCTAGCGCTCTCCTCCCCAGCAGAGACGAGTGCAGCTGGTTGGGGCCTGCCCCTGCGTGCCTGGGCTCCCGCCCACAGCCCCAGCTCAGGGCAAGCAGCCCCTGAGCCAAGACCTGCAGGAGGCGCAGAGCGCCCCCACCTGGAAGCCGAGTGAACAGCTGGCGGGGAGGTGATCCTCCTAGAGGGAAGAAGAGGCAGCCCAGCCTCGTTTGGCTCAAGCCCTACTTGGCTGGAGCCGAGTGCGCCTCCAGGACCGCAGAGCTCCAGCTCGGCTCAGAGGCCCGATCTGGCAGAGTTGCTGGCGCGAGGCTGCTCTGCCCTGGGCGAGCCTTGCCCAGACTTGACTCGCTGCTGGTCCTCCTGCCCAGGAAGGAGCAGGCTGCGCGAGGCTGGGAGTCGCCACTGGCGACTGCCTGACCTCAGCTCGGCTCCCCCCTCGCCTTTGCACCTAGGCCCCAGGCGTCCTTTGGGAGGGCTTAGGGGCCGGTGGCTTGCACACTGCCAAGGGCTTCAGCAGGAAGAACTCTGTGCCAAGGAAAGGAAGGGCTAGTGCAGGGCTCCGCCAGAGGTTGCTTGGCCGCACAGACTCAGTGCTGCACGGAGTGCAACAGGCTCCCAGGGCCCCTGGCTGGGGTCTGCAGCCCCGCACACCTGGAGGCTGACTCCCTGGGCGCCCAGCAGCTGCCTCACACACGTAGCTTCCCTAGCGCTCTCCTCCCCAGCAGAGACGTGTGCAGCTGGTGGGGGCCTGCCCCTGGGTGCCTGGGCCCCGGCCCACAGCCCCAGCTCAGGGCAAGCAGCCCCTGAGCGAAGACCTGCATGAGTCGCTGAGAGCCCCCACCTGGAAGCCGAGTGAACGGCTGGCGGGGAGCCGAGCCCCTTCGAGGGAAGAAGAGGCAGCCCAGCCTTGTTTGGCTCAAGCCCTACTTGGCTGGAGCCGAGTGCGCCTCCAGGACGGCAGAGCTCCAGCTCTGCTCAGAGGCCCGATCAAGCAGAGTTGCTGGCGCGAGGCTGCTCTGCCCTGGGCGAGCCTTGCCCAGACTTGCCTCGCTGCTAGGCTTCCTGCCCGGAAGAAGCAGGCTGCGCGAGGCTGGGAGACGCCATTGGCCCCTTCCTGGCCTCATCTCTGCTTTTGCCATGCCTTTGCACCTAGGCCCCAGGCGTCCTTTGGGAGGGCTTAGGGGCCGGTGCTTTGCACACTGCCAAGGGCTCCAGGAGGAAGAGCTCTGTGCCAGGGAAAGGAAGGGCTAGTGCAGGGCACCTCCAGCAGTTGCTTGGCCGCCCAGACTCAGCGCCAAACGGAGTGCACCAGGCTCCCAGGGCCCCTGGCTGGGGTCTGCAGCCCCGCACACCCGGAGGCTGACTCCCTGGGCGCCCAGCAGCTGCCTCACACACGTAGCTTCCCTAGCGCTCTCCTCCCCAGCAGAGACGTGTGCAGCTGGTTGGGGCCTGGCCCTGCGTGTATGGGCTCCCGCCCACAGCCCCAGCTCAGGGCAAGCAGCCCCTGAGCCTAGACCTGCATGAGTCGCTGAGCCTCCCCACCTGGAAGCCGAATGAACAGCTGGCGGGGAGGCGAGCCCCCTCGAGGGAAGAAGAGGCAGCCCAGCCTCGTTTGGCTCAAGCCCTACTTGGCTGGAGCCGACTGCGCCTCCAAGATGGCAGAGCTCCAGCTCTGCTCAGAGGCCCGATAAGGCAGAGTTGCTGGCGCGAGGCTGCTCTGCCCTGGGCGAGCCTTTCCCAGACTAGCCTCGCTGCTAGGCTTCCTGCCCGGAAGAAGCAGGCTGCGCGAGGCTGGGAGACGCCACTGGCGCCTTTCTGGCCTTAGCTCCGCTCCTGCCTTGCCTTTGCACCTAGGCCCCAGGCGTCCTGTGGAGGGCTTAGGGGCCGGTGGCTTGCACACTGCCAAGGGCTCAAGCAGGAAGAGCTCTGTGCGAGGGAAGAGAAGGGCAGTGCAGGGCTCCTCCAGCGGTTGCTTGGCCGCCGAGACTCAGCGCTGCACGGAGTGCACCAGGCTCCCAGTGCCCCTGGCTGGGGTCTGCAGCCCCGCACACCCGGAGGCTGACTCCCTGGGCGCCCAGCAGCTGCCTCACACACGTAGCTTCCCTAGCGCTCTCCTCCCCAGCAGAGACGTGTGCAGCTGGTTGGGGCCTGGCCCTGCGTGTCTGGGCTCCCGCCCACAGCCCCAGCTCAGGGCAAGCAGCCCCTGAGCCAGGACCTGCAGGACGCGCAGAGCGCCTCCACCTGGAAGCCGAGTGAACAGCTGGCGGTGAGGCGAGCCTACTCGAGGGAAGAAGAGGCAGCCCAGCCTCGTTTGGCTCAAGCCCTACTTGGCTGGAGCCGAGTGCGCTTCCAGGACGGCAGAGCTCCAGCTCTTCTCAGAGGCCCGATCTGGCAGAGTTGCTGGCGCGAGGCTGCTCTGCCCTGGGCGAGCCTTGCCCAGAATTTCCTCGCTGCTAGGCTTCTTGCCTGGAAGAAGCAGGCTGCGCGAGGCTGGGAGACGCCACTGGTGCCTTCCTGGCCTCAGCTCCCCTCGCTCCTTGCCTTTGCACCTAGGCCCCAGGCGTCCTTTGGGAGGGCTTACGGGCCGGTGGCTTGCACACTGCCAAGGGCTTCAGCAGGAAGAACTCTGTGCCAGGGAAAGGAAGGGCTAGTACAGGGCTCCGCCAGAGGTTGCTTGGCCGCACAGACTCAGTGCTGCACGGAGTGCAACAGGCTCCCAGGGCCCCTGCCTGGGGTCTGCAGCCCCGCACACCCGGAGGCTCACTCCCTGGGCGCCCAGCAGCTGCCTCACACACGTAGCTTCCCTTGCGCTCTGCTCCCCAGCAGAGACGTGTGCAGCTGGTGGGGGCCTGCCCCTGGGTGCCTGGGCTCCCACCCACAGCCCCAGCTCAGGGCAAGCAGCCCCTGAGAGAAGACCTGCATGAGTCGCTGAGCGCCCCCACCTGGAAGCCGAGTGAACAGCTGGCGGGGGAGCCGAGCCCCTTCGAGGGAAGAAGAGGCAGCCCAGCCTCGTTTGGCTCAAGCCCTATTTGGCTGGAGCCAAGTGCGCCTCCAGGACGGCAGAGCTCCAACTCTGCTCAGAGGCCCGATCAAGCAGAGTTGCTGGCGCGAGGCTGCTCTGCCCTGGGCGAGCCTTGCCCAGACTTGCCTCGCTGCTAGGCTTCCTGCCCGGAAGAAGCAGGCTGCGCGAGGCTGGGAGATGCCACTGGCGCCTTTCTGTCCTCAGCTCCGCTCCTGCCTTGCCTTTGCACCTAGGCCCCAGGCGTCCTTTGGAGGGCTTAGGGGCCGGTGGCTTGCACACTGCCAAGGGCTCAAGCAGGAAGAGCTCTGTGCGAGGGAAGAGAAGGGCAGTGCAGGGCTCCTCCAGCGGTTGCTTGGCCGCCCAGACTCAGCGCCGCACGGAGTGCACCAGGCTCCCAGGGCCCCTGGCTATGGTCTGCAGCCCCGCACACCCGGAGGCTGACTCCCTGGGCGCCCAGCAGCTGCCTCACACACGTAGCTTCCCTAGCACTCTCCTCCTCAGCAGAGACGTGTGCAGCTGGTTGGGGCCTGCCCCTGCGTGTCTGGGCTCCCGCCCACAGCCCCAGCTCAGGGCAAGCAGCCCCTGAGTGAAGACCTGCACGAGTCGCTGAGCCTCCCCACCTGGAAGCCGAATGAACAGCTGGCGGGGAGGCGAGCCCCCTCCAGGGAAGAAGAGGCAGCCCAGCCTCGTTTGGCTCAAGCCCTACTTGGCTGGAGCCAAGTGCACCTCCAGGATGGCAGAGCTCCAGCTCTGCTCAGAGGCCCGATAAGGCAGAGTTGCTGGCGCGAGGCTGCTCTGCCCTGGGCGAGCCATTCCCAGACTAGCCTCGCTGCTAGGCTTCCTGCCCGGAAGAAGCAGGCTGCGCGAGGCTGGGAGACGCCACTGGCGCCTTTCTGGCCTCAGCTCCGCTCCTGCCTTGCCTTTGCACCTAGGCCCTAGGCGTCCTGTGGAGGGCTTAGGGGCCGGTGGCTTGCACACTGCCAAGGGCTCAAGCAGGACGAGCTCTGTGCGAGGGAAGAGAAGGGCAGTGCAGGGCTCCTCCAGCGGTTGCTTGGCCGGCCAGACTCAGCGCCGCACGGAGTGCACCAGGCTCCCAGGGCCCCTGGCTGTGGTGTGCAGCCCTGCACACCCGGAGGTTGACTTCCTGGGCGCCCATCAGCTGCCTCACACACGTAGCTTCCCTAGCGCTCTCCTCCCCAGCAGAGACGTGTGCAGCTGGTTGGGGCCTGGCCCTGCGTGTCTGGGCTCCCGCCCACAGCCCCAGCTCAGGGCAAGCAGCCCCTGAGCCAGGACCTGCAGGACGCGCAGAGCGCCTCCACCTGGAAGCCGAGTGAACAGCTGGCGGGGAGGCGAGCCTCCTCGAGGGAAGAAGAGGCAGCCCAGCCTCGTTTGGCTCAAGCCCTACTTGGCTGGAGCCGAGTGCGCCTCCAGGACGGCAGAGCTCCAGCTCTGCTCAGAGGCTCGATCTGGCAGAGTTGCTGGCGCGAGGCTGCTCTGCCCTGGGCGAGCCTTGCCCAGAATTTCCTCGCTGCTAGGCTTCTTGCCTGGAAGAAGCAGGCTGCGCGAGCCTGGGAGACGCCACTGGTGCCTTCCTGGCCTCAGCTCCCCTCGCTCCTTGCCTTTGCACCTAGGCCCCAGGCGTCCTTTGGGAGGGCTTACGGGCCGGTGGCTTGCACACTGCCAAGGGCTTCAGCAGGAAGAACTCTGTGCCAGGGAAAGGAAGGGCTAGTACAGGGCTCCGCCAGAGGTTGCTTGGCCGCACAGACTCAGTGCTGCACGGAGTGCAACAGGCTCCCAGGGCCCCTGCCTGGGGTCTGCAGCCCCGCACACCCGAAGGCTGTCTCCCTGGGCGCCCAGCAGCTGCCTCACACACGTAGCTTCCCTAGCGCTCTCCTCCCCAGCAGAGACGTGTGCAGCTGGTGGGGGCCTGCCCCTGGGTGCCTGGGCTCCCACCCACAGCCCCAGCTCAGGGCAAGCAGCCTCTGAGAGAAGACCTGCATGAGTCGCTGAGCGCCCCCACCTGGAAGCCGAGTGAACAGCTGGCGGTGGAGCCGAGCCCCTTCGAGGGAAGAAGAGGCAGCCCAGCCTAGTTTGGTTCAAGCCCTATTTGGCTGGAGCCAAGTGCGCATCCAGGACGGCAGAGCTCCAACTCTGCTCAGAGGCCCGATCAAGCAGAGTTGCTGGCGCGAGGCTGCTCTGCCCTGGGCGAGCCTTGTCCAGACTTGCCTCGCTGCTAGGCTTCCTGCCCAGGAAGGAGCCGGCTGCGCGAGGCTGGGAGACGCCATTGGCCCCTTCCTGGCCTCATCTCTGCTCTTGCGTTGCCTTTGCACCTAGGCCCCAGGCGTCCTTTGGGAGGGCTTAGGGGCCGGTGGCTTGCACACTGCCAAGGGCCTCAGCAGGAAGAGCTCTGTGCCAGGGAAAGGAAGGGCTAGAGCAGGGCTCCTCCAGCGGTTGCTTGGCCGCCCAGACTCATTGCCCCACGGAGTGCACCAGGCTCCCAGGGCCCCTGGCTGGGGTCTGCAACCCTGCACACCCGGAGGCTGACTCCCTGGGCGCCCAGCAGCTGCCTCACACACGTAGCTTCCCTAGCGCTCTCCTCCCCAGCAGAGACGTGTGCAGCTGGTTGGGGCCTGCCCCTGCGTGCCTGGGCTCCCGCCCACAGCCCCAGCTCAGGGCAAGCAGCCACTGAGCCAAGACCTGCACGAGTCGCTGAGCGCCCCCACCTGGAAGCCGAGTGAACAGCTCGCGGGGAGGCGAGCCCCCTCGAGGGAAGAAGAGGCAGCCCAGCCTCCTTTGGCTCAAGCCCTACTTGGCTGGATCCGAGTGCGCCTCCAGGACGGCAGAGCTCCAGGTCTGCTCAGAGGCCCGATCTGGCAGAGTTGCTGGCGCGAGGCTGCTCTGCCCTGGGCGAGCCTTGCCCACACTTGCCTCGCTGCTAGGCTTCCTGCCCGGAAGGAGCAGGCTGCGCGAGGCTTGGATACGCCACTGGCGCCTTCCTGGCCTCATTTCCGCTCCTGCCTTGCCTTTGCACCTAGGCCCCAGGCGTCCTTAGGGAGGGCTTAGGAGCCGGTGGCTTGCACACTGCCAAGGGTTCCAGCAGGGAGAGCTCTGTGAGAGGGAAGGAAAGGCAAGTGCAGGGCACCTCCAGCGGTTGCTTGGCCGCCCAGACTAAGTGCCAAACGGAGTGCACCAGCCTCCCAGGGCCCCTGGCTGGGGTCTGCAGCCCCGCACACCCGGAGGCTGACTCCATGGGCGCCAAGAAGCTGCCTCACACACGTAGCTTCCCTAGCGCTCTCCTCCCCAGCAAAGACCTGTGCAGCTGGTTGGGGCCTGCCCCTGCGTGCCTGGGCTCCCGTCCACAGCCCCAGCTCAGGGTAAGGAGCCCCTGAACCAGGAATTGTAGGAGGCCCAGAGCGCCCCCACCTGGAAGCCGGGTGAACAGCTGGCGGGGAGGCGAGCCTCCTCGAGGGAAGAAGAGGCAGCCCAGCCTCTTTGGCTCAAGCCCTACTTGGCTGAGGCCGAGTGCGCCTCCAGGTCGGCAGAGCTCCAGCTCTGCTCAGAGGCCCGATCTGGCAGAGTTGCTGGCGTGAGGCTGCTCTGCCCTGCCCAAGCCTTGCCCAGACTTGCCTCGC
This sequence comes from Ovis canadensis, assembly GCF_042477335.2. Taxonomy (NCBI): domain Eukaryota; kingdom Metazoa; phylum Chordata; class Mammalia; order Artiodactyla; family Bovidae; genus Ovis; species Ovis canadensis. The sequence continues at coordinate 1,130,886 of NC_091253.1, forward strand.
TTCTAGGCTTCCTGCCCAGGAAGGAGCCGGCTGCGCGAGGCTGGGAAACGCCACTGGCGCCTTCCTGGCCGCAGCTCCGCTCCTGCCTTGCCTTTGAACCTAGGCCCCTGGCTTCCTTTGGAAGGGCTTAGGGGCCGGTGTCTTGCACACTGCCAAGGGCTCCAGGAGGAAGAGCTCTGTGCCAGGGAAAGGAAGGGCTAGTGCAGGGCACCTCCAGCGGTTGCTTGGTCGCCCAGACTCAGCGCCGCACGGAGTGCACCAGACTCCGAGGGCCCCTGGTTGGGGTCTGCAGCCCCGCACACACGGAGGCTGACTCCCTGGGCGCCGAGCAGCTGCCTCACACACGTAGCTTCCCTAGCGCTCTCCTCCCCAGCAGAGACGTGTGCACCTGGTTGGGGCCTGCCCCTGAATGCCTGGGCTCCCGCCCACAGCCCCAGCTCAGGGCAAGCAGCCCCTGAGCCAGGACCTGCAGGACGCGCAGAGCGCCTCCTCCTGGAAGCCGAGTGAATAGCTGGCGGGGAGGCGAGCCTCCTGGAGGGAAGAAGAGGCAGCCCAGCCTCGTTTGGCTCAAGCCCTACTTGGCTGGAGCCAAGTGCGCCTCCAGGACGGCAGAGCTCCAGCTCGGCTCAGAGGCCCGATCTGGCAGAGTTGCTGGCGCGAGGCTGCTCTGCCCTGGGCGAGCCTTGCCCAGACGTGCCTCGCTGCTAGGCTTCGTGCCCGGAAGGAGCCTGCTGCGCGAGGCTGGGACACTCCACTGGCGCCTTCCTGGCTGCAGCTCCGCTCCTGCCTTGCATTTGAACCTAGGCCCCTGGCTTCCTTTGGAAGGGCTTAGGGGCCCGTGTCTTGCACACTGCCAAGGGCTCCAGGAGGAAGAGCTCTGTGCCAGGGAAAGGAAGTGCTAGTGCAGGGCACCTCCAGCGGTTGCTTGGCTGCCCAGACTCAGCCCCGCACGGAGTGCACCAGGCTCCCAAGGCCCCTGGCTGGGGTCTGCAGCCCCGCACAACCGGAGGCTGACTCCCTGGGCGCCCAGCAGCTGCCTCACACACGTAGCTTCCCTAGCGCTCTCCTCCCCAGGAGAGACGTGTGCAGCTGGTAGGGGCCTGCCCCTGCGTGTCTGGGCTCCCGCCCACAGCCCCAGCTCAGGGCAAGCAGCCCCTGAGCGACGACCTGCATGAGTCGCTGAGCCTCCCCACCTGGAAGCCGAATGAACAGCTGGCGGGGAGGCGAGCCCCCTCGAGGGAAGAAGAGGCAGCCCAGCCTCGTTTGGCTCAAGCCCTACTTGGCTGGAGCCGAGTGCGCCTCCAGGATGGCAGAGCTCCAGCTCTGCTCAGAGGCCCGATAAGGCAGAGTTGCTGGCGCGAGGCTGCTCTGCCCTGGGCGAGCCTTTCCCAGACTAGCCTCGCTGCTAGGCTTCCTGCCCGGAAGAAGCAGGCTGCGCGAGGCTGGGAGATGCCACTGGCGCCTTTCTGGCCGCAGCTCCTCTCCTGCCTTGCCTTTGCACCTAGGCCCAAGGCGTCCTTTGGAGGGCTTAGGGGCCGGTGGCTTGCACACTGCCAAGGGCTCAAGCAGGAAGAGCTCTGTGCGAGGGAAGAGAAGGGCAGTGCAGGGCTCCTCCAGCGGTTGCTTGGCCGCCCAGACTCAGCGCCGCACGGAGTGCACCAGGCTCCCATGGCCCCTGGCTGAGGTCTGCAGCCCCGTACACCCGGAGGCTGACTCACTGGGCGCCCAGCAGCTTCCTCACACACGTAGCTTCCCTAGCGCTCTCCTCCCCAGCAGAGACGTGTGCAGCTGGTTGGGGCCTGGCCCTGCGTGTCTGGGCTCCCGCCCACAGCCCCAACTCAGGGCAAGCAGCCCCTGAGCCAGGACCTGCAGGACGCGCAGAGCGCCTCCACCTGGAAGCCGAGTGAACAGCTGGTGGGGAGGCGAGCCTCCTCGAGGGAAGAAGAGGCAGCCCAGCCTCGTTTGGCTCAAGCCCTACTTGGCTGGAGCCGAGTGCGCCTCCAGGACGGCCGAGCTCCAGCTCTGCTCAGAGGCCCCATCTGGCAGAGTTGCTGGCGCGAGGCTGCTCTGCCCTGGGCGAGCCTTGCCCAGACTTTCCTCGCTGCTAGGCTTCTTGCCTGGAAGTAGCAGGCTGCGCGAGGCTGGGAGACGCCACTGGTGCCTTCCTGGCCTCAGCTCCCCTCGCTCCTTGCCTTTGCACCTAGGCCCCAGGCGTCCTTTGGGAGGGCTTACGGGCCGGTGGCTTGCACACTGCCAAGGGCTTCAGCAGGAAGAACTCTGTGCCAGGGAAAGGAAGGGCTAGTGCAGGGCTCCGCCAGAGGTTGCTTGGCCGCACAGACTCAGTGCTGCACGGAGTGCAACAGGCTCCCAGGGCCCCTGCCTGGGGTCTGCAGCCCCGCACACCCGGAGGCTGACTCCCTGGGCGCCCAGCAGCTGCCTCACACACGTAGCTTCCCTAGCGCTCTCCTCCCCAGCAGAGACGTGTGCAGCTGGTTGGGGCCTGGCCCAGCCTGCCGGGGTCCCGCCTACAGCCCCAGATCAGGACAAGCAGCCCCTGAGCAAAGACCTGCACCAGTCGCTGAGCGCCTCACACACGTAGCTTCCCTAGCGCTCTCCTCCCCAGCAGAGACGTGTGCAGCTGGTTGGGGCCTGGCCCTGCGTGTCTGGGCTCCCGCCCACAGCCCCAGCTCAGGGCAAGCAGCCCCTGAGCCAGGACCTGCAGGACGCGCAGAGCGCCCCCACCTGGAAGCCGAGTGAACAGCTGGCGGGGAGGCGAGCCCCCACGAGCGAAGAAGAGGTAGCCCAGGCTCGTTTGGCTCAAGCCCTACTTGGCTGGAGCCGAGTGCGCCTCCAGGTCGGCAGAGCTCCAGCTCTGCTCAGAGGCCCGATCTGGCAGAGTTGCTGGCGCGAGGCTGCACTGCCCTGGGCAAGCCATGCCCAGACTTGCCTCGCTGCTAGGCTTCCTGCCCAGGAAGAAGCAGGCTGCGCGAGGCTGGGATTCGCCACTGGCGTCTTCCTGGCCGCAGCTGCGCTCCAGCCTCGCCTTTGAACCTAGGCCCCTGGCTTCCTTTGGAAGGGCTTAGGGGCCGGTGTCTTGCACACTGCCAAGGGCTCCAGCAGGAAGAGCTCTGTGCCCGTGAAAGGAAGAGATAGTGCAGGGCTCCTTCAGCGGTTGCTTGGCCGCCCAGACTCAGCGCCAAACGGAGTGCACCAGGCTCCCAGGGCCCCTGGCTGGGGTCTGCAGCCCCGCACACCCAGAGGCTGACTCCCTGGGCGCCCAGCAGCTGCCTCACGTAGCTTCCCTAGCGCTCTCCTCCCCAGCAGAGTGGTGTGCAGCTGGTTGGGGCCTGCCCCTGAGTGCCTGTGCTCCCGCCCACAGCCCCAGCTCAGGGCAAGCAGCCCCTGAGCCAAGACCTGCAGGAGGCGCAGAGCGCCCCCACCTGGAAGCCGAGTGAACAGCTGGCGGGGAGTCGAGCCTCCTCGAGGGAAGAAGAGGCAGCCCAGCCTCGTTTCGCTCAAGCCCTACTTGGCTGCAGCCGAGTGCGCCTCCAGGACGGCAGAGCTCCAGCTCTGCTCAGAGGCCCGATCTGGCAGAGTTGCTGGCGCGTGGCTGCTCTGCCCTGGGCGAGCCTTTCCCAGACTTGCCTCGCTGCTAGGCTTCCTGCCCGGAAGAAGCAGGCTGCGCGAGGCTGGGAGACGCCATTGTCCCCTTCCTGGCCTCAGCTCTGCTCCTGCTTTGCCTTTGCACCTAGGCCCCAGGCGTCCTTAGGGAGGGCTTAGGGGCCGGTGGCTTGCACACTGCCAAGGGTTCCAGCAGGGAGAGTTCTGTGAGAGGGAAGGAAAGGCAAGTGCAGGGCTCCTCCAGCGGTTGCTTGGCCGCCCAGACTCAGCGCCGAACGGAGTGCACCAGCCTCCCTTGGCCCGAGGCTCTTGTCTGCAGCCCCGCACTCCCGGAGGCTGACTCCCTGGGCGCCCAGCAGCTGCCTCACACACGTAGCTTCCCTAGCGCTCTCCTCCCCAGCATAGACGTGTGCAGCTGGTTGGGACCTGCCCCTGCGTGCCTGGGCTCCCTCCAACAGCCCCAGCTCAGGACAAGCAGCCACAGAGCCAAGACCTGCAGGAGGCGCAGAACGCCCCCACCTGGAAGCCGAGTGAACAGCTGGCGGGGAGGCGAGCCTCCTCGAGGGAAGAAGAGGCAGCCCAGCCTCGTTTGGCTCAATCCCTACTTGGCTGGAGCCGAGTGCGCCTCCAGGACGGCAGAGCTCCAGCTCTGCTCAGAGGCCCGATCTGGCAGAGTTGCTGGCGCGAGCGTGCTCTTCCCTGAGCGAGCCTTGCCCAGACTTCCCTCGCTGCTAGGCTTCCTGCCCAGGAAGGAGCCGGCTGCGCGAGGCTGGGAGACGCCACTGGCTCCTTCCTGGCCTCATCTCCGCTCCTGCCTTGCCTTTGCACCTAGGCCCCAGGTGTCCTTTGGGAGGGCTTAGGGGCCGGTGGCTTGCACAATGCCAAGGGCTCCAGCAGGAAGAGCTCTGTGCGAGGGAAGAGAAGGGCAGTGCAGGGCTCCTCCAGCGGTTGCTAGGCCGCCCAGACTCAGCGCCGCACGGAGTGCACCAGGCTCCCAGGGCCCCTGGCTGGGGTCTGCAGCCCCGCACATCCGGAGGCTGACCCCCTGGGCGCCCAGCAGCTGCATCACACACGTAGCTTCCCTAGCGCTCTCCTCCCCAGCAGAGACGTGTGCAGCTGGTGGGGGCCTGCCCCTGGGTGCCTGGGCTCCCTCCCACAGCCCCAGCTCAGGGCAAGCAGCCACTGAGCGAAGACCTGCATGAGTCGCTGAGCGCCCACACCGGGAAGCCGAGTGAAGAGCTGGCGGGGAGGCGAGCCTCCTCGAGGGAAGAAGAGGCAGCCCAGCCTCGTTTGGCTCAAGGCCTACTTGGCTGGAGCCGAGTGCGCCTCCAGGACGGCAGAGCTCCAGCTCTGCTCAGAGGCCCGATCTGGCAGAGTTGCTGGCGCGAGGCTGCTCTGCCCTGGGCGAGCCTTGCCCAGACTTGCCTCTCTGCTAGGCTTCCTGCCCAGGAAGGAGCAGGCTGCGCGAGGCTGGGAGTCGCCACTGGCGCCTTCCTGTCCTCAGCTCCGCTCCCCCCTCGCCTTTGCACCTAGGCCCCAGGCGTCCTTTGGGAGGGCTTAGGGGCCGGTGGCTTGCACACTGCCAAGGGCTCCAGCAGGAAGAACTCTGTGCGAGGTAAGGGAAGGGATAGTGCAGGGCTCCTCCAGCGGTTGCTTGGCCGCCCAGACTCAGCCCCGCAAGGAGTGCACCAGGCTCCCAGGCCCCTGGCTGGGGTCTGCAGCATCGCCCACCCGGAGGCTGACTCCCTGGGTGCCCAGCAGCTGTCTCACACACGTAGCTTCCCTAGCGCTCTCCTCCCCAGCAGAGACGTGTGCAGCTGGTTGGGGCCTGCCCCTGCGTGCCTGGGCTCCTGCCCACAGCCCCAGCTCAGGGCAAGCAGCCCCTGAGCCAGGACCTGCAGGACGCGCAGAGCGCCTCCACCTGGAAGCCGAGTGAAAAGCTGGCGGGGAGGCGAGCCTCCTGGAGGGAAGAAGAGGCAGCCCAGCCTCGTTTGGCTCAAGCCCTACTTGGCTGGAGCCGAGTGCGCCTCCAGGACGGCAGAGCTCCAGCTCGGCTCAGAGGCCCGATCTGGCAGAGTTGCTGGCGCGAGGCTGCTCTGCCCTGGGCGAGCCTTGCCCAGACGTGCCTCGCTGCTAGGCTTCGTGCCCGGAAGGAGCCTGCTGCGCGAGGCTGGGACACGCCACTGGCGCCTTCCTGGCTGCAGCTCCGCTCCTGCCTTGCATTTGAACCTAGGCCCCTGGCTTCCTTTGGAAGGGCTTAGGGGCCCGTGTCTTGCACACTGCCAAGGGCTCCAGGAGGAAGAGCTCTGTGCCAGGGAAAGGAAGTGCTAGTGCAGGGCACCTCCAGCGGTTGCTTGGCTGCCCAGACTCAGCCCCGCACGGAGTGCACCAAGCTCCCAAGGCCCCTGGCTGGGGTCTGCAGCCCCGCACAACCGGAGGCTGACTCCCTGGGCGCCCAGCAGCTGCCTCACACACGTAGCTTCCCTAGCGCTCTCCTCCCCAGGAGAGACGTGTGCAGCTGGTTGGGGCCTGCCCCTCCGTGTCTGGGCTCCCGCCCACAGCCCCAGCTCAGGGCAAGCAGCCCCTGAGCGACGACCTGCATGAGTCGCTGAGCCTCCCCACCTGGAAGCCGAATGAACAGCTGGCGGGGAGGCGAGCCCCCTCGAGGGAAGAAGAGGCAGCCCAGCCTCGTTTGGCTCAAGCCCTACTTGGCTGGAGCCGAGTGCGCCTCCAGGATGGCAGAGCTCCAACTCTGCTCAGAGGCCCGATAAGGCAGAGTTGCTGGCGCGAGGCTGCTCTGCCCTGGGCGAGCCTTTCCCAGACTAGCCTCGCTGCTAGGCTTCCTGCCCGGAAGAAGCAGGCTGCGCGAGGCTGGGAGATGCCACTGGCGCCTTTCTCTCCGCAGCTCCGCTCCTGCCTTGCCTTTGCACCTAGGCCCAAGGCGTCCTTTGGAGGGCTTAGGGGCCGGTGGCTTGCACACTGCCAAGGGCTCAAGCAGGAAGAGCTCTGTGCGAGGGAAGAGAAGGGCAGTGCAGGGCTCCTCCAGCGGTTGCTTGGCCGCCCAGACTCAGCGCCGCACGGAGTGCACCAGGCTCCCAGGGCCCCTGGCTGGGGTCTGCAGCCGCCCACACCCGGAGGCTGACTCCCTGGGCGCCCAGCAGCTGCCTCACACACGTAGCTTCCCTAGCGCTCTCCTCCCCAGCAGAGACGTGTGCAGCTGGTTGGGGCCTGGCCCTGCGTGTCTGGGCTCCCGCCCACAGCCCGAGTTCAGGGCAAGCAGCCCCTGAGCCAGGACCTGCAGGACGCGCAGAGCGCCTCCACCTGGAAGCCGAGTGAACAGCTGGTGGGGAGGCGAGCCTCCTCGAGGGAAGAAGAGGCAGCCCAGCCTCGTTTGGCTCAAGCCCTACTTGGCTGGAGCCGAGTGCGCCTCCAGGACGGCAGAGCTCCAGCTCTGGTCAGAGGCCCGATCTGGCAGAGTTGCTGGCGCGAGGCTGCTCTGCCCTGGGCGAGCCTTGCCCAGACTTTCCTCGCTGCTAGGCTTCTTGCCTGGAAGTAGCAGGCTGCGCGAGGCTGGGAGACGCCACTGGTGCCTTCCTGGCCTCAGGTCCCCTCGCTCCTTGCCTTTGCACCTAGGCCCCAGGCGTCCTTTGGGAGGGCTTACGGGCCGGTGGCTTGCACACTGCCAAGGGCTTCAGCAGGAAGAACTCTGTGCCAGGGAAAGGAAGGGCTAGTGCAGGGCTCCGCCAGAGGTTGCTTGGCCGCACAGACTCAGTGCTGCACGGAGTGCAACAGGCTCCCAGGGCCCCTGCCTGGGGTCTGCAGCCCCGCACACCCGGAGGCTGACTCCCTGGGCGCCCAGCAGCTGCCTCACACACGTAGCTTCCCTAGCGCTCTCCTCCCCAGCAGAGACGTGTGCAGCTGGTTGGGGCCTGGCCCAGCCTGCCGGGGTCCCGCCTACAGCCCCAGATCAGGACAAGCAGCCCCTGAGCAAAGACCTGCACCAGTCGCTGAGCGCCTCACACACGTAGCTTCCCTAGCGCTCTCCTCCCCAGCAGAGACGTGTGCAGCTGGTTGGGGCCTGGCCCTGCGTGTCTGGGCTCCCGCCCACAGCCCCAGCTCAGGGCAAGCAGCCCCTGAGCCAGGACCTGCAGGACGCGCAGAGCGCCCCCACCTGGAAGCCGAGTGAACAGCTGGCGGGGAGGCGAGCCCCCACGAGCGAAGAAGAGGTAGCCCAGGCTCGTTTGGCTCAAGCCCTACTTGGCTGGAGCCGAGTGCGCCTCCAGGTCGGCAGAGCTCCAGCTCTGCTCAGAGGCCCGATCTGGCAGAGTTGCTGGCGCGAGGCTGCACTGCCCTGGGCAAGCCATGCCCAGACTTGCCTCGCTGCTAGGCTTCCTGCCCAGGAAGAAGCAGGCTGCGCGAGGCTGGGATTCGCCACTGGCGTCTTCCTGGCCGCAGCTGCGCTCCAGCCTCGCCTTTGAACCTAGGCCCCTGGCTTCCTTTGGAAGGGCTTAGGGGCCGGTGTCTTGCACACTGCCAAGGGCTCCAGCAGGAAGAGCTCTGTGCCCGTGAAAGGAAGAGATAGTGCAGGGCTCCTTCAGCGGTTGCTTGGCCGCCCAGACTCAGCGCCAAACGGAGTGCACCAGGCTCCCAGGGCCCCTGGCTGGGGTCTGCAGCCCCGCACACCCAGAGGCTGACTCCCTGGGCGCCCAGCAGCTGCCTCACGTAGCTTCCCTAGCGCTCTCCTCCCCAGCAGAGTGGTGTGCAGCTGGTTGGGGCCTGCCCCTGAGTGCCTGTGCTCCCGCCCACAGCCCCAGCTCAGGGCAAGCAGCCCCTGAGCCAAGACCTGCAGGAGGCGCAGAGCGCCCCCACCTGGAAGCCGAGTGAACAGCTGGCGGGGAGTCGAGCCTCCTCGAGGGAAGAAGAGGCAGCCCAGCCTCGTTTCGCTCAAGCCCTACTTGGCTGCAGCCGAGTGCGCCTCCAGGACGGCAGAGCTCCAGCTCTGCTCAGAGGCCCGATCTGGCAGAGTTGCTGGCGCGTGGCTGCTCTGCCCTGGGCGAGCCTTTCCCAGACTTGCCTCGCTGCTAGGCTTCCTGCCCGGAAGAAGCAGGCTGCGCGAGGCTGGGAGACGCCATTGTCCCCTTCCTGGCCTCAGCTCTGCTCCTGCTTTGCCTTTGCACCTAGGCCCCAGGCGTCCTTAGGGAGGGCTTAGGGGCCGGTGGCTTGCACACTGCCAAGGGTTCCAGCAGGGAGAGTTCTGTGAGAGGGAAGGAAAGGCAAGTGCAGGGCTCCTCCAGCGGTTGCTTGGCCGCCCAGACTCAGCGCCGAACGGAGTGCACCAGCCTCCCTTGGCCCGAGGCTCTTGTCTGCAGCCCCGCACTCCCGGAGGCTGACTCCCTGGGCGCCCAGCAGCTGCCTCACACACGTAGCTTCCCTAGCGCTCTCCTCCCCAGCATAGACGTGTGCAGCTGGTTGGGACCTGCCCCTGCGTGCCTGGGCTCCCTCCAACAGCCCCAGCTCAGGACAAGCAGCCACAGAGCCAAGACCTGCAGGAGGCGCAGAACGCCCCCACCTGGAAGCCGAGTGAACAGCTGGCGGGGAGGCGAGCCTCCTCGAGGGAAGAAGAGGCAGCCCAGCCTCGTTTGGCTCAATCCCTACTTGGCTGGAGCCGAGTGCGCCTCCAGGACGGCAGAGCTCCAGCTCTGCTCAGAGGCCCGATCTGGCAGAGTTGCTGGCGCGAGCGTGCTCTTCCCTGAGCGAGCCTTGCCCAGACTTCCCTCGCTGCTAGGCTTCCTGCCCAGGAAGGAGCCGGCTGCGCGAGGCTGGGAGACGCCACTGGCTCCTTCCTGGCCTCATCTCCGCTCCTGCCTTGCCTTTGCACCTAGGCCCCAGGTGTCCTTTGGGAGGGCTTAGGGGCCGGTGGCTTGCACAATGCCAAGGGCTCCAGCAGGAAGAGCTCTGTGCGAGGGAAGAGAAGGGCAGTGCAGGGCTCCTCCAGCGGTTGCTAGGCCGCCCAGACTCAGCGCCGCACGGAGTGCACCAGGCTCCCAGGGCCCCTGGCTGGGGTCTGCAGCCCCGCACATCCGGAGGCTGACCCCCTGGGCGCCCAGCAGCTGCATCACACACGTAGCTTCCCTAGCGCTCTCCTCCCCAGCAGAGACGTGTGCAGCTGGTGGGGGCCTGCCCCTGGGTGCCTGGGCTCCCTCCCACAGCCCCAGCTCAGGGCAAGCAGCCACTGAGCGAAGACCTGCATGAGTCGCTGAGCGCCCACACCGGGAAGCCGAGTGAAGAGCTGGCGGGGAGGCGAGCCTCCTCGAGGGAAGAAGAGGCAGCCCAGCCTCGTTTGGCTCAAGGCCTACTTGGCTGGAGCCGAGTGCGCCTCCAGGACGGCAGAGCTCCAGCTCTGCTCAGAGGCCCGATCTGGCAGAGTTGCTGGCGCGAGGCTGCTCTGCCCTGGGCGAGCCTTGCCCAGACTTGCCTCTCTGCTAGGCTTCCTGCCCAGGAAGGAGCAGGCTGCGCGAGGCTGGGAGTCGCCACTGGCGCCTTCCTGTCCTCAGCTCCGCTCCCCCCTCGCCTTTGCACCTAGGCCCCAGGCGTCCTTTGGGAGGGCTTAGGGGCCGGTGGCTTGCACACTGCCAAGGGCTCCAGCAGGAAGAACTCTGTGCGAGGTAAGGGAAGGGATAGTGCAGGGCTCCTCCAGCGGTTGCTTGGCCGCCCAGACTCAGCCCCGCAAGGAGTGCACCAGGCTCCCAGGCCCCTGGCTGGGGTCTGCAGCATCGCCCACCCGGAGGCTGACTCCCTGGGTGCCCAGCAGCTGTCTCACACACGTAGCTTCCCTAGCGCTCTCCTCCCCAGCAGAGACGTGTGCAGCTGGTTGGGGCCTGCCCCTGCGTGCCTGGGCTCCTGCCCACAGCCCCAGCTCAGGGCAAGCAGCCCCTGAGCCAGGACCTGCAGGACGCGCAGAGCGCCTCCACCTGGAAGCCGAGTGAAAAGCTGGCGGGGAGGCGAGCCTCCTGGAGGGAAGAAGAGGCAGCCCAGCCTCGTTTGGCTCAAGCCCTACTTGGCTGGAGCCGAGTGCGCCTCCAGGACGGCAGAGCTCCAGCTCGGCTCAGAGGCCCGATCTGGCAGAGTTGCTGGCGCGAGGCTGCTCTGCCCTGGGCGAGCCTTGCCCAGACGTGCCTCGCTGCTAGGCTTCGTGCCCGGAAGGAGCCTGCTGCGCGAGGCTGGGACACGCCACTGGCGCCTTCCTGGCTGCAGCTCCGCTCCTGCCTTGCATTTGAACCTAGGCCCCTGGCTTCCTTTGGAAGGGCTTAGGGGCCCGTGTCTTGCACACTGCCAAGGGCTCCAGGAGGAAGAGCTCTGTGCCAGGGAAAGGAAGTGCTAGTGCAGGGCACCTCCAGCGGTTGCTTGGCTGCCCAGACTCAGCCCCGCACGGAGTGCACCAAGCTCCCAAGGCCCCTGGCTGGGGTCTGCAGCCCCGCACAACCGGAGGCTGACTCCCTGGGCGCCCAGCAGCTGCCTCACACACGTAGCTTCCCTAGCGCTCTCCTCCCCAGGAGAGACGTGTGCAGCTGGTTGGGGCCTGCCCCTCCGTGTCTGGGCTCCCGCCCACAGCCCCAGCTCAGGGCAAGCAGCCCCTGAGCGACGACCTGCATGAGTCGCTGAGCCTCCCCACCTGGAAGCCGAATGAACAGCTGGCGGGGAGGCGAGCCCCCTCGAGGGAAGAAGAGGCAGCCCAGCCTCGTTTGGCTCAAGCCCTACTTGGCTGGAGCCGAGTGCGCCTCCAGGATGGCAGAGCTCCAACTCTGCTCAGAGGCCCGATAAGGCAGAGTTGCTGGCGCGAGGCTGCTCTGCCCTGGGCGAGCCTTTCCCAGACTAGCCTCGCTGCTAGGCTTCCTGCCCGGAAGAAGCAGGCTGCGCGAGGCTGGGAGATGCCACTGGCGCCTTTCTCTCCGCAGCTCCGCTCCTGCCTTGCCTTTGCACCTAGGCCCAAGGCGTCCTTTGGAGGGCTTAGGGGCCGGTGGCTTGCACACTGCCAAGGGCTCAAGCAGGAAGAGCTCTGTGCGAGGGAAGAGAAGGGCAGTGCAGGGCTCCTCCAGCGGTTGCTTGGCCGCCCAGACTCAGCGCCGCACGGAGTGCACCAGGCTCCCAGGGCCCCTGGCTGGGGTCTGCAGCCGCCCACACCCGGAGGCTGACTCCCTGGGCGCCCAGCAGCTGCCTCACACACGTAGCTTCCCTAGCGCTCTCCTCCCCAGCAGAGACGTGTGCAGCTGGTTGGGGCCTGGCCCTGCGTGTCTGGGCTCCCGCCCACAGCCCGAGTTCAGGGCAAGCAGCCCCTGAGCCAGGACCTGCAGGACGCGCAGAGCGCCTCCACCTGGAAGCCGAGTGAACAGCTGGTGGGGAGGCGAGCCTCCTCGAGGGAAGAAGAGGCAGCCCAGCCTCGTTTGGCTCAAGCCCTACTTGGCTGGAGCCGAGTGCGCCTCCAGGACGGCAGAGCTCCAGCTCTGGTCAGAGGCCCGATCTGGCAGAGTTGCTGGCGCGAGGCTGCTCTGCCCTGGGCGAGCCTTGCCCAGACTTTCCTCGCTGCTAGGCTTCTTGCCTGGAAGTAGCAGGCTGCGCGAGGCTGGGAGACGCCACTGGTGCCTTCCTGGCCTCAGGTCCCCTCGCTCCTTGCCTTTGCACCTAGGCCCCAGGCGTCCTTTGGGAGGGCTTACGGGCCGGTGGCTTGCACACTGCCAAGGGCTTCAGCAGGAAGAACTCTGTGCCAGGGAAAGGAAGGGCTAGTGCAGGGCTCCGCCAGAGGTTGCTTGGCCGCACAGACTCAGTGCTGCACGGAGTGCAACAGGCTCCCAGGGCCCCTGCCTGGGGTCTGCAGCCCCGCACACCCGGAGGCTGACTCCCTGGGCGCCCAGCAGCTGCCTCACACACGTAGCTTCCCTAGCGCTCTCCTCCCCAGCAGAGACGTGTGCAGCTGGTTGGGGCCTGGCCCAGCCTGCCGGGGTCCCGCCCACAGCCCCAGATCAGGACAAGCAGCCCCTGAGCAAAGACCTGCACCAGTCGCTGAGCGCCTCACACACGTAGCTTCCCTAGCACTCTCCTCCCCAGCAGAGACGTGTGCAGCTGGTTGGGGCCTGGCCCTGCGTGTCTGGGCTCCCGCCCACAGCCCCAGCTCAGGGCAAGCAGCCCCTGAGCCAGGACCTGCAGGACGCGCAGAGCGCCCCCACCTGGAAGCCGAGTGAACAGCTGGCAGGGAGGCGAGCCCCCACGAGCGAAGAAGAGGTAGCCCAGGCTCGTTTGGCTCAAGCCCTACTTGGCTGGAGCCGAGTGCGCCTCCAGGTCGGCAGAGCTCCAGCTCTGCTCAGAGGCCCGATCTGGCAGAGTTGCTGGCGCGAGGCTGCACTGCCCTGGGCAAGCCATGCCCAGACTTGCCTCGCTGCTAGGCTTCCTGCCCAGGAAGGAGCCGGCTGCGCGAGGCTGGGATTCGCCACTGGCGGCTTCCTGGCCGCAGCTGTGCTCCTGCCTCGCCTTTGAACCTAGTCCCCTGGATTCCTTTGGAAGGGCTTAGGGGCCGGTGTCTTGCACACTGCCAAGGGCTCCAGCAGGAAGAGCTCTGTGCCCGGGAAAGGAAGAGATAGTGCAGGGCTCCTTCAGCGGTTGCTTGGCCGCCCAGACTCAGCGCCAAACGGAGTGCACCAGGCTCCCAGGGCCCCTGGCTGGGGTCTGCAGCCCCGCACACCCAGAGGCTGACTCCCTGGGCGCCCAGCAGCTGCCTCACGTAGCTTCCCTAGCACTCTCCTCCCCAGTAGAGTGGTGTGCAGCTGGTTGGGGCCTGCCCCTGAGTGCCTGTGCTCCCGCCCACAGCCCAAGCTCAGGGCAAGCAGCCCCTGAGCCAAGACCTGCAGGAGGCGCAGAGCGCCCCCACCTGGAAGCCGAGTGAACAGCTGGCAGGGAGTCGAGCCTCCTCGAGGGAAGAAGAGGCAGCCCAGCCTCGTTTGGCTCAAGCCCTACTTGGCTGCAGCCGAGTGCGCCTCCAGGACGGCAGAGCTCCAGCTCTGCTCAGAGGCCCGATCTGGCAGAGTTGCTGGCGCGAGGCTGCTCTGCCCTGGGCGAGCCTTGCCCAGACTTGCCTCGCTGCTAGGCTTCCTGCCCGGAAGAAGCAGGCTGCGCGAGGCTGGGAGACGCCATTGGCCCCTTCCTGGCCTCAGCTCTGCTCCTGCTTTGCCTTTGCACCTAGGCCCCAGGCGTCCTTAGGGAGGGCTTAGGGGCCGGTGGCTTGCACACTGCCAAGGGTTCCAGCAGGGAGAGTTCTGTGAGAGGGAAGGAAAGGCAAGTGCAGGGCTCCTCCAGCGGTTGCTTGGCCGCCCAGACTCAGCGCCGAACGGAGTGCACCAGCCTCCCTTGGCCCGAGGCTCTTGTCTGCAGCCCCGCACTCCCGGAGGCTGACTCCCTGGGCGCCCAGCAGCTGCCTCACACACGTAGCTTCCCTAGCGCTCTCCTCCCCAGCATAGACGTGTGCAGCTGGTTGGGGCCTGCCCCTGCGTGCCTGGGCTCCCTCCAACAGCCCCAGCTCAGGACAAGCAGCCACAGAGCCAAGACCTGCAGGAGGCGCAGAACGCCCCCACCTGGAAGCCGAGTGAACAGCTGGTGGGGAGGCGAGCCTCCTCGAGGGAAGAAGAGGCAGCCCAGCCTCGTTTGGCTCAATCCCTACTTGGCTGGAGCCGAGTGCGCCTCCAGGACGGCAGAGCTCCAGCTCTGCTCAGAGGCCCGATCTGGCAGAGTTGCTGACCTGAGCGTGCTCTTCCCTGAGCGAGCCTTGCCCAGACTTCCCTCGCTGCTAGGCTTCCTGCCCAGGAAGAAGCCGGCTGCGCGAGGCTGGGAGACGCCACTGGCTCCTTCCTGGCCTCATCTCCGCTCCTGCCTTGCCTTTGCACCTAGGCTCCAGGTGTCCTTTGGGAGGGCTTAGGGGCCGGTGGCTTGCACAATGCCAAGGGCTCCAGCAGGAAGAGCTCTGTGCGAGGGAAGAGAAGGGCAGTGCAGGGCTCCTCCAGCGGTTGCTAGGCCGCCCAGTCTCAGCGCCGCACGGAGTGCACCAGGCTCCCAGTGCCCCTGGCTGGGGTCTGCAGCCCCGCACATCCGGAGGCTGACCCCCTGGGCGCCCAGCAGCTGCCTCACACACGTAGCTTCCCTAGCGCTCTCCTCCCCAGCAGAGACGTGTGCAGCTGGTGGGGGCCTGCCCCTGGGTGCCTGGGCTCCCGCCCACAGCCCCAGCTCAGGGCAAGCAGCCCCTGAGCCAAGACCTGCATGAGTAGCTGAGCGCCCCCACCGGGAAGCCGAGTGAAGAGCTGGCGGGGAGGCGAGCCTCCTCGAGGGAAGAAGAGGCAGCCCAGCCTCGTTTGGCTCAAGGCCTACTTGGCTGGAGCCGAGTGCGCCTCCAGGACGGCAGAGCTCCAGCTCTGCTCAGAGGCCCGATAAGGCAGAGTTGCTGGCGCGAGGCTGCTCTGCCCTGGGCGAGCCTTGCCCAGACTTGCCTCTCTGCTAGGCTTCCTGCCCAGGAAGGAGCAGGCTGCGCGAGGCTGGGAGTCGCCACTGGCGCCTTCCTGTCCTCAGCTCCGCTCCCCCCTCGCCTTTGCACCTAGGCCCCAGGCGTCCTTTGGGAGGGCTTAGGGGCCGGTGGCTTGCACACTGCCAAGGGCTCCAGCAGGAAGAACTCTGTGCGAGGTAAGGGAAGGGATAGTGCAGGGCTCCTCCAGCGGTTGCTTGGCCGCCCAGACTCAGCCCCGCAAGGAGTGCACCAGGCTCCCAGGCCCCTGGCTGGGGTCTGCAGCATCGCCCACCCGGAGGCTGACTCCCTGGGTGCCCAGCAGCTGCCTCACACACGTAGCTTCCCTAGCGCTCTCCTCCCCAGCAGAGACGTGTGCAGCTGGTTGGGGCCTGCCCCTGCGTGCCTGGGCTCCTGCCCACAGCCCCAGCTCAGGGCAAGCAGCCCCTAAGCCAAGACCTGCACCAGTCGCTGAGCGCCCCCACCTGGAAGCCGTGTGAACAGCTGGCTGGGAGGCCAGCCCCCTCGAGGGAAGAAGAGGTAGCCCAGCCTCGTTTGGCTCAAGCCCTACTTGGCTGGAGCCGAGTGCGCCTCCAGGTCGGCAGAGATCCAGCTATGCTCAGAGGCCCGATCTCGCAGAGTTGCTGGCGCGAGGCTGCTCTGCCCTGGGCAAGCCTTGCCCAGATTTGCCTCGCTGCTAGGCTTCCTGCCCTGGAAGGAGCAGGCTGCGCGAGGCTGGGATTCGCCACTGGCGCCTTCCTGGCCGCAGCTCCGCTCCTGCCTTGCCTTTGAACCTAGGCCCATGGCTGCCTTTGGAAAGGCTTAGGGGCCGGTGTCTTGCACACTGCCAAGGGCTCCAGGAGGAAGAGCTCTGTGCCAGGGAAAGGAAGGGCTAGTGCAGGGCTCCTTCAGCGGTTGCTTGGCCGCCCAGACTCAGCGCCAAACGGAGTGCACCAGGCTCCCAGGGCCCCTGGCTGGGGTCTGCAGTCCCGCACACCCGGAGGCTGACTCCCTGGGCGCCCAGCAGCTTCCTCACACACGTAGCTTCCCTAGCGCTCTCCTCCCCAGCAGAGACGTGTGCAGCTGGTTGGGGCCTGCCCCTGCGTGCCGGGGCTCCCGCTCACAGCCCCAGCTCAGGGCAAGCAGCCCCTGAGCCAAGACCTGCAGGAGGCGCAGAGCTCCCCCACCTAGAAGCCGAGTGAAGAGCTGGCGGGGAGGCCAGCCTCCTCGAGGGAAGAAGAGGCAGCCCAGCCTCGTTTGGCTCAAGCCCTACTTGGCTGGAGCCGAGTGCGCCTCCAGGACGGCAGAGCTCCAGCTCTGCTCAGAGGCCCGATCTGGCAGAGTTGCTGGCGCGAGGCTGCTCTGCCCTGGGCGAGCCTTGCCCAGACTTGCCACGCTCCTAGGCTTCCTTCCCTGAAGAAGCAGGCTGCGCGAGGCTGGGAGACGCCATTGGCCCCTTCCTGGCCTCAGCTCTGCTCCTGCCTTGCCTTTGCACCTAGGCCCCAGGCGTCCTTAGGGAGGGCTTAGGGGCCGGTGGTTTGCACACTGCCAAGTGTTCCAGCAGGGAGAGTTCTGTGAGAGGGAAGGAAAGGCAAGTGCAGGGCAACTCCAGCGGTTGCTTGGCCGCCCGGACTCAGCGCCGAACGGAGTGCACCAGCCTCCCAGGGCCCGTGGCTCTTGTCTGCAGCCCCGCACACCCGGAGGCTGACTTCCTGGGCGCCCAGCAGCTGCCTCACACACGTAGCTTCCCTAGCGCTCTCCTCCCCAGCATAGACGTGTGCAGGTGGTTGGGGCCTGCACCTGCGTGCCTGGGCTCCCGCCCACAGCCCCACCTCAGGGCAAGCAGCCCCTGAGCCAAGACCTGCACCAGTCGCTGAGCGCCCCCATCTGGTAGCCGAGTGAAAAACTGGCCCGGAGGCGAGCCTCCTCGAGGGAAGAAGAGGCAGCCGAGCCTCGTTTGGCTCAATGCCTACTTGGCTGGAGCCGAGTGCGCCTCCAGGACGGCAGAGCTCCAGCTCTGCTCAGAGGCCCGATCTGGCAGAGTTGCTGGCGCGAGGCTGCTCTGCCCTGGGCGAGCCTTGCCCAGACTTTCCTCGCTGCTAGGCTTCCTGCCCGGAAGAAGCAGGCTGCGCGAGGCTGGGAGACGCCACTGGCGCCTTCCTGGCCTCAGCTCCGCTCCTGCCTTGCCTTTGCACCTAGGCCCCAGGCGTCCTTTGGAGGGCTTAGGGGCCGGTGGCTTGCACACTGCCAAGGGCTCAAGCAGGAAGAGCTCTGTGCGAGGGAAGAGAAGGGCAGTGCAGGGCTCCTCCAGCGGTTGCTTGGCCGCCCAGACTCAGCGCCGCACGGAGTGCACCAGGCTCCCAGGGCCCCTGGCTGGGGTCTGAGGCCCCGCACACTGGGAGGCTGACTCCCTGGGCGCCCAGCAGCTGCCTCACACACGTAGCTTCCCTAGCGCTCTCCTCCCCAGCAGAGACGTGTGCAGCTGGTGGGGGCCTGCCCCTGGGTGCCTGGGCCCCGGCCCACAGCCCCAGCTCAGGGCAAGCAGCCCCTGAGCGAAGACCTGCATGAGTCGCTGAGCGCCCCCACCTGGAAGCCGAGTGAACAGCTGGCGGGGAGCCGAGCCCCTTCGAGGGAAGAAGAGGCAGCCCAGCCTCCTTTGGCTCAAGCCCTACTTGGCTGGAGCCGAGTGCGCCTCCAGGACGGCAGAGCTCCAGCTCTGCTCAGAGGCCCGATCAAGCAGAGTTACTGGCGCGAGGCTGCTCTGCCCTGGGCGAGCCTTGCCCAGACTTGCCTCGCTGCTAGGCTTCCTGCCCGGAAGAAGCAGGCTGCGCGAGGCTGGGAGACGCCATTGGCCCCTTCCTGGCCTCATCTCTGCTCTTGCCATGCCTTTGCACCTAGGCCCCAGGCGTCCTTTGGGAGGGCTTAGGGGCCGGTGGCTTGCACACTGCCAAGGGCTCCAGGAGGAAGAGCTCTGTGCCAGGGAAAGGAAGGGCTAGTGCAGGGCACCTCCAGCAGTTGCTTGGCCGCCCAGACTCAGCGCCAAACGGAGTGCACCAGGCTCCCAGGGCCCCTGGCTGGGGTCTGCAGCCCCGCACACCCGGAGGCTGACTCCCTGGGCGCCCAGCAGCTGCCTCACACACGTAGCTTCCCTAGCGCTCTCCTCCCCAGCAAAGACCTGTGCAGCTGGTTGGGGCCTGCCCCTGCGTGCCTGGGCTCCCGTCCACAGCCCCAGCTCAGGGTAAGGAGACCCTGAGCCATGAATTGTAGGAGGCCCAGAGCGCCCCCACCTGGAAGCCGGGTGAACAGCTGGCGGGGTGGCGAGCCTCCTCGAGGGAAGAAGAGGCAGCCCAGCCTCGTTTGGCTCAAGCCCTACTTGGCTGGAGCCGCGTGCGCCTCCAGGTCGGCAGAGCTCCATCTCTGCTCAGAGGCCCGATCTGGCAGAGTTGCTGGCGCGAGGCTGCTCTGCCCTGGGCGAGCCTGACCCAGACTTGCCTCGCTTCTAGGCTTCCTGCCCAGGAAGGAGCCGGCTGCGCGAGGCTGGAAACGCCACTGGCGCCTTCCTGGCCGCAGCTCCGCTCCTGCCTTGCCTTTGCACCTAGGCCCCAGGCGTCCTTTGGGAGGGCTTAGGGGCCGTGGCTTGCACACTGCCAAGGGCTACAGCAGGAAGAGCTCTGTGCCAGGGAAAGGAAGGGCTAGAGCAGGGCTCCTCCAGCGGTTGCTTGGCCGCCCAGACTCAGCGCCGCACGGAGTGCAAAAGGCTCCCAGGGCCCCTGGCTGGGGTCTGCAGCCCCGCACACCCAGAGGCTGACTCCCTGGGCGCCCAGCAGCTGCCTCACACACGTAGCTTCCCTAGCGCTCTCCTCCCCAGCAGAGACGTGTGCAGCTGGTGGGGGCCTGCCCCTGGGTGCCTGGGCCCCGGCCCACAGCCCCAGCTCAGGGCAAGCAGCCCCTGAGCGAAGACCTGCATGAGTCGCTGAGCGCCCCCACCTGGAAGCCGAGTGAACAGCTGGCGGGGAGCCGAGCCCCTTCGAGGGAAGAAGAGGCAGCCCAGCCTCGTTTGGCTCAAGCCCTACTTGGCTGGAGCCGAGTGCGCCTCCAGGACGGCAGAGCTCCAGCTCTGCTCAGAGGCCCGATCAAGCAGAGTTGCTGGCGCGAAGCTGCTCTGCCCTGGGCGAGCCTTGCCCAGACTTGCCTCGCTGCTAGGCTTCCTGCCCGGAAGAAGCAGGCTGCTCGAGCCTGGGAGACGCCATTGGCCCCTTCCTGGTCTCATCTCTGCTCTTACCATGCCTTTGCACCTAGGCCCCAGGCGTCCTTTGGGAGGGCTTAGGGGCCGGTGGCTTGCACACTGCCAAGGGCTCCAGGAGGAAGAGCTCTGTGCCAGGGAAAGGAAGGGCTAGTGCAGGGCACCTCCAGCAGTTGCTTGGCCGCCCAGACTCAGCGCCAAACGGAGTGCACCAGGCTCCCAGGGCCCCTGGCTGGGGTCTGCAGCCCCGCACACCCGGAGGCTGACTCCCTGGGCGCCCAGCAGCTGCCTCACACACGTAGCTTCCCTTGCGCACTCCTCCCCAGCAGAGACGGGTGCAGCTGGTTGGGGCCTGGCCCTGCGTGCCTGGGCTCCCGCCCACAGCCCCACCTCAGGGCAAGCAGCCCCTGAGCGAAGACCTGCATGAGTCGCTGAGCCTCCCCACCTGGAAGCCGAATGAACAGCTGGCGGGGAGGCGAGCCCCCTCGAGGGAAGAAGAGGCAGCCCAGCCTCGTTTGGCTCAAGCCCTACTTGGCTGGAGCCGAGTGCGCCTCCAGGATGGCAGAGCTCCAGCTCTGCTCAGAGGCCCGATAAGGCAGAGTTGCTGGCGCGAGGCTGCTCTGCCCTGGGCGAGCCTTTCCCAGACTAGCCTCGCTGCTAGGCTTCCTGCCCGGAAGAAGCAGGCTGCGCGAGGCTGGGAGACGCCACTGGCGCCTTTCTGGCCTCAGCTCCGCTCCTGCCTTGCCTTTGCACCTAGGCCCCAGGCGTCCTTTGGAGGGCTTAGGGGCCGGTGGCTTGCACACTGCCAAGGGCTCAAGCAGGAAGAGCTCTGTGCGAGGGAAGAGAAGGGCAGTGCAGGGCTCCTCCAGCGGTTGCTTGGCCGCCCAGACTCAGCGCCGCACGGAGTGCACCAGGCTCCCAGGGCCCCTGGCTGGGGTCTGCAGCCCCGCACACCGGGAGGCTGACTCCCTGGGCGCCCAGCAGCTGCCTCACACACGTAGCTTCCCTAGCGCTCTCCTCCCCAGCAGAGACGTGTGCAGCTGGTTGGGGCCTGGCCCTGCGTGTATGGGCTCCCGCCCACAGCCCCAGCTCAGGGCAAGCAGCCCCTGAGCCAGGACCTGCAGGACGCGCAGAGCGCCCCCACCTGGAAGCCGAGTGAACAGCTGGCGGGGAGGCGAGCCTCCTCGAGGGAAGAAGAGGCCGCCCAGCCTCCTTTGGCTCAAGCCCTACTTGGCTGAAGCCGAGTGTGCCTCCAGGACGGCAGAGCTCCAGCTCTGCTCAGAGGCCCGATATGGCAGAATTGCTGGCGCGAGGCTGCTCTGCCCTGGGCGAGCCTTGCCCAGACTTGACTCGCTGCTGGTCCTCCTGCCCAGGAAGGAGCAGGCTGCGCGAGGCTGGGAGTCGCCACTGGCGACTGCCTGACCTCAGCTCGGCTCCCCCCTCGCCTTTGCACCTAGGCCCCAGGCGTCCTTTGGAGGGCTTAGGGGCCGGTGGCTTGCACACTGCCAAGGGCTCAAGCAGGAAGAGCTCTGTGCGAGGGAAGAGAAGGGCAGTGCAGGGCTCCTCCAGCGGTTGCTTGGCCGCCCAGACTCAGCGCCGCACGGAGTGCACCAGGCTCCCAGGGCCCCTGGCTGGGGTCTGAGGCCCCGCACACTGGGAGGCTGACTCCCTGGGCGCCCAGCAGCTGCCTCACACACGTAGCTTCCCTAGCGCTCTCCTCCCCAGCAGAGACGTGTGCAGCTGGTGGGGGCCTGCCCCTGGGTGCCTGGGCCCCAGCCCACAGCCCCAGCTCAGGGCAAGCAGCCCCTGAGCGAAGACCTGCATGAGTCGCTGAGCGCCCCCACCTGGAAGCCGAGTGAACAGCTGGCGGGGAGCCGAGCCCCTTCGAGGGAAGAAGAGGCAGCCCAGCCTCGTTTGGCTCAAGCCCTACTTGGCTGGAGCCGAGTGCGCCTCCAGGACGGCAGAGCTCCAGCTATGCTCAGAGGCCCGATCAAGCAGAGTTGCTGGCGCGAGGCTGCTCTGCCCTGGGCGAGCCTTGCCCAGACATGCCTCGCTGCTAGGCTTCCTGCCCGGAAGAAGCAGGCTGCGCGAGGCTGGGAGACGCCATTGGCCCCTTCCTGGCCTCATCTCTGCTCTTGCCATGCCTTTGCACCTAGGCCCCAGGCGTCCTTTGGGAGGGCTTAGGGGCCGGTGGCTTGCACACTGCCAAGGGCTCCAGGAGGAAGAGCTCTGTGCCAGGGAAAGGAAGGGCTAGTGCAGGGCACCTCCAGCAGTTGCTTGGCCGCCCAGACTCAGCGCCAAACGGAGTGCACCAGGCTCCCAGGGCCCCTGGCTGGGGTCTGCAGCCCCGCACACCCGGAGGCTGACTCCCTGGGCGCCCAGCAGCTGCCTCACACACGTAGCTTCCCTAGCGCTCTCCTCCCCAGCAAAGACCTGTGCAGCTGGTTGGGGCCTGCCCTTGCGTGCCTGGGCTCCCGTCCACAGCCCCAGCTCAGGGAAAGGAGACCCTGAGCCATGAATTGTAGGAGGCCCAGAGCGCCCCCACCTGGAAGCCGGGTGAACAGCTGGCGGGGAGGCGAGCCTCCTCGAGGGAAGAAGAGGCAGCCCAGCCTCGTTTTGCTCAAGCCCTACTTGGCTGGAGCCGCGTGCGCCTCCAGGTCGGCAGAGCTCCATCTCTGCTCAGAGGCCCGATCTGGCAGAGTTGCTGGCGCGAGGCTGCTCTGCCCTGGGCGAGCCTGACCCAGACTTGCCTCGCTTCTAGGCTTCCTGCCCAGGAAGGAGCCGGCTGCGCGAGGCTGGGAAACGCCACTGGCGCCTTCCTGGCCGCAGCTCCGCTCCTGCCTTGCCTTTGCACCTAGGCCCCAGGCGTCCTTTGGGAGGGCTTAGGGGCCGTGGCTTGCACACTGCCAAGGGCTACAGCAGGAAGAGCTCTGTGCCAGGGAAAGGAAGGGCTAGAGCAGGGCTCCTCCAGCGGTTGCTTGGCCGCCCAGACTCAGCGCCGCACGGAGTGCAAAAGGCTCCCAGGGCCCCTGGCTGGGGTCTGCAGCCCCGCACACCCAGAGGCTGACTCCCTGGGCGCCCAGCAGCTGCCTCACACAAGTAGCTTCCCTAGCGTTCTCCTCCCCAGCAGAGACGTGTGCAGCTGGTGGGGGCCTGCCCCTGGGTGCCTGGGCCCCGGCCCACAGCCCCAGCTCAGGGCAAGCAGCCCCTGAGCGAAGACCTGCATGAGTCGCTGAGCGCCCCCACCTGGAAGCCGAGTGAACAGCTGGCGGGGAGCCGAGCCCCTTCGAGGGAAGAAGAGGCAGCCCAGCCTCGTTTGGCTCAAGCCCTACTTGGCTGGAGCCGAGTGCGCCTCCAGGACGGCAGAGCTCCAGCTCTGCTCAGAGGCCCGATCAAGCAGAGTTGCTGGCGCGAAGCTGCTCTGCCCTGGGCGAGCCTTGCCCAGACTTGCCTCGCTGCTAGGCTTCCTGCCCGGAAGAAGCAGGCTGCTCGAGCCTGGGAGACGCCATTGGCCCCTTCCTGGTTTCATCTCTGCTCTTACCATGCCTTTGCACCTAGGCCCCAGGCGTCCTTTGGGAGGGCTTAGGGGCCGGTGGCTTGCACACTGCCAAGGGCTCCAGGAGGAAGAGCTCTGTGCCAGGGAAAGGAAGGGCTAGTGCAGGGCACCTCCAGCAGTTGCTTGGCCGCCCAGACTCAGCGCCAAACGGAGTGCACCAGGCTCCCAGGGCCCCTGGCTGGGGTCTGCAGCCCCGCACACCCGGAGGCTGACTCCCTGGGCGCCCAGCAGCTGCCTCACACACGTAGCTTCCCTTGCGCACTCCTCCCCAGCAGAGACGTGTGCAGCTGGTTGGGGCCTGCCCCTGCGTGCCTGGGCTCCCGCCCACAGCCCCACCTCAGGGCAAGCAGCCCCTGAGCGAAGACCTGCATGAGTCGCTGAGCCTCCCCACCTGGAAGCCGAATGAACAGCTGGCGGGGAGGCGAGCCCCCTCGAGGGAAGAAGAGGCAGCCCAGCCTCGTTTGGCTCAAGCCCTACTTGGCTGGAGCCGAGTGCGCCTCCAGGATGGCAGAGCTCCAGCTCTGCTCAGAGGCCCGATAAGGCAGAGTTGCTGGCGCGAGGCTGCTCTGCCCTGGGCGAGCCTTTCCCAGACTAGCCTCGCTGCTAGGCTTCCTGCCCGGAAGAAGCAGGCTGCGCGAGGCTGGGAGACGCCACTGGCGCCTTTCTGGCCTCAGCTCCGCTCCTGCCTTGCCTTTGCACCTAGGCCCCAGGCGTCCTTTGGAGGGCTTAGGGGCCGGTGGCTTGCACACTGCCAAGGGCTCAAGCAGGAAGAGCTCTGTGCGAGGGAAGAGAAGGGCAGTGCAGGGCTCCTCCAGCGGTTGCTTGGCCGCCCAGACTCAGCGCCGCACGGAGTGCACCAGGCTCCCAGGGCCCCTGGCTGGGGTCTGCAGCCCCGCACACCGGGAGGCTGACTCCCTGGGCGCCCAGCAGCTGCCTCACACACGTAGCTTCCCTAGTGCTCTCCTCCCCAGCAGAGACGTGTGCAGCTGGTTGGGGCCTGGCCCTGCGTGTATGGGCTCCCGCCCACAGCCCCAGCTCAGGGCAAGCAGCCCCTGAGCCAGGACCTGCAGGACGCGCAGAGCGCCCCCACCTGGAAGCCGAGTGAACAGCTGGCGGGGAGGCGAGCCTCCTCGAGGGAAGAAGAGGCCGCCCAGCCTCCTTTGGCTCAAGCCCTACTTGGCTGAAGCCGAGTGTGCCTCCAGGACGGCAGAGCTCCAGCTCTGCTCAGAGGCCCGATATGGCAGAATTGCTGGCGCGAGGCTGCTCTGCCCTGGGCGAGCCTTGCCCAGACTTGACTCGCTGCTGGTCCTCCTGCCCAGGAAGGAGCAGGCTGCGCGAGGCTGGGAGTCGCCACTGGCGACTGCCTGACCTCAGCTCGGCTCCCCCCTCGCCTTTGCACCTAGGCCCCAGGCGTCCTTTGGAGGGCTTAGGGGCCGGTGGCTTGCACACTGCCAAGGGCTCAAGCAGGAAGAGCTCTGTGCGAGGGAAGAGAAGGGCAGTGCAGGGCTCCTCCAGCGGTTGCTTGGCCGCCCAGACTCAGCGCCGCACGGAGTGCACCAGGCTCCCAGGGCCCCTGGCTGGGGTCTGAGGCCCCGCACACTGGGAGGCTGACTCCCTGGGCGCCCAGCAGCTGCCTCACACACGTAGCTTCCCTAGCGCTCTCCTCCCCAGCAGAGACGTGTGCAGCTGGTGGGGGCCTGCCCCTGGGTGCCTGGGCCCCGGCCCACAGCCCCAGCTCAGGGCAAGCAGCCCCTGAGCGAAGACCTGCATGAGTCGCTGAGCGCCCCCACCTGGAAGCCGAGTGAACAGCTGGCGGGGAGCCGAGCCCCTTCGAGGGAAGAAGAGGCAGCCCAGCCTCGTTTGGCTCAAGCCCTACTTGGCTGGAGCCGAGTGCGCCTCCAGGAGGGCAGAGCTCCAGCTCTGCTCAGAGGCCCGATCAAGCAGAGTTGCTGGCGCGAGGCTGCTCTGCCCTGGGCGAGCCTTGCCCAGACTTGCCTCGCTGCTAGGCTTCCTGCCCGGAAGAAGCAGGCTGCGCGAGGCTGGGAGACGCCATTGGCCCCTTCCTGGCCTCATCTCTGCTCTTGCCATGCATTTGCACCTAGGCCCCAGGCGTCCTTTGGGAGGGCTTAGGGGCCGGTGGCTTGCACACTGCCAAGGGCTCCAGGAGGAAGAGCTCTGTGCCAGGGAAAGGAAGGGCTAGTGCAGGGCACCTCCAGCAGTTGCTTGGCCGCCCAGACTCAGCGCCAAACGGAGTGCACCAGGCTCCCAGGGCCCCTGGCTGGGGTCTGCAGCCCCGCACACCCGGAGGCTGACTCCCTGGGCGCCCAGCAGCTGCCTCACACACGTAGCTTCCCTAGCGCTCTCCTCCCCAGCAGAGACGAGTGCAGCTGGTTGGGGCCTGCCCCTGCGTGCCTGGGCTCCCGCCCACAGCCCCAGCTCAGGGCAAGCAGCCCCTGAGCCAAGACCTGCAGGAGGCGCAGAGCGCCCCCACCTGGAAGCCGAGTGAACAGCTGGCGGGGAGGTGATCCTCCTAGAGGGAAGAAGAGGCAGCCCAGCCTCGTTTGGCTCAAGCCCTACTTGGCTGGAGCCGAGTGCGCCTCCAGGACGGCAGAGCTCCAGCTCGGCTCAGAGGCCCGATCTGGCAGAGTTGCTGGCGCGAGGCTGCTCTGCCCTGGGCGAGCCTTGCCCAGACTTGACTCGCTGCTGGTCCTCCTGCCCAGGAAGGAGCAGGCTGCGCGAGGCTGGGAGTCGCCACTGGCGACTGCCTGACCTCAGCTCGGCTCCCCCCTCGCCTTTGCACCTAGGCCCCAGGCGTCCTTTGGGAGGGCTTAGGGGCCGGTGGCTTGCACACTGCCAAGGGCTTCAGCAGGAAGAACTCTGTGCCAAGGAAAGGAAGGGCTAGTGCAGGGCTCCGCCAGAGGTTGCTTGGCCGCACAGACTCAGTGCTGCACGGAGTGCAACAGGCTCCCAGGGCCCCTGGCTGGGGTCTGCAGCCCCGCACACCTGGAGGCTGACTCCCTGGGCGCCCAGCAGCTGCCTCACACACGTAGCTTCCCTAGCGCTCTCCTCCCCAGCAGAGACGTGTGCAGCTGGTGGGGGCCTGCCCCTGGGTGCCTGGGCCCCGGCCCACAGCCCCAGCTCAGGGCAAGCAGCCCCTGAGCGAAGACCTGCATGAGTCGCTGAGAGCCCCCACCTGGAAGCCGAGTGAACGGCTGGCGGGGAGCCGAGCCCCTTCGAGGGAAGAAGAGGCAGCCCAGCCTCGTTTGGCTCAAGCCCTACTTGGCTGGAGCCGACTGCGCCTCCAAGATGGCAGAGCTCCAGCTCTGCTCAGAGGCCCGATAAGGCAGAGTTGCTGGCGCGAGGCTGCTCTGCCCTGGGCGAGCCTTTCCCAGACTAGCCTCGCTGCTAGGCTTCCTGCCCGGAAGAAGCAGGCTGCGCGAGGCTGGGAGACGCCACTGGCGCCTTTCTGGCCTTAGCTCCGCTCCTGCCTTGCCTTTGCACCTAGGCCCCAGGCGTCCTGTGGAGGGCTTAGGGGCCGGTGGCTTGCACACTGCCAAGGGCTCAAGCAGGAAGAGCTCTGTGCGAGGGAAGAGAAGGGCAGTGCAGGGCTCCTCCAGCGGTTGCTTGGCCGCCGAGACTCAGCGCTGCACGGAGTGCACCAGGCTCCCAGTGCCCCTGGCTGGGGTCTGCAGCCCCGCACACCCGGAGGCTGACTCCCTGGGCGCCCAGCAGCTGCCTCACACACGTAGCTTCCCTAGCGCTCTCCTCCCCAGCAGAGACGTGTGCAGCTGGTTGGGGCCTGGCCCTGCGTGTCTGGGCTCCCGCCCACAGCCCCAGCTCAGGGCAAGCAGCCCCTGAGCCAGGACCTGCAGGACGCGCAGAGCGCCTCCACCTGGAAGCCGAGTGAACAGCTGGCGGTGAGGCGAGCCTACTCGAGGGAAGAAGAGGCAGCCCAGCCTCGTTTGGCTCAAGCCCTACTTGGCTGGAGCCGAGTGCGCTTCCAGGACGGCAGAGCTCCAGCTCTTCTCAGAGGCCCGATCTGGCAGAGTTGCTGGCGCGAGGCTGCTCTGCCCTGGGCGAGCCTTGCCCAGAATTTCCTCGCTGCTAGGCTTCTTGCCTGGAAGAAGCAGGCTGCGCGAGGCTGGGAGACGCCACTGGTGCCTTCCTGGCCTCAGCTCCCCTCGCTCCTTGCCTTTGCACCTAGGCCCCAGGCGTCCTTTGGGAGGGCTTACGGGCCGGTGGCTTGCACACTGCCAAGGGCTTCAGCAGGAAGAACTCTGTGCCAGGGAAAGGAAGGGCTAGTACAGGGCTCCGCCAGAGGTTGCTTGGCCGCACAGACTCAGTGCTGCACGGAGTGCAACAGGCTCCCAGGGCCCCTGCCTGGGGTCTGCAGCCCCGCACACCCGGAGGCTCACTCCCTGGGCGCCCAGCAGCTGCCTCACACACGTAGCTTCCCTTGCGCTCTGCTCCCCAGCAGAGACGTGTGCAGCTGGTGGGGGCCTGCCCCTGGGTGCCTGGGCTCCCACCCACAGCCCCAGCTCAGGGCAAGCAGCCCCTGAGAGAAGACCTGCATGAGTCGCTGAGCGCCCCCACCTGGAAGCCGAGTGAACAGCTGGCGGGGGAGCCGAGCCCCTTCGAGGGAAGAAGAGGCAGCCCAGCCTCGTTTGGCTCAAGCCCTATTTGGCTGGAGCCAAGTGCGCCTCCAGGACGGCAGAGCTCCAACTCTGCTCAGAGGCCCGATCAAGCAGAGTTGCTGGCGCGAGGCTGCTCTGCCCTGGGCGAGCCTTGCCCAGACTTGCCTCGCTGCTAGGCTTCCTGCCCGGAAGAAGCAGGCTGCGCGAGGCTGGGAGATGCCACTGGCGCCTTTCTGTCCTCAGCTCCGCTCCTGCCTTGCCTTTGCACCTAGGCCCCAGGCGTCCTTTGGAGGGCTTAGGGGCCGGTGGCTTGCACACTGCCAAGGGCTCAAGGAGGAAGAGCTCTGTGCGAGGGAAGAGAAGGGCAGTGCAGGGCTCCTCCAGCGGTTGCTTGGCCGCCCAGACTCAGCGCCGCACGGAGTGCACCAGGCTCCCAGGGCCCCTGGCTATGGTCTGCAGCCCCGCACACCCGGAGGCTGACTCCCTGGGCGCCCAGCAGCTGCCTCACACACGTAGCTTCCCTAGCACTCTCCTCCTCAGCAGAGACGTGTGCAGCTGGTTGGGGCCTGCCCCTGCGTGTCTGGGCTCCCGCACACAGCCCCAGCTCAGGGCAAGCAGCCCCTGAGTGAAGACCTGCACGAGTCGCTGAGCCTCCCCACCTGGAAGCCGAATGAACAGCTGGCGGGGAGGCGAGCCCCCTCCAGGGAAGAAGAGGCAGCCCAGCCTCGTTTGGCTCAAGCCCTACTTGGCTGGAGCCAAGTGCACCTCCAGGATGGCAGAGCTCCAGCTCTGCTCAGAGGCCCGATAAGGCAGAGTTGCTGGCGCGAGCCTGCTCTGCCCTGGGCGAGCCATTCCCAGACTAGCCTCGCTGCTGGGCTTCCTGCCCGGAAGAAGCAGGCTGCGCGAGGCTGGGAGACGCCACTGGCGCCTTTCTGGCCTCAGCTCCGCTCCTGCCTTGCCTTTGCACCTAGGCCCTAGGCGTCCTGTGGAGGGCTTAGGGGCCGGTGGCTTGCACACTGCCAAGGGCTCAAGCAGGACGAGCTCTGTGCGAGGGAAGAGAAGGGCAGTGCAGGGCTCCTCCAGCGGTTGCTTGGCCGGCCAGACTCAGCGCCGCACGGAGTGCACCAGGCTCCCAGGGCCCCTGGCTGTGGTGAGCAGCCCTGCACACCCGGAGGTTGACTTCCTGGGCGCCCATCAGCTGCCTCACACACGTAGCTTCCCTAGCGCTCTCCTCCCCAGCAGAGACGTGTGCAGCTGGTTGGGGCCTGGCCCTGCGTGTCTGGGCTCCCGCCCACAGCCCCAGCTCAGGGCAAGCAGCCCCTGAGCCAGGACCTGCAGGACGCGCAGAGCGCCTCCACCTGGAAGCCGAGTGAACAGCTGGCGGGGAGGCGAGCCTCCTCGAGGGAAGAAGAGGCAGCCCAGCCTCGTTTGGCTCAAGCCCTACTTGGCTGGAGCCGAGTGCGCCTCCAGGACGGCAGAGCTCCAGCTCTGCTCAGAGGCTCGATCTGGCAGAGTTGCTGGCGCGAGGCTGCTCTGCCCTGGGCGAGCCTTGCCCAGAATTTCCTCGCTGCTAGGCTTCTTGCCTGGAAGAAGCAGGCTGCGCGAGCCTGGGAGACGCCACTGGTGCCTTCCTGGCCTCAGCTCCCCTCGCTCCTTGCCTTTGCACCTAGGCCCCAGGCGTCCTTTGGGAGGGCTTACGGGCCGGTGGCTTGCACACTGCCAAGGGCTTCAGCAGGAAGAACTCTGTGCCAGGGAAAGGAAGGGCTAGTACAGGGCTCCGCCAGAGGTTGCTTGGCCGCACAGACTCAGTGCTGCACGGAGTGCAACAGGCTCCCAGGGCCCCTGCCTGGGGTCTGCAGCCCCGCACACCCGAAGGCTGTCTCCCTGGGCGCCCAGCAGCTGCCTCACACACGTAGCTTCCCTAGCGCTCTCCTCCCCAGCAGAGACGTGTGCAGCTGGTGGGGGCCTGCCCCTGGGTGCCTGGGCTCCCACCCACAGCCCCAGCTCAGGGCAAGCAGCCTCTGAGAGAAGACCTGCATGAGTCGCTGAGCGCCCCCACCTGGAAGCCGAGTGAACAGCTGGCGGTGGAGCCGAGCCCCTTCGAGGGAAGAAGAGGCAGCCCAGCCTAGTTTGGTTCAAGCCCTATTTGGCTGGAGCCAAGTGCGCATCCAGGACGGCAGAGCTCCAACTCTGCTCAGAGGCCCGATCAAGCAGAGTTGCTGGCGCGAGGCTGCTCTGCCCTGGGCGAGCCTTGTCCAGACTTGCCTCGCTGCTAGGCTTCCTGCCCAGGAAGGAGCCGGCTGCGCGAGGCTGGGAGACGCCATTGGCCCCTTCCTGGCCTCATCTCTGCTCTTGCGTTGCCTTTGCACCTAGGCCCCAGGCGTCCTTTGGGAGGGCTTAGGGGCCGGTGGCTTGCACACTGCCAAGGGCCTCAGCAGGAAGAGCTCTGTGCCAGGGAAAGGAAGGGCTAGAGCAGGGCTCCTCCAGCGGTTGCTTGGCCGCCCAGACTCATTGCCCCACGGAGTGCACCAGGCTCCCAGGGCCCCTGGCTGGGGTCTGCAACCCTGCACACCCGGAGGCTGACTCCCTGGGCGCCCAGCAGCTGCCTCACACACGTAGCTTCCCTAGCGCTCTCCTCCCCAGCAGAGACGTGTGCAGCTGGTTGGGGCCTGCCCCTGCGTGCCTGGGCTCCCGCCCACAGCCCCAGCTCAGGGCAAGCAGCCACTGAGCCAAGACCTGCACGAGTCGCTGAGCGCCCCCACCTGGAAGCCGAGTGAACAGCTCGCGGGGAGGCGAGCCCCCTCGAGGGAAGAAGAGGCAGCCCAGCCTCCTTTGGCTCAAGCCCTACTTGGCTGGATCCGAGTGCGCCTCCAGGACGGCAGAGCTCCAGGTCTGCTCAGAGGCCCGATCTGGCAGAGTTGCTGGCGCGAGGCTGCTCTGCCCTGGGCGAGCCTTGCCCACACTTGCCTCGCTGCTAGGCTTCCTGCCCGGAAGGAGCAGGCTGCGCGAGGCTTGGATACGCCACTGGCGCCTTCCTGGCCTCATTTCCGCTCCTGCCTTGCCTTTGCACCTAGGCCCCAGGCGTCCTTAGGGAGGGCTTAGGAGCCGGTGGCTTGCACACTGCCAAGGGTTCCAGCAGGGAGAGCTCTGTGAGAGGGAAGGAAAGGCAAGTGCAGGGCACCTCCAGCGGTTGCTTGGCCGCCCAGACTCAGTGCCGAACGGAGTGCACCAGCCTCCCAGGGCCCCTGGCTGGGGTCTGCAGCCCCGCACACCCGGAGGCTGACTCCATGGGCGCCAAGAAGCTGCCTCACACACGTAGCTTCCCTAGCGCTCTCCTCCCCAGCAAAGACCTGTGCAGCTGGTTGGGGCCTGCCCCTGCGTGCCTGGGCTCCCGTCCACAGCCCCAGCTCAGGGTAAGGAGCCCCTGAGCCAGGAATTGTAGGAGGCCCAGAGCGCCCCCACCTGGAAGCCGGGTGAACAGCTGGCGGGGAGGCGAGCCTCCTCGAGGGAAGAAGAGGCAGCCCAGCCTCTTTGGCTCAAGCCCTACTTGGCTGAGGCCGAGTGCGCCTCCAGGTCGGCAGAGCTCCAGTTCTGCTCAGAGGCCCGATCTGGAAGAGTTGCTGGCGTGAGGCTGCTCTGCCCTGCCCAAGCCTTGCCCAGACTTGCCTCGCTTCTAGGCTTCCTGCCCAGGAAGGAGCCGGCTGCGCGAGGCTGGGAAACGCCACTGGCGCCTTCCTGGCCGCAGCTCCGCTCCTGCCTTGCCTTTGAACCTAGGCCCCTGGCTTCCTTTGGAAGGGCTTAGGGGCCGGTGTCTTGCACACTGCCAAGGGCTCCAGGAGGAAGAGCTCTGTGCCAGGGAAAGGAAGGGCTAGTGCAGGGCACCTCCAGCGGTTGCTTGGTCGCCCAGACTCAGCGCCGCACGGAGTGCACCAGACTCCGAGGGCCCCTGGTTGGGGTCTGCAGCCCCGCACACACGGAGGCTGACTCCCTGGGCGCCGAGCAGCTGCCTCACACACGTAGCTTCCCTAGCGCTCTCCTCCCCAGCAGAGACGTGTGCACCTGGTTGGGGCCTGCCCCTGAGTGCCTGGGCTCCCGCCCACAGCCCCAGCTCAGGGCAAGCAGCCCCTGAGCCAGGACCTGCAGGACGCGCAGAGCGCCTCCTCCTGGAAGCCGAGTGAATAGCTGGCGGGGAGGCGAGCCTCCTGGAGGGAAGAAGAGGCAGCCCAGCCTCGTTTGGCTCAAGCCCTACTTGGCTGGAGCCAAGTGCGCCTCCAGGACGGCAGAGCTCCAGCTCGGCTCAGAGGCCCGATCTGGCAGAGTTGCTGGCGCGAGGCTGCTCTGCCCTGGGCGAGCCTTGCCCAGACGTGCCTCGCTGCTAGGCTTCGTGCCCGGAAGGAGCCTGCTGCGCGAGGCTGGGACACTCCACTGGCGCCTTCCTGGCTGCAGCTCCGCTCCTGCCTTGCATTTGAACCTAGGCCCCTGGCTTCCTTTGGAAGGGCTTAGGGGCCCGTGTCTTGCACACTGCCAAGGGCTCCAGGAGGAAGAGCTCTGTGCCAGGGAAAGGAAGTGCTAGTGCAGGGCACCTCCAGCGGTTGCTTGGCTGCCCAGACTCAGCCCCGCACGGAGTGCACCAGGCTCCCAAGGCCCCTGGCTGGGGTCTGCAGCCCCGCACAACCGGAGGCTGACTCCCTGGGCGCCCAGCAGCTGCCTCACACACGTAGCTTCCCTAGCGCTCTCCTCCCCAGGAGAGACGTGTGCAGCTGGTAGGGGCCTGCCCCTGCGTGCCTGGGCTCCCTCCCACAGCCCCAGCTCAGGGCAAGCAGCCACTGAGCGAAGACCTGCATGAGTCGCTGAGCGCCCCCACCGGGAAGCCGAGTGAAGAGCTGGCGGGGAGGCGAGCCTCCTCGAGGGAAGAAGAGGCAGCCCAGCCTCGTTTGGCTCAAGGCCTACTTGGCTGGAGCCGAGTGCGCCTCCAGGACGGCAGAGCTCCAGCTCTGCTCAGAGGCCCGATCTGGCAGAGTTGCTGGCGCGAGGCTGCTCTGCCCTGGGCGAGCCTTGCCCAGACTTGCCTCTCTGCTAGGCTTCCTGCCCAGGAAGGAGCAGGCTGCGCGAGGCTGGGAGTCGCCACTGGCGCCTTCCTGTCCTCAGCTCCGCTCCCCCCTCGCCTTTGCACCTAGGCCCCAGGCGTCCTTTGGGAGGGCTTAGGGGCCGGTGGCTTGCACACTGCCAAGGGCTCCAGCAGGAAGAACTCTGTGCGAGGTAAGGGAAGGGATAGTGCAGGGCTCCTCCAGCGGTTGCTTGGCCGCCCAGACTCAGCCCCGCAAGGAGTGCACCAGGCTCCCAGGCCCCTGGCTGGGGTCTGCAGCATCGCCCACCCGGAGGCTGACTCCCTGGGTGCCCAGCAGCTGTCTCACACACGTAGCTTCCCTAGCGCTCTCCTCCCCAGCAGAGACGTGTGCAGCTGGTTGGGGCCTGCCCCTGCGTGCCTGGGCTCCTGCCCACAGCCCCAGCTCAGGGCAAGCAGCCCCTGAGCCAGGACCTGCAGGACGCGCAGAGCGCCTCCACCTGGAAGCCGAGTGAAAAGCTGGCGGGGAGGCGAGCCTCCTGGAGGGAAGAAGAGGCAGCCCAGCCTCGTTTGGCTCAAGCCCTACTTGGCTGGAGCCGAGTGCGCCTCCAGGACGGCAGAGCTCCAGCTCGGCTCAGAGGCCCGATCTGGCAGAGTTGCTGGCGCGAGGCTGCTCTGCCCTGGGCGAGCCTTGCCCAGACGTGCCTCGCTGCTAGGCTTCGTGCCCGGAAGGAGCCTGCTGCGCGAGGCTGGGACACGCCACTGGCGCCTTCCTGGCTGCAGCTCCGCTCCTTCCTTGCATTTGAACCTAGGCCCCTGGCTTCCTTTGGAAGGGCTTAGGGGCCCGTGTCTTGCACACTGCCAAGGGCTCCAGGAGGAAGAGCTCTGTGCCAGGGAAAGGAAGTGCTAGTGCAGGGCACCTCCAGCGGTTGCTTGGCTGCCCAGACTCAGCCCCGCACGGAGTGCACCAAGCTCCCAAGGCCCCTGGCTGGGGTCTGCAGCCCCGCACAACCGGAGGCTGACTCCCTGGGCGCCCAGCAGCTGCCTCACACACGTAGCTTCCCTAGCGCTCTCCTCCCCAGGAGAGACGTGTGCAGCTGGTTGGGGCCTGCCCCTGCGTGTCTGGGCTCCCGCCCACAGCCCCAGCTCAGGGCAAGCAGCCCCTGAGCGACGACCTGCATGAGTCGCTGAGCCTCCCCACCTGGAAGCCGAATGAACAGCTGGCGGGGAGGCGAGCCCCCTCGAGGGAAGAAGAGGCAGCCCAGCCTCGTTTGGCTCAAGCCCTACTTGGCTGGAGCCGAGTGCGCCTCCAGGATGGCAGAGCTCCAACTCTGCTCAGAGGCCCGATAAGGCAGAGTTGCTGGCGCGAGGCTGCTCCGCCCTGGGCGAGCCTTTCCCAGACTAGCCTCGCTGCTAGGCTTCCTGCCCGGAAGAAGCAGGCTGCGCGAGGCTGGGAGATGCCACTGGCGCCTTTCTCTCCGCAGCTCCGCTCCTGCCTTGCCTTTGCACCTAGGCCCAAGGCGTCCTTTGGAGGGCTTAGGGGCCGGTGGCTTGCACACTGCCAAGGGCTCAAGCAGGAAGAGCTCTGTGCGAGGGAAGAGAAGGGCAGTGCAGGGCTCCTCCAGCGGTTGCTTGGCCGCCCAGACTCAGCGCCGCACGGAGTGCACCAGGCTCCCAGGGCCCCTGGCTGGGGTCTGCAGCCGCCCACACCCGGAGGCTGACTCCCTGGGCGCCCAGCAGCTGCCTCACACACGTAGCTTCCCTAGCGCTCTCCTCCCCAGCAGAGACGTGTGCAGCTGGTTGGGGCCTGGCCCTGCGTGTCTGGGCTCCCGCCCACAGCCCGAGTTCAGGGCAAGCAGCCCCTGAGCCAGGACCTGCAGGACGCGCAGAGCGCCTCCACCTGGAAGCCGAGTGAACAGCTGGTGGGGAGGCGAGCCTCCTCAAGGGAAGAAGAGGCAGCCCAGCCTCGTTTGGCTCAAGCCCTACTTGGCTGGAGCCGAGTGCGCCTCCAGGACGGCAGAGCTCCAGCTCTGCTCAGAGGCCCGATCTGGCAGAGTTGCTGGCGCGAGGCTGCTCTGCCCTGGGCGAGCCTTGCCCAGACTTTCCTCGCTGCTAGGCTTCTTGCCTGGAAGTAGCAGGCTGCGCGAGGCTGGGAGACGCCACTGGTGCCTTCCTGGCCTCAGGTCCCCTCGCTCCTTGCCTTTGCACCTAGGCCCCAGGCGTCCTTTGGGAGGGCTTACGGGCCGGTGGCTTGCACACTGCCAAGGGCTTCAGCAGGAAGAACTCTGTGCCAGGGAAAGGAAGGGCTAGTGCAGGGCTCCGCCAGAGGTTGCTTGGCCGCACAGACTCAGTGCTGCACGGAGTGCAACAGGCTCCCAGGGCCCCTGCCTGGGGTCTGCAGCCCCGCACACCCGGAGGCTGACTCCCTGGGCGCCCAGCAGCTGCCTCACACACGTAGCTTCCCTAGCGCTCTCCTCCCCAGCAGAGACGTGTGCAGCTGGTTGGGGCCTGGCCCAGCCTGCCGGGGTCCCGCCCACAGCCCCAGATCAGGACAAGCAGCCCCTGAGCAAAGACCTGCACCAGTCGCTGAGCGCCTCACACACGTAGCTTCCCTAGCGCTCTCCTCCCCAGCAGAGACGTGTGCAGCTGGTTGGGGCCTGGCCCTGCGTGTCTGGGCTCCCGCCCACAGCCCCAGCTCAGGGCAAGCAGCCCCTGAGCCAGGACCTGCAGGACGCGCAGAGCGCCCCCACCTGGAAGCCGAGTGAACAGCTGGCAGGGAGGCGAGCCCCCACGAGCGAAGAAGAGGTAGCCCAGGCTCGTTTGGCTCAAGCCCTACTTGGCTGGAGCCGAGTGCGCCTCCAGGTCGGCAGAGCTCCAGCTCTGCTCAGAGGCCCGATCTGGCAGAGTTGCTGGCGCGAGGCTGCACTGCCCTGGGCAAGCCATGCCCAGACTTGCCTCGCTGCTAGGCTTCCTGCCCAGGAAGGAGCAGGCTGCGCGAGGCTGGGATTCGCCACTGGCGGCTTCCTGGCCGCAGCTGTGCTCCTGCCTCGCCTTTGAACCTAGTCCCCTGGATTCCTTTGGAAGGGCTTAGGGGCCGGTGTCTTGCACACTGCCAAGGGCTCCAGCAGGAAGAGCTCTGTGCCCGGGAAAGGAAGAGATAGTGCAGGGCTCCTTCAGCGGTTGCTTGGCCGCCCAGACTCAGCGCCAAACGGAGTGCACCAGGCTCCCAGGGCCCCTGGCTGGGGTCTGCAGCCCCGCACACCCAGAGGCTGACTCCCTGGGCGCCCAGCAGCTGCCTCACGTAGCTTCCCTAGCACTCTCCTCCCCAGTAGAGTGGTGTGCAGCTGGTTGGGGCCTGCCCCTGAGTGCCTGTGCTCCCGCCCACAGCCCAAGCTCAGGGCAAGCAGCCCCTGAGCCAAGACCTGCAGGAGGCGCAGAGCGCCCCCACCTGGAAGCCGAGTGAACAGCTGGCGGGGAGTCGAGCCTCCTCGAGGGAAGAAGAGGCAGCCCAGCCTCGTTTGGCTCAAGCCCTACTTGGCTGCAGCCGAGTGCGCCTCCAGGACGGCAGAGCTCCAGCTCTGCTCAGAGGCCCGATCTGGCAGAGTTGCTGGCGCGAGGCTGCTCTGCCCTGGGCGAGCCTTGCCCAGACTTGCCTCGCTGCTAGGCTTCCTGCCCGGAAGAAGCAGGCTGCGCGAGGCTGGGAGACGCCATTGGCCCCTTCCTGGCCTCAGCTCTGCTCCTGCTTTGCCTTTGCACCTAGGCCCCAGGCGTCCTTAGGGAGGGCTTAGGGGCCGGTGGCTTGCACACTGCCAAGGGTTCCAGCAGGGAGAGTTCTGTGAGAGGGAAGGAAAGGCAAGTGCAGGGCTCCTCCAGCGGTTGCTTGGCCGCCCAGACTCAGCGCCGAACGGAGTGCACCAGCCTCCCTTGGCCCGAGGCTCTTGTCTGCAGCCCCGCACTCCCGGAGGCTGACTCCCTGGGCGCCCAGCAGCTGCCTCACACACGTAGCTTCCCTAGCGCTCTCCTCCCCAGCATAGACGTGTGCAGCTGGTTGGGGCCTGCCCCTGCGTGCCTGGGCTCCCTCCAACAGCCCCAGCTCAGGACAAGCAGCCACAGAGCCAAGACCTGCAGGAGGCGCAGAACGCCCCCACCTGGAAGCCGAGTGAACAGCTGGTGGGGAGGCGAGCCTCCTCGAGGGAAGAAGAGGCAGCCCAGCCTCGTTTGGCTCAATCCCTACTTGGCTGGAGCCGAGTGCGCCTCCAGGACGGCAGAGCTCCAGCTCTGCTCAGAGGCCCGATCTGGCAGAGTTGCTGACGTGAGCGTGCTCTTCCCTGAGCGAGCCTTGCCCAGACTTCCCTCGCTGCTAGGCTTCCTGCCCAGGAAGAAGCCGGCTGCGCGAGGCTGGGAGACGCCACTGGCTCCTTCCTGGCCTCATCTCCGCTCCTGCCTTGCCTTTGCACCTAGGCCCCAGGTGTCCTTTGGGAGGGCTTAGGGGCCGGTGGCTTGCACAATGCCAAGGGCTCCAGCAGGAAGAGCTCTGTGCGAGGGAAGAGAAGGGCAGTGCAGGGCTCCTCCAGCGGTTGCTAGGCCGCCCAGTCTCAGCGCCGCACGGAGTGCACCAGGCTCCCAGTGCCCCTGGCTGGGGTCTGCAGCCCCGCACATCCGGAGGCTGACCCCCTGGGCGCCCAGCAGCTGCCTCACACACGTAGCTTCCCTAGCGCTCTCCTCCCCAGCAGAGACGTGTGCAGCTGGTGGGGGCCTGCCCCTGGGTGCCTGGGCTCCCGCCCACAGCCCCAGCTCAGGGCAAGCAGCCCCTGAGCCAAGACCTGCATGAGTAGCTGAGCGCCCCCACCGGGAAGCCGAGTGAAGAGCTGGCGGGGAGGCGAGCCTCCTCGAGGGAAGAAGAGGCAGCCCAGCCTCGTTTGGCTCAAGGCCTACTTGGCTGGAGCCGAGTGCGCCTCCAGGACGGCAGAGCTCCAGCTCTGCTCAGAGGCCCGATAAGGCAGAGTTGCTGGCGCGAGGCTGCTCTGCCCTGGGCGAGCCTTGCCCAGACTTGCCTCTCTGCTAGGCTTCCTGCCCAGGAAGGAGCAGGCTGCGCGAGGCTGGGAGTCGCCACTGGCGCCTTCCTGTCCTCAGCTCCGCTCCCCCCTCGCCTTTGCACCTAGGCCCCAGGCGTCCTTTGGGAGGGCTTAGGGGCCGGTGGCTTGCACACTGCCAAGGGCTCCAGCAGGAAGAACTCTGTGCGAGGTAAGGGAAGGGATAGTGCAGGGCTCCTCCAGCGGTTGCTTGGCCGCCCAGACTCAGCCCCGCAAGGAGTGCACCAGGCTCCCAGGCCCCTGGCTGGGGTCTGCAGCATCGCCCACCCGGAGGCTGACTCCCTGGGTGCCCAGCAGCTGCCTCACACACGTAGCTTCCCTAGCGCTCTCCTCCCCAGCAGAGACGTGTGCAGCTGGTTGGGGCCTGCCCCTGCGTGCCTGGGCTCCTGCCCACAGCCCCAGCTCAGGGCAAGCAGCCCCTAAGCCAAGACCTGCACCAGTCGCTGAGCGCCCCCACCTGGAAGCCGTGTGAACAGCTGGCTGGGAGGCCAGCCCCCTCGAGGGAAGAAGAGGTAGCCCAGCCTCGTTTGGCTCAAGCCCTACTTGGCTGGAGCCGAGTGCGCCTCCAGGTCGGCAGAGATCCAGCTATGCTCAGAGGCCCGATCTCGCAGAGTTGCTGGCGCGAGGCTGCTCTGCCCTGGGCAAGCCTTGCCCAGATTTGCCTCGCTGCTAGGCTTCCTGCCCTGGAAGGAGCAGGCTGCGCGAGGCTGGGATTCGCCACTGGCGCCTTCCTGGCCGCAGCTCCGCTCCTGCCTTGCCTTTGAACCTAGGCCCATGGCTGCCTTTGGAAGGGCTTAGGGGCCGGTGTCTTGCACACTGCCAAGGGCTCCAGGAGGAAGAGCTCTGTGCCAGGGAAAGGAAGGGCTAGTGCAGGGCTCCTTCAGCGGTTGCTTGGCCGCCCAGACTCAGCGCCAAACGGAGTGCACCAGGCTCCCAGGGCCCCTGGCTGGGGTCTGCAGTCCCGCACACCCGGAGGCTGACTCCCTGGGCGCCCAGCAGCTTCCTCACACACGTAGCTTCCCTAGCGCTCTCCTCCCCAGCAGAGACGTGTGCAGCTGGTTGGGGCCTTCCCTGCGTGCCGGGGCTCCCGCTCACAGCCCCAGCTCAGGGCAAGCAGCCCCTGAGCCAAGACCTGCAGGAGGCGCAGAGCTCCCCCACCTAGAAGCCGAGTGAAGAGCTGGCGGGGAGGCCAGCCTCCTCGAGGGAAGAAGAGGCAGCCCAGCCTCGTTTGGCTCAAGCCCTACTTGGCTGGAGCCGAGTGCGCCTCCAGGACGGCAGAGCTCCAGCTCTGCTCAGAGGCCCGATCTGGCAGAGTTGCTGGCGCGAGGCTGCTCTGCCCTGGGCGAGCCTTGCCCAGACTTGCCACGCTCCTAGGCTTCCTTCCCTGAAGAAGCAGGCTGCGCGAGGCTGGGAGACGCCATTGGCCCCTTCCTGGCCTCAGCTCTGCTCCTGCCTTGCCTTTGCACCTAGGCCCCAGGCGTCCTTAGGGAGGGCTTAGGGGCCGGTGGTTTGCACACTGCCAAGTGTTCCAGCAGGGAGAGTTCTGTGAGAGGGAAGGAAAGGCAAGTGCAGGGCAACTCCAGCGGTTGCTTGGCCGCCCGGACTCAGCGCCGAACGGAGTGCACCAGCCTCCCAGGGCCCGTGGCTCTTGTCTGCAGCCCCGCACACCCGGAGGCTGACTTCCTGGGCGCCCAGCAGCTGCCTCACACACGTAGCTTCCCTAGCGCTCTCCTCCCCAGCATAGACGTGTGCAGCTGGTTGGGGCCTGCACCTGCGTGCCTGGGCTCCCGCCCACAGCCCCACCTCAGGGCAAGCAGCCCCTGAGCCAAGACCTGCACCAGTCGCTGAGCGCCCCCATCTGGTAGCCGAGTGAAAAACTGGCCCGGAGGCGAGCCTCCTCGAGGGAAGAAGAGGCAGCCGAGCCTCGTTTGGCTCAATGCCTACTTGGCTGGAGCCGAGTGCGCCTCCAGGACGGCAGAGCTCCAGCTCTGCTCAGAGGCCCGATCTGGCAGAGTTGCTGGCGCGAGGCTGCTCTGCCCTGGGCGAGCCTTGCCCAGACTTTCCTCGCTGCTAGGCTTCCTGCCCGGAAGAAGCAGGCTGCGCGAGGCTGGGAGACGCCACTGGCGCCTTCCTGGCCTCAGCTCCGCTCCTGCCTTGCCTTTGCACCTAGGCCCCAGGCGTCCTTTGGGAGGGCATAGGGGCCAGTGGCTTGCACAATGCCAAGGGCTCCAGCAGGAAGAGCTCTGTGCGAGGGAAGAGAAGTGCAGTTCAGGGCTCCTCCAGCGGTTGCTTGGCCGCCCTGACTCAGCGCCGCACGGAGTGCACCAGGCTCCCAGGGCCCCTGGCTGGGGTCTGCAGCCCCGCACACCCGGAGGCTGACTCCCTGGGCGCCCAGCAGCTGCCTCACACACGTAGCTTCCCTAGTGCTCTCCTCCCCAGCAGAGACGTGTGCAGCTGGTTGGGACCTGCCCTGCGTGCCTGGGCTCCCGCCCACAGCCCCAGCTGAGGGCAAACAGCCACTGAGCCAAGACCTGCAGGAGGCGCAGAGCGCCCCCACCTGGAAGCCGAGTGTACAGCTGGCGGGGAGGCGAGCCTCCTCGAGGGAAGAAGAGGCAGCCCAGCCTCGTTTGGCTCAAGCCCTACTTGGCTGGAGCCGAGTGCGCCTCCAGGTCGGCAGAGCTCCAACTCTGCTCAGAGGCCCGATCTGGCAGAGTTGCTGGCGCGAGTCTGCTCTGCCCTGGGCGAGCCTTTCCCAGACTAGCCTCGCTGCTAGGCTTCCTGACCGGAAGAAGCAGGCTGCGCGAGGCTGGGAGACGCCACTGGCGCCTTTTTGGCCTCAGCTCCGCTCCTGCCTTGCCTTTGCACCTAGGCCCCAGGTGTCCTTTGGAGGGCTTAGGGGCCGGTGGCTTGCACACTGCCAAGGGCTCAAGCAGGAAGAGCTCTGTGCGAGTGAAGAGAAGGGCAGTGCAGGGCTCCTCCAGCGGTTGCTTGGCCGCCCAGACTCAGTGCCGCACGGAGTGCACCAGGCTCCCAGGTCCCCTGGCTGGGGTCTGCAACCCCGCACACCCGGAGGCTGACCCCCTGGGCGCCCAGCAGCTGCCTCACACACGTAGCTTCCCTAGCGCTCTCCTCCCCAGCAGAGACGTGTGCAGCTGGTTGGGGCCTGCCCCTGCGTGCCTGGGCTCCCGCCCACAGCCCCAGATCAGGGCAAACAGCCCCTGAGCCAAGACCTGCACGAGTCGCTGAGCGCCCCCACCTGGAAGCCGAGTGAACAGCTGGCGGGGAGGCCAGCCTCCTCGAGGGAAGAAGAGGCAGCCCAGCCTCGTTTGGCTCAAGCCCTACTTGGCTGGAGCCGACTGTGCCTCCAGGACGGCAGAGCTCCAGCTCTGCTCAGAGGCCCGATCTGGCAGAGTTGCTGGCGCGAGGCTGCTCTGCCCTGGGCGAGCCTTGCCCAGACTTGCCTCGCTGATAGGCTTCCTGCCCGGAAGAAGCAGGCTGCGCGAGGCTGGGAGTCGCCATTGGCCCCTACCTGGCCTCAGCTCTGCTCCTGCCTTGCCTTTGCACCTAGGCGCCAGGTCCTTAGGGAGGGCTTAGGGGCCAGTGGCTTGCACACTGCAAAGGGTTCCAGCAGGGAGAGCTCTGTGAGAGGGAAGGAAAGGCAAGTGCAGGGCACCTCCCGCGGTTGCTTGGCCGCCCAGACTCAGCGCCGCACGGAGTGCACCAGCCTCCCAGGGCCCGTGGCTCTTGTCTGCAGCACCCCACACCCGGAGGCTGACTCCCTGGGCGCCCAGCAGCTGCCTCACACACGTAGCTTCCCTAGCGCTCTCCTCCCCAGCAGAGACGTGTGCAGCTGGTTGGGGCCTGCCCCTGAGTGCCTGGGCTCCCGCCCACAGCCCGAGCTCGGGGCAAGCAGCCCCTGAGCCAAGACCTGCAGGAGGCGCAGAGCGCCCCCACCTGGAAGCCGAGTGAACAGCTGGCGGGGTGGTGATCCAACTCGAGGGAAGAAGAGGCAGCCCAGCCTCGTTTGGCTCAAGACCTACTTGGCTGGAGCCAAGTGCGCCTTCAGGTCGGCAGAGCTCCAGCTCTGCTCAGAGGCCCGATCTGGCAGAGTTGCTGGCGCGAGGCTGCTCTGCCCTGGGCGAGCCTTGCCCAGACTTGCCTCGCTGCTAGGCTTCCTGCCCGGAAGAAGCAGGCAGCGCGAGGCTGGGAGACGCCACTTGCGCCTTCCTGGCCTCAGCTCCGCTCCTGCCTTGCCTTGCACCTTGGCCCCAGGAGTCCTTTGGGAGGGCTTAGGGGCCGGTGGCTTGCACACTTCCAAGGGCTCCAGCAGGAAGAACTCTGTGCGAGGGAAGGGAAGGGTTAGTGCAGGGCTCCTCCAGCGGTTGCTTGGCCGCCCAGACTCAGCCCCGCACGGAGTGCACCAGCCTCCCAGGGCCCCTGGCTGGGGTCTGCAGCCCCGCACACCCGGAGGCTGACTCCCTGGGCGCCCAGCAGCTGCCTCACACACGTAACTTCTCTAGCGCTCTCCTCCCCAGCAGAGACGTGTGCAGCTGGTTGGGGCCTGCCCCTGCGTGCCTGGGCTCCCTCCAACAGCCCCAGCTCAGGACAAGCAGCCACTGAGCCAAGACCTGCAGGAGGCGCAGAGCGCCCCCACCTGGAAGCCGAGTGAAGAGCTGGCGGGGAGGCGAGCCTCCTGGAGGGAAGAAGAGGCAGCCCAGCCTCGTTTGGCTCAATCCCTATTTGGCTGGAGCCGAGTGCGCCTCCAGGACGGCAGAGCTCCAGCTCTGCTCAGAGGCCCGATCTGGCAGAGTTGCTGGCGCGAGGCTGCTCTGCCCTGGGCGAGCATTGCCCAGACTTGCCTCGCTGCTAGGCTTCCTGCCCAGGAAGGAGCCGGCTGCTCGAGGCTGGGAGGTGGCACTGGCGCCTTCCTGGCCTCAGCTCCGCTCCTGCCTTGCCTTTGCACCTAGGCCCCAGGCGTCCTATGGGAGGGTTTAGGGGCCGGTGGCTTGCACACTGCCAAGGGCTCCAGCAGGAAGATCTCTGTTCCAGGGAAAGGAAGGGCTAGTGCAGGGCTCCGCCAGAGGTTGCTTGGCCGCACAGGCTCAGCGATGCACGGAGTGAACCAGGCTCCCAGGGCCTCTGGCTGGGGTCTGCAGCCCCACACACCCGGAGGCTGACTCCGTGGGCGCCCAGCAGCTGACTCACACACGTAGCTTCCCTAGCGCTCTCCTCCCCAGCAGAGATGTGTGCAGCTGGTTGGGGCCTGCCCCTGCGTGCTTGGCTCCCGCCCACAGCCCCAGCTCAGGGTAAGGAGCCCCTGAGCCAAGAATTGTAGGAGGCCCAGAGCGCCCCCACCTGGAAGCCGAGTGAACAGCTGGCGGGGAGGCGGCCTCCTCGAGGGAAGAAGAGGCAGCCCAGCCTCGTTTGGCTCAAGCCCTACTTGGCTGGAGCCGAGTGCGCCTCCAGGACGGCAAAGCTCGAGCTCTGCTCAGAGGCCCGATCTGGCAGAGTTGCTGGCGCGAGGCTGCTCTGCCCTGGGCGAGCCTTGCCCAGACTTGCCTCGCTGCTAGGCTTCCTGCCCAGGAAGGAGCCGGCTGCGCGAGGCTGGGAGCCGCCACTGGCGCCTTCCTGCCCTCAGCTCCGCTCCTGCCTTGCCCTTGCACCTTGTCCCCAGGCGTCCATTGGGAGGGCTTAGGGGCCGGTGGCTTGCACACTGCCAAGGGCCCCAGCAGGAAGAACTCTGTGCGAGGGAAGGGAAGGGTTAGTGCAGGGCTCCTCCCGCGGTTTCTTGTCCGCCCCGACTCAGCACCGCACGGAGTGCACCAGGCTCGCAGGGCCCCTGGCTGTGGTCTGCAGCCCCATACACCCGGAGGCTGACTCGCTGGGAGCCCAGCAGCTGCCTCACACACGTAGCTTCCCTATCCCTCTCCTCCCCAGCAGAGACGTGTGCAGCTGGTTGGGGCCTGGCCCTGCGTGTCTGGGCTCCCGCCCACAGCCCCAGCTCAGGGCAAGCAGCCCCTGAGCCCAGACCTACAGGAGGCGCAGAGCGCCCCCACCTGGAAGCCGAGTGAACCGCTGGCGGGTAGGTGAGCCTCCTTGAGGGAAGAAGAGGCAGCCCAGCCTCGTTTGGCTCAAGCCCTACTTGGCTGGAGCCGAGTGCGCCTCCAGAACGGCAGAGCTCCAGCTCTGCTCAGAGCCCCGATCTGGCAGAGTTGCTGGCGCGAGGCTGCACTGCCCTGGGCGAGCCTTGCCCAGATTTGCCTCGCTGCAAGGCTTCCTGCCCAGAAGAAGCAGGCTGCGCGAGGCTGGGAGGCGCCACTGGCGCCTTCCTGGCCTCATTTCCGCTCCTACCTTGCCTTTGCACCTAGGCCCCAGGCGTCCTTAGGGAGGGCTTAGGAGCCGGTGGCTTGCACACTGCCAAGGGTTCCAGCAGGGAGAGCTCTGTGAGAGGGAAGGAAAGGCAAGTGCAGGGCACCTCCAGCGGTTGCTTGGCCGCCCAGACTCAGCGCCGAACGGAGTGCAGCAGCCTCCCAGGGCCCCTGGCTGGGGTCTGCAGCCCCGCACACCCGGAGGCTGACTCCCTGGGAGTCCAGCAGCTGCCTCACACACGTAGCTTCCCTAGCGCTCTCCTCCCCAGCAGAAACGTGTGCAGCTGGTTGGGGCCTGCCCCTGCGTGCCTGGGCTCCCGCCCACAGCCCCAGCTCAGGGCAAGCAGCCCCTGAGCCAAGACCTGCAGGAGGCGCAGAGCGCCCCCACCTGGAAGCCGAGTGAACACCTGGGGGGAGGCGAGCCCCCTCGAAGGAAGAAGAGGCAGCCCAGCCTCTTTTGGCTCAAGCCCTACTTGGCTGGAGCCGAGTGCGCCTCCAGGACGGCAGAGCTCCAGCTCTGCTCAGAGGCCCGATATGGCAGAGTTGCTGGC
Organism: Ovis canadensis; assembly: GCF_042477335.2. Taxonomy (NCBI): domain Eukaryota; kingdom Metazoa; phylum Chordata; class Mammalia; order Artiodactyla; family Bovidae; genus Ovis; species Ovis canadensis. The sequence continues at coordinate 1,175,553 of NC_091253.1, forward strand.
GCGAGGCTGCTCTGCCCTGGGCGAGCCTTGCCCAGACTTGCCTCGCTGCTAGGCTTCCTGCCCAGGAAGGAGCCGGCTGCTCGAGGCTGGGAGGTGGCACTGGCGCCTTCCTGGCCTCAGCTCCGCTCCTGCCTTGCCTTTGCACCTAGGCCCCAGGCGTCCTATGGGAGGGTTTAGGGGCCGGTGGCTTGCACACTGCCAAGGGCTCCAGCAGGAAGATCTCTGTTCCAGGGAAAGGAAGGGCTAGTGCAGGGCTCCGCCAGAGGTTGCTTGGCCGCACAGGCTCAGCGATGCACGGAGTGAACCAGGCTCCCAGGGCCTCTGGCTGGGGTCTGCAGCCCCACACACCCGGAGGCTGACTCCGTGGGCGCCCAGCAGCTGACTCACACACGTAGCTTCCCTAGCGCTCTCCTCCCCAGCAGAGATGTGTGCAGCTGGTTGGGGCCTGCCCCTGCGTGCTTGGCTCCCGCCCACAGCCCCAGCTCAGGGTAAGGAGCCCCTGAGCCAAGAATTGTAGGAGGCCCAGAGCGCCCCCACCTGGAAGCCGAGTGAACAGCTGGCGGGGAGGCGGCCTCCTCGAGGGAAGAAGAGGCAGCCCAGCCTCGTTTGGCTCAAGCCCTACTTGGCTGGAGCCGAGTGCGCCTCCAGGACGGCAAAGCTCGAGCTCTGCTCAGAGGCCCGATCTGGCAGAGTTGCTGGCGCGAGGCTGCTCTGCCCTGGGCGAGCCTTGCCCAGACTTGCCTCGCTGCTAGGCTTCCTGCCCAGGAAGGAGCCGGCTGCGCGAGGCTGGGAGCCGCCACTGGCGCCTTCCTGCCCTCAGCTCCGCTCCTGCCTTGCCCTTGCACCTTGTCCCCAGGCGTCCATTGGGAGGGCTTAGGGGCCGGTGGCTTGCACACTGCCAAGGGCCCCAGCAGGAAGAACTCTGTGCGAGGGAAGGGAAGGGTTAGTGCAGGGCTCCTCCCGCGGTTTCTTGTCCGCCCCGACTCAGCACCGCACGGAGTGCACCAGGCTCGCAGGGCCCCTGGCTGTGGTCTGCAGCCCCATACACCCGGAGGCTGACTCGCTGGGAGCCCAGCAGCTGCCTCACACACGTAGCTTCCCTAGCGCTCTCCTCCCCAGCAGAGACGTGTGCAGCTGGTTGGGGCCTGGCCCTGCGTGTCTGGGCTCCCGCCCACAGCCCCAGCTCAGGGCAAGCAGCCCCTGAGCCCAGACCTACAGGAGGCGCAGAGCGCCCCCACCTGGAAGCCGAGTGAACCGCTGGCGGGTAGGTGAGCCTCCTTGAGGGAAGAAGAGGCAGCCCAGCCTCGTTTGGCTCAAGCCCTACTTGGCTGGAGCCGAGTGCGCCTCCAGAACGGCAGAGCTCCAGCTCTGCTCAGAGCCCCGATCTGGCAGAGTTGCTGGCGCGAGGCTGCACTGCCCTGGGCGAGCCTTGCCCAGATTTGCCTCGCTGCAAGGCTTCCTGCCCAGAAGAAGCAGGCTGCGCGAGGCTGGGAGGCGCCACTGGCGCCTTCCTGGCCTCATTTCCGCTCCTACCTTGCCTTTGCACCTAGGCCCCAGGCGTCCTTAGGGAGGGCTTAGGAGCCGGTGGCTTGCACACTGCCAAGGGTTCCAGCAGGGAGAGCTCTGTGAGAGGGAAGGAAAGGCAAGTGCAGGGCACCTCCAGCGGTTGCTTGGCCGCCCAGACTCAGCGCCGAACGGAGTGCAGCAGCCTCCCAGGGCCCCTGGCTGGGGTCTGCAGCCCCGCACACCCGGAGGCTGACTCCCTGGGAGTCCAGCAGCTGCCTCACACACGTAGCTTCCCTAGCGCTCTCCTCCCCAGCAGAAACGTGTGCAGCTGGTTGGGGCCTGCCCCTGCGTGCCTGGGCTCCCGCCCACAGCCCCAGCTCAGGGCAAGCAGCCCCTGAGCCAAGACCTGCAGGAGGCGCAGAGCGCCCCCACCTGGAAGCCGAGTGAACACCTGGGGGGAGGCGAGCCCCCTCGAAGGAAGAAGAGGCAGCCCAGCCTCTTTTGGCTCAAGCCCTACTTGGCTGGAGCCGAGTGCGCCTCCAGGACGGCAGAGCTCCAGCTCTGCTCAGAGGCCCGATATGGCAGAGTTGCTGGCGCGAGGCTGCTCTGCCCTGGGCGAGCCTTGCCCAGACTTGCCTCGCTGCTAGGCTTCCTGCCCAGGAAGGAGCCGGCTGCTCGAGGCTGGGAGACGCCACTGGCGCCTTCCTGGCCTCCTAGGCCCCAGGCGTCCTTTGGGAGCGCTTAGGGGCCGGTGGCTTGCACACCGCCAAGGGCTCCAGTAGGAAGAGCTCTGTGCGAGGGAAGGGAAGGGCTAGTGCAGGGCTCATCCAGCGGTTGCTGGGCTGTCCAGACTCTTCGCCGCACGGAGTGCAAAAGGCTCCCAAGGTCCCTGGCAGGGGTCTGCAGCCCCGCACACCCGGAGGCTGACTCCGTGGGCACCCAGCAGCTGACTCACACACGTAGCTTCCCTAGCGCTCTCCTCCCCAGCAGAGACGTGTGCAGCTGGTTGGGGCCTGCCCCTGCGTGGCTGGGCTCCCGCCCACAGCCCCAGTTCAGGGCAAGCAGCCCCTGAGCCAAGACTTGCACGAGTCGCTGAGCGCCCCCACCTGGAAGCCGAGTGAACAGCTGGCGGGGAAGCGAGCGCCCTCGAGGGAAGAAGAGGCAGCCCAGCGTCGTTTGTCTCAAGGCCTACTTGGCTGGAGCCGAGTGCGCCTCCAGGACGGCAAAGCTCGAGCTCTGGTGAGAGCACCGATCTGGCAGAGTTGCTGGCGCGAGGCTGCGCTTCCCATGGCGAGCCTTGCCCAGACTTGCCTCGCTGCTAGGCTTCCTGCCCAGGAAGGAGCCGGCTGAGCGAGGCTGGGAGACGGCACTGGCTCCTTCCTGGCCTCAGCTCCGCTCCTGCCTTGCCTTTGCACCTAGGCCCCAGGCTTCCTTGGGGAAGGCTTAGGGGCCGGTGGCTTGCACACTGCCAAGGGCTCCAGCAGGAAGAGCTCTGTGCCAGGGAAAGGAAGGGCTAGAGCAGGGCTCCTCCAGCGGTTGCTTGGCCGCCCAGACTCAACGCCGCACGGAGTGCACCAGGCTCCCAGGGCCCCTGGCTGGGGTCTGCAGCCCCGCACACCCGGAGGCTGATTCCCTGGGAGTCCAGCAGCTGCCTCACACACGTAGCTTCCCTAGCGCTCTCCTCCCCAGCAGAAACGTGTGCAGCTGGTTGGGGCCTGCCCCTGCGTGCCTGGGCTCCCGCCCACAGCCCCAGCTCAGGGCAAGCAGCCCCTGAGCCAAGACCTGCAGGAGGCGCAGAGCGCCCCCACCTGGAAGCCGAGTGAACAGCTGGCGGGGAGCCGAGCCTCCTCGAGGGAAGAAGAGGCAGCCCAGCCTCGTTTGGCTCAAGCCCTACTTGGCTGGAGCCGAGTGCGCCTCCAGGACGGCAGAGCTCCAGCTCTGCTCAGAGGCCCGATCTGGCAGAGTTGCTGGCGCGAGGCTGCTCTTCCCAGGGCGAGCCTTGCCCAGACTTGCCTCGCTGCTAGGCTTCCTGCCCAGGAAGGAGCCGGCTGCGTGAGGCTGGGAGACGCCACTGGCGCCTTCCTGGCCTCAGCTCCGCTCTTGCCTTGCCCTTGCACCTAGGCCCCAGGCGTCCATTGGGAGGGCTTAGGGGCCAGTGGCTTGCACACTGCCACGGGCTCAAGCCGGAAGAGCTCTGTGCGAGGGAAGAGAAGGGCTAGTGCAGGGCTCCTCCAGCGGTTGCTTGGCCGCCCAGACTCAGCGCCGCACGGAGTTCACCAGGCTCCCAGGGCCCCTGGCTGGGGTCTGCAGCCCCGCACACCCGGAGGCTGACTCCCTGGGCACCCAGCAGCTGACTCACACACGTAGCTTCCCTAGCGCTCTCCTCCCCAGCAGAGACGTGTGCAGCTGGTTGGGGCCTGCCCCTGCGTGCCTGGGCTCCCGCCCACAGCCCCAGCTCAGGGCAAGCAGCCCCTGAGCCAAGACCTGCAGGAGGCGCAGAGCGCCCCCACCTGGAAGCCGAGTGAACAGCTGGCGGGGAGGCGAGCCTCCTCGAGGGAAGAAGAGGCAGCCCAGCCTCGTTTGGCTCAAGCCCTACTTGGCTGGAGCCGATTGCGCCTCCAGAACGGCAGAGCTCCAGCTCTGCTCAGAGGCCCGATCTGGCAGAGTTGCTGGCGCGAGGCTGCGCTTCCCATGGCGAGCCTTGCCCAGACTTGCCTCGCTGCTAGGCTTCCTGCCCAGGAAGGAGCCGGCTGCGCGAGGCTGGGAGACGCCACTGGCGCCTTTCTGGCCTCAGCTCCGCTCCTGCCTTGCCTTTGCACCTAGGCCCCAGGCGTCCATTGGGAGGGCTTAGGGGCCGGTGGCTTGCACACTGCCAAGGGCTCCAGCAGGAAGAGCTCTGTGCGAAGGAAGGGAAGGGCTAGTGCAGGGCTCCTCCAGCGGTTGCTGGGCTGCCCAGACTCAGCGCCGCACGGAGTGCACCAGGCTCCCAGGGTCCCTGGCTGGGGTCTGCTGCCCCGCACACCCCGACGCTGACTCCCTGGCCCCCAGCAGCTGCCTCACACACGTAGCTTCCCTAGCGCTCTCCTCCCCAGGCGAGACGTGTGCAGCTGGTTGGGGCCTGCCCCTGCGTGCCTGGGCTCCCGCCCACAGCCCCAGCTCAGGGCAAGCAGCCCCTGAGCCAAGAGCTGCAGGAGGCTCAGAGCGCCGCCACCTGGTAGCTGAGTGAAGAGCTGGCGGGGAGGCGAGCCTCCTCGAGGGAAGAAGAGGCCGTCCAGCCTCCTTTGATTCAAGCCCTACTTGGCTGGAGCCGAGTGTGCCTCCAGGACGGCAGGGCTCCAGCTCTGCTCAGAGGCCCGATCTGGCAGAGTTGCTGGCGCGAGGCTGCTCTGCCCTGGGCGAGCCTTGCCCAGACTTACCTCACTGCTAGGCTTCCTGCCCAGGAAGGAGCCGGCTGCGTGAGCCTGGGAGACGCCACTGGCGCCTTCCTGACCTCAGCTCCGCATCTGCCTTGCCTTTGAACCTAGACCCCAGGCGTCCGTGGGTAATGCTTAGGGGCCGGTGGCTTGCATACTGCCAAGAGCTCAGGCAGGGCGAGCTCTGTGAGAGGGAAGGGAAGGGCAAGTGCAGGGATCCTCCAGCGGTTGCTTGGTCGCCGAGACTCAGCGCCGCACGAAGAAACGCACCTCCCAGGGCCACTGGCTGGGGTCTCCATCCCGGCATACCTGGAGGCTGACTCCGTGGGTGCCGATCAGCTGCCTCTCACATGTCGTTCCCTTGCGCTCTCTTCCCCAGCAGAGAAGTGTGCAGCAGTTTGGGGTATGCCCCTGCGTGTCTTGACTCCCGCCCACAGCCCCAGCTCAGGGCAAGCAGCCCCTGAGCCAAGACCTGCAGGAGGCACAGAGCTTCCGCGCCTGGAAGCCGAAGGAAGAGCATTCAAGGTGGCAAGCCTCCTCGAGGTAAGAAGAGGCAGCCCAGCCACGTGCGGCTCAAGCCCTGCTTGGCTGGATCTGAGCGCGCCTCCAGTATGGCAGATCTCCAGCTCTGCTCAGAGGCCCGATCTGGCAGAGTTCCTGGTCTGAGGCTGCTCTGCCCTGGCCGAGCCTTGCCCTGACTTGCCTGGCTGCTAGGCTTCCTGCCATGGAAGGAGCAGGCTCCTTGAGCCTGGGAGATGCCACTGTCGCCTTCCTGGCCTCAGCTCTGCTCCTGCCTTGCCTTTGCACCAGGCGTCCTTGGGGATGGCTTAGGGGCCGGTGGGTTGCACACTGCCAAGGGCTCCAGCAGGGAGAGCTCTGTCAGAGGCAAGGGAAGGGCAAGTGCAGGTCTCCTCCAGCGGTTGCTTGACAGCCCAGACTCAGCGCCGCACGGTGAGCACCAGGCTCCTTGGACCCCTGGCGGGGCTCTGGAGCCCCGCACACCTCGAGTCTGACTCCGTGGGCGCCCAGTAGCTGCCTCACACACGTAGGTTCCCTAGCGCTCTCCTCTCCAGCAGAGACGTGTGCAGGTGGTTGGGTCCTGCACCTGTGTGTCTGGGCTCCTGCCCACAGCCCCAGCTCAGGGGAAGCAGCCCCTGATCCTAGACCGTAAGGAGGGGCAGGGAGCCGGCGCCTGGAAGCCGAGTGAACAGCATGCGGGAATCGAGCTTCCTAGGGGGAAGACGAAGCAGCCCAGCCGCCTTAGGCTGCAAGCCCTGCTTGGGCGGAGTCGAGTGCGCCTCCAGGATGGCAGAGCTCCAGCTCTGCTCAGAGGCCCGATCTGGCAGAGTTCCTGGTGCGAGGCTGCTCTGCCCTGGGCGAACCTTGCCCAGACTTGCCTCGCTGCTAGGCTTCCTACCCAGGAAGGAGCAGCCTTTGCAAAGTTGGGAGACGCCACTGGCGCCTTCCTGGCCTCAGCTCCACTCCTGTATTGCCTTTGCACCTAGGCCCCAGGCGTCCTTTGGGAGGCCTTAGGGGCCGGTGGGTTCCACACTGCCAAGGGCTCCCATAGTGAGAGGTCTGTTCAAGGGAAGGGATGGGTATATTTGGAGTACAATCCTGTATCAGATGTGAGGCCCACACCTTCACCCTGAACGCTCACTCTGAACCCTCACCCCGAACCCTTACCCTCACCCACGCCCTCACCCTGAACCCTCACCCTCACCCTCTCCCTGAACCCTCACCCTCACCCTCTCCCTGAACCCTCACCCTCACCCTCTCCCTGAATCCTCACCCTCATCCTGAATCCTAACCCTCACCCTGAATCCTTACCCTCACCCTCATCCTGAACCCTCACACCTCACCCCTCACCCTAACAAGTTTGGAGGGCTGTTCCACGAACTCTAACCTTTACCCTACCCTAACCGGACCCCCATCCACATCCTAACCCTAACCCACATCATAGTCACGCCCTCAGCCCTATACTTACCCTTGAAGTACCTACCCGCATCTTCTTCATTTTTGACACTTCCCATGCATAACAAAAGACGAGGTTGTAAGGTTTCAAACATGGATCCAAGACCCATTATCCACATAAAAGGGATATAAATACTATGATCACATCATTTAAATCTCTTGCATCACCAAAATACCTCTCCACCACTTATCCAGTCGCCATTGATGGATCACATCTATCTCATACATTTTATAACTTAGCAATCAAATACGCACCAGGACTCTGGGTAATTATAGAGACAAGATTTATTTATACCATAAATATTTCAACAAATTCCACTTTCTACGATGAGTTCAATCTTCACAAAAGTAGGATGAACAGCACCTGTTTCCACTAGGATCCATAGAGCGTGAAAATCTTAATGATGACCACCAGAAAGGTCAGCACGGTTGATATCACAGATTTTTCAGTGTTCCAATACAAGTTCTACCCAAATCCATAAAGAAAGACATACGCATAGGAAACTACAAATTGAAAGCAAGTCTATTGAGATAAATATTGGACATCAATTGTATGAATCTTTAAGGCATAACTGCAGACATTCTTCAGACATTCTTCAAATTCATAGAATGACAACAAAGTATGGCTACGTACAATCCATTCGGTTTTATGAACCACTCATGAATAACCTCACAAGCCATTTGAAACCAGATGACAATTTCAAATAGCTTTGATCTACAAACAAGGCTGTGAGACAGAAAGTTAAAATCGAAATACATGAAGTAAATCCTCAATAGATATGAAAACATCCCATGGTAGTGAAGTCAATTAGCATTAGTTATTAGGGCTTTCATGCACAGACTCATCTCTGATCGATGTGATCCCAATTCATATTTGGCAAAAAATACGAAAGCTGATCTTAACAGTCATATTATTTTTCTTTGTACCCCTAAAAAGAAAAATGAACATGAAAAACTAAATTAAGCTTGGAGGCTCACATTTCCCAATCGGTATACAAAGCAACAGCATGTCAAACTTTCTAATTCACATATGCATTTAAATGAAATTGGATGAAATACCCCTAAATAAACACATACTTCTATGCCCAATGTTTCACAAGGCAGAAAACGCTCAATGAATGAAACTGAGAGGGTAACAGCCAGGAAGGCCAGGGGTCTCCAAAGGGAGGAAATGGGGTGCAAGTGTCAGACAGTTGTTATCTGTCACTTCCGAGGCAGGAGGAAACAAGCTGTTATCTTTTTTCCCCTTCTTGATACAAATTTAAACAGAGATTTTCTCTTACAATTCTGTGTTGCTATAATGACACCTGGTTCCGCCTGAACTTCACTTTTCTCATACTTTGAGCTGACCAAGGCATTTTTCTCATGGAAAGGTTTGCCTTAAGCTATGTGAATGTACTATGTATTTACCCTAGACTCTATCTTCAAGTAGGTTCTGCCTAAAGGCTCAGAACTGACTTGACAAACCAATATGCTTTACTCATACATGGCTCTCCTGATCTATGTGAATGAAGCTATCCATTTGCTCATATCAATCGTTTTATGGCCCAGGATGACTCACCTGGTGCCACGGTCATCTCCATATATCTTGTGGGTGAGGGGTCTGCTGCCATTCCTTTCTCTAATGAGTAGACTGCTAGTAGCTAGATAACATCCAGCCAAAGATGAGTAGGGGGGCACTCTTTCTGCCCCCTTCTGATGTCTATGTCAGAAGCTTTCTCTCTTTTATACTTTAATAAAACGTTGGGACACAAAAGCTCTGACTGATCAACCCTCATCACTGGCCCCGGGTTGAATTCTTCCTCTAAGGAGCCCAAGAATTCAAGCATCTTTCATGGTTAGACAACAACCTTTCCAAACAATGGTCTTTTCAAAAAAAAAAAATGATGATAAGTGATGAGTATGCATATGTCTACGAATGAAATGGGACCTATATGTCAAACCACATAAAAATATATCTTCCCTCAACATACATATAACACAACCAGGCCTTCACATGCATCGATTCTCCAACTATCAAGTCATACAAATATGGATGTAAAATATCACAATACATTCCAAAGTTTAAAAGTGATGGATATTGACTTTCGCCCGCTGGTGCTTCTTTTTATGTCATCTCCATTATATTAGCTATGACAACGAATCATGTGCTGTGCGAAGTCACTTACATTGTGTCCAACTCCTTGGGATCATATGGACTAGGCCCCACCAGGCTCCTCTCTCCATGAGATTCTCTAGGCAAAGATACTGGAGGGGGTTGCCATGCTCTCCCTCAGGAGATCTTCCTGCCCCAGGGATGGAATCCATACCTCCCATGTCTCCTGCATGGGTATGTTCTGCATGTTCTTTACCACTAGAACCACCTGGGAAGCCCCAAGACACATGAACATCAGTGGATTTGGGGATCCACGGGGCATATACAGAACCATTCCTCCAACAAAACTGAAGAATGACTTTAAAATCTCAAACAAAACATGAGTATATGTGTTCACAAACTTCATGGAGCAAGGGTTTCTTCGATCTGAAAACTGGCATCGATGAAGGACTGTGTGAAGAATACTTCAAAGTCTATTTGGCAAACACAGCCTACGTTGGCTATATTTAGTCCTCAGTTGAATGGAATGTCATGAGTACTGGTCATTTCAAATAAGTAGCCTATGACGCTGTTTACACTTATTGGGACGCGTGGTATACCACATTCACACATTTCAGTAGCATTGGTGCAAAAACGATACATTTCTCAGGGGAAGCTTCTACATGGACTCCTGGGATCAGAGCTCTAACTCATACACACATACTTTTCCTTTTAAAATGATCCTGCATGATAAGCAAACAAAACACTGGATGAACACCTAGACGGTGAGCTCTGTACTAAATGATTTTAAAGCCAGTAGATGGAATGAGCTGATGAGGAAGACTACAAACGAGTCATCTTCTTCAACTTGGTCAAACCGCTCATAGTCATACAAGTGAATGAAAAGTTGAGCCTGTTGTCATTAAATCTGTTTAAAAGAAATAGAATAATAAAACAAATTAGTAACTCTTATTTTCTTAATAAACATTGTATTATTTCTGCACAGCTTTGTTACTGGCATGAATAGAATATCTACAATAATAACTTGTCACAGTGAAATGGATTCACATTCGATATCGATTCACATCTATAATTGATGCCATAGCTGTTTGATACTATTGCTTGAATGAATGCAACTTATGTGACTTCACAAACTACAAACACGACTAACATAATAGGTATTAAAAAACCTTGAGTGACATGAGCGTGAAGACTTAGTAGAGTTGCTCTCAAGAATAATGATACTATTATTCGCTCTAGCCATAGTACTGGAATCTGTACATTAACACCCCTGCAAAACAAAAGGAAAGGATAGAATAATAATAAAGGAACTTCATAACTATATTCCTACTGTAAACATTCAACACTATGTTTTCTTTTAAACTGACTTTCATATTTGGTCTACTGTAACCTCTTCTGTGTTCATTTTATGCTAAACTTATTGCTAACAGTAAAATTACCATACGAGCTCTAATTAATTTTTTTTTTTACTTGCAAAGCTACTGATAGAACCAAAGGCCAATATCTACATCAAACAGGAGAAACGGAATGGAAACTGTAAACAATTTTATGGAAGAACATTTCCGTGCTCCTATTCAGTCAAATGGGCATTCAAAAGGATGTGATTTTTCTGAAAGTTTATTTCAGAAACTTGGAATTGGATGACTGCAAACAATAAAACTAACAATATATTGATACATAATATTAATAATATACAGTGGGTCATTCTTTTTTTATTCTGCCACAGCTAACAGACAGAAAGTCAGTTGTCATAACTACTACTAACATAAGACCCTCACCGATAAGTGAAGATATATAGGAAAATCCATAATAGCTCTAAAAACCATCAAAGATAAAATGGTAATTAAAAAATACACTGACAGTTTAGCTGGTATAAGAAACAGGATGATTATGAAAGCAAAGCCAACAATCATGGATAGGCCATGGAAGCCCGTGGCTGTCACCAGTGTTGACTTATATCCTTCATCTGAGGTTGTTAAAAGCGCTTGGTAAAATCCAGAGGTTTGCAGCAGTGGTAACCTCCTGAACAGACTGAAATAAAAAGGGTTTCCAGAATATCCTGATGATTTCCATCTACTAGGCTGTGATGAGCTCAAGCAATGCATACTCCAGAGGACAGAAGACAGACAGGTTGGGAACACGTCTACTGCACTTACGGAGAAAGGGAATGTTGCTGCTCAGCCTAGTACAAGTGTAGAAGCAACACCTTGGTGATTCGACCTTTAAAGACTCGATACATATGAGAACGACTGGTATGAATAAACCTTCAGAAGTGCTTTCTCAGACCTCCTCCCATCATAAGCACAAGCATAATGAAAACACTGAGTTTTCATGGTCTCACCCAAAATAAGACTCACTTATGGCTTTGCTTTGAGAATAGTTGAACTACTCATTGTTCAAGAGAAATGATCCTTTCTTCTCTGAAGATTTGTGAATCATTCACAGGGTGTGGTGAATAAACTACTTAAGGGTCTAATACATAAAAATGCAATAGGCTAAGCACAGAGATGTTTTTCTCCCTTTCTCAAAGGATGGAACATTTTGTATTTGCACTGATTTTATGTCTTGACTTCATGTACAATTATATACTGATTTTTTTAGTTGACATACAATAGGACTAAAAATATTGATATAATACTGATAACTCATGTTGGTATGTGTGGTTGTCACATAGGATTCACAGGAGATTTAAATTCACAGTTGTCAACGTAAAGGATGAATGCTATTTAGCTTCTTCGTGAATCTAGGCCACGAATGAAGAGTTTTCCTCAACATATTTCACTGAGAGAAATACAAGGATGATAGGCATAATACTATGCTTCGACTCATGGATATCTAAGCATTGCTCACAATACAGATCTGATTTTCAACATCAGGGTTCTTTCAGTGTCCTTGAACAGCATTTGTTTTTCTGTATACAGAAGAAAAAACTCATGAGTATCAAACTGGTTCACATAAAACATGTGTATGAATTGTTATCTTCCTGAACCAGGGATCAAACCCACATCACTTCCCCCTCCTGCACTGGTAGGCAGATTTTTTATTTATCAACTGTGCCACCTAGGAATCGACATACATTTCAAGGACCACTGCCATCAGCTTCTACTGTTCATGACCAAAGTAGGAGAAACAATATTGGAAGAAGTACTCATAAGGGTACTCATAGGAAGTACTCATAAGTCAAGGAACTGTTATACTGGGTACTCTCGTTGTTACTGGGACAAGTCAGTTCCTCCGATGATGATGGGTATAACTGAAAAATTATTACAAATGCATGGGCTGCGATGTCTACGTGATAAATGTGTTCCTCTTATACTATTGCTTCAGGGATGCCTACTTCAGCATGAAGGAATGCACTTCAAGGGATGCCCGCTATTCCAGCTCAAGCAACAGATAGTGAAGTGCAGATCATTGTCCTTTGTTGAAAATAATCAGCACTTTGTCAACATAGGGAACATGCCAGAGGAACCCTTGGGATGGAACTCTAAAAACAGGTTGGGCCCTCTTTTTGCCAAGCCCTGCGATAAAATACAAATCAGAAAAAGAAAAATAGCATCGGTTTTGTCAGGACTTCCTCATCTTTTCTTTCTTGGTAGCAGGAAGCAGACATTGAGGCCAGAGGACTGCAGGATTTCATTGTGAACTAACGTTGGGTGGGGTGGAAGCTCATCACTCTAGTAAGAATGTGGTTCAAAAAAATGGAATTTCATTCACTTCATGGACATAGAGTTCTATAATCCTTCATTAAGGAATTCAATAAGCTATATTTCCTTACACCTTCACAATCTCTTGGTTTACGAGAACATCAATTGCTAGTCCAGCACTTATACAATGAGTGTTACAGGTAGTATGAATGTATAAATGATGATGAGCAATGACAGGAAGTTTATTTAATCTCTGTTTGAATTCTTGATTTTTTATATAATTTTTTATAATATCCTTACAGATGTGAATATTTTACTGACATGTATAAATACACGTTGAGTAGTGCTATGATAACTCATAGTGTTGGCACAATAAATATCATGGTTACTATGTGCTTTTCATATATTCCTTTTGAGATTCTCTTCCATTATACATTATCATAAGATATTTAATAGTTTCCTAAACTGTACAGTAGGTCCTTGTGGCTTCTTTTATATATAGTAATGTACTTGTTAATAATTCAAACAAAAACTGGTACACAAATACTCATAGTGACATTCACAATAGCTCAAAGGTAGAACTCATTCAAGTGTCCGTTGGTGGGAGACTGAATATGCAACACAAGGTATATTCAGAAGCTTGAACGGTATTCCACCATACGAAAAAGTACATTAAATGGTGCTGCCACTCTGCAAGACATTACAGAAATGGCTCCAAAACAAACACATGGAATAAATACATAGTTCGATTCCAATTCAAGCTATGTACCCAAAAGGATTGGGAAAGGGGGCTGAAAAAATGGATACTTCTTCCGTCATACTCACAACAGCATGATTCACACTGGCAAACAAACAGAAGTGATCTAAGTGTCCATGGCAGCCAATTCCATAAACAAACTGTGGTATACACACAATGGAATCTGATTCGGCCCTTCAAAGTCAGTAATTCTGACAATGCGACAATGTGGACAAACCTTATGGTCATTAGATCATGTGAAATAAACCAGACCAAGAAAAGACAAACGTTCTGTGATTCCACTCATATGAGATATCCAAACAAGTCAAATCTGTCAGAAATAGCAGAGAGTGATTCCGACCGATCGAAAAGAGTTCATGTTTCATGGACCTCAGTTTCCCTTGGAAAAACTGACTTCCCGTGATATCTCCAAAACCAATTAGACAAATAATTGGAAGCTATATCCAGTCAAATGAATGTAGACATAATGTTATATACAGTGTACACCAAACTCACTCAAACTTCTTAACAGACAAAAGGCAAAACTGTATCTATGGTACCTCAGCTTAGCTTAAAACTGTATCTACAGTACCTCACTTCTGCTTATAAAATTTAACAACAACAACAACAACACACTAAAGTCTATCCAAAAAAGGATATAAAACATATATAACATTAACTTTAAAGAATTAGACATTTAAACTGTGAAAAACCTTATTCACAAAACTTAAACACAAGCCACAGGAAAATATATTTATAAAATACATATCTGATAAAGGATTGTACTCCAAATATACCAAAAAATCTAGAACAATCTCATAAAAAATGTATACACCTAAACACCTGTCCTACAAAAATATAAAGATAGTAAATAAGCCTATCAAAAAGACTCAAAATCACATATCATTAGGAAATTACAAACTAAAATAACAGTGAGGTAGCACTGCACACCTATTAGATCCAGTAAACTCAAAAAAAAAAACGGGGGTAGGGCACAACTTCTCCGGTGGCTCAGTGGTAAAGAATCTGCCTGACAATGCAAGACACTCTAGTTTGATCCCTTACCCCAGAAGATCCCACATGCCACAGAGAAACATAGCTGGATTTTTCCACAGCTAAACAAAGCTCACCTGTGACCTGAATACTATATGGCTAGCACTTACTAAACAGCTTTGAAAACGTCCAGACAAAAAGTATCACATGATTATATACAACAGCTCTACTTGTAATAACTAAAAACTTTCAAATATCAGGATGTCTTCAGTAGATGACAGTGTAAACAAATGGGGATACATCCAAAGTGAAGGGGAGCAAATGCTACCACAAAATATACCACCTCAGCATGATAATTAGTGGGACCCAATTAACTTTTTTTTTTAGAGGACACATGATCATCTCTGAAACCCAAGTTCAAGACAGCTCTTCTGTGAGTCACATTTACCAGAGAAATCTCATTTCAAAGGAATCCTCTCTATATGCCAGATAGAAGGATGAGACACAGTCTTTTGAAACTCTTTTTTCTTTTCTATCGATAGGGAAAGCTAAGCCGTAAATCTGCACAACAACCATACCCTTCCTTTCCTTTGGTTGTATCTGTAAAATATTTGTTTCTTTTTTAATTTGGCTGCGCCAGGTCAACCTTCATTGAGGTAAGCCAGATATTTAGCTACAACATGCAAATTCTCCTTGGTGGCATGGGAGATCTAGCTCTTGGATCAGGGAATGAACCTGGGCCTCCTTCTTTGGGAGTGTCCAGTCTCAGCCACTGGACCACCAGAAAGTGCCTGTTTTGTTTTCAGATGAAGATGGAATCTAAGGTGATATCTTGGGCCATTTCAGTCACTGACTCAGTTTCCTGAGTTTCTCCAAAGCACGCACAAGGTGCACATTATTAAACTGGTTTGCAAAACAAGAAAAGGTTGTCTGCTACAACACTGTATGCTTACAAATATCTAAATGGTAAATGGCATATTATTTATTTTTAATTACTATGGGGGGGGGGGGAAAGAATGCAGGATTCATACATGTTACCACATGAATAAATATTAAAACCATCTTCAGTGAAAAAGAAATCCACATCGAAAAGGCCACCCAGAACCCTTATTCACCATGTCTGCTTTCAATCCATCAAGTTTGTCCAAATAACTGAAAATCTCAGTAACACTCTAAATAAAGAAAAAAGGATGAAGATGGAAACAAAAGATATATTCATACACTTGAACAATTGCTAAAAGTGGAAGTGGGGCAGTGGATTACATTATAATGTAGGTACCATATGATTTCCTGATTTTGGAGATTATGTGCTGGTTCTGCAGAAGGTACCCATTTTGGATAAAACACATAGAGTATTTTAGATGATGTGGCAAATGCTAGCACTTGTTCCCATTGCTAGGCATTTTCTGTACATTTTAAATGACTGGAAAGTATACTAGGTTTCAAAACAACCATGTCAATACCACAAAAGAAATTTAGCGCAGACAGGCAGGAAACTTTCTGATACAGGCCAAGACTTACCCAGATGAAGTTCAAGGGAAGCTGGGATGCTCACTGCCCGTGAAGGAGTCCACGTGGAATGAAGAAGTAGTGTGGGAAGTCTATTAGTAACCACCATGTCTTGGGTCCTCTGGATGACCTACTGCAGGAGAAACAGATCTTACAGATAAAATGTTCCACATCACTTCACAAAAAGTTGTTAGACTACATTCAGTAAAGCTGAATCATTTTGGATTAATTTACAATCATAAAATACTACCCTTTACAGTCCAAAAATCACTTGCATTTCTATACACTAATAACAATCAGGAAAAAAATATTAAGAAAATTCCACTTAAATAAAACATCTAGCAACAAACTTAATCAAGAACATAAAAAACCAGTAGTCAGAAAACTAGAAGGCACTGATAAAGAAACCAAAGAAAATACAAACACACAGAAAATTATTCCACGCTCATGCACTGGAACAATGAGGAATTAAAAGGTCCATTCCAACCAAAGTCATCAACAAATACACGGACTGCAATCACAAAATAATATTCAATGGCATTTTTCACAGAAATAGAAATATTCCTAATATTAGGCTGCTACTGTTGAACAGGACCTTAAACGGCCAAAAAGACTCTGAGAAAGAGGAACACAGCTGGAGGCATCTTCCTATCCCTCTTCAAACTACATCACGGAGCTGTAGTGACCACCACAGTGAGGAACTGGCAGGAACACAGACACATGGACTCCAGGAGAGAATAGAGAGCCCAGAAACGAACCCACCTGTACATGGTCAGTTCCTGAAAATCAAACCAGGAACGAGCGAAGAGGAAAGGACAGTCTTCTCAAGAAACAGTGACAGGAAAATGGCCACCTACACGGAAGAACATCAGTGTTCATCCTCTACATCATCTAACGCAAATCTAACTGAAAACCCACCGCTTTGCACACGGAGCTCTTTCCCCCTGAGTCCTCTGAGATGGACCTCCAGTCAGCCCTCAGCTGGACACAGGAAACGTCTACTCCATCCTCATTTTTCGCTCTTGCAGCGCCTCCCTGCTGGTGGGCACTGAGGCAACCCTGCTCCTCTCAGCCTGGATGCAGCCCTGTTATCCAGAAGCCTGAGCCCTGATGGTCCTGAGGAGACAAAGCTCCCGCCAGCTGCTCACGGAGCAGAGTCTAAAGGCAAAGCGTCCTGCGCCCGCGGGTCAGAGGGGCCTTTGGCGCCCCCTGCGGGCCACAAGAGAAGAGCGGGCAGCCCGGTGCTCACAGACCTCAGAGGGCTCACCCAGAAGCAGCTCTGCTGTGAGCACTCAGACTGGAAGCCCAAACTGAAATGGAGCAGAATAGCTCCATGACCCTCCGCAAAACATGGCTAAGGAACAATCAGAGCCTGCATGGAATGCAGCCATAAAAAGGAACACATTTGAGTTTGTTCTAATAAAGGGGAGGGAAGTCAGTCAAAGAGAGAAAAACATGGAATCTAGAAGGATGGTACTGACGAGTCTGTTCACAGAGCAGCAATGGAGGTGCAGACATAGAGAACAGACTTACAGACGAGGGTGGGGAACAAGAGGGAGAGGGTGAGATGAATGGAGAGAGCAGCATGGATGCAGGTACACCTACATTTGTAAATAGATAACCAATGGGAATTTGCTGTATGATTCAGGGAACTCAAACTGGGGCTCAGTAGTAACCTGGAGAGGTGGGAATGCGTGCGAGGTGGGAGGGAGATTCAAGAGCAAGAGGACATAGGTACACCTATGGTTAATTCATGTGGATGTATGACAAATCAAACCAGTATTGTAAAGCAATGATCAATCAACTAAAAGAAATAACTTTAAAAAAATATGAACATAAACACAAACTTTGCAACAAGGTAACTCCATTTAAAAAACTATAGAATTTTAGAAAACTGCAAAAGTTCTACATGACCGTTGGTCTGGTGATCAGGTCTAACATACACAAAACAAGCCAACTTACCAAATTATGAATATAAATTATTTAAAACATTGCCTTTTATCATTTCATACATTTACCCTGTGGAGGACCTTACTCGAGAGAACCAAAAACAAACTGTTAAATGAACCACGGACCACCCACCCTGGCCAGGCAACAGAGAAAAGAAAACACTTGCAGGAATCATCTTACAACAGGAGGTCCTGGGAAGGAACAAGGAACGAACAAGCTACCACCAACCAGAATTCTGGAGAGGTCAGGAGATGGGAGGCTCCAGTTCAGAGGTCCTACCAACCTCCCAGGATCCACTTCGCTGGAATCCATCTCAGCTGAGTGATGCGTGTGCCCCCAAGAAGGATCCCAATTCAGAATGCCTGGCAAGAGACAAACCAGAAATGAGCCCGATGACCATAAAACCTGAGACTGTGAGCCACGTGACAGAGTGGTTCTCTCCGTTTCCCTCACCCTCCTGCCCTCCACCCTGGCAGCCCTTCCCAATAAAGCCTCTCGCTTGGACAGCACTCCTCTCCTCAGACAACTCATTGCCCAGTGTCAGACAAGAACTCACTCTCAAGCCCTGAAAGGGATCCCCCTTCCTTCATCAAAAGCAATATCCAGGAGAAAATATCTTCAAAACGCTATCTTGCAGAGAAGGAAATCAGAGAAGGCAATGGCAGCCCACTCCAGTACCATTGCCTGGAGAATCCCACGGACAGAGGAGCCTGGTAGGCTGCAACCCCGGGGTCACTAAGAGACGGACACGACTTCACTGAGTGGCTTCACTTTCACTTTTCACTTTCATGCACTGGAGAAGGACATGGCAACCCACTCCAGTGTTCTTGCCTGGAGAATCCCAGGGACAGAGGAGCCTGGTAGGCTGCTGTCTATGGGGTCGCGCAGAGTCAGGCACGACTGAAGCGACGCAGCAGCAGCAGCAGCAGCAGCAGCAGCAGCAGCAGCAGCAGCAGCAGCAGCAGCAGCAGAGAAGGAAATGGCACCACCTGCAGTACTCTGGTCTCAGAAATCCCAGGGACAGAGGAGCTTGGTGGGCTACAGTCCAAAAGCAGGGCATTTCTGATGGGAGGAAACAGTCCCAGGGAAGCTGAGCTGCTCACCAAAGGCCCCAGAGCTTTGGATAGCACACCAGAGCTGGGGCTGAGGATTCCCAGCTGCCATGCCTCTTGATCCTGGCCTCTTTCACTAGATACATGTGTGGAAAACTAGTCTAAAATATGCCCTGGTGGTTCCATAGTAAAGAATCCACCCCCCGGTGCTGGAGATGCATGTGCGATCCCTAGGATGGGAAGATCCCACATCCTATGGAGCCCGTGTGCCACAACAGCCGAGCGAGCCTGTGCTCTAGATCCTGGAAGCCACGATGCCGAGTTCACATGCTGCAGCCACTGAAGCCCGTGAGCCTGTGCCCCTCAACAAGAGGAGACACTGCAGTGAGAAGCCTGCAAACCACTAGTTATGGCCCATGCTCACCAAAACTAGAGAAAAGCCCACACACAAAGAGGCAACACAGCCAACAATCAATAAAACTGTTTTCCTAAAACAATGCATATCTGACAAAGAAACTGTATTCGAATTGTCCAAGAACACTAGAGCAAACAAGCCCATTCATAATTGGTAGCGACTGAAATAGACACCTGGCCACTGAGGGTATACTGATAGTAAACTATCATACAAAAACATACTCAAGATACTGGTGCAATGCATGCAGAGCCCCCTTTGAAAGACAATCTGACAGTTTTTTTTTCAGTAACCACGTGGGACAAGCACTGAATTCTGTGTATGACAAGCGGTGGAAGCCAGGTATCTTACCATTGGAATGCAAAGTTACAGATAAACAAAAGGAAACGTTACAATGTCCATGTCGTGGTGGATCAGGTTGGAGACATCACAAATTACCTTTAACTGAATATGTTCAAAGGTGAGCTGGAATACATGGATATATATATATATATCCATGTATTGTCAGCTGAGCATATTGAGCTCCTACATGTATGTTTTAAATATCATTCTCTAATAAAAGGGAACAGGAAACATCTCCAATGGCCCGGTGGTAAAGAATCTGCCTACCGATGCAGGGAACACGGGTTCAATTCCTGTGTAGGAGATTCCACACGCCCAGGGGCAACGAAGCCCTTGAACAGCTCTTGAAGTTTGCATGCTCCAGAGCCCAAGTTCTGCAAACAGAGAAAGCACTGCAATGAGAAGCCATGGCACAGCAACTAGAGGGTAGCCTCTGCTCACTACAACTAGACAAACGAGCAATAAAGACCCAGCACAGTCAAAAATAATGTAATGTTTAAAAAAAGGACAGTTCTTTGAAGAAATGACTGAGACTAGGGGTGAGACTGTAAATATATGAGACAGGGTCATCTTAAATTATGAGAAATTAAAGAAACTAAAGACAACTATCAAGCTGTCCAAACTGATACAAATGAATGATGACACAGTGTTATCTGTATACACCAGCAAATAACAATCTGAAAAGGAATTTAAACAAACGATTCCCTTTCAGTCATGTCAACATTAATAAAAGACTTTGCTATGGACAGAATGAGGATAACAAGACTGGCACACTGGAAATGATACATGATTGCTGAAAAATACCCTAAAGACATGGACAGATATGCCATAGCGATGAAAAGGCTTCAGTTGGCAATACCATGGAATGCATCTTCAATCTGAAATGAAGATTCAATATGAATTTCAAAAGGCTGAAAGGTGGTTGCTAAACCACAAAAGATGCCAGCATTCTTGGACTCCAGAGGAGAATTCAATCCAGGGCAAGTGACGAAGCTTGATGGCTCAGAGGTTTTCTGTTAAAAAGTTTTATTAAAATATAAAAGAGATCGAGAGAGCTGCTGACGTAG
This sequence comes from Ovis canadensis, assembly GCF_042477335.2. Lineage (NCBI taxonomy): Eukaryota > Metazoa > Chordata > Mammalia > Artiodactyla > Bovidae > Ovis > Ovis canadensis. Next base: position 1,196,246 of record NC_091253.1, read on the forward strand.
ACAGTAAAAGGGGGAAGAGTACCCCCTGCTAGTCTTTAGCCAGATGTTATAGAGCCACTAGCAGTCTGCTAATGAAAGAAAGACAATGTGTCAGAGAATGGCACCAGGCCCCTCACCCACAGCATGCATTGAGATAACATTGGCAGCAGATGAGTCATCCCAGGCCATAAAATGATGGACATGAATCTTGAAGAAAGGCAGATTTCCAAGCAAATATATAGTTTCATTCACATAGATTAAGAGAACAAGGTATGAGTAAAACATACTGGTTTGTCAAGTTTTTTCTGAGCCTTTAGGGGAAACTGACCTGAAGACAGAGCCTTGGGTAAATACATAGTACATTAGCATACCTTAAGACAAACATTTCCATAAGAAAAATGCATTGCTTAGTTCAAGGTTTGAGGAAAGTTAAATTCAGGTGGAGCCAGGAGTGGTCATGGCAACACAGAAATTTCTGAGAAACCTTTTAAATTTGTATCAAGATGGAGAAAAAAAAATGCAGCACTCTTTTGTCTCCTCCGGCCTCTTAAGAGAGAGAAAAAAACGTCTGACACTTGCAGTCTATTTTCTCTGTCTGGAGACCCCTGGCCTTCCTGCCTGTTATCCTCTCCAGGCCTGTAGGAAGCAATACACTAGGCTGCTTGGGAAAACCGCGCGGGTCTGAGCTTTATGCAAAGGGGTAAAGCAGTAAAACCCTTGGCCCCAAAGGCGAGGCTTTTCTGCGACCGCCATTTTAGTCGGCTCCGAGACTGCAAACAAAGAGGGCAGAATACATGGTTCCCTGCTCCGCCCAGTCCGAGTTCCCTTACCTGTGGCCCACAGCCCTGCGCTCTGCTCGCTGGATGCCAATCGACGGGGACCCAGGAGCCCACGAAACGAGCATTCCCAGCTGCAATGGCGAGCCCTGAGAGCCCTGGCCCCCGACGCGCCGCCATGTTCATCCCGCCCCAGACCCGCTCACGTGAGCCGCGCTCCTGACCAGCCGCCCAGGCTCGCCCCGCCCCCGACGCGCTCACGGTGCGCCCCACCCCCACGCCCCCTTCCAGGACAGGCCCGCGGGACCGCGACTGCCTCCAGGTGAAACACAAGGACAAGCAAATCCACCCCACCGAGACAATCCAAGCTTTTTCTCAGCTGATCTGTCTATGATTTAGGGATAAAACTATGACTATAGAAAGCAAAGATGACCTAGGACAGCCATGATAGTCTATAGAGCCAGACCCTGGCGGGCAGAGGCTTGAAGAGGGTCCGGGAGCTCTGTCAGAACAGCAAGCCTCTGTAGCGTAGCGGTTAGGTGCGCTGGTGAGCAGGCAGACGATGGTCTGTAAGTCAGGAGTTCAAGTCTGCAGCTTAACTCTTTTGCTCTTAGGGGGCGGGGGACAGCAACAGGCGGGACTTAGACCAGAAACGTTTATTTTTATTTTAGAGGTTTATTGTTTAGCTTAGGGTTAGGGTTCGGGCAACCCCCCAACTTGTTCAGGTTCGGGTTCAGGGTTAGGGTTAGAATTTGGGGATCCCCCCTCTTCTAAGAGTTCGGGTTTGGGTTAGGGTTCATGTCAGGGTCAGGGTTCGGGTTACGGTTAGGGTTAGCATTAGTGTTGGGGTTACAGCTTAAAGCGAGCCCTAATAGGGCCCATAGTTCTTTATTAGCCTGCCCTGGTGGGCCGAGGCTTGAAGAGGGTTCGGGAGCCCTGCTGGAAGCAGCAAGCCTCTGTAGCATAGGGGTTAGGTGGGCCACTAGGCAGGTAGGCTATGGCCTGTAAATCAGGAGTTCAAGTCTCCAGTCTGACCTTTTCGCTTTTCAGGGGCAGGGGACTGCAAGAGCCAGGGCTTAGACCAGAAAATTTTTTTATTTTAGAGGTTTATTGTTAAGCTTAGGGTTAGGGTTCGGGCAACCCCCCCCCACTTGTTAGGGTTCGGGTTCAGGTTAGAATTCGGGGACCCCCCTCTTCTTAGAGTTCGGGTTTGGGTTAGGGTTCATGTCAGGGTCAGGGTTCGGGTTACGGTTAGGGTTGGCATTAACTCTAGGGTTACAGCTAAAGTGAGCGCTAATAGGGTCCATAGTTCTTTATTAGCCTGCAGTGGCGGGGTGAGGCTTGAAGAGCGCCTGGGAGCAAAACAAAACCCAGTAATCCTCTCTAGCGAAGCGGTTAGGCTGACAACCAGTTAAACATCCAACTTGGCTCTGTAGGTCAGGCATTCAAGTCCCAGTTTTGCCTCGTTTGCTTTTAGGGGGTGAGGGACAGCAAGGGGCGGGGCTTAGGCCAGAAAAGTTTATGTTTATGTTAGAGTTTTATTGTTAGGGTTAGGTTTAGGGTTCTGGCATCCCCCCAACTTGTTAGGGTTCAGGTTCAGAGTTCGGGTGCGGGGAATCCCCTCTCTACTTAGGGTTCGGGTTCAGGGTTCGTGTTTGTGGTTTGGGGTTCAGCGTTTGGGGTTAGGGGTTCGCGGTTCTAGTTTGAAGTTTGGGGTTCCGATTAGGGGTTCAAGGTTCAGCTTAGGGGTTTGGGGTTTGGGGTTCGGGTTAGGGGTTCGCGGTTTGGGTTTGGGGTTTGGGGTTCGGGTTAGGGGTTCGCGTTTCAGATTTGGGGATCAGGTTATGGGTTCTCAGTTCAGGTTCGGGGTTCGCAGTTCGGGTTTGGGGTTTGAGGTTCAGGTAAAGGGTTTGGGGTTCGCGGTTTGGGTTTGTGGTTTGAGGTTTGGGTTTGGGGTTTGGGGATCAGGTTAGGGGCTCTCGGATTGGGTTAGGGGTTCACAGTTCGGGTTTGGGTTTGAGGTTAGGGTGAAGGGTTTGGGGTTTGGGGTTCGCGGTTTGGGTTGGAGGTTTGGGATTCGGGTTAGGGGTTTTGGGTTTGGGATTCGGGTTATGGGTTTGGGTTTTGGGGTTCGCGGTTTGGGTTTGGGTTTGGGGTTCTGGTTAGGGGTTCGGGGTTCGGGTTTGGGGTTTGGAGTTCGAGGTTTGGGGTTCGCGTTTCAGGTTAGGGGTTGAGGGTTGGGGTTTGGGGTTCGCGGTTTGGGATAGGGGTTCGCGGATTTGGTTAGGGGTTAGGGATTTGGGGTTTGGAGTCTGGGATTTGGGTCAGGGGTTCGTGGTTTGGGGTTCCAGTTATGGGTTTGGGTTCAGGGTTGTGGGTTGGGGGTTTGGGGTTCGGTTTTTGGGTTTGCAGTTTGGGTTACGGATTAGGGGTTTGGGGTTTGGGTTTGGGGTTCGGGAATTGGGATTCGAGGATTGGGGTTGGGGGTTCCGATTAGAGGTTCAGTAAGTGAGATTTGTGGGTCGGGGGTCAAGATTTGAGGTTTGGGGTTTGGGCTTCGGGGGTTTGGGTTCAGGGTTTGGGGATGGGGGTGTGAGGTGCAGTTTCGAGTTTTGCTGTTCAGGTTAGGAGTTAGGGGTTGGGAGTTCGGGGTTCGGCTTAGGGGTTTGGGGTGTGCGGTTTGGGGTTTGAGGTTTGGGGTTCCGGCTAGGGGTTTGGGGTTTGGGGTTCGGATCAGGGGTTTGGAGTTTGGGTTTGAGGGTTGGGTTTTGGGGTTTGGGTTTCGGGGTTTAGAATTCGGGTTAGGTGTTCGCAGTTTGGGTTAGGGGTTTGGGGTTTGGGTTGGGGGTGTGGGGTGTGGGGTACGGGTTAGGGGTTTGGGTTCAGGGTTTGGGGTTCACTTTATGGGTTTGCGTTTCCGGTAAGGCATTAGGGGTGTGCGGTCTGGGTGTGGGGTTCGTGTTAGCGGTTTGGGGTTGGGGGTTCGGGTTCCAGATTTGGGGTTCGGGGTTTGAGTTATGGATTCGGGGTTTGGGCTACATGGTTCGGGGTTTGTGGTATGGGGTTTGGGGGTCGGGGTTTGGGTTTGGGGCTCGGGTTAGGGGTTCGGGTACGAGTTAGGGGTTCACGGATCGGGTTAGGGGTTTGGGGTTCGGCCTTTGAGGTTCGGTTAAGGGGTTCGCTGTTCTGGTTAGGGGTTAGTGACAGGGGCTTCTGTTTTAGGGTAGGGGGTCGCAGTTCAGGTTATGGGTTAGGGGTTTGGTGTTTCGTTTTCGGGTTATGGTAAAGGGTTCAGGTAGGGGATTGGGTTAGGGGATTCGGGTTCAGGTTGGGAGTTCGGTGCTTGGGGTTAGAGATTTGGATTCGGGAAATGGGTTGGGGTTCATGGTATGGTGTTCGAGTTAGGGGTTTGGGGTTCGGAGTTTGGGGGTTCTTGTTCTGATTAGGGGCTTGGGGTTTGGGGTTCGGCTTCGGGGTTAGAGGTTTGCGGTTTGGGGTTGCGGTTTGGAGATTGGAGTTTGGGTTTGGGATTAAGGGGTAGGTGTTTTGGTTTGAGGTCGGGTTAGGGTTAAGGTATCAGGTTTCAGGTTCATTGTTTGGGGATTCGAGCTAGGCATTCAGTTTACAGGTTTGGGATATAGGGTTTTGAGGTCAGGGTGGAGTTCCGGGATTGGAGTCGCGATTAGGGGCTACTGAGTGCCGCAGAGGCAAGGGCTCCAGCAGTAAAAGCAGGCTGCGAGAAGCTGGGAGACGCTACTGGCGCCTTTCTGGCCTTAGCTCCACTCCTGCCTTGCCTTTGCACCTAGGCCCCAGGCGTCCTTGGGAAGGGCTTAAGGGCCGGTGGCTTGCACACTGTCAAGGGCTCCAGCAGGGAGAGCTCTGTGAGAGGGAAGGGAAGGGCAAGTGCAGGGCTCCTCCAGCAGTTGCTTGGCCGCCCAGACTCAGCGCCGCACGGAGTGCACCAGGCTCCCAGGGCCCCTGGCTGGGGTCTGCAGCCCCGCACACCTGGAGGCTGATTCCCTGGGCGCCTAGCAGCTGCCTTACACACTTGGCTTCCCTAGCGCTCTCCTCCCCAGCAGAGACGTGTGCAGCTGGTTGGGGGAATGCCCCTGCGTGCCTGGGCTCCCGCCCACAGCCCCAGCTCAGGGCAAGCAGCCACTGAGCCAAGACCTGCAAGAGGCGAAGAGCGCCCCCACCTGGAAGCCGAGTGAAGAGCTGGCGGGGAGGCGAGCCTCCTCGAGGGAAGAAGAGGCAGCCCAGCCTCGTTTGGCTCAAGCCCTACTTGGCTGGAGCCGAGTGCGCCTCCAGAACGGCAGAGCTCCAGCTCTGCTCAGAGGCCCGATCTGGCAGAGATGCTGGCGCGAGGCTGCTCTGCCCTGGGCGAGCCTTGCCCAGACTTGCCTGGCTGCTAGGCTTCCTGCCCAGGAAGGAGCAGGCTGCGCGAGGCTGGGAGACGCCACTGGCGCCTTCCTGGCCTCAGCTCCGCTCCTGCCTCACCTTTGGACCTAGGCCCCAGGCGTCCTTTGGGAGGGCTTAGGGGCCGGTGGCTTGCACATGCCAAGGGCTCCAGCAGGAAGAGCTCTGTGCGAGGGAAGGGAAGGGTTAGTGCTGGGCTCCTCCAGCGGTTGCTTGGCCGCCCAGACTCAGTGCCGCACGGAGTGCACCAGGCTCCCTGGGCCGCTGGCTGGGGTCTTCAGCCCCGCACACCCGGAGGCTGACTCCCTGGGCGCCCAGCAGCTGCCTCACACACGAAGATTCCCTAGCGCTCTGCTCCCCAGCAGAGACGTGTGCAGCTGGTTGGGGCCTGCCCCTGCGTGCCTGGGCTCCCGCCCACAGCCCCAGCTCAGGGCAAGCAGCCCCTGAGCCAAGACCTGCAGGAGGCGCAGAACGCCCCCACCTGGAAGCCGAGTGAACAGCTGGCGGGGAGGCGAGCCCCCTCGAAGGAAGAAGAGGCAGCCCAGCCTCGTTTGGCTCAAGCCCTACTTGGCTGGAGCCGAGTGCGCCTCCAGGACGGCAGAGCTCCAGCTCTGCTCAGAGGCCCGATCTGGCAGAGTTGCTGGCGCGAGACTGCTCTGCCCTGGGCGAGCCTTGCCCAGACTTGCCTCGCTGCTAGGCTTCCTGCCCAGGAAGGAGCCGGCTGCGCGAGGCTGGGAGACGCCACTGGCGCCTTCCTGGCCTCCTAGGCCCCAGGCGTCCTTTGGGAGGGCTTAGGGGCCGGTGGCTTGCACACTGCCAAGGGCTCCAGTAGGAAGAGCTCTGTGCGAGGGACGGGAAGGGCTAGTGCACGGCTCATCCAGCGGTTGCTGGGCTGCCCAGACTCATCGCCGCACGGAGTGCAAAAGGCTCCCAGGGTCCCTGGCTGGGGTCTGCAGCCCCGCACACCCTGAGGCTGACTCCCTGGGCGCCCAGCAGCTGCCTCTCACACGTAGATTCCCTAGCGTTCTCCTCCCCAGCAGAGACGTGTGCAGCTGGTTGGGGCCTGCCCCTGCGTGCCTGGGATCCCGCCCACAGCCCCAGCTCAGGGCAAGTAGCCCCTGAGCCAAGACCTGCACGAGTCGCTGAGCGCCCCCACCTGGAAGCCGTGTGAACAGCTGGCGGGGAGGCGAGCCCCCTCGAGGGAAGAAGAGGCAGCCCAGCCTCCTTTGGCTCAAGCCCTACTTGGCTGGAGCCGAGTGCGCCTCCAGGACGGCAGATCTCCAGGTCTGCTCAGAGCCCCGATCTGGCAGAGTTGATGGCGCGAGGCTGCTCTGCCCTGGGCGAGCCTTGCCCAGACTTGCCTCGCTGCTAGGCTTCCTGCCCAGGAAGGAGCCGGCTGCGCGAGGCTGGGAGACGCCACCGGCTCCTTCCTCGCCTCAGCTCCGCTCCTGCCTCGCCTTTGCACCTAGGCCCCAGGCGTCCTTGGGGAGAGCTTAGGGGCCCGTGGCTAGGGCTCCAGCAGGAAGAGCTCTGTGCGAAGGAAGGGAAGGGTTAGTGCAGGGCTCCTCCAGCGGTTGCTTGGCCTCCCAGACTCAGCGCTGCACGGAGTGCACCAGGCTCCCAGGGCCCCTGGCTGGGGTCTGCAGCCCCGCACACCCGGAGGCTGACTCCCTGGGCGCCCAGCAGCTGCCTCTCACACGTAGCTTCCCTAGCGCTCTCCTCCCCAGCAGAGACGTGTGCAGCTGGTTGGGGCCTGCCCCTGCGTGGCTGGGTTCCCGCCCACAGCCCCAGCTCAGGGCAAGCAGCCCCTGAGCCAAGAACTGCAGGAGGCGCAGAGCGCCCCCACCTGGAAGCCGAGTGAACAGCTGGCGGGTAGGTGAGCCTCCTTGAGGGAAGAAGAGGCAGCCCAGCCTCGTTTGGCTCAAGCCCTACTTGGCTGGAGCCGAGTGCGCCTCCAGAACGGCAGAGCTCCAGCTCTGCTCAGAGCCCCGATCTGGCAGAGTTGCTGGCGCGAGGCTGCACTGCCCTGGGCGAGCCTTGCCCAGATTTGCCTCGCTGCAAGGCTTCCTGCCAAGAAGAAGCAGGCTGCGCGAGGCTGGGAGGCGCCACTGGCGCCTTCCTGGCCTCATTTCCGCTCCTACCTTGCCTTTGCACCTAGGCCCCAGGCGTCCTTAGGGAGGGCTTAGGAGCCGGTGGCTTGCACACTGCCAAGGGTTCCAGCAGGGAGAGCTCTGTGAGAGGGAAGGAAAGGCAAGTGCAGGGCACCTCCAGCGGTTGCTTGGCCGCCCAGACTCAGCGCCGAACGGAGTGCAGCAGCCTCCCAGGGCCCCTGGCTGGGGTCTGCAGCCCCGCACACCCGGAGGCTGACTCCCTGGGAGTCCAGCAGCTGCCTCACACACGTAGCTTCCCTAGCGCTCTCCTCCCCAGCAGAAACGTGTGCAGCTGGTTGGGGCCTGCCCCTGCGTGCCTGGGCTCCCGCCCACAGCCCCAGCTCAGGGCAAGCAGCCCCTGAGCCAAGACCTGCAGGAGGCGCAGAGCGCCCCCACCTGGAAGCCGAGTGAACAGCTGGCGGGGAGGCGAGCCCCCTCGAAGGAAGAAGAGGCAGCCCAGCCTCTTTTGGCTCAAGCCCTACTTGGCTGGAGCCGAGTGCGCCTCCAGGACGGCAGAGCTCCAGCTCTGCTCAGAGGCCCGATCTGGCAGAGTTGCTGGCGCGAGGCTGCTCTGCCCTGGGCGAGCCTTGCCCAGACTTGCCTCGCTGCTAGGCTTCCTGCCCAGGAAGGAGCCGGCTGCTCGAGGCTGGGAGACGCCACTGGCGCCTTCCTGGCCTCCTAGGCCCCAGGCGTCCTTTGGGAGCGCTTAGGGGCCGGTGGCTTGCACACCGCCAAGGGCTCCAGTAGGAAGAGCTCTGTGCGAGGGAAGGGAAGGGCTAGTGCAGGGCTCATCCAGCGGTTGCTGGGCTGCCCAGACTCTTCGCCGCACGGAGTGCAAAAGGCTCCCAAGGTCCCTGGCAGGGGTCTGCAGCCCCGCACACCCGGAGGCTGACTCCGTGGGCACCCAGCAGCTGACTCACACACGTAGCTTCCCTAGCGCTCTCCTCCCCAGCAGAGACGTGTGCAGCTGGTTGGGGCCTGCCCCTGCGTGGCTGGGCTCCCGCCACAGCCCCAGTTCGGGGCAAGCAGCCCCTGAGCCAAGACTTGCACGAGTCGCTGAGCGCCCCCACCTGGAAGCCGAGTGAACAGCTGGCGGGGAGGCGAGCGCCCTCGAGGGAAGAAGAGGCAGCCCAGCGTCGTTTGTCTCAAGCCCTACTTGGCTGGAGCCGAGTGCGCCTCCAGGACGGCAAAGCTCGAGCTCTGGTGAGAGCACCGATCTGGCAGAGTTGCTGGCGCGAGGCTGCTCTGCCCTCGGCGAGCCTTGCCCAGACTTGCCTCGCTGCTAGGCTTCCTGCCCAGGAAGGAGCCGGCTGCGCGAGGCTGGGAGACGCCACTGGCGCCTTCCTGGCCTCAGCTCCGCTCCTGCCTTGCCCTTGCACCTAGGCCCCAGGCGTCCATTGGGAGGGCTTAGGGGCCAGTGGCTTGCACACTGCCACGGGCTCAAGCCGGAAGAGCTCTGTGCGAGGGAAGAGAAGGGCTAGTGCAGGGCTCCTCCAGCGGTTGCTTGGCCGCCCAGACTCAGCGCCGCACGGAGTGCACCAGGCTCCCAGGGCCCCTGGCTGGGGTCTGCAGCCCCGCACACCCGGAGGCTGACTCCCTGGGCACCCAGCAGCTGACTCACACACGTAGCTTCCCTAGCGCTCTCCTCCCCAGCAGAGACGTGTGCAGCTGGTTGGGGCCTGCCCCTGCGTGCCTGGGCTCCCGCCCACAGCCCCAGCTCAGGGCAAGCAGCCCCTGAGCCAAGACCTGCAGGAGGCGCAGAGCGCCCCCACCTGGAAGCCGAGTGAACAGCTGGCGGGGAGGCGAGCCTCCTCGAGGGAAGAAGAGGCAGCCCAGCCTCGTTTGTCTCAAGCCCTACTTGGCTGGAGCCGATTGCGCCTCCAGGACGGCAGAGCTCCAGCTCTGCTCAGAGGCCCGATCTGGCAGAGTTGCTGGCGCGAGGCTGCGCTTCCCATGGCGAGCCTTGCCCAGACTTGCCTCGCTGCTAGGCTTCCTGCCCAGGAAGGAGCCGGCTGCGCGAGGCTGGGAGACGCCACTGGCGCCTTTCTGGCCTCAGCTCCGCTCCTGCCTTGCCTTTGCACCTAGGCCCCAGGCGTCCATTGGGAGGGCTTAGGGGCCGGTGGCTTGCACACTGCCAAGGGCTCCAGCAGGAAGAGCTCTGTGCGAAGGAAGGGAAGGGCTAGTGCAGGGCTCCTCCAGCGGTTGCTGGGCTGCCCAGACTCAGCGCCGCACGGAGTGCAAAAGGCTCCCAGGGTCCCTGGCTGGGGTCTGCTGCCCCGCACACCCCGACGCTGACTCCCTGGCCCCCAGCAGCTGCCTCACACACGTAGCTTCCCTAGCGCTCTCCTCCCCAGGCGAGACGTGTGCAGCTGGTTGGGGCCTGCCCCTGCGTGCCTGGGCTCCCGCCCACAGCCCCAGCTCAGGGCAAGCAGCCCCTGAGCCAAGAGCTGCAGGAGGCTCAGAGCGCCGCCACCTGGTAGCTGAGTGAAGAGCTGGCGGGGAGGCGAGCCTCCTCGAGGGAAGAAGAGGCCGTCCAGCCTCCTTTGATTCAAGCCCTACTTGGCTGGAGCCGAGTGTGCCTCCAGGACGGCAGGGCTCCAGCTCTGCTCAGAGGCCCGATCTGGCAGAGTTGCTGGCGCGAGGCTGCTCTGCCCTGGGCGAGCCTTGCCCAGACTTACCTCACTGCTAGGCTTCCTGCCCAGGAAGGAGCCGGCTGCGTGAGCCTGGGAGACGCCACTGGCGCCTTCCTGACCTCAGCTCCGCATCTGCCTTGCCTTTGAACCTAGACCCCAGGCGTCCGTGGGTAATGCTTAGGGGCCGGTGGCTTGCATACTGCCAAGAGCTCAGGCAGGGCGAGCTCTGTGAGAGGGAAGGGAAGGGCAAGTGCAGGGATCCTCCAGCGGTTGCTTGGTCGCCGAGACTCAGCGCCGCACGAAGAAACGCACCTCCCAGGGCCACTGGCTGGGGTCTCCATCCCGGCATACCTGGAGGCTGACTCCGTGGGTGCCGATCAGCTGCCTCTCACATGTCGTTCCCTTGCGCTCTCTTCCCCAGCAGAGTAGTGTGCAGCAGTTTGGGGTATGCCCCTGCGTGTCTTGACTCCCGCCCACAGCCCCAGCTCAGGGCAAGCAGCCCCTGAGCCAAGACCTGCAGGAGGCACAGAGCTTCCGCGCCTGGAAGCCGAAGGAAGAGCATTCAAGGTGGCAAGCCTCCTCGAGGTAAGAAGAGGCAGCCCAGCCACGTGCGGCTCAAGCCCTGCTTGGCTGGATCTGAGCGCGCCTCCAGTATGGCAGATCTCCAGCTCTGCTCAGAGGCCCGATCTGGCAGAGTTCCTGGTCTGAGGCTGCTCTGCCCTGGCCGAGCCTTGCCCTGACTTGCCTGGCTGCTAGGCTTCCTGCCATGGAAGGAGCAGGCTCCTTGAGCCTGGGAGATGCCACTGTCGCCTTCCTGGCCTCAGCTCTGCTCCTGCCTTGCCTTTGCACCAGGCGTCCTTGGGGATGGCTTAGGGGCCGGTGGGTTGCACACTGCCAAGGGCTCCAGCAGGGAGAGCTCTGTCAGAGGCAAGGGAAGGGCAAGTGCAGGTCTCCTCCAGCGGTTGCTTGACAGCCCAGACTCAGCGCCGCACGGTGAGCACCAGGCTCCTTGGACCCCTGGCGGGGCTCTGGAGCCCCGCACACCTCGAGTCTGACTCCGTGGGCGCCCAGTAGCTGCCTCACACACGTAGGTTCCCTAGCGCTCTCCTCTCCAGCAGAGACGTGTGCAGGTGGTTGGGTCCTGCACCTGTGTGTCTGGGCTCCTGCCCACAGCCCCAGCTCAGGGGAAGCAGCCCCTGATCCTAGACCGTAAGGAGGGGCAGGGAGCCGGCGCCTGGAAGCCGAGTGAACAGCATGCGGGAATCGAGCTTCCTAGGGGGAAGACGAAGCAGCCCAGCCGCCTTAGGCTGCAAGCCCTGCTTGGGCGGAGTCGAGTGCGCCTCCAGGATGGCAGAGCTCCAGCTCTGCTCAGAGGCCCGATCTGGCAGAGTTCCTGGTGCGAGGCTGCTCTGCCCTGGGCGAACCTTGCCCAGACTTGCCTCGCTGCTAGGCTTCCTACCCAGGAAGGAGCAGCCTTTGCAAAGTTGGGAGACGCCACTGGCGCCTTCCTGGCCTCAGCTCCACTCCTGTATTGCCTTTGCACCTAGGCCCCAGGCGTCCTTTGGGAGGCCTTAGGGGCCGGTGGGTTCCACACTGCCAAGGGCTCCCATAGTGAGAGGTCTGTTCAAGGGAAGGGATGGGTATATTTGGAGTACAATCCTGTATCAGATGTGAGGCCCACACCTTCACCCTGAACGCTCACTCTGAACCCTCACCCCGAACCCTTACCCTCACCCACGCCCTCACCCTGAACCCTCACCCTCACCCTCTCCCTGAACCCTCACCCTCACCCTCTCCCTGAATCCTCACCCTCATCCTGAATCCTAACCCTCACCCTGAATCCTTACCCTCACCCTCATCCTGAACCCTCACACCTCACCCCTCACCCTAACAAGTTTGGAGGGCTGTTCCACGAACTCTAACCTTTACCCTACCCTAACCGGACCCCCATCCACATCCTAACCCTAACCCACATCATAGTCACGCCCTCAGCCCTATACTTACCCTTGAAGTACCTACCCGCATCTTCTTCATTTTTGACACTTCCCATGCATAACAAAAGACGAGGTTGTAAGGTTTCAAACATGGATCCAAGACCCATTATCCACATAAAAGGGATATAAATACTATGATCACATCATTTAAATCTCTTGCATCACCAAAATACCTCTCCACCACTTATCCAGTCGCCATTGATGGATCACATCTATCTCATACATTTTATAACTTAGCAATCAAATACGCACCAGGACTCTGGGTAATTATAGAGACAAGATTTATTTATACCATAAATATTTCAACAAATTCCACTTTCTACGATGAGTTCAATCTTCACAAAAGTAGGATGAACAGCACCTGTTTCCACTAGGATCCATAGAGCGTGAAAATCTTAATGATGACCACCAGAAAGGTCAGCACGGTTGATATCACAGATTTTTCAGTGTTCCAATACAAGTTCTACCCAAATCCATAAAGAAAGACATACGCATAGGAAACTACAAATTGAAAGCAAGTCTATTGAGATAAATATTGGACATCAATTGTATGAATCTTTAAGGCATAACTGCAGACATTCTTCAGACATTCTTCAAATTCATAGAATGACAACAAAGTATGGCTACGTACAATCCATTCGGTTTTATGAACCACTCATGAATAACCTCACAAGCCATTTGAAACCAGATGACAATTTCAAATAGCTTTGATCTACAAACAAGGCTGTGAGACAGAAAGTTAAAATCGAAATACATGAAGTAAATCCTCAATAGATATGAAAACATCCCATGGTAGTGAAGTCAATTAGCATTAGTTATTAGGGCTTTCATGCACAGACTCATCTCTGATCGATGTGATCCCAATTCATATTTGGCAAAAAATACGAAAGCTGATCTTAACAGTCATATTATTTTTCTTTGTACCCCTAAAAAGAAAAATGAACATGAAAAACTAAATTAAGCTTGGAGGCTCACATTTCCCAATCGGTATACAAAGCAACAGCATGTCAAACTTTCTAATTCACATATGCATTTAAATGAAATTGGATGAAATACCCCTAAATAAACACATACTTCTATGCCCAATGTTTCACAAGGCAGAAAACGCTCAATGAATGAAACTGAGAGGGTAACAGCCAGGAAGGCCAGGGGTCTCCAAAGGGAGGAAATGGGGTGCAAGTGTCAGACAGTTGTTATCTGTCACTTCCGAGGCAGGAGGAAACAAGCTGTTATCTTTTTTCCCCTTCTTGATACAAATTTAAACAGAGATTTTCTCTTACAATTCTGTGTTGCTATAATGACACCTGGTTCCGCCTGAACTTCACTTTTCTCATACTTTGAGCTGACCAAGGCATTTTTCTCATGGAAAGGTTTGCCTTAAGCTATGTGAATGTACTATGTATTTACCCTAGACTCTATCTTCAAGTAGGTTCTGCCTAAAGGCTCAGAACTGACTTGACAAACCAATATGCTTTACTCATACATGGCTCTCCTGATCTATGTGAATGAAGCTATCCATTTGCTCATATCAATCGTTTTATGGCCCAGGATGACTCACCTGGTGCCACGGTCATCTCCATATATCTTGTGGGTGAGGGGTCTGCTGCCATTCCTTTCTCTAATGAGTAGACTGCTAGTAGCTAGATAACATCCAGCCAAAGATGAGTAGGGGGGCACTCTTTCTGCCCCCTTCTGATGTCTATGTCAGAAGCTTTCTCTCTTTTATACTTTAATAAAACGTTGGGACACAAAAGCTCTGACTGATCAACCCTCATCACTGGCCCCGGGTTGAATTCTTCCTCTAAGGAGCCCAAGAATTCAAGCATCTTTCATGGTTAGACAACAACCTTTCCAAACAATGGTCTTTTCAAAAAAAAAAAATGATGATAAGTGATGAGTATGCATATGTCTACGAATGAAATGGGACCTATATGTCAAACCACATAAAAATATATCTTCCCTCAACATACATATAACACAACCAGGCCTTCACATGCATCGATTCTCCAACTATCAAGTCATACAAATATGGATGTAAAATATCACAATACATTCCAAAGTTTAAAAGTGATGGATATTGACTTTCGCCCGCTGGTGCTTCTTTTTATGTCATCTCCATTATATTAGCTATGACAACGAATCATGTGCTGTGCGAAGTCACTTACATTGTGTCCAACTCCTTGGGATCATATGGACTAGGCCCCACCAGGCTCCTCTCTCCATGAGATTCTCTAGGCAAAGATACTGGAGGGGGTTGCCATGCTCTCCCTCAGGAGATCTTCCTGCCCCAGGGATGGAATCCATACCTCCCATGTCTCCTGCATGGGTATGTTCTGCATGTTCTTTACCACTAGAACCACCTGGGAAGCCCCAAGACACATGAACATCAGTGGATTTGGGGATCCACGGGGCATATACAGAACCATTCCTCCAACAAAACTGAAGAATGACTTTAAAATCTCAAACAAAACATGAGTATATGTGTTCACAAACTTCATGGAGCAAGGGTTTCTTCGATCTGAAAACTGGCATCGATGAAGGACTGTGTGAAGAATACTTCAAAGTCTATTTGGCAAACACAGCCTACGTTGGCTATATTTAGTCCTCAGTTGAATGGAATGTCATGAGTACTGGTCATTTCAAATAAGTAGCCTATGACGCTGTTTACACTTATTGGGACGCGTGGTATACCACATTCACACATTTCAGTAGCATTGGTGCAAAAACGATACATTTCTCAGGGGAAGCTTCTACATGGACTCCTGGGATCAGAGCTCTAACTCATACACACATACTTTTCCTTTTAAAATGATCCTGCATGATAAGCAAACAAAACACTGGATGAACACCTAGACGGTGAGCTCTGTACTAAATGATTTTAAAGCCAGTAGATGGAATGAGCTGATGAGGAAGACTACAAACGAGTCATCTTCTTCAACTTGGTCAAACCGCTCATAGTCATACAAGTGAATGAAAAGTTGAGCCTGTTGTCATTAAATCTGTTTAAAAGAAATAGAATAATAAAACAAATTAGTAACTCTTATTTTCTTAATAAACATTGTATTATTTCTGCACAGCTTTGTTACTGGCATGAATAGAATATCTACAATAATAACTTGTCACAGTGAAATGGATTCACATTCGATATCGATTCACATCTATAATTGATGCCATAGCTGTTTGATACTATTGCTTGAATGAATGCAACTTATGTGACTTCACAAACTACAAACACGACTAACATAATAGGTATTAAAAAACCTTGAGTGACATGAGCGTGAAGACTTAGTAGAGTTGCTCTCAAGAATAATGATACTATTATTCGCTCTAGCCATAGTACTGGAATCTGTACATTAACACCCCTGCAAAACAAAAGGAAAGGATAGAATAATAATAAAGGAACTTCATAACTATATTCCTACTGTAAACATTCAACACTATGTTTTCTTTTAAACTGACTTTCATATTTGGTCTACTGTAACCTCTTCTGTGTTCATTTTATGCTAAACTTATTGCTAACAGTAAAATTACCATACGAGCTCTAATTAATTTTTTTTTTTACTTGCAAAGCTACTGATAGAACCAAAGGCCAATATCTACATCAAACAGGAGAAACGGAATGGAAACTGTAAACAATTTTATGGAAGAACATTTCCGTGCTCCTATTCAGTCAAATGGGCATTCAAAAGGATGTGATTTTTCTGAAAGTTTATTTCAGAAACTTGGAATTGGATGACTGCAAACAATAAAACTAACAATATATTGATACATAATATTAATAATATACAGTGGGTCATTCTTTTTTTATTCTGCCACAGCTAACAGACAGAAAGTCAGTTGTCATAACTACTACTAACATAAGACCCTCACCGATAAGTGAAGATATATAGGAAAATCCATAATAGCTCTAAAAACCATCAAAGATAAAATGGTAATTAAAAAATACACTGACAGTTTAGCTGGTATAAGAAACAGGATGATTATGAAAGCAAAGCCAACAATCATGGATAGGCCATGGAAGCCCGTGGCTGTCACCAGTGTTGACTTATATCCTTCATCTGAGGTTGTTAAAAGCGCTTGGTAAAATCCAGAGGTTTGCAGCAGTGGTAACCTCCTGAACAGACTGAAATAAAAAGGGTTTCCAGAATATCCTGATGATTTCCATCTACTAGGCTGTGATGAGCTCAAGCAATGCATACTCCAGAGGACAGAAGACAGACAGGTTGGGAACACGTCTACTGCACTTACGGAGAAAGGGAATGTTGCTGCTCAGCCTAGTACAAGTGTAGAAGCAACACCTTGGTGATTCGACCTTTAAAGACTCGATACATATGAGAACGACTGGTATGAATAAACCTTCAGAAGTGCTTTCTCAGACCTCCTCCCATCATAAGCACAAGCATAATGAAAACACTGAGTTTTCATGGTCTCACCCAAAATAAGACTCACTTATGGCTTTGCTTTGAGAATAGTTGAACTACTCATTGTTCAAGAGAAATGATCCTTTCTTCTCTGAAGATTTGTGAATCATTCACAGGGTGTGGTGAATAAACTACTTAAGGGTCTAATACATAAAAATGCAATAGGCTAAGCACAGAGATGTTTTTCTCCCTTTCTCAAAGGATGGAATGGAACATTTTGTATTTGCACTGATTTTATGTCTTGACTTCATGTACAATTATATACTGATTTTTTTAGTTGACATACAATAGGACTAAAAATATTGATATAATACTGATAACTCATGTTGGTATGTGTGGTTGTCACATAGGATTCACAGGAGATTTAAATTCACAGTTGTCAACGTAAAGGATGAATGCTATTTAGCTTCTTCGTGAATCTAGACCACGAATGAAGAGTTTTCCTCAACATATTTCACTGAGAGAAATACAAGGATGATAGGCATAATACTATGCTTCGACTCATGGATATCTAAGCATTGCTCACAATACAGATCTGATTTTCAACATCAGGGTTCTTTCAGTGTCCTTGAACAGCATTTGTTTTTCTGTATACAGAAGAAAAAACTCATGAGTATCAAACTGGTTCACATAAAACATGTGTATGAATTGTTATCTTCCTGAACCAGGGATCAAACCCACATCACTTCCCCCTCCTGCACTGGTAGGCAGATTTTTTATTTATCAACTGTGCCACCTAGGAATCGACATACATTTCAAGGACCACTGCCATCAGCTTCTACTGTTCATGACCAAAGTAGGAGAAACAACATTGGAAGAAGTACTCATAAGGGTACTCATAGGAAGTACTCATAAGTCAAGGAACTGTTATACTGGGTACTCTCGTTGTTACTGGGACAAGTCAGTTCCTCCGATGATGATGGGTATAACTGAAAAATTATTACAAATGCATGGGCTGCGATGTCTACGTGATAAATGTGTTCCTCTTATACTATTGCTTCAGGGATGCCTACTTCAGCATGAAGGAATGCACTTCAAGGGATGCCCGCTATTCCAGCTCAAGCAACAGATAGTGAAGTGCAGATCATTGTCCTTTGTTGAAAATAATCAGCACTTTGTCAACATAGGGAACATGCCAGAGGAACCCTTGGGATGGAACTCTAAAAACAGGTTGGGCCCTCTTTTTGCCAAGCCCTGCGATAAAATACAAATCAGAAAAAGAAAAATAGCATCGGTTTTGTCAGGACTTCCTCATCTTTTCTTTCTTGGTAGCAGGAAGCAGACATTGAGGCCAGAGGACTGCAGGATTTCATTGTGAACTAACGTTGGGTGGGGTGGAAGCTCATCACTCTAGTAAGAATGTGGTTCAAAAAAATGGAATTTCATTCACTTCATGGACATAGAGTTCTATAATCCTTCATTAAGGAATTCAATAAGCTATATTTCCTTACACCTTCACAATCTCTTGGTTTACGAGAACATCAATTGCTAGTCCAGCACTTATACAATGAGTGTTACAGGTAGTATGAATGTATAAATGATGATGAGCAATGACAGGAAGTTTATTTAATCTCTGTTTGAATTCTTGATTTTTTATATAATTTTTTATAATATCCTTACAGATGTGAATATTTTACTGACATGTATAAATACACGTTGAGTAGTGCTATGATAACTCATAGTGTTGGCACAATAAATATCATGGTTACTATGTGCTTTTCATATATTCCTTTTGAGATTCTCTTCCATTATACATTATCATAAGATATTTAATAGTTTCCTAAACTGTACAGTAGGTCCTTGTGGCTTCTTTTATATATAGTAATGTACTTGTTAATAATTCAAACAAAAACTGGTACACAAATACTCATAGTGACATTCACAATAGCTCAAAGGTAGAACTCATTCAAGTGTCCGTTGGTGGGAGACTGAATATGCAACACAAGGTATATTCAGAAGCTTGAACGGTATTCCACCATACGAAAAAGTACATTAAATGGTGCTGCCACTCTGCAAGACATTACAGAAATGGCTCCAAAACAAACACATGGAATAAATACATAGTTCGATTCCAATTCAAGCTATGTACCCAAAAGGATTGGGAAAGGGGGCTGAAAAAATGGATACTTCTTCCGTCATACTCACAACAGCATGATTCACACTGGCAAACAAACAGAAGTGATCTAAGTGTCCATGGCAGCCAATTCCATAAACAAACTGTGGTATACACACAATGGAATCTGATTCGGCCCTTCAAAGTCAGTAATTCTGACAATGCGACAATGTGGACAAACCTTATGGTCATTAGATCATGTGAAATAAACCAGACCAAGAAAAGACAAACGTTCTGTGATTCCACTCATATGAGATATCCAAACAAGTCAAATCTGTCAGAAATAGCAGAGAGTGATTCCGACCGATCGAAAAGAGTTCATGTTTCATGGACCTCAGTTTCCCTTGGAAAAACTGACTTCCCGTGATATCTCCAAAACCAATTAGACAAATAATTGGAAGCTATATCCAGTCAAATGAATGTAGACATAATGTTATATACAGTGTACACCAAACTCACTCAAACTTCTTAACAGACAAAAGGCAAAACTGTATCTATGGTACCTCAGCTTAGCTTAAAACTGTATCTACAGTACCTCACTTCTGCTTATAAAATTTAACAACAACAACAACAACACACTAAAGTCTATCCAAAAAAGGATATAAAACATATATAACATTAACTTTAAAGAATTAGACATTTAAACTGTGAAAAACCTTATTCACAAAACTTAAACACAAGCCACAGGAAAATATATTTATAAAATACATATCTGATAAAGGATTGTACTCCAAATATACCAAAAAATCTAGAACAATCTCATAAAAAATGTATACACCTAAACACCTGTCCTACAAAAATATAAAGATAGTAAATAAGCCTATCAAAAAGACTCAAAATCACATATCATTAGGAAATTACAAACTAAAATAACAGTGAGGTAGCACTGCACACCTATTAGATCCAGTAAACTCAAAAAAAAAAACGGGGGTAGGGCACAACTTCTCCGGTGGCTCAGTGGTAAAGAATCTGCCTGACAATGCAAGACACTCTAGTTTGATCCCTTACCCCAGAAGATCCCACATGCCACAGAGAAACATAGCTGGATTTTTCCACAGCTAAACAAAGCTCACCTGTGACCTGAATACTATATGGCTAGCACTTACTAAACAGCTTTGAAAACGTCCAGACAAAAAGTATCACATGATTATATACAACAGCTCTACTTGTAATAACTAAAAACTTTCAAATATCAGGATGTCTTCAGTAGATGACAGTGTAAACAAATGGGGATACATCCAAAGTGAAGGGGAGCAAATGCTACCACAAAATATACCACCTCAGCATGATAATTAGTGGGACCCAATTAACTTTTTTTTTTAGAGGACACATGATCATCTCTGAAACCCAAGTTCAAGACAGCTCTTCTGTGAGTCACATTTACCAGAGAAATCTCATTTCAAAGGAATCCTCTCTATATGCCAGATAGAAGGATGAGACACAGTCTTTTGAAACTCTTTTTTCTTTTCTATCGATAGGGAAAGCTAAGCCGTAAATCTGCACAACAACCATACCCTTCCTTTCCTTTGGTTGTATCTGTAAAATATTTGTTTCTTTTTTAATTTGGCTGCGCCAGGTCAACCTTCATTGAGGTAAGCCAGATATTTAGCTACAACATGCAAATTCTCCTTGGTGGCATGGGAGATCTAGCTCTTGGATCAGGGAATGAACCTGGGCCTCCTTCTTTGGGAGTGTCCAGTCTCAGCCACTGGACCACCAGAAAGTGCCTGTTTTGTTTTCAGATGAAGATGGAATCTAAGGTGATATCTTGGGCCATTTCAGTCACTGACTCAGTTTCCTGAGTTTCTCCAAAGCACGCACAAGGTGCACATTATTAAACTGGTTTGCAAAACAAGAAAAGGTTGTCTGCTACAACACTGTATGCTTACAAATATCTAAATGGTAAATGGCATATTATTTATTTTTAATTACTATGGGGGGGGGGAGAAAGAATGCAGGATTCATACATGTTACCACATGAATAAATATTAAAACCATCTTCAGTGAAAAAGAAATCCACATCGAAAAGGCCACCCAGAACCCTTATTCACCATGTCTGCTTTCAATCCATCAAGTTTGTCCAAATAACTGAAAATCTCAGTAACACTCTAAATAAAGAAAAAAGGATGAAGATGGAAACAAAAGATATATTCATACACTTGAACAATTGCTAAAAGTGGAAGTGGGGCAGTGGATTACATTATAATGTAGGTACCATATGATTTCCTGATTTTGGAGATTATGTGCTGGTTCTGCAGAAGGTACCCATTTTGGATAAAACACATAGAGTATTTTAGATGATGTGGCAAATGCTAGCACTTGTTCCCATTGCTAGGCATTTTCTGTACATTTTAAATGACTGGAAAGTATACTAGGTTTCAAAACAACCATGTCAATACCACAAAAGAAATTTAGCGCAGACAGGCAGGAAACTTTCTGATACAGGCCAAGACTTACCCAGATGAAGTTCAAGGGAAGCTGGGATGCTCACTGCCCGTGAAGGAGTCCACGTGGAATGAAGAAGTAGTGTGGGAAGTCTATTAGTAACCACCATGTCTTGGGTCCTCTGGATGACCTACTGCAGGAGAAACAGATCTTACAGATAAAATGTTCCACATCACTTCACAAAAAGTTGTTAGACTACATTCAGTAAAGCTGAATCATTTTGGATTAAT
This sequence comes from Ovis canadensis, assembly GCF_042477335.2. Taxonomy (NCBI): domain Eukaryota; kingdom Metazoa; phylum Chordata; class Mammalia; order Artiodactyla; family Bovidae; genus Ovis; species Ovis canadensis. Next base: position 1,217,403 of record NC_091253.1, read on the forward strand.
TTACAATCATAAAATACTACCCTTTACAGTCCAAAAATCACTTGCATTTCTATACACTAATAACAATCAGGAAAAAAATATTAAGAAAATTCCACTTAAATAAAACATCTAGCAACAAACTTAATCAAGAACATAAAAAACCAGTAGTCAGAAAACTAGAAGGCACTGATAAAGAAACCAAAGAAAATACAAACACACAGAAAATTATTCCACGCTCATGCACTGGAACAATGAGGAATTAAAAGGTCCATTCCAACCAAAGTCATCAACAAATACACGGACTGCAATCACAAAATAATATTCAATGGCATTTTTCACAGAAATAGAAATATTCCTAATATTAGGCTGCTACTGTTGAACAGGACCTTAAACGGCCAAAAAGACTCTGAGAAAGAGGAACACAGCTGGAGGCATCTTCCTATCCCTCTTCAAACTACATCACGGAGCTGTAGTGACCACCACAGTGAGGAACTGGCAGGAACACAGACACATGGACTCCAGGAGAGAATAGAGAGCCCAGAAACGAACCCACCTGTACATGGTCAGTTCCTGAAAATCAAACCAGGAACGAGCGAAGAGGAAAGGACAGTCTTCTCAAGAAACAGTGACAGGAAAATGGCCACCTACACGGAAGAACATCAGTGTTCATCCTCTACATCATCTAACGCAAATCTAACTGAAAACCCACCGCTTTGCACACGGAGCTCTTTCCCCCTGAGTCCTCTGAGATGGACCTCCAGTCAGCCCTCAGCTGGACACAGGAAACGTCTACTCCATCCTCATTTTTCGCTCTTGCAGCGCCTCCCTGCTGGTGGGCACTGAGGCAACCCTGCTCCTCTCAGCCTGGATGCAGCCCTGTTATCCAGAAGCCTGAGCCCTGATGGTCCTGAGGAGACAAAGCTCCCGCCAGCTGCTCACGGAGCAGAGTCTAAAGGCAAAGCGTCCTGCGCCCGCGGGTCAGAGGGGCCTTTGGCGCCCCCTGCGGGCCACAAGAGAAGAGCGGGCAGCCCGGTGCTCACAGACCTCAGAGGGCTCACCCAGAAGCAGCTCTGCTGTGAGCACTCAGACTGGAAGCCCAAACTGAAATGGAGCAGAATAGCTCCATGACCCTCCGCAAAACATGGCTAAGGAACAATCAGAGCCTGCATGGAATGCAGCCATAAAAAGGAACACATTTGAGTTTGTTCTAATAAAGGGGAGGGAAGTCAGTCAAAGAGAGAAAAACATGGAATCTAGAAGGATGGTACTGACGAGTCTGTTCACAGAGCAGCAATGGAGGTGCAGACATAGAGAACAGACTTACAGACGAGGGTGGGGAACAAGAGGGAGAGGGTGAGATGAATGGAGAGAGCAGCATGGATGCAGGTACACCTACATTTGTAAATAGACAACCAATGGGAATTTGCTGTATGATTCAGGGAACTCAAACTGGGGCTCAGTAGTAACCTGGAGAGGTGGGAATGCGTGCGAGGTGGGAGGGAGATTCAAGAGCAAGAGGACATAGGTACACCTATGGTTAATTCATGTGGATGTATGACAAATCAAACCAGTATTGTAAAGCAATGATCAATCAACTAAAAGAAATAACTTTAAAAAAATATGAACATAAACACAAACTTTGCAACAAGGTAACTCCATTTAAAAAACTATAGAATTTTAGAAAACTGCAAAAGTTCTACATGACCGTTGGTCTGGTGATCAGGTCTAACATACACAAAACAAGCCAACTTACCAAATTATGAATATAAATTATTTAAAACATTGCCTTTTATCATTTCATACATTTACCCTGTGGAGGACCTTACTCGAGAGAACCAAAAACAAACTGTTAAATGAACCACGGACCACCCACCCTGGCCAGGCAACAGAGAAAAGAAAACACTTGCAGGAATCATCTTACAACAGGAGGTCCTGGGAAGGAACAAGGAACGAACAAGCTACCACCAACCAGAATTCTGGAGAGGTCAGGAGATGGGAGGCTCCAGTTCAGAGGTCCTACCAACCTCCCAGGATCCACTTCGCTGGAATCCATCTCAGCTGAGTGATGCGTGTGCCCCCAAGAAGGATCCCAATTCAGAATGCCTGGCAAGAGACAAACCAGAAATGAGCCCGATGACCATAAAACCTGAGACTGTGAGCCACGTGACAGAGTGGTTCTCTCCGTTTCCCTCACCCTCCTGCCCTCCACCCTGGCAGCCCTTCCCAATAAAGCCTCTCGCTTGGACAGCACTCCTCTCCTCAGACAACTCATTGCCCAGTGTCAGACAAGAACTCACTCTCAAGCCCTGAAAGGGATCCCCCTTCCTTCATCAAAAGCAATATCCAGGAGAAAATATCTTCAAAACGCTATCTTGCAGAGAAGGAAATCAGAGAAGGCAATGGCAGCCCACTCCAGTACCATTGCCTGGAGAATCCCACGGACAGAGGAGCCTGGTAGGCTGCAACCCCGGGGTCACTAAGAGACGGACACGACTTCACTGAGTGGCTTCACTTTCACTTTTCACTTTCATGCACTGGAGAAGGACATGGCAACCCACTCCAGTGTTCTTGCCTGGAGAATCCCAGGGACAGAGGAGCCTGGTAGGCTGCTGTCTATGGGGTCGCGCAGAGTCAGGCACGACTGAAGCGACGCAGCAGCAGCAGCAGCAGCAGCAGCAGCAGCAGCAGCAGCAGCAGCAGCAGCAGCAGCAGCAGAGAAGGAAATGGCACCACCTGCAGTACTCTGGTCTCAGAAATCCCAGGGACAGAGGAGCTTGGTGGGCTACAGTCCAAAAGCAGGGCATTTCTGATGGGAGGAAACAGTCCCAGGGAAGCTGAGCTGCTCACCAAAGGCCCCAGAGCTTTGGATAGCACACCAGAGCTGGGGCTGAGGATTCCCAGCTGCCATGCCTCTTGATCCTGGCCTCTTTCACTAGATACATGTGTGGAAAACTAGTCTAAAATATGCCCTGGTGGTTCCATAGTAAAGAATCCACCCCCCGGTGCTGGAGATGCATGTGCGATCCCTAGGATGGGAAGATCCCACATCCTATGGAGCCCGTGTGCCACAACAGCCGAGCGAGCCTGTGCTCTAGATCCTGGAAGCCACGATGCCGAGTTCACATGCTGCAGCCACTGAAGCCCGTGAGCCTGTGCCCCTCAACAAGAGGAGACACTGCAGTGAGAAGCCTGCAAACCACTAGTTATGGCCCATGCTCACCAAAACTAGAGAAAAGCCCACACACAAAGAGGCAACACAGCCAACAATCAATAAAACTGTTTTCCTAAAACAATGCATATCTGACAAAGAAACTGTATTCGAATTGTCCAAGAACACTAGAGCAAACAAGCCCATTCATAATTGGTAGCGACTGAAATAGACACCTGGCCACTGAGGGTATACTGATAGTAAACTATCATACAAAAACATACTCAAGATACTGGTGCAATGCATGCAGAGCCCCCTTTGAAAGACAATCTGACAGTTTTTTTTTCAGTAACCACGTGGGACAAGCACTGAATTCTGTGTATGACAAGCGGTGGAAGCCAGGTATCTTACCATTGGAATGCAAAGTTACAGATAAACAAAAGGAAACGTTACAATGTCCATGTCGTGGTGGATCAGGTTGGAGACATCACAAATTACCTTTAACTGAATATGTTCAAAGGTGAGCTGGAATACATGGATATATATATATATATCCATGTATTGTCAGCTGAGCATATTGAGCTCCTACATGTATGTTTTAAATATCATTCTCTAATAAAAGGGAACAGGAAACATCTCCAATGGCCCGGTGGTAAAGAATCTGCCTACCGATGCAGGGAACACGGGTTCAATTCCTGTGTAGGAGATTCCACACGCCCAGGGGCAACGAAGCCCTTGAACAGCTCTTGAAGTTTGCATGCTCCAGAGCCCAAGTTCTGCAAACAGAGAAAGCACTGCAATGAGAAGCCATGGCACAGCAACTAGAGGGTAGCCTCTGCTCACTACAACTAGACAAACGAGCAATAAAGACCCAGCACAGTCAAAAATAATGTAATGTTTAAAAAAAGGACAGTTCTTTGAAGAAATGACTGAGACTAGGGGTGAGACTGTAAATATATGAGACAGGGTCATCTTAAATTATGAGAAATTAAAGAAACTAAAGACAACTATCAAGCTGTCCAAACTGATACAAATGAATGATGACACAGTGTTATCTGTATACACCAGCAAATAACAATCTGAAAAGGAATTTAAACAAACGATTCCCTTTCAGTCATGTCAACATTAATAAAAGACTTTGCTATGGACAGAATGAGGATAACAAGACTGGCACACTGGAAATGATACATGATTGCTGAAAAATACCCTAAAGACATGGACAGATATGCCATAGCGATGAAAAGGCTTCAGTTGGCAATACCATGGAATGCATCTTCAATCTGAAATGAAGATTCAATATGAATTTCAAAAGGCTGAAAGGTGGTTGCTAAACCACAAAAGATGCCAGCATTCTTGGACTCCAGAGGAGAATTCAATCCAGGGCAAGTGACGAAGCTTGATGGCTCAGAGGTTTTCTGTTAAAAAGTTTTATTAAAATATAAAAGAGATCGAGAGAGCTGCTGACGTAGACAGTAAAAGGGGGAAGAGTACCCCCTGCTAGTCTTTAGCCAGATGTTATAGAGCCACTAGCAGTCTGCTAATGAAAGAAAGACAATGTGTCAGAGAATGGCACCAGGCCCCTCACCCACAGCATGCATTGAGATAACATTGGCAGCAGATGAGTCATCCCAGGCCATAAAATGATGGACATGAATCTTGAAGAAAGGCAGATTTCCAAGCAAATATATAGTTTCATTCACATAGATTAAGAGAACAAGGTATGAGTAAAACATACTGGTTTGTCAAGTTTTTTCTGAGCCTTTAGGGGAAACTGACCTGAAGACAGAGCCTTGGGTAAATACATAGTACATTAGCATACCTTAAGACAAACATTTCCATAAGAAAAATGCATTGCTTAGTTCAAGGTTTGAGGAAAGTTAAATTCAGGTGGAGCCAGGAGTGGTCATGGCAACACAGAAATTTCTGAGAAACCTTTTAAATTTGTATCAAGATGGAGAAAAAAAAATGCAGCACTCTTTTGTCTCCTCCGGCCTCTTAAGAGAGAGAAAAAAACGTCTGACACTTGCAGTCTATTTTCTCTGTCTGGAGACCCCTGGCCTTCCTGCCTGTTATCCTCTCCAGGCCTGTAGGAAGCAATACACTAGGCTGCTTGGGAAAACCGCGCGGGTCTGAGCTTTATGCAAAGGGGTAAAGCAGTAAAACCCTTGGCCCCAAAGGCGAGGCTTTTCTGCGACCGCCATTTTAGTCGGCTCCGAGACTGCAAACAAAGAGGGCAGAATACATGGTTCCCTGCTCCGCCCAGTCCGAGTTCCCTTACCTGTGGCCCACAGCCCTGCGCTCTGCTCGCTGGATGCCAATCGACGGGGACCCAGGAGCCCACGAAACGAGCATTCCCAGCTGCAATGGCGAGCCCTGAGAGCCCTGGCCCCCGACGCGCCGCCATGTTCATCCCGCCCCAGACCCGCTCACGTGAGCCGCGCTCCTGACCAGCCGCCCAGGCTCGCCCCGCCCCCGACGCGCTCACGGTGCGCCCCACCCCCACGCCCCCTTCCAGGACAGGCCCGCGGGACCGCGACTGCCTCCAGGTGAAACACAAGGACAAGCAAATCCACCCCACCGAGACAATCCAAGCTTTTTCTCAGCTGATCTGTCTATGATTTAGGGATAAAACTATGACTATAGAAAGCAAAGATGACCTAGGACAGCCATGATAGTCTATAGAGCCAGACCCTGGCGGGCAGAGGCTTGAAGAGGGTCCGGGAGCTCTGTCAGAACAGCAAGCCTCTGTAGCGTAGCGGTTAGGTGCGCTGGTGAGCAGGCAGACGATGGTCTGTAAGTCAGGAGTTCAAGTCTGCAGCTTAACTCTTTTGCTCTTAGGGGGCGGGGGACAGCAACAGGCGGGACTTAGACCAGAAACGTTTATTTTTATTTTAGAGGTTTATTGTTTAGCTTAGGGTTAGGGTTCGGGCAACCCCCCAACTTGTTCAGGTTCGGGTTCAGGGTTAGGGTTAGAATTTGGGGATCCCCCCTCTTCTAAGAGTTCGGGTTTGGGTTAGGGTTCATGTCAGGGTCAGGGTTCGGGTTACGGTTAGGGTTAGCATTAGTGTTGGGGTTACAGCTTAAAGCGAGCCCTAATAGGGCCCATAGTTCTTTATTAGCCTGCCCTGGTGGGCCGAGGCTTGAAGAGGGTTCGGGAGCCCTGCTGGAAGCAGCAAGCCTCTGTAGCATAGGGGTTAGGTGGGCCACTAGGCAGGTAGGCTATGGCCTGTAAATCAGGAGTTCAAGTCTCCAGTCTGACCTTTTCGCTTTTCAGGGGCAGGGGACTGCAAGAGCCAGGGCTTAGACCAGAAAATTTTTTTATTTTAGAGGTTTATTGTTAAGCTTAGGGTTAGGGTTCGGGCAACCCCCCCCCACTTGTTAGGGTTCGGGTTCAGGTTAGAATTCGGGGACCCCCCTCTTCTTAGAGTTCGGGTTTGGGTTAGGGTTCATGTCAGGGTCAGGGTTCGGGTTACGGTTAGGGTTGGCATTAACTCTAGGGTTACAGCTAAAGTGAGCGCTAATAGGGTCCATAGTTCTTTATTAGCCTGCAGTGGCGGGGTGAGGCTTGAAGAGCGCCTGGGAGCAAAACAAAACCCAGTAATCCTCTCTAGCGAAGCGGTTAGGCTGACAACCAGTTAAACATCCAACTTGGCTCTGTAGGTCAGGCATTCAAGTCCCAGTTTTGCCTCGTTTGCTTTTAGGGGGTGAGGGACAGCAAGGGGCGGGGCTTAGGCCAGAAAAGTTTATGTTTATGTTAGAGTTTTATTGTTAGGGTTAGGTTTAGGGTTCTGGCATCCCCCCAACTTGTTAGGGTTCAGGTTCAGAGTTCGGGTGCGGGGAATCCCCTCTCTACTTAGGGTTCGGGTTCAGGGTTCGTGTTTGTGGTTTGGGGTTCAGCGTTTGGGGTTAGGGGTTCGCGGTTCTAGTTTGAAGTTTGGGGTTCCGATTAGGGGTTCAAGGTTCAGCTTAGGGGTTTGGGGTTTGGGGTTCGGGTTAGGGGTTCGCGGTTTGGGTTTGGGGTTTGGGGTTCGGGTTAGGGGTTCGCGTTTCAGATTTGGGGATCAGGTTATGGGTTCTCAGTTCAGGTTCGGGGTTCGCAGTTCGGGTTTGGGGTTTGAGGTTCAGGTAAAGGGTTTGGGGTTCGCGGTTTGGGTTTGTGGTTTGAGGTTTGGGTTTGGGGTTTGGGGATCAGGTTAGGGGCTCTCGGATTGGGTTAGGGGTTCACAGTTCGGGTTTGGGTTTGAGGTTAGGGTGAAGGGTTTGGGGTTTGGGGTTCGCGGTTTGGGTTGGAGGTTTGGGATTCGGGTTAGGGGTTTTGGGTTTGGGATTCGGGTTATGGGTTTGGGTTTTGGGGTTCGCGGTTTGGGTTTGGGTTTGGGGTTCTGGTTAGGGGTTCGGGGTTCGGGTTTGGGGTTTGGAGTTCGAGGTTTGGGGTTCGCGTTTCAGGTTAGGGGTTGAGGGTTGGGGTTTGGGGTTCGCGGTTTGGGATAGGGGTTCGCGGATTTGGTTAGGGGTTAGGGATTTGGGGTTTGGAGTCTGGGATTTGGGTCAGGGGTTCGTGGTTTGGGGTTCCAGTTATGGGTTTGGGTTCAGGGTTGTGGGTTGGGGGTTTGGGGTTCGGTTTTTGGGTTTGCAGTTTGGGTTACGGATTAGGGGTTTGGGGTTTGGGTTTGGGGTTCGGGAATTGGGATTCGAGGATTGGGGTTGGGGGTTCCGATTAGAGGTTCAGTAAGTGAGATTTGTGGGTCGGGGGTCAAGATTTGAGGTTTGGGGTTTGGGCTTCGGGGGTTTGGGTTCAGGGTTTGGGGATGGGGGTGTGAGGTGCAGTTTCGAGTTTTGCTGTTCAGGTTAGGAGTTAGGGGTTGGGAGTTCGGGGTTCGGCTTAGGGGTTTGGGGTGTGCGGTTTGGGGTTTGAGGTTTGGGGTTCCGGCTAGGGGTTTGGGGTTTGGGGTTCGGATCAGGGGTTTGGAGTTTGGGTTTGAGGGTTGGGTTTTGGGGTTTGGGTTTCGGGGTTTAGAATTCGGGTTAGGTGTTCGCAGTTTGGGTTAGGGGTTTGGGGTTTGGGTTGGGGGTGTGGGGTGTGGGGTACGGGTTAGGGGTTTGGGTTCAGGGTTTGGGGTTCACTTTATGGGTTTGCGTTTCCGGTAAGGCATTAGGGGTGTGCGGTCTGGGTGTGGGGTTCGTGTTAGCGGTTTGGGGTTGGGGGTTCGGGTTCCAGATTTGGGGTTCGGGGTTTGAGTTATGGATTCGGGGTTTGGGCTACATGGTTCGGGGTTTGTGGTATGGGGTTTGGGGGTCGGGGTTTGGGTTTGGGGCTCGGGTTAGGGGTTCGGGTACGAGTTAGGGGTTCACGGATCGGGTTAGGGGTTTGGGGTTCGGCCTTTGAGGTTCGGTTAAGGGGTTCGCTGTTCTGGTTAGGGGTTAGTGACAGGGGCTTCTGTTTTAGGGTAGGGGGTCGCAGTTCAGGTTATGGGTTAGGGGTTTGGTGTTTCGTTTTCGGGTTATGGTAAAGGGTTCAGGTAGGGGATTGGGTTAGGGGATTCGGGTTCAGGTTGGGAGTTCGGTGCTTGGGGTTAGAGATTTGGATTCGGGAAATGGGTTGGGGTTCATGGTATGGTGTTCGAGTTAGGGGTTTGGGGTTCGGAGTTTGGGGGTTCTTGTTCTGATTAGGGGCTTGGGGTTTGGGGTTCGGCTTCGGGGTTAGAGGTTTGCGGTTTGGGGTTGCGGTTTGGAGATTGGAGTTTGGGTTTGGGATTAAGGGGTAGGTGTTTTGGTTTGAGGTCGGGTTAGGGTTAAGGTATCAGGTTTCAGGTTCATTGTTTGGGGATTCGAGCTAGGCATTCAGTTTACAGGTTTGGGATATAGGGTTTTGAGGTCAGGGTGGAGTTCCGGGATTGGAGTCGCGATTAGGGGCTACTGAGTGCCGCAGAGGCAAGGGCTCCAGCAGTAAAAGCAGGCTGCGAGAAGCTGGGAGACGCTACTGGCGCCTTTCTGGCCTTAGCTCCACTCCTGCCTTGCCTTTGCACCTAGGCCCCAGGCGTCCTTGGGAAGGGCTTAAGGGCCGGTGGCTTGCACACTGTCAAGGGCTCCAGCAGGGAGAGCTCTGTGAGAGGGAAGGGAAGGGCAAGTGCAGGGCTCCTCCAGCAGTTGCTTGGCCGCCCAGACTCAGCGCCGCACGGAGTGCACCAGGCTCCCAGGGCCCCTGGCTGGGGTCTGCAGCCCCGCACACCTGGAGGCTGATTCCCTGGGCGCCTAGCAGCTGCCTTACACACTTGGCTTCCCTAGCGCTCTCCTCCCCAGCAGAGACGTGTGCAGCTGGTTGGGGGAATGCCCCTGCGTGCCTGGGCTCCGGCCCACAGCCCCAGCTCAGGGCAAGCAGCCACTGAGCCAAGACCTGCAAGAGGCGAAGAGCGCCCCCACCTGGAAGCCGAGTGAAGAGCTGGCGGGGAGGCGAGCCTCCTCGAGGGAAGAAGAGGCAGCCCAGCCTCGTTTGGCTCAAGCCCTACTTGGCTGGAGCCGAGTGCGCCTCCAGAACGGCAGAGCTCCAGCTCTGCTCAGAGGCCCGATCTGGCAGAGATGCTGGCGCGAGGCTGCTCTGCCCTGGGCGAGCCTTGCCCAGACTTGCCTGGCTGCTAGGCTTCCTGCCCAGGAAGGAGCAGGCTGCGCGAGGCTGGGAGACGCCACTGGCGCCTTCCTGGCCTCAGCTCCGCTCCTGCCTCACCTTTGGACCTAGGCCCCAGGCGTCCTTTGGGAGGGCTTAGGGGCCGGTGGCTTGCACATGCCAAGGGCTCCAGCAGGAAGAGCTCTGTGCGAGGGAAGGGAAGGGTTAGTGCTGGGCTCCTCCAGCGGTTGCTTGGCCGCCCAGACTCAGTGCCGCACGGAGTGCACCAGGCTCCCTGGGCCGCTGGCTGGGGTCTTCAGCCCCGCACACCCGGAGGCTGACTCCCTGGGCGCCCAGCAGCTGCCTCACACACGAAGATTCCCTAGCGCTCTGCTCCCCAGCAGAGACGTGTGCAGCTGGTTGGGGCCTGCCCCTGCGTGCCTGGGCTCCCGCCCACAGCCCCAGCTCAGGGCAAGCAGCCCCTGAGCGAAGACCTGCACGAGTCGCTGAGCCCCCCCACCTGGAAGCCTAGTGAACAGCTGGCGGGGAGGCGAGCCCCCTCGAGGGAAGAAGAGGCAGCCCAGCCTCGTTTGGCTCAAGCCCTACTTGGCTGGAGCCGAGTGTGCCTCCAGGACGGCAGAGCTCCAGCTCCGCTCAGAGGCCCAATCTGGCAGAGTTGCTCGCGCGAGGCTGCTCTGCCCTCGGCGAGCCTTGCCCAGACTTGCCCGGCTGCTAGGCTTCCTGCCCGGAAGAAGCAGGCTGTGCGAGGCTGGGAGACGCCATTTGCCCCTTCCTGGCCTCAGCTCTGGTCCTGCCTTGCCTTTGCACCTAGGCCCCAGGTGTCCTTAGGGAGGGCTTAGGGACCGGTGGCTTGCACACTGCCAAGGGTTCCAGCAGGGAGAGCTCTGTGAGAGGGAAAGAAAGGCAAGTGTAGGGCACCTCCAGCGGTTGCTTGGCCGCACAGACTCAGCGCCGAACGGAGTGTACCAGCCTCCCAGGGCCCGTGGCTTTTGTCTGCAGCCCCGCACACCCGGAGGCTGACTCCCTGGGCGCCCAGCAGCTGCCTCACACACGTAGCTTCCCTAGCGCTCTCCTCCCCAGCAGAGACGTGTGCAGCTGGTTGGGGCCTGCCCCAGCGTCCCTGGGCTCACGCCGACAGCCCCAGCTCAGGGAAAGTAGCCCCTGAGCCAAGACCTGCAGGACGCGCAGAGCGCCCCCACCTGGAAGCCGAGTGAACAGCTGGCGGGGAGGTGAGCCTCCTTGAGGGAAGAAGAGGCAGCCCAGCCTCGTTTGGCTCAAGCCCTGCTTGGCTGGAGCCGAGTGCGCCTCCAGGACGGCAGAGCTCCAGCTCTGCTCAGAGGCCCGATCTGGCAGAGTTGCTGGCGCGAGGCTGCTCTTCCCAAGGCGAGCCTTGCCCAGACTTGCCTCGCTGCTAGGCTTCCTGCCCAGGAAGGAGCCGGCTGCGCGAGGCTGGGAGACGCCACTGGCGCCTTCCTGGCCTCAGCTCCGCTCCTGCCTTGCCTTTGCACCTAGGCCCCAGGCGTCCTTTGGGAGGGCTTAGGGCCCGGTGGCTTGCACACTGCCAAGGGCTCCAGCAGGAAGAACTCTGTGCGAAGGAAAGGAAGGGCTAGTGCCGGGCTCCTCCAGCGGTTACTTGGCCGCCCAGACTCAGCGCCGCACGGAGTGCACCAGGCTCGCAGGGCCCCTGGCTGGGGTCTGCAGCCCCGCACACCCGGAGGCTGACTCCCTGGGAGCCCAGCAGCTGCCTCACACACGTAGCTTCCCTAGCGCTCTCCTCCCCAGCAGAAACGTGTGCAGCTGGTTGGGGCCTGCCCCTGCGTGCCTGGGCTCCCGCCCACAGCCCCAGCTCAGGACAAGCAGCCCCTGAGCCAAGACCTGCAGGAGGCGCAGAACGCCCCCACCTGGAAGCCGAGTGAACAGCTGGCGGGGAGGCGAGCCCCCTCGAAGGAAGAAGAGGCAGCACAGCCTCTTTTGGCTCAAGCCCTACTTAGCTGGAGCCGAGTGCGCCTCCAGGACGGCAGAGCTCCAGCTCTGCTCAGAGGCCCGATCTGGCAGAGTTGCTGGCGCGAGGCTGCTGTGCCCTGGCCGAACATTGCCCAGACTTGCCTCGCTGCTAGGCTTCCTGCCCAGGAAGGAGCCGGCTGCGCGAGGCTGGGAGACGCCACTGGCGCCTTCCTGGCCTCAGCTCCGCTCTTGCCTTGCCCTTGCACCTAGGCCCCAGGCGTCCATTGGGAGGGCTTAGGGGCCAGTGGCTTGCACACTGCCAAGGGCTCCAGCAGGAAGAGCTCTGTGCGAGGGAAGAGAAGGGCTAGTGCAGGGCTCCTCCAGCGGTTGCTTGGCCGCCCAGACTCAGCGCCGCACGGAGTGCACCAGGCTGCCAGGGCCCCTGGCTGGGGTCTGCATCCCCGCCCACATGGAGGCTGACTCCCTGGGCGCCCAGCAGCTGACTCACACACGTAGCTTCCCTAGCGCTCTCCTCCCCAGCAGAGACGTGTGCAGCTGGTTGGGGCCTGCCCCTGCGTGCCTGGGCTCCCGCCCACAGCCCCAGCTCAGGGCAAGCAGCCCCTGAGCCAAGACCTGCAGGAGGCGCAGACCGCCCCCACCTGGAAGCCGAGTGAACAGCTGGAGGGGAGCCGAGCCTCCTCGAGGGAAGAAGAGGCAGCCCAGCCTCGTTTGGCTCAAGCCCTACTTGGCTGGAGCCGAGTGCGCCTCCAGGACGGCAGAGCTCCAGCTCTGCTCAGAGGCCCGATCTGGCAGAGTTGCTGGCGCGAGACTGCTCTGCCCTGGGCGAGCCTTGCCCAGACTTGCCTCGCTGCTAGGCTTCCTGCCCAGGAAGGAGCCGGCTGCGCGAGGCTGGGAGACGCCACTGGCGCCTTCCTGGCCTCCTAGGCCCCAGGCGTCCTTTGGGAGGGCTTAGGGGCCGGTGGCTTGCACACTGCCAAGGGCTCCAGTAGGAAGAGCTCTGTGCGAGGGAAGGGAAGGGCTAGTGCACGGCTCATCCAGCGGTTGCTGGGCTGCCCAGACTCATCGCCGCACGGAGTGCACCAGGCTCCCAGGGTCCCTGGCTGGGGTCTGCAGCCCCGCACACCCTGAGGCTGACTCCCTGGGCGCCCAGCAGCTGCCTCTCACACGTAGATTCCCTAGCGTTCTCCTCCCCAGCAGAGACGTGTGCAGCTGGTTGGGGCCTGCCCCTGCGTGCCTGGGATCCCGCCCACAGCCCCAGCTCAGGGCAAGTAGCCCCTGAGCCAAGACCTGCACGAGTCGCTGAGCGCCCCCACCTGGAAGCCGAGTGAACAGCTGGCGGGGAGGCGAGCCCCCTCGAGGGAAGAAGAGGCAGCCCAGCCTCCTTTGGCTCAAGCCCTACTTGGCTGGAGCCGAGTGCGCCTCCAGGACGGCAGATCTCCAGCTCTGCTCAGAGCCCCGATCTGGCAGAGTTGATGGCGCGAGGCTGCTCTGCCCTGGGCGAGCCTTGCCCAGACTTGCCTCGCTGCTAGGCTTCCTGCCCAGGAAGGAGCCGGCTGCGCGAGGCTGGGAGACGCCACCGGCTCCTTCCTCGCCTCAGCTCCGCTCCTGCCTCGCCTTTGCACCTAGGCCCCAGGCGTCCTTGGGGAGAGCTTAGGGGCCCGTGGCTAGGGCTCCAGCAGGAAGAGCTCTGTGCGAAGGAAGGGAAGGGTTAGTGCAGGGCTCCTCCAGCGGTTGCTTGGCCTCCCAGACTCAGCGCTGCACGGAGTGCACCAGGCTCCCATGGCCCCTGGCTGGGGTCTGCAGCCCCGCACACCCGGAGGCTGACTCCCTGGGCGCCCAGCAGCTGCCTCTCACACGTAGATTCCCTAGCGTTCTCCTCCCCAGCAGAGACGTGTGCAGCTGGTTGGGGCCTGCCCCTGCGTGGCTGGGCTCCCGCCCACAGCCCCAGCTCAGGGCAAGCAGCCCCTGAGCCAAGAACTGCAGGAGGCGCAGAGCGCCCCCACCTGGAAGCCGAGTGAACAGCTGGCGGGTAGGTGAGCCTCCTTGAGGGAAGAAGAGGCAGCCCAGCCTCGTTTGGCTCAAGCCCTACTTGGCTGGAGCCGAGTGCGCCTCCAGAACGGCAGAGCTCCAGCTCTGCTCAGAGCCCCGATCTGGCAGAGTTGCTGGCGCGAGGCTGCACTGCCCTGGGCGAGCCTTGCCCAGATTTGCCTCGCTGCAAGGCTTCCTGCCCAGAAGAAGCAGGCTGCGCGAGGCTGGGAGGCGCCACTGGCGCCTTCCTGGCCTCATTTCCGCTCCTACCTTGCCTTTGCACCTAGGCCCCAGGCGTCCTTAGGGAGGGCTTAGGAGCCGGTGGCTTGCACACTGCCAAGGGTTCCAGCAGGGAGAGCTCTGTGAGAGGGAAGGAAAGGCAAGTGCAGGGCACCTCCAGCGGTTGCTTGGCCGCCCAGACTCAGCGCCGAACGGAGTGCAGCAGCCTCCCAGGGCCCCTGGCTGGGGTCTGCAGCCCCGCACACCCGGAGGCTGACTCCCTGGGAGTCCAGCAGCTGCCTCACACACGTAGCTTCCCTAGCGCTCTCCTCCCCAGCAGAGACGTGTGCAGCTGGTTGGGGCCTGCCCCTGCGTGGCTGGGCTCCCGCCCACAGCCCCAGTTCAGGGCAAGCAGCCCCTGAGCCAAGACTTGCACGAGTCGCTGAGCGCCCCCACCTGGAAGCCGAGTGAACAGCTGGCGGGGAGGCGAGCGCCCTCGAGGGAAGAAGAGGCAGCCCAGCGTCGTTTGTCTCAAGCCCTACTTGGCTGGAGCCGAGTGCGCCTCCAGGACGGCAAAGCTCCAGTTCTGCTGAGAGCACCGATCTGGCAGAGTTGCTGGCGCGAGGCTGCTCTACCCTGGGCAAGCCTTGCCCAGACTTGCCTCCCTGCTAGGCTTCCTGCCCAGGAAGGAGGCGGCTGAGCGAGGCTGGGAGACGCCACTGGCTCCTTCCTGGCCTCAGCTCCGCTCCTGCCTTGCCTTTGCACCTAGGCCCCAGGCGTCCTTAGGGAGGGCTTAGGGGCCGGTGGCTTGCACACTGCCAAGGGCTCCAGCAGGAAGAGCTCTGTGCCAGGGAAAGGAAGGGCTAGAGCAGGGCTCCTCCAGCGGTTGCTTGGCCGCCCAGACTCAACGCCGCACGGAGTGCACCAGGCTCCCAGGGCCCCTGGCTGGGGTCTGCAGCCCCGCACACCCGGAGGCTGACTCCCTGGGAGTCCAGCAGCTGCCTCACACACGTAGCTTCCCTAGCGCTCTCCTCCCCAGCAGAAACGTGTGCAGCTGGTTGGGGCCTGCCCCTGCGTGCCTGGGCTCCCTCCCACAGCCCCAGCTCAGGGCAAGCAGCCCCTGAGCCAAGACCTGCAGGAGGCGCAGAGCGCCCCCACCTGGAAGCCGAGTGAACAGCTGGCGGGGAGGCGAGCCCCCTCGAAGGAAGAAGAGGCAGCCCAGCCTCTTTTGGCTCAAGCCCTACTTGGCTGGAGCCGAGTGCGCCTCCAGGACGGCAGAGCTCCAGCTCTGCTCAGAGGCCCGATCTGGCAGAGTTGCTGGCGTGAGGCTGCTCTGCCCTGGGCGAGCCTTGCCCAGAATTGCCTCGCTGCTAGGCTTCCTGCCCAGGAAAGAGCCGGCTGCGCGAGGCTGGGAGACGCCACTGGCGCCTTCCTGGCCTCAGCTCCGCTCTTGCCTTGCCCTTGCACCTAGGCCCCAGGCGTCCATTGGGAGGGCTTAGGGGCCAGTGGCTTGCACACTGCCTAGGGCTCAAGCCGGAAGAGCTCTGTGCGAGGGAAGAGAAGGGCTAGTGCAGGGCTCCGCCAGAGGTTGCTTGGCCGCACAGACTCAGTGCTGCACGGAGTGCACCAGGCTCCCAGGGCCCCTGGCTGGGGTCTGCAGCCCCGCCCACATGGAGGCTGACTCCCTGGGCGCCCAGCAGCTGACTCACACACGTAGCTTCCCTAGCGCTGTCCTCCCCAGCAGAGACGTGTGCAGCTGGTTGGGGCCTGCCCCTGCGTGCCTGGGCTCCCGCCCACAGCCCCAGCTCAGGGCAAGCAGCCCCTGAGCCAAGACCTGCAGGAGGCGCAGAGCGCCCCCACCTGGAAGCCGAGTGAACAGCTGGCGGGGAGGCGAGCCTCCTCGAGGGAAGAAGAGGCAGCCCAGCCTCGTTTGGCTCAAGCCCTACTTGGCTGGAGCCGAGTGCGCTTCCAGGACGGCAGAGCTCCAGCTCTGCTCAGAGGCCGGATCTGGCAGAGTTGCTGGCGCGAGGCTGCGCTTCCCATGGGGAGCCTTGCCCAGACTTGCCTCGCTGCTAGGCTTCCTGCCCAGGAAGGAGCCGGCTGCGCGAGGCCTGGAGACGCCACTGGCGTCTTCCTGGCCTCAGCTCCCCTCCTTCCTTGCCTTTGCACCTAGGCCCCAGGCGTCCTTTGGGAGGGCTTAGGGGCCGGTGGCTTGCACACTGCCAAGGGCTCCAGCAGGAAGAACTCTGTGCGAAGGAAAGGAAGGGCTAGTGCCGGGCTCCTCCAGCGGTTACTTGGCCGCCCAGACTCAGCGCCACACGGAGTGCACCAGGCTCCCAGGGCCCCTGGCTGGGGTCTGCAGCCCCGCACACCCGGACGCTGACTCCCTGGGCGCCAGCAGCTGCCTCACACACGTAGCTTCCCTAGCGCTCTGCTCCCCAGCAGAGACGTGTGCAGCTGGTTGGGGCCTGCCCCTGCGTGCCTGGGCACCCGCCCACAGCCCCAGCTTAGGGCAAGCAGCCCCTGAGCCAAGACCTGCAGGAGGCGCAGAGCGCCCCCACCTGGAAGCCGAGTGAACAGCTGGCGGGGAGGCGAGCCTCCTCGAGGGAAGAAGAGGCAGCCCAGCCTCGTTTGGCTCAATCACTACTTGGCTGGAGCCGAGTGCGCCTCCAGGACGGCAGAGCTCCAGCTCTGCTCAGAGGCCCGATCTGGCAGAGTTGCTGGCGCGAGGCTGCTCTGCCCTGGGCGAGCCTTGCCCAGACTTGCCTCGCTGCTAGGCTTCCTGCCCAGGAAGGAGCCGGCTGCTCGAGGCTGGGAGACGCCACTGGCGCCTTCCTGGCCTCCTAGGCCCCAGGCGTCCTTTGGGAGCGCTTAGGGGCCGGTGGCTTGCACACCGCCAAGGGCTCCAGTAGGAAGAGCTCTGTGCGAGGGAAGGGAAGGGCTAGTGCAGGGCTCATCCAGCGGTTGCTGGGCTGCCCAGACTCTTCGCCGCACGGAGTGCAAAAGGCTCCCAAGGTCCCTGGCAGGGGTCTGCAGCCCCGCACACCCGGAGGCTGACTCCGTGGGCACCCAGCAGCTGACTCACACACGTAGCTTCCCTAGCGCTCTCCTCCCCAGCAGAGACGTGTGCAGCTGGTTGGGGCCTGCCCCTCCGTGCCTGGGCTCCCGCCCACAGCCCCAGTTCAGGGCAAGCAGCCCCTGAGCCAAGACTTGCACGAGTCGCTGAGCGCCCCCACCTGGAAGCCGAGTGAACAGCTGGCGGGGAGGCGAGCGCCCTCGAGGGAAGAAGAGGCAGCCCAGCGTCGTTTGTCTCAAGCCCTACTTGGCTGGAGCCGAGTGCGCCTCCAGGACGGCAAAGCTCGAGCTCTGCTGAGAGCACCGATCTGGCAGAGTTGCTGGCGCGAGGCTGCTCTACCCTGGGCAAGCCTTGCCCAGACTTGCCTCGCTGCTAGGCTTCCTGCCCAGGAAGGAGCCGGCTGAGCGAGGCTGGGAGACGGCACTGGCTCCTTCCTGGCCTCAGCTCCGCTCCTGCCTTGCCTTTGCACCTAGGCCCCAGGCTTCCTTGGGGAAGGCTTAGGGGCCGGTGGCTTGCACACTGCCAAGGGCTCCAGCAGGAAGAGCTCTGTGCCAGGGAAAGGAAGGGCTAGAGCAGGGCTCCTCCAGCGGTTGCTTGGCCGCCCAGACTCAATGCCGCACGGAGTGC
The DNA here is from genome assembly GCF_042477335.2 of Ovis canadensis. NCBI lineage: Eukaryota > Metazoa > Chordata > Mammalia > Artiodactyla > Bovidae > Ovis > Ovis canadensis. Next base: position 1,235,067 of record NC_091253.1, read on the forward strand.
ACCAGGCTCCCAGGGCCCCTGGCTGGGGTCTGCAGCCCCGCACACCCGGAGGCTGATTCCCTGGGAGTCCAGCAGCTGCCTCACACACGTAGCTTCCCTAGCGCTCTCCTCCCCAGCAGAAACGTGTGCAGCTGGTTGGGGCCTGCCCCTGCGTGCCTGGGCTCCCGCCCACAGCCCCAGCTCAGGGCAAGCAGCCCCTGAGCCAAGACCTGCAGGAGGCGCAGAGCGCCCCCACCTGGAAGCCGAGTGAACAGCTGGCGGGGAGCCGAGCCTCCTCGAGGGAAGAAGAGGCAGCCCAGCCTCGTTTGGCTCAAGCCCTACTTGGCTGGAGCCGAGTGCGCCTCCAGGACGGCAGAGCTCCAGCTCTGCTCAGAGGCCCGATCTGGCAGAGTTGCTGGCGCGAGGCTGCTCTGCCCTCGGCGAGCCTTGCCCAGACTTGCCTCGCTGCTAGGCTTCCTGCCCAGGAAGGAGCCGGCTGCGCGAGGCTGGGAGACGCCACTGGCGCCTTCCTGGCCTCAGCTCCGCTCCTGCCTTGCCCTTGCACCTAGGCCCCAGGCGTCCATTGGGAGGGCTTAGGGGCCAGTGGCTTGCACACTGCCACGGGCTCAAGCCGGAAGAGCTCTGTGCGAGGGAAGAGAAGGGCTAGTGCAGGGCTCCTCCAGCGGTTGCTTGGTCGCCCAGACTCAGCGCCGCACGGAGTGCACCAGGCTCCCAGGGCCCCTGGCTGGGGTCTGCAGCCCCGCACACCCGGAGGCTGACTCCCTGGGCACCCAGCAGCTGACTCACACACGTAGCTTCCCTAGCGCTCTCCTCCCCAGCAGAGACGTGTGCAGCTGGTTGGGGCCTGCCCCTGCGTGCCTGGGCTCCCGCCCACAGCCCCAGCTCAGGGCAAGCAGCCTCTGAGCCAAGACCTGCAGGAGGCGCAGAGCGCCCCCACCTGGAAGCCGAGTGAACAGCTGGCGGGGAGGCGAGCCTCCTCGAGGGAAGAAGAGGCAGCCCAGCCTCGTTTGGCTCAAGCCCTACTTGGCTGGAGCCGATTGCGCCTCCAGGACGGCAGAGCTCCAGCTCTGCTCAGAGGCCCGATCTGGCAGAGTTGCTGGCGCGAGGCTGCTCTGCCCTGGGCGAGCCTTGCCCAGACTTGCCTCGCTGCTAGGCTTCCTGCCCAGGAAGGAGCCGGCTGCGCGAGGCTGGGAGACGCCACTGGCGCCTTTCTGGCCTCAGCTCCGCTCCTGCCTTGCCTTTGCACCTAGGCCCCAGGCGTCCATTGGGAGGGCTTAGGGGCCGGTGGCTTGCACACTGCCAAGGGCTCCAGCAGGAAGAGCTCTGTGCGAAGGAAGGGAAGGGCTAGTGCAGGGCTCCTCCAGCGGTTGCTGGGCTGCCCAGACTCAGCGCCGCACGGAGTGCACCAGGCTCCCAGGGTCCCTGGCTGGGGTCTGCTGCCCCGCACACCCCGAGGCTGACTCCCTGGCCCCCAGCAGCTGCCTCACACACGTAGCTTCCCTAGCGCTCTCCTCCCCAGGCGAGACGTGTGCAGCTGGTTGGGGCCTGCCCCTGCGTGCCTGGGCTCCCGCCCACAGCCCCAGCTCAGGGCAAGCAGCCCCTGAGCCAAGAGCTGCAGGAGGCTCAGAGCGCCGCCACCTGGTAGCTGAGTGAAGAGCTGGCTTGGAGGCGAGCCTCCTCGAGGGAAGAAGAGGCCGTCCAGCCTCCTTTGATTCAAGCCCTACTTGGCTGGAGCCGAGTGTGCCTCCAGGACGGCAGGGCTCCAGCTCTGCTCAGAGGCCCGATCTGGCAGAGTTGCTGGCGCGAGGCTGCTCTGCCCTGGGCGAGCCTTGCCCAGACTTACCTCACTGCTAGGCTTCCTGCCCAGGAAGGAGCCGGCTGCGTGAGCCTGGGAGACGCCACTGGCGCCTTCCTGACCTCAGCTCCGCATCTGCCTTGCCTTTGAACCTAGACCCCAAGCGTCCGTGGGTAATGCTTAGGGGCCGGTGGCTTGCATACTGCCAAGAGCTCAGGCAGGGCGAGCTCTGTGAGAGGGAAGGGAAGGGCAAGTGCAGGGATCCTCCAGCGGTTGCTTGGTCGCCGAGACTCAGCGCCGCACGAAGAAACGCACCTCCCAGGGCCACTGGCTGGGGTCTCCATCCCGGCATACCTGGAGGCTGACTCCGTGGGTGCCGATCAGCTGCCTCTCACATGTCGTTCCCTTGCGCTCTCTTCCCCAGCAGAGAAGTGTGCAGCAGTTTGGGGTATGCCCCTGCGTGTCTTGACTCCCGCCCACAGCCCCAGCTCAGGGCAAGCAGCCCCTGAGCCAAGACCTGCAGGAGGCACAGAGCTTCCGCGCCTGGAAGCCGAAGGAAGAGCATTCAAGGTGGCAAGCCTCCTCGAGGTAAGAAGAGGCAGCCCAGCCACGTGCGGCTCAAGCCCTGCTTGGCTGGATCTGAGCGCGCCTCCAGTATGGCAGATCTCCAGCTCTGCTCAGAGGCCCGATCTGGCAGAGTTCCTGGTCTGAGGCTGCTCTGCCCTGGCCGAGCCTTGCCCTGACTTGCCTGGCTGCTAGGCTTCCTGCCATGGAAGGAGCAGGCTCCTTGAGCCTGGGAGATGCCACTGTCGCCTTCCTGGCCTCAGCTCTGCTCCTGCCTTGCCTTTGCACCAGGCGTCCTTGGGGATGGCTTAGGGGCCGGTGGGTTGCACACTGCCAAGGGCTCCAGCAGGGAGAGCTCTGTCAGAGGCAAGGGAAGGGCAAGTGCAGGTCTCCTCCAGCGGTTGCTTGACAGCCCAGACTCAGCGCCGCACGGTGAGCACCAGGCTCCTTGGACCCCTGGCGGGGCTCTGGAGCCCCGCACACCTCGAGTCTGACTCCGTGGGCGCCCAGTAGCTGCCTCACACACGTAGGTTCCCTAGCGCTCTCCTCTCCAGCAGAGACGTGTGCAGGTGGTTGGGTCCTGCACCTGTGTGTCTGGGCTCCTGCCCACAGCCCCAGCTCAGGGGAAGCAGCCCCTGATCCTAGACCGTAAGGAGGGGCAGGGAGCCGGCGCCTGGAAGCCGAGTGAACAGCATGCGGGAATCGAGCTTCCTAGGGGGAAGACGAAGCAGCCCAGCCGCCTTAGGCTGCAAGCCCTGCTTGGGCGGAGTCGAGTGCGCCTCCAGGATGGCAGAGCTCCAGCTCTGCTCAGAGGCCCGATCTGGCAGAGTTCCTGGTGCGAGGCTGCTCTGCCCTGGGCGAACCTTGCCCAGACTTGCCTCGCTGCTAGGCTTCCTACCCAGGAAGGAGCAGCCTTTGCAAAGTTGGGAGACGCCACTGGCGCCTTCCTGGCCTCAGCTCCACTCCTGTATTGCCTTTGCACCTAGGCCCCAGGCGTCCTTTGGGAGGCCTTAGGGGCCGGTGGGTTCCACACTGCCAAGGGCTCCCATAGTGAGAGGTCTGTTCAAGGGAAGGGATGGGTATATTTGGAGTACAATCCTGTATCAGATGTGAGGCCCACACCTTCACCCTGAACGCTCACTCTGAACCCTCACCCCGAACCCTTACCCTCACCCACGCCCTCACCCTGAACCCTCACCCTCACCCTCTCCCTGAACCCTCACCCTCACCCTCTCCCTGAACCCTCACCCTCACCCTCTCCCTGAATCCTCACCCTCATCCTGAATCCTAACCCTCACCCTGAATCCTTACCCTCACCCTCATCCTGAACCCTCACACCTCACCCCTCACCCTAACAAGTTTGGAGGGCTGTTCCACGAACTCTAACCTTTACCCTACCCTAACCGGACCCCCATCCACATCCTAACCCTAACCCACATCATAGTCACGCCCTCAGCCCTATACTTACCCTTGAAGTACCTACCCGCATCTTCTTCATTTTTGACACTTCCCATGCATAACAAAAGACGAGGTTGTAAGGTTTCAAACATGGATCCAAGACCCATTATCCACATAAAAGGGATATAAATACTATGATCACATCATTTAAATCTCTTGCATCACCAAAATACCTCTCCACCACTTATCCAGTCGCCATTGATGGATCACATCTATCTCATACATTTTATAACTTAGCAATCAAATACGCACCAGGACTCTGGGTAATTATAGAGACAAGATTTATTTATACCATAAATATTTCAACAAATTCCACTTTCTACGATGAGTTCAATCTTCACAAAAGTAGGATGAACAGCACCTGTTTCCACTAGGATCCATAGAGCGTGAAAATCTTAATGATGACCACCAGAAAGGTCAGCACGGTTGATATCACAGATTTTTCAGTGTTCCAATACAAGTTCTACCCAAATCCATAAAGAAAGACATACGCATAGGAAACTACAAATTGAAAGCAAGTCTATTGAGATAAATATTGGACATCAATTGTATGAATCTTTAAGGCATAACTGCAGACATTCTTCAGACATTCTTCAAATTCATAGAATGACAACAAAGTATGGCTACGTACAATCCATTCGGTTTTATGAACCACTCATGAATAACCTCACAAGCCATTTGAAACCAGATGACAATTTCAAATAGCTTTGATCTACAAACAAGGCTGTGAGACAGAAAGTTAAAATCGAAATACATGAAGTAAATCCTCAATAGATATGAAAACATCCCATGGTAGTGAAGTCAATTAGCATTAGTTATTAGGGCTTTCATGCACAGACTCATCTCTGATCGATGTGATCCCAATTCATATTTGGCAAAAAATACGAAAGCTGATCTTAACAGTCATATTATTTTTCTTTGTACCCCTAAAAAGAAAAATGAACATGAAAAACTAAATTAAGCTTGGAGGCTCACATTTCCCAATCGGTATACAAAGCAACAGCATGTCAAACTTTCTAATTCACATATGCATTTAAATGAAATTGGATGAAATACCCCTAAATAAACACATACTTCTATGCCCAATGTTTCACAAGGCAGAAAACGCTCAATGAATGAAACTGAGAGGGTAACAGCCAGGAAGGCCAGGGGTCTCCAAAGGGAGGAAATGGGGTGCAAGTGTCAGACAGTTGTTATCTGTCACTTCCGAGGCAGGAGGAAACAAGCTGTTATCTTTTTTCCCCTTCTTGATACAAATTTAAACAGAGATTTTCTCTTACAATTCTGTGTTGCTATAATGACACCTGGTTCCGCCTGAACTTCACTTTTCTCATACTTTGAGCTGACCAAGGCATTTTTCTCATGGAAAGGTTTGCCTTAAGCTATGTGAATGTACTATGTATTTACCCTAGACTCTATCTTCAAGTAGGTTCTGCCTAAAGGCTCAGAACTGACTTGACAAACCAATATGCTTTACTCATACATGGCTCTCCTGATCTATGTGAATGAAGCTATCCATTTGCTCATATCAATCGTTTTATGGCCCAGGATGACTCACCTGGTGCCACGGTCATCTCCATATATCTTGTGGGTGAGGGGTCTGCTGCCATTCCTTTCTCTAATGAGTAGACTGCTAGTAGCTAGATAACATCCAGCCAAAGATGAGTAGGGGGGCACTCTTTCTGCCCCCTTCTGATGTCTATGTCAGAAGCTTTCTCTCTTTTATACTTTAATAAAACGTTGGGACACAAAAGCTCTGACTGATCAACCCTCATCACTGGCCCCGGGTTGAATTCTTCCTCTAAGGAGCCCAAGAATTCAAGCATCTTTCATGGTTAGACAACAACCTTTCCAAACAATGGTCTTTTCAAAAAAAAAAAATGATGATAAGTGATGAGTATGCATATGTCTACGAATGAAATGGGACCTATATGTCAAACCACATAAAAATATATCTTCCCTCAACATACATATAACACAACCAGGCCTTCACATGCATCGATTCTCCAACTATCAAGTCATACAAATATGGATGTAAAATATCACAATACATTCCAAAGTTTAAAAGTGATGGATATTGACTTTCGCCCGCTGGTGCTTCTTTTTATGTCATCTCCATTATATTAGCTATGACAACGAATCATGTGCTGTGCGAAGTCACTTACATTGTGTCCAACTCCTTGGGATCATATGGACTAGGCCCCACCAGGCTCCTCTCTCCATGAGATTCTCTAGGCAAAGATACTGGAGGGGGTTGCCATGCTCTCCCTCAGGAGATCTTCCTGCCCCAGGGATGGAATCCATACCTCCCATGTCTCCTGCATGGGTATGTTCTGCATGTTCTTTACCACTAGAACCACCTGGGAAGCCCCAAGACACATGAACATCAGTGGATTTGGGGATCCACGGGGCATATACAGAACCATTCCTCCAACAAAACTGAAGAATGACTTTAAAATCTCAAACAAAACATGAGTATATGTGTTCACAAACTTCATGGAGCAAGGGTTTCTTCGATCTGAAAACTGGCATCGATGAAGGACTGTGTGAAGAATACTTCAAAGTCTATTTGGCAAACACAGCCTACGTTGGCTATATTTAGTCCTCAGTTGAATGGAATGTCATGAGTACTGGTCATTTCAAATAAGTAGCCTATGACGCTGTTTACACTTATTGGGACGCGTGGTATACCACATTCACACATTTCAGTAGCATTGGTGCAAAAACGATACATTTCTCAGGGGAAGCTTCTACATGGACTCCTGGGATCAGAGCTCTAACTCATACACACATACTTTTCCTTTTAAAATGATCCTGCATGATAAGCAAACAAAACACTGGATGAACACCTAGACGGTGAGCTCTGTACTAAATGATTTTAAAGCCAGTAGATGGAATGAGCTGATGAGGAAGACTACAAACGAGTCATCTTCTTCAACTTGGTCAAACCGCTCATAGTCATACAAGTGAATGAAAAGTTGAGCCTGTTGTCATTAAATCTGTTTAAAAGAAATAGAATAATAAAACAAATTAGTAACTCTTATTTTCTTAATAAACATTGTATTATTTCTGCACAGCTTTGTTACTGGCATGAATAGAATATCTACAATAATAACTTGTCACAGTGAAATGGATTCACATTCGATATCGATTCACATCTATAATTGATGCCATAGCTGTTTGATACTATTGCTTGAATGAATGCAACTTATGTGACTTCACAAACTACAAACACGACTAACATAATAGGTATTAAAAAACCTTGAGTGACATGAGCGTGAAGACTTAGTAGAGTTGCTCTCAAGAATAATGATACTATTATTCGCTCTAGCCATAGTACTGGAATCTGTACATTAACACCCCTGCAAAACAAAAGGAAAGGATAGAATAATAATAAAGGAACTTCATAACTATATTCCTACTGTAAACATTCAACACTATGTTTTCTTTTAAACTGACTTTCATATTTGGTCTACTGTAACCTCTTCTGTGTTCATTTTATGCTAAACTTATTGCTAACAGTAAAATTACCATACGAGCTCTAATTAATTTTTTTTTTTACTTGCAAAGCTACTGATAGAACCAAAGGCCAATATCTACATCAAACAGGAGAAACGGAATGGAAACTGTAAACAATTTTATGGAAGAACATTTCCGTGCTCCTATTCAGTCAAATGGGCATTCAAAAGGATGTGATTTTTCTGAAAGTTTATTTCAGAAACTTGGAATTGGATGACTGCAAACAATAAAACTAACAATATATTGATACATAATATTAATAATATACAGTGGGTCATTCTTTTTTTATTCTGCCACAGCTAACAGACAGAAAGTCAGTTGTCATAACTACTACTAACATAAGACCCTCACCGATAAGTGAAGATATATAGGAAAATCCATAATAGCTCTAAAAACCATCAAAGATAAAATGGTAATTAAAAAATACACTGACAGTTTAGCTGGTATAAGAAACAGGATGATTATGAAAGCAAAGCCAACAATCATGGATAGGCCATGGAAGCCCGTGGCTGTCACCAGTGTTGACTTATATCCTTCATCTGAGGTTGTTAAAAGCGCTTGGTAAAATCCAGAGGTTTGCAGCAGTGGTAACCTCCTGAACAGACTGAAATAAAAAGGGTTTCCAGAATATCCTGATGATTTCCATCTACTAGGCTGTGATGAGCTCAAGCAATGCATACTCCAGAGGACAGAAGACAGACAGGTTGGGAACACGTCTACTGCACTTACGGAGAAAGGGAATGTTGCTGCTCAGCCTAGTACAAGTGTAGAAGCAACACCTTGGTGATTCGACCTTTAAAGACTCGATACATATGAGAACGACTGGTATGAATAAACCTTCAGAAGTGCTTTCTCAGACCTCCTCCCATCATAAGCACAAGCATAATGAAAACACTGAGTTTTCATGGTCTCACCCAAAATAAGACTCACTTATGGCTTTGCTTTGAGAATAGTTGAACTACTCATTGTTCAAGAGAAATGATCCTTTCTTCTCTGAAGATTTGTGAATCATTCACAGGGTGTGGTGAATAAACTACTTAAGGGTCTAATACATAAAAATGCAATAGGCTAAGCACAGAGATGTTTTTCTCCCTTTCTCAAAGGATGGAACATTTTGTATTTGCACTGATTTTATGTCTTGACTTCATGTACAATTATATACTGATTTTTTTAGTTGACATACAATAGGACTAAAAATATTGATATAATACTGATAACTCATGTTGGTATGTGTGGTTGTCACATAGGATTCACAGGAGATTTAAATTCACAGTTGTCAACGTAAAGGATGAATGCTATTTAGCTTCTTCGTGAATCTAGGCCACGAATGAAGAGTTTTCCTCAACATATTTCACTGAGAGAAATACAAGGATGATAGGCATAATACTATGCTTCGACTCATGGATATCTAAGCATTGCTCACAATACAGATCTGATTTTCAACATCAGGGTTCTTTCAGTGTCCTTGAACAGCATTTGTTTTTCTGTATACAGAAGAAAAAACTCATGAGTATCAAACTGGTTCACATAAAACATGTGTATGAATTGTTATCTTCCTGAACCAGGGATCAAACCCACATCACTTCCCCCTCCTGCACTGGTAGGCAGATTTTTTATTTATCAACTGTGCCACCTAGGAATCGACATACATTTCAAGGACCACTGCCATCAGCTTCTACTGTTCATGACCAAAGTAGGAGAAACAATATTGGAAGAAGTACTCATAAGGGTACTCATAGGAAGTACTCATAAGTCAAGGAACTGTTATACTGGGTACTCTCGTTGTTACTGGGACAAGTCAGTTCCTCCGATGATGATGGGTATAACTGAAAAATTATTACAAATGCATGGGCTGTGATGTCTACGTGATAAATGTGTTCCTCTTATACTATTGCTTCAGGGATGCCTACTTCAGCATGAAGGAATGCACTTCAAGGGATGCCCGCTATTCCAGCTCAAGCAACAGATAGTGAAGTGCAGATCATTGTCCTTTGTTGAAAATAATCAGCACTTTGTCAACATAGGGAACATGCCAGAGGAACCCTTGGGATGGAACTCTAAAAACAGGTTGGGCCCTCTTTTTGCCAAGCCCTGCGATAAAATACAAATCAGAAAAAGAAAAATAGCATCGGTTTTGTCAGGACTTCCTCATCTTTTCTTTCTTGGTAGCAGGAAGCAGACATTGAGGCCAGAGGACTGCAGGATTTCATTGTGAACTAACGTTGGGTGGGGTGGAAGCTCATCACTCTAGTAAGAATGTGGTTCAAAAAAATGGAATTTCATTCACTTCATGGACATAGAGTTCTATAATCCTTCATTAAGGAATTCAATAAGCTATATTTCCTTACACCTTCACAATCTCTTGGTTTACGAGAACATCAATTGCTAGTCCAGCACTTATACAATGAGTGTTACAGGTAGTATGAATGTATAAATGATGATGAGCAATGACAGGAAGTTTATTTAATCTCTGTTTGAATTCTTGATTTTTTATATAATTTTTTATAATATCCTTACAGATGTGAATATTTTACTGACATGTATAAATACACGTTGAGTAGTGCTATGATAACTCATAGTGTTGGCACAATAAATATCATGGTTACTATGTGCTTTTCATATATTCCTTTTGAGATTCTCTTCCATTATACATTATCATAAGATATTTAATAGTTTCCTAAACTGTACAGTAGGTCCTTGTGGCTTCTTTTATATATAGTAATGTACTTGTTAATAATTCAAACAAAAACTGGTACACAAATACTCATAGTGACATTCACAATAGCTCAAAGGTAGAACTCATTCAAGTGTCCGTTGGTGGGAGACTGAATATGCAACACAAGGTATATTCAGAAGCTTGAACGGTATTCCACCATACGAAAAAGTACATTAAATGGTGCTGCCACTCTGCAAGACATTACAGAAATGACTCCAAAACAAACACATGGAATAAATACATAGTTCGATTCCAATTCAAGCTATGTACCCAAAAGGATTGGGAAAGGGGGCTGAAAAAATGGATACTTCTTCCGTCATACTCACAACAGCATGATTCACACTGGCAAACAAACAGAAGTGATCTAAGTGTCCATGGCAGCCAATTCCATAAACAAACTGTGGTATACACACAATGGAATCTGATTCGGCCCTTCAAAGTCAGTAATTCTGACAATGCGACAATGTGGACAAACCTTATGGTCATTAGATCATGTGAAATAAACCAGACCAAGAAAAGACAAACGTTCTGTGATTCCACTCATATGAGATATCCAAACAAGTCAAATCTGTCAGAAATAGCAGAGAGTGATTCCGACCGATCGAAAAGAGTTCATGTTTCATGGACCTCAGTTTCCCTTGGAAAAACTGACTTCCCGTGATATCTCCAAAACCAATTAGACAAATAATTGGAAGCTATATCCAGTCAAATGAATGTAGACATAATGTTATATACAGTGTACACCAAACTCACTCAAACTTCTTAACAGACAAAAGGCAAAACTGTATCTATGGTACCTCAGCTTAGCTTAAAACTGTATCTACAGTACCTCACTTCTGCTTATAAAATTTAACAACAACAACAACAACACACTAAAGTCTATCCAAAAAAGGATATAAAACATATATAACATTAACTTTAAAGAATTAGACATTTAAACTGTGAAAAACCTTATTCACAAAACTTAAACACAAGCCACAGGAAAATATATTTATAAAATACATATCTGATAAAGGATTGTACTCCAAATATACCAAAAAATCTAGAACAATCTCATAAAAAATGTATACACCTAAACACCTGTCCTACAAAAATATAAAGATAGTAAATAAGCCTATCAAAAAGACTCAAAATCACATATCATTAGGAAATTACAAACTAAAATAACAGTGAGGTAGCACTGCACACCTATTAGATCCAGTAAACTCAAAAAAAAAAACGGGGGTAGGGCACAACTTCTCCGGTGGCTCAGTGGTAAAGAATCTGCCTGACAATGCAAGACACTCTAGTTTGATCCCTTACCCCAGAAGATCCCACATGCCACAGAGAAACATAGCTGGATTTTTCCACAGCTAAACAAAGCTCACCTGTGACCTGAATACTATATGGCTAGCACTTACTAAACAGCTTTGAAAACGTCCAGACAAAAAGTATCACATGATTATATACAACAGCTCTACTTGTAATAACTAAAAACTTTCAAATATCAGGATGTCTTCAGTAGATGACAGTGTAAACAAATGGGGATACATCCAAAGTGAAGGGGAGCAAATGCTACCACAAAATATACCACCTCAGCATGAGAATTAGTGGGACCCAATTAACTTTTTTTTTTAGAGGACACATGATCATCTCTGAAACCCAAGTTCAAGACAGCTCTTCTGTGAGTCACATTTACCAGAGAAATCTCATTTCAAAGGAATCCTCTCTATATGCCAGATAGAAGGATGAGACACAGTCTTTTGAAACTCTTTTTTCTTTTCTATCGATAGGGAAAGCTAAGCCGTAAATCTGCACAACAACCATACCCTTCCTTTCCTTTGGTTGTATCTGTAAAATATTTGTTTCTTTTTTAATTTGGCTGCGCCAGGTCAACCTTCATTGAGGTAAGCCAGATATTTAGCTACAACATGCAAATTCTCCTTTGTGGCATGGGAGATCTAGCTCTTGGATCAGGGAATGAACCTGGGCCTCCTTCTTTGGGAGTGTCCAGTCTCAGCCACTGGACCACCAGAAAGTGCCTGTTTTGTTTTCAGATGAAGATGGAATCTAAGGTGATATCTTGGGCCATTTCAGTCACTGACTCAGTTTCCTGAGTTTCTCCAAAGCACGCACAAGGTGCACATTATTAAACTGGTTTGCAAAACAAGAAAAGGTTGTCTGCTACAACACTGTATGCTTACAAATATCTAAATGGTAAATGGCATATTATTTATTTTTAATTACTATGGGGGGGGGGAGAAAGAATGCAGGATTCATACATGTTACCACATGAATAAATATTAAAACCATCTTCAGTGAAAAAGAAATCCACATCGAAAAGGTCACCCAGAACCCTTATTCACCATGTCTGCTTTCAATCCATCAAGTTTGTCCAAATAACTGAAAATCTCAGTAACACTCTAAATAAAGAAAAAAGGATGAAGATGGAAACAAAAGATATATTCATACACTTGAACAATTGCTAAAAGTGGAAGTGGGGCAGTGGATTACATTATAATGTAGGTACCATATGATTTCCTGATTTTGGAGATTATGTGCTGGTTCTGCAGAAGGTACCCATTTTGGATAAAACACATAGAGTATTTTAGATGATGTGGCAAATGCTAGCACTTGTTCCCATTGCTAGGCATTTTCTGTACATTTTAAATGACTGGAAAGTATACTAGGTTTCAAAACAACCATGTCAATACCACAAAAGAAATTTAGAGCAGACAGGCAGGAAACTTTCTGATACAGGCCAAGACTTACCCAGATGAAGTTCAAGGGAAGCTGCGATGCTCACTGCCCGTGAAGGAGTCCACGTGGAATGAAGAAGTAGTGTGGGAAGTCTATTAGTAACCACCATGTCTTGGGTCCTCTGGATGACCTACTGCAGGAGAAACAGATCTTACAGATAAAATGTTCCACATCACTTCACAAAAAGTTGTTAGACTACATTCAGTAAAGCTGAATCATTTTGGATTAATTTACAATCATAAAATACTACCCTTTACAGTCCAAAAATCACTTGCATTTCTATACACTAATAACAATCAGGAAAAAAATATTAAGAAAATCCCACTTAAATAAAACATCTAGCAACAAACTTAATCAAGAACATAAAAAACCAGTAGTCAGAAAACTAGAAGGCACTGATAAAGAAACCAAAGAAAATACAAACACACAGAAAATTATTCCACGCTCATGCACTGGAACAATGAGGAATTAAAAGGTCCATTCCAACCAAAGTCATCAACAAATACACGGACTGCAATCACAAAATAATATTCAATGGCATTTTTCACAGAAATAGAAATATTCCTAATATTAGGCTGCTACTGTTGAACAGGACCTTAAACGGCCAAAAAGACTCTGAGAAAGAGGAACACAGCTGGAGGCATCTTCCTATCCCTCTTCAAACTACATCACGGAGCTGTAGTGACCACCACAGTGAGGAACTGGCAGGAACACAGACACATGGACTCCAGGAGAGAATAGAGAGCCCAGAAACGAACCCACCTGTACATGGTCAGTTCCTGAAAATCAAACCAGGAACGAGCGAAGAGGAAAGGACAGTCTTCTCAAGAAACAGTGACAGGAAAATGGCCACCTACACGGAAGAACATCAGTGTTCATCCTCTACATCATCTAACGCAAATCTAACTGAAAACCCACCGCTTTGCACACGGAGCTCTTTCCCCCTGAGTCCTCTGAGATGGACCTCCAGTCAGCCCTCAGCTGGACACAGGAAACGTCTACTCCATCCTCATTTTTCGCTCTTGCAGCGCCTCCCTGCTGGTGGGCACTGAGGCAACCCTGCTCCTCTCAGCCTGGATGCAGCCCTGTTATCCAGAAGCCTGAGCCCTGATGGTCCTGAGGAGACAAAGCTCCCGCCAGCTGCTCACGGAGCAGAGTCTAAAGGCAAAGCGTCCTGCGCCCGCGGGTCAGAGGGGCCTTTGGCGCCCCCTGCGGGCCACAAGAGAAGAGCGGGCAGCCCGGTGCTCACAGACCTCAGAGGGCTCACCCAGAAGCAGCTCTGCTGTGAGCACTCAGACTGGAAGCCCAAACTGAAATGGAGCAGAATAGCTCCATGACCCTCCGCAAAACATGGCTAAGGAACAATCAGAGCCTGCATGGAATGCAGCCATAAAAAGGAACACATTTGAGTTTGTTCTAATAAAGGGGAGGGAAGTCAGTCAAAGAGAGAAAAACATGGAATCTAGAAGGATGGTACTGACGAGTCTGTTCACAGAGCAGCAATGGAGGTGCAGACATAGAGAACAGACTTACAGACGAGGGTGGGGAACAAGAGGGAGAGGGTGAGATGAATGGAGAGAGCAGCATGGATGCAGGTACACCTACATTTGTAAATAGACAACCAATGGGAATTTGCTGTATGATTCAGGGAACTCAAACTGGGGCTCAGTAGTAACCTGGAGAGGTGGGAATGCGTGCGAGGTGGGAGGGAGATTCAAGAGCAAGAGGACATAGGTACACCTAATGTGGATGTATGACAAATCAAACCAATATTGTAAAGCAATGATCAATCAACTAAAAAGAAATAACTTTTAAAAAATCTGAACATAAACACAAACTTTGCAACAAGGTAACTCCATTTTAAAAACTATAGAATTTTAGAAAACTACTAAAGTTCTACATGACCTTTGGTCTGGTAATCAGGTCTAACATACACAAAACAAGCCAACTTACCAAATTATGAATATAAATTAGTTAAAACATTGCCTTTTATCATTTCATACATTTACCCCGTGGAGGACCTTACTCAAGAGAACCAAAAACAAACTGTTAAATGAACCACGGACCACCCACCCTGGCCAGGCAACAGAGAAAAGAAAACACTTGCAGGAGTCATCTTACAACAGGAGGCCCTGGGAAGGAACAAGGAACGAACAAGCTACCACCAACCAGAATTCTGGAGAGGTCAGGTGATGGGAGGCTCCAGTTCAGAGGTCCTACCAACCTCCCAGGATCCACATTGCTGGAATCCATCTCAGCTGAGTGATGCGTGTGCCCCCAAGAGAGATCCCAATTCAGAATGCCTGGCAAGAGACAAACCAGAAATTAACCCAATGACCATAAAACCTGAGACTGTGAGCCACGTGACAGAGTGGTTCTCTCCGTTTCCCTCACCCTCCTGCCCTCCACCCCGGCAGCCCTTCCCAATAAAGCCTCTCGCTTGGACAGCACTCCTCTCCTCAGACAACTCATTGCCCAGTGTCAGACAAGAACTCACTCTCAAGCCCTGGGAAGGGATCCCCCTTCCTTCATCAAAAGCAATATCCAGGAGAAAATATCTTCAAAACGTTATCTTGTAGAGAAGGAAATGGCAATGGCAGCCCGCTCCAGTACCATTGCCTGGAGAATCCCATGGACAGAGAAGCCTGGTAGGCTGCAACCCCGGGGTCACTAAGAGACGGACACGACTTCACTGAGTGACTTCACTTTCACTTTTCACTTTCATGCACTGGAGAAGGACATGGCAACCCACTCCAGTGTTCTTGCCTGGAGAATCCCAGGGACAGAGGAGCCTGGTAGGCTGCTGTCTATGGGGTAGCGCAGAGTCAGGCACGACTGAAGCGACGCAGCCGCAGCAGCAGCAGCAGCAGCAGCAGAGAAGGAAATGGCACCACCTGCAGTACTCTGGTCTCAGAAATCCCAGGGATAGAGGAGCTTGGTGGGCTACAGTCCAAAAGCAGGGCATTTCTGATGGGAGGAAACAGTCCCAGGGAAGCTGAGCTGCTCACCAAAGGCCCCAGAGCTTTGGATAGCACACCAGAGCTGGGGCTGAGGATTCCCAGCTGCCATGCCTCTTGATCCTGGCCTCTTTCACTAGATACATGTGTGGAAAACTAGAATCTAAAATATGCCCTGGTGGTTCCATAGTAAAGAATCCACCTGCCAGTGCTGGAGATGCATGTGCGATCCCTAGGATGGGAAGATTCCACATCCTATGGAGTCTGTGTGCCACAACAGCCGAACCTGTGCTCTAGATCCTGGAAGCCACGATGCCGAGTTCACATGCTGCAGCCACTGAAGCCCGTGAGCCTGTGCCCCTCAACAAGAGGAGACACTGCAGTGAGAAGCCTGCAAACCACTAGTTATGGCCCATGCTCACCAAAACTAGAGAAAAGCCCACACACAAAGATGCAACACAGCCAACAATCAATAAAACTGTTTTCCTAAAAAAATGCATATCTGACAAAGAAACTGTACTCAAATTGTCCAAGAACACTAGAGCAAACAAGCCCATTCATAATTGGTAGTGACTGAAATAGGCCACTGAGGGTATACTGATAGTAAACTATCATAGAAAAACATACTCAAGATACTGGTGCAATGCATGCAGAGCCCCCTTTGAAAGACAATCTGACAGGTTTTTTTTTTTCAGTAACCACATGGGACAAGCACTGAATTCTGTGTATGACAAGCGGTGGAAGCCAGGTATCTTACCATTGGAAGGCAAAGTTACAGATAAACAAAAGGAAACGTTACAATGTCCATGTCGTGGTGGATCAGGTTGGAGACATCACAAATTACCTTTAACTGAATATGTTCAAAGGTGAGCATATTGAGCTCCTACATGTATGTTTTAAATATCATTCTCTAATAAAAGGGAACAGGAAACATCTCTGATGGCCCAGTGGTAAAGAATCTGCCTACCGATGCAGGGAACACGGGTTCAATCCCTGTGTAGAAGATTCCACACACCCAGGGACAACGAAGCCCTTGAACAACTCTTGAAGTTTGCATGCTCCAGAGCCCAAGTTCTGCAAACAGAGAAAGCACTGCAATGAGAAGCCATGGCACAGCAACTAGAGGGTAGCCTCTGCTCACTACAACTAGACAAACGAGCAATAAAGACCCAGCACAGTCAAAAATAATGTAATGCTAATAAAGGGACAGTTCTTTGAAGAAATGACTGAGACTAGGGGTGAGACTGTAAATATATGAGCCAGGGTCATCTTAAATTATGAGAAATTAAAGAAACTAAAGACAACTATCAAGCTGTCCAAACTGATACAAATGAATGATGACACAGTGTTATCTGTATACACCAGCAAATAACAATCTGAAAGGGAATTTAAACAAACAATTCCCTTTCAATCATATCAACAGTAATAAAAGACTTTGCTATGGACAGAATGAGGATGACAAGACTGGCACACTGGAAATGATACATGATTGCTGAAAAATACCCTAAAGACATGGACAGATACTCCATAGTGATGAAAAGGCTTCAGTTGGCAATACCGTGGAAGGCATCTTCAATCTGAAATGAAGATTCAATATGAATTACAAAAGGCTGAAACGTGGCTGCTAAACCACAAAAGATGCCAGCATTCTCGGCCTCCAGAGAATTCAATCCAGGGCAAGTGAAGAAGCTTGATGGCTCAGAGGTTTTCTGTTTAAAAGTTTTATTAAAGTATAAAAGAGATCGAGAGAGCTGCTGACATAGACATTAAAAGGGGGAAGAAAGAGTACCCCCTGCTAGTCTTTAGCCAGATGTTATAGAGCCACTAGCAGTCTGCTAATGAAAGAAAGACAATGTCTCAGAGAGTGGCACCAGGCCCCTCACCCACAGCAAGCATTGAGATAACATTGGCAGCAGATGAGTCATCCCAGGCCATAAAATGATGGACATGAATCTTGAAGAAAGGCAGATTTCCAAGCAAATATATAGTTTCATTCACATAGATTAAGAGAACAAGGTATGAGTAAAACATACTGGTTTGTCAAGTCGTTTCTGAGCCTTTAGGGGGAAGTGACCTGAAGACAGAGCCTTGGGTAAATACATAGCACATTAGCATACCTTAAGACAAACATTTCCATAAGAAAAATGCATTGCTTAGTTCAAGGTTTGAGAAAAGTTAAATTCAGGTGGAGCCAGGAGTGGTCATGGCAACACAGAATTTTCAGAGAAACCTCCTTTTAAATTTGTATCAAGATGGAGAAAAAAAAATGCAGCACTCTTTTGTCTCCTCCTGCCTCTTAAGACAGAGAAAAAAACGTCTGACACTTGCAGTCTATTTTCTCTGGCTGGAGACCCCTGGCCTTCCTGCCTGTTATCCTCTCCAGGCCTGTAGGAAGCAACACACTAGGCTGCTTGGGAAAACCGCGCGGGTCTGAGCTTTATGCAAAGGGGTAAAGCGGCAAAACCCTTGGCCCCAAAGGCGAGGCTTTTCTGCGACCGCCATTTTAGTCGGCTCCGAGACTGCAAACAAAGAGGGCAGAATACATGGTTCCCTGCTCCACCCAGTCCGAGTTCCCTTACCTGTGGCCCACAGCCCTGCGCTCTACTCGCTGGATGCCAATCGACGGGGACCCAGGAGCCCACGAAACGAGCATTCCCAGCTGCAATGGCGAGCCCTGAGAGCACAACTGGGAAGCCTGGCCCCCGACGCGCCGCCATGTTCATCCCGCCCCAGACCCGCTCACGTGAGCCGCGCTCCTGACCAGCCGCCCAGGCTCGCCCCGCCCCCGACGCGCTCACGGTGCGCCCCACCCCCACGCCCCCTTCCAGGACAGGCCCGCGGGACCGCGACTGCCTCCAGGTGAAACACAAGGACAAGCAAATCCACCCCACCGAGACAATCCAAGCTTTTTCTCAGCTGATCTGTCTATGATTTAGGGATAAAACTATGACTATAGAAAGCAAAGATGACCTAGGACAGCCATGATAGTCTATAGAGCCAGACCCTGGCGGGCAGAGGCTTGAAGAGGGTCCGGGAGCTCTGTCAGAACAGCAAGCCTCTGTAGCGTAGCGGTTAGGTGCGCTGGTGAGCAGGCAGACGATGGTCTGTAAGTCAGGAGTTCAAGTCTGCAGCTTAACTCTTTTGCTCTTAGGGGGCGGGGGACAGCAACAGGCGGGACTTAGACCAGAAACGTTTATTTTTATTTTAGAGGTTTATTGTTTAGCTTAGGGTTAGGGTTCGGGCAACCCCCCAACTTGTTCAGGTTCGGGTTCAGGGTTAGGGTTAGAATTTGGGGATCCCCCCTCTTCTAAGAGTTCGGGTTTGGGTTAGGGTTCATGTCAGGGTCAGGGTTCGGGTTACGGTTAGGGTTAGCATTAGTGTTGGGGTTACAGCTTAAAGTGAGCCCTAATAGGGCCCATAGTTCTTTATTAGCCTGCCCTGGCGGGCCGAGGCTTGAAGAGGGTTCGGGAGCCCTGCTGAAAGCAGTAAGCCTCTGTATCATAGGGGTTAGGCGGGCCAGTAGGCAGGCAGACTACGGCCTCTAAATCAGGAGTTCAAGTCTCTAGTCTGACCTTTTCGCTTTTAAGGGGCAGGGGACTGCAAGAGCCAGGGCTTAGAGCAGAAAATTTTTTTATTTTAGAGGTTTATTGTTAAGCTTAGGGTTAGGGTTCGGGCAACCCCCCCCACTTGTTAGGGTTCGGGTTCAGGTTAGAATTCGGGGACCCCCCTCTTCTTAGAGTTCGGGGCGTTACCATTAGGGTTATAGGTTAAAGTGAGGGCTAAGAGGGTCCATAGTTCTTTATTAGCCTGCCCTGGTGGGCTGAGGCTTGAAGAATGCCTGGGAGGCTGACTCGTGGGCGCCCAGCAGCTGCCTCACACACGTAGCTTCCCTAGCCCTCTGCTCCCCAGCAGGGGGGTGTGCAGCTGGTTGGGGCCTGCCCCTGCCTGTCTGGGCTCCCGCCCACAGCCCCAGCTCAGGGGGAGCAGCCCCTGAGCCAAGACCTGCAGCAGGAACAGAGCGTGCCCCCCCCCCCCCCCCCGGAAGCCAAGTGAACAGCATGCGGGGAAAAGAGCCTACTCCAGGGAAGAAAGGCAGCCCAGCCGCGTGAGGAAGCCCAGCCGCGAGCAGCTGCAAGCCCTGCTTGGGCGGAGCCCAGTGCGACTTCAGTACCACAGAGATTCAGCTCTCGTTAGGGGCCCGATCTAGCAGAGTTACTGGCGGGAGGTTGCTCTGCCCTGGGCAAGCCTTGCCCAGACTTGCATCGCTGCTAGGCTTCCTGCCCAGGAAGGAGCACGCTGCGCGAGGCTGGGAGACGCCACTGGCGCCTTCCTGGCCTCAGTTCCTCTTCTGCCTTGCCTTTGCACCAAAGCCCCAGGCCTCCTTGTGGAGGGCTTAGATGCCAGTGGGTTGCACACTGCCAAGGGCTCCAGCAGTGTGAGCTCTGTCAGACGGAAGGGAAGGGCAGGTGCAGGGCTCCTCCAGCGGTTGCTTGGCCGCCCAGGCTCAGCGCCTAACGGAGAGCACCAGGCTCCCAGGGCCCCTGGCTGGGGTCTGCAGCCCCGCACACCCGGAGGCTGACTCCGTGGGCGCCCAGCAAGTGCATGACAGACGTAGGTTCCCTAGCACTCTCCTCCCCAGCAGAGACATCTGCAAGTGGTTGGGGTCTGATCCTGCCTGTCTGGGTTCCCACCCACAGCACCAACTCAGGGGAAGCAGCCCCTGAGGCAAGACCTGCTGGAGGAGCCCTGCGCCCCCGCCTGATCGGCGAGTGCACAGCCAAGAGGGAAGCGAGCCACCTCGGGGAAAGAGGAGGCAGCCCAGCCCCGTCAAGCTGAAATCCCTGCTTGCCCAGGCCAAGTGTGCCTCCAGTACAGCAGAGTTCCAGCTCTGATCAGAGGCCCGATCTGGCAGAGTTCCTGGCGCGAGGCTTCTCTGCCATGGGCGAGCCTTGCCCAGACTTGCCTTGCTTTTACGCTACCTCCCCAGGAAGGAGCATGCTGCGCAAGGCTGGGAGAAGCCACTGGAGCCTTCCTGGGCTCAGCTCCGCTCCTCCCTTGCCTTTGAACCTAGGCCCCAGGGGTCCTTGGGGATTGCTTAGGGCCTGGTGGATTGCACACTGCCAAGGGCTCCAGCAGTGAGAGCTCTGTGAGAGGGAAGGGAAAGGTAAGTGCAGGAATCCTCGAGCGGTTGCTTGGCAGCCAAGACTCAGCGGCTCACGAAGAGCACCAGGCTCCCAGGGCCCCTGGCTGGGGTCTGCAGCCCCGCACACCTGGAGGCTGACTCCGTGGGCGCCCAGCAAGTGCATGACAGACGTAGATTCCCTAGCACTCTCCTCCCCAGCACAGACATGTGCCGGTGGTTCGGGCCTGATCCTGCAAGTCTGGGTCCCGCCCACAGCCCCAACTCAGGGAAGCAGCCCCTGAGGCAAGACCTGCTGGAGGAGCCCAGCTACCTCGCCTGATTGGCGAGTGCACAGCCAGCAGGGAAGCGAGCCTCCTCGGGGGAAGAGGAGGCTGCCCAGCCCCTTCAGGCTGAAAGCCCTGCTTGCCCGAGCGAAGTGTGCCTCTGCCTGGGCTCCCGCCCCCAGCCCCAGCTCAGGGCAAGCAGCCCCTGAGCCAAGACCTGCAGGAGGGGCAGAGCGCCCCCGCCTGGAAGCCGAGTGAACAGCAGGGGGAGGCGAGCCTCCTCCAGGGAAGAAGAGGCAGCCCAGCCGCGTGTGGCTCTAGCCCTACTTGGCTGGGCCCCAGTGCGCCTCCAGTACGGCAGAGCTCCAGCTCTGCTCAGAGGCCCGATCTGGCATAGTTGCTGGCACGAGGATGCTCTGCTCTGGGCGAGCCTTGCCCAGACTTGGCTCGCTGATAGGCTTCCTGCCCAGGAAGGAGCAGGCTGCACGAGGCTGGGAGATGCCGCTGGCGCCTTCCTGGTGTCAGCACCGCTCCTGCCTTGCCTTTGCACCTTGGCCCCAGGAGTCCTTGGCAAGGGCTTAGGGGCCGGTGGCTTGCACACTGCCAAGGGCTCCAGCAGTGAGAGCTCTGTGAGAGGGAAGGGAAGGGCAAGTGCAGCGCTCCTCCAGCGGTTCCTTGGCCGACCAGACTCAGCGCCTCACGGAGACCACCAGGCTCCCAGGGCCCCTGGCTGGGGTCTGCAGCCCCTCACACCCGGAGGCTGATTCCGTGGGCGCCCAGCAAGTGCATGACAGACGTAGGTTCCCTAGCACTCTCCTCCCCAGCACAGACATGTGCCGGTGGTTCGGGCCTGATCCTGCGTGTCTGGGTTCCCGCCCACAGCCCCAACTCAGGGGAAGCAGCCCCTGAGGCAAGACCTGCTGGAGGAGCCCTGCTCCCCCGTCTGATTGGCGAGTGCACAGCCAGCAGGGAAGCGAGCCTCCTCGGGGGAAGAGGAGGCAGCCCAGCCCCGTCAAGCTGAAAGCCGTGCTCGCCGGACCAAGTGGGCATCCAGAACAGCAGAGCTCCAGCTCTGCTCAGAGGCCCGATCTGGCAGAGTTCCTGGCGCAAGGCTTCTCTGCCATGGGCGAGCCTTGCCCAGACTTCCCTTGCTTTTAGGCACCCTCCCCAGGAAGGAGCAGGCTGCGCGAGGCTGGGAGATGCCACTGGCGCATTCCTGGCCTCAGATCCACTCCTGCCTTGCCTTTGCACCTAGGCCCCAGGCTTCCTTGGGGAGTGCTTAGGGGCTTGTGGGTTGCACACTGCCAAGGGCTCCAGCAGTGAGAGCTCTGTCAGACGGAAGTGAAGGAAACCTGCAGGGCTCCTCCAGCGGTTGTTGGCCGCCCAGACTCAGCGCCTCACGAAGAGCACCAGGCTCCCAGGGCCCCTGGCTGGAGTCTGCAGCCGCGCACACCCGGAGGCTGACTCCGTGGGCGCCCAGCAAGTGCATGACAGACGTAGGTTCCCTAGCACTTTCCTCCCCAGCAGAGACATGTGCAGGTGGTTCGGGCTTGTTCCTGCATGTCTGGGTACCCGCCCACAACCCCAACTCAGTGGAAACAGCCCCTGAGTCAAAACCTGCTGGAGGAGCCCTGTGCCCCCGCCTGAACAGCGAGTGTACAGCCAGCAGGGAAGTGAGGCTCCTCGGGGAAGAGGAGGCAGCACAGCTCCATCAAGCTGAAAGCTCTGCTTGCCAGGGTCTACGTGAGCCTCCAGTACAGCAGAGCTCTAGGTCTTCTCAGAAGCCCCATCTGGCAGAGTTCCTGTCGCGAGGCTGCTCTGCCATGGGCGAGACTTGCCCAGACTTGCCTTGCTTTTAGGCACCCTCCCCAGGAAGGAGCAGGCTGCGCGAGGCTGGGAGACGCCACTGGCGCCTTAATGTCCTCAGCTCTGCTCCTGCCTTGCCTTTGCACCTAGGCCCCAGGCGTCCTTGCAGAGGACTTAGGGGCCGGTGACATGCACACTGCCAGGGCTCCAGCAGGGAGAGCTCTGTGAGAGGGAAGGGAAAGGCAAGTGCAGGGATCCTCGAGCGGTTGCTGGGCTGCCCAGACTCATCGCCACACGGAGAGCTCAGGCTCCCAGGGCCCCTGGCTGGGGTCTGCAGCCCCGCACACCTGGAGGCTGACTCCGTGGGCGCCCAGCAAGTGCATGACAGACGTAGGTTCCCTAGCACTCTCCTCCCCAGCACAGACATGTGAGGGTGGTTGGGGCCTGATCCTGCAAGTCTGGGTCGCGCCCACAGCCCCAACTCAGGGAAGCAGCCCCTGAGGCAAGACCTGCTGGAGGAGCCCAGCTACCTCGCCTGATTGGCGAGTGCACAGCCAGCAGGGAAGCGAGCCTCCTCGGGGGAAGAGGAGGCTGCCCAGCCCCTTCAGGCTGAAAGCCCTGCTTGCCCGAGCGAAGCGTGCCTCTGCCTGGGCTCCCGCCCCCAGCCCCAGCTCAGGGCAAGCAGCCCCTGAGCCAAGACCTGCAGGAGGGGCAGAGCGCCCCCGCCTGGAAGCCGAGTGAACAGCAGGGGGAGGCGAGCCTCCTCCAGGGAAGAAGAGGCAGCCCAGCCGCGTGTGGCTCTAGCCCTACTTGGCTGGGCCCCAGTGAGCCTCCAGTACGGCAGAGCTCCAGCTCTGCTCAGAGGCCCGATCTGGCATAGTTGCTGGCACGAGGATGCTCTGCTCTGGGCGAGCCTTGCCCAGACTTGGCTCGCTGATAGGCTTCCTGCCCAGGAAGGAGCAGGCTGCACGAGGCTGGGAGATGCCGCTGGCGCCTTCCTGGTGTCAGCACCGCTCCTGCCTTGCCTTTGCACCTTGGCCCCAGGAGTCCTTGGCAAGGGCTTAGGGGCCGGTGGCTTGCACACTGCCAAGGGCTCCAGCAGTGAGAGCTCTGTGAGAGGGAAGGGAAGGGCAAGTGCAGCGCTCCTCCAGCGGTTCCTTGGCCGACCAGACTCAGCGCCTCACGGAGACCACCAGGCTCCCAGGGCCCCTGGCTGGGGTCTGCAGCCCCTCACACCCGGAGGCTGATTCCGTGGGCGCCCAGCAAGTGCATGACAGACGTAGGTTCCCTAGCACTCTCCTCCCCAGCACAGACATGTGCCGGTGGTTCGGGCCTGATCCTGCGTGTCTGGGTTCCCGCCCACAGCCCCAACTCAGGGGAAGCAGCCCCTGAGGCAAGACCTGCTGGAGGAGCCCTGCTCCCCCGTCTGATTGGCGAGTGCACAGCCAGCAGGGAAGCGAGCCTCCTCGGGGGAAGAGGAGGCAGCCCAGCCCCGTCAAGCTGAAAGCCGTGCTCGCCGGACCAAGTGGGCATCCAGAACAGCAGAGCTCCAGCTCTGCTCAGAGGCCCGATCTGGCAGAGTTCCTGGCGCAAGGCTTCTCTGCCATGGGCGAGCCTTGCCCAGACTTCCCTTGCTTTTAGGCACCCTCCCCAGGAAGGAGCAGGCTGCGCGAGGCTGGGAGATGCCACTGGCGCATTCCTGGCCTCAGATCCACTCCTGCCTTGCCTTTGCACCTAGGCCCCAGGCTTCCTTGGGGAGTGCTTAGGGGCTTGTGGGTTGCACACTGCCAAGGGCTCCAGCAGTGAGAGCTCTGTCAGACGGAAGTGAAGGAAACCTGCAGGGCTCCTCCAGCGGTTGTTGGCCGCCCAGACTCAGCGCCTCACGAAGAGCACCAGGCTCCCAGGGCCCCTGGCTGGAGTCTGCAGCCGCGCACACCCGGAGGCTGACTCCGTGGGCACCCAGCAAGTGCATGACAGACGTAGGTTCCCTAGCACTTTCCTCCCCAGCAGAGACATGTGCAGGTGGTTCGGGCTTGTTCCTGCATGTCTGGGTACCCGCCCACAACCCCAACTCAGTGGAAACAGCCCCTGAGTCAAAACCTGCTGGAGGAGCCCTGTGCCCCCGCCTGAACAGCGAGTGTACAGCCAGCAGGGAAGTGAGGCTCCTCGGGGAAGAGGAGGCAGCACAGCTCCATCAAGCTGAAAGCTCTGCTTGCCAGGGTCTACGTGAGCCTCCAGTACAGCAGAGCTCTAGGTCTTCTCAGAAGCCCCATCTGGCAGAGTTCCTGTCGCGAGGCTGCTCTGCCATGGGCGAGACTTGCCCAGACTTGCCTTGCTTTTAGGCACCCTCCCCAGGAAGGAGCAGGCTGCGCGAGGCTGGGAGACGCCACTGGCGCCTTAATGTCCTCAGCTCTGCTCCTGCCTTGCCTTTGCACCTAGGCCCCAGGCGTCCTTGCAGAGGACTTAGGGGCCGGTGACATGCACACTGCCAGGGCTCCAGCAGGGAGAGCTCTGTGAGAGGGAAGGGAAAGGCAAGTGCAGGGATCCTCGAGCGGTTGCTGGGCTGCCCAGACTCATCGCCACACGGAGAGCTCAGGCTGCCAGGGCCCCTGGCTGGGGTCTGCAGCCCCGCACACCCGGAGGCTGACTCCGTGGGCGCCCAGCAAGTGCATGACAGACGTAGGTTCCCTAGCACTCTCCTCCCCAGCACAGACATGTGAGGGTGGTTGGGGCCTGATCCTGCAAGTCTGGGTCGCGCCCACAGCCCCAACTCAGGGAAGCAGCCCCTGAGGCAAGACCTGCTGGAGGAGCCCTGCTACCCCGCCTGATTGGCGAGTGCAGAGCCAGCAGGGAAGCGAGCCTCCTCAGGGGAAGCGGAGGCCTCCCAGACCCTTCAAGCTGAAAGCCCTGCTTGCCCCAGCCAAGTGTGCCTCCAGTAGAGCAGGCTCCAGCTCTGCTCAGAGGCCCGATCTGGCAGAGTTCCTGGTGCGAGGCTGCTCTGCCCTGGGCGAGACTTGCCCATACTTGCCTTGCTTTTAGGCACCCTACCCAGGAAGGGGCATGCTGGGCAAGGCTGGGAGATTCCACTGGCGGCTTCCTGGCCTCAGCTCCGCTCCTGCATTGCCTTTGCACCTAGGCCCCAGGCGTCCTAGGGGAGGGCTTAGGGGCTGGTGGGTTGCACACTGCCACGGGCGCAGGCAGTGAGAGCTCTGTCAGAGGGAAGGGAAGGGCACCTGCAGGGCTCCTCCAGCGGGTGCTTGGCCGCCCAGACTCAGGGCCTCACGAAGAGCACCAGGTTCCCAGGGCCCCTGGCTGGGGTCTGCAGCCCCGCACACCTGGAGGCTGACTCCCTCGGCGCCCAGCAAGTGCATGACAGACGTAGGTTCCCTAGCACTCTCCTCCCCAGCACAGACATGTGCCGGTGGTTCCGGCCTGATCCTGCATGTCTGGGTTCCCGCCCACAGCCCCAACTCAGGGGAAGCAGCCCCTGAGGCAAGACCTGCTGGAGGAGCCCTGCTCCCCCGTCTGATTGGCGAGTGCACAGCCAGCATGGAAGCGAGCCTCCTCGGGGGAAGAGGAGGCAGCCCAGCCCCGTCAAGCTGAAAGCCGTGCTTGCCGGAGCCAAGTGTGCCTCCAGTACAGCAGAGCTCCAGCTCTGCTCAGAGGCCCGATCTGGCAGAGTTCCTGACGCGAGGCTTCTCTGCCATGGGGGAGCCTTGCCCAGACTTGCCTTGCTTTTATGCTCCCTCCTCAGGAAGGAGCCGGCTGCGCGAGGCTGGGAGATGCCACTGGCGCCTTCCTGGCCTCAGCTCCGCTCCTGCCTTGCCTTTGCACCTAGGCCCCAGGCGTCCTAGGGGAGGACTTAGGGGCTTGTGGGTTGCACACTGCCAAGGGCGCCGGCAGTGAGAGCTCTGTCAGAGGGAAGGGAAGGGCACCTGCAAGGCTCCTCCAGCGGTTGCTTGGCCGCCCAGACTCAGGGCCCCACGGAGAGCACCAGGCTGCCAGGGCCCCTGGCTGGGGTCTGCAGCCCAGCACACCCGGAGGCTGACTCCGTGGGCGCCCAGCAAGTGCATGACAGACGTAGGTTCCCTAGCACTCTCCTGCCCAGCAGAGACATGTGCTGGTGGTTCGGGCCTGATCCTGCGTGTCTGGGGTCCTGCCCACAGCCCCAACTCTGGGAACTCAGCCCCTGAGTCAAAACCTGCTGGAGGAGCCCTGCTCCCCCGTCTGATTGGCGAGTGCACAGCCAGCAGGGAACCGAGCCCCCTCGGGGGAAGAGGAGGCAGCCCAGCCCCGTCAAGCGGAAAGCCCTGCTTGCCCGGAGCCAAGTGAGCCGCCTGTAAGGCAGAGCTCTAGCTCTGCTAAGAGGCCCGATCTGGCAGAGTTCCTGTCGCGAGGCTGCTCTGCCCTGGGCGAGACTTGCCCAGACTTGCCTTGCTTTTAGGCACCCTCCCCAGGAAGGAGCAGGCTGCGCGAGGCTGGGAGATGCCACTGGCGCCTTCCTGGCCTCAGCTCCGCTCCTGCATTGCCTTTGCACCTAGGCCCCAGGCGTCCTAGGGGAGGGCTTAGGGGCTGGTGGGTTGCACACTGCCACGGGCGCAGGCAGTGAGAGCTCTGTCAGAGGGAAGGGAAGGGCACCTGCATGGCTCCTCCAGTGGTTGCTTGGCAGCCAAGACTCAGCGCCTCACGAAGAGCACCAGGCTCCCAGGGCCCCTGGCTGGGGTCTGCAGCCCCGCACACCTGGAGGCTGACTCCGTGGGCGCCCAGCAAGTGCATGACAGACGTAGGTTCCCTAGCACTCTCCTCCCCAGCACAGACATGTGCCAGTGGTTGGGGCCTGATCCTGCAAGTCTGGGTCCCGCCCACAGCCCCAACTCAGGGGAAGCAGCCCCTGAGGCAAGACCTGCTGGAGGAGCCCTGCTCCCCCGTCTGATTGGCGAGTGCACAGCCAGCAGGGAAGCGAGCCTCCTCGGGGGAAGAGGAGGCAGCCCAGCCCCGTCAAGCTGAAAGCCGTGCTCGCCGGAGCCAAGTGGGCCTCCAGAACAGCAGAGCTCGAGCTCTGCTCAGAGGCCCGATCTGGCAGAGTTCCTGGCGCAAGGCTTCTCTGCCATGGGCGAGCCTTGCCCAGACTTCCCTTGCTTTTAGGCACCCTCCCCAGGAAGGAGCAGGCTGCGCGAGGCTGGGAGATGCCACTGGCGCATTCCTGGCCTCAGCTCCGCTCCTGCCTTGCCTTTGCACCTAGGCCCCAGGCTTCCTTGGGGAGTGCTTAGGGGCTTGTGGGTTGCACACTGCCAAGGGCTCCAGCAGTGAGAGCTCTGTCAGACGGAAGTGAAGGAAACCTGCAGGGCTCCTCCAGCGGTTGTTGGCCGCCCAGACTCAGCGCCTCACGAAGAGCACCAGGCTCCCAGGGCCCCTGGCTGGGGTCTGCAGCCGCGCACACCCGGAGGCTGACTCCGTGGGCGCCCAGCAAGTGCATGACAGACGTAGGTTCCCTAGCACTTTCCTCCCCAGCAGAGACATGTGCAGGTGGTTCGGGCTTGTTCCTGCATGTCTGGGTACCCGCCCACAACCCCAACTCAGTGGAAACAGCCCCTGAGTCAAAACCTGCTGGAGGAGCCCTGTGCCCCCGCCTGAACAGCGAGTGTACAGCCAGCAGGGAAGTGAGGCTCCTCGGGGAAGAGGAGGCAGCACAGCTCCATCAAGCTGAAAGCTCTGCTTGCCAGGGTCTACGTGAGCCTCCAGTACAGCAGAGCTCTAGGTCTTCTCAGAAGCCCCATCTGGCAGAGTTCCTGTCGCGAGGCTGCTCTGCCATGGGCGAGACTTGCCCAGACTTGCCTTGCTTTTAGGCACCCTCCCCAGGAAGGAGCAGGCTGCGCGAGGCTGGGAGACGCCACTGGCGCCTTAATGTCCTCAGCTCTGCTCCTGCCTTGCCTTTGCACCTAGGCCCCAGGCGTCCTTGCAGAGGACTTAGGGGCCGGTGACATGCACACTGCCAGGGCTCCAGCAGGGAGAGCTCTGTGAGAGGGAAGGGAAAGGCAAGTGCAGGGATCCTCGAGCGGTTGCTGGGCTGCCCAGACTCATCGCCACACGGAGAGCTCAGGCTCCCAGGGCCCCTGGCTGGGGTCTGCAGCCCCGCACACCTGGAGGCTGACTCCGTGGGCGCCCAGCAAGTGCATGACAGACGTAGGTTCCCTAGCACTCTCCTCCCCAGCACAGACATGTGAGGGTGGTTGGGGCCTGATCCTGCAAGTCTGGGTCGCGCCCACAGCCCCAACTCAGGGAAGCAGCCCCTGAGGCAAGACCTGCTGGAGGAGCCCAGCTACCTCGCCTGATTGGCGAGTGCACAGCCAGCAGGGAAGCGAGCCTCCTCGGGGGAAGAGGAGGCTGCCCAGCCCCTTCAGGCTGAAAGCCCTGCTTGCCCGAGCGAAGCGTGCCTCTGCCTGGGCTCCCGCCCCCAGCCCCAGCTCAGGGCAAGCAGCCCCTGAGCCAAGACCTGCAGGAGGGGCAGAGCGCCCCCGCCTGGAAGCCGAGTGAACAGCAGGGGGAGGCGAGCCTCCTCCAGGGAAGAAGAGGCAGCCCAGCCGCGTGTGGCTCTAGCCCTACTTGGCTGGGCCCCAGTGCGCCTCCAGTACGGCAGAGCTCCAGCTCTGCTCAGAGGCCCGATCTGGCATAGTTGCTGGCACGAGGATGCTCTGCTCTGGGCGAGCCTTGCCCAGACTTGGCTCGCTGATAGGCTTCCTGCCCAGGAAGGAGCAGGCTGCACGAGGCTGGGAGATGCCGCTGGCGCCTTCCTGGTGTCAGCACCGCTCCTGCCTTGCCTTTGCACCTTGGCCCCAGGAGTCCTTGGCAAGGGCTTAGGGGCCGGTGGCTTGCACACTGCCAAGGGCTCCAGCAGTGAGAGCTCTGTGAGAGGGAAGGGAAGGGCAAGTGCAGCGCTCCTCCAGCGGTTCCTTGGCCGACCAGACTCAGCGCCTCACGGAGACCACCAGGCTCCCAGGGCCCCTGGCTGGGGTCTGCAGCCCCTCACACCCGGAGGCTGATTCCGTGGGCGCCCAGCAAGTGCATGACAGACGTAGGTTCCCTAGCACTCTCCTCCCCAGCACAGACATGTGCCGGTGGTTCGGGCCTGATCCTGCGTGTCTGGGTTCCCGCCCACAGCCCCAACTCAGGGGAAGCAGCCCCTGAGGCAAGACCTGCTGGAGGAGCCCTGCTCCCCCGTCTGATTGGCGAGTGCACAGCCAGCAGGGAAGCGAGCCTCCTCGGGGGAAGAGGAGGCAGCCCAGCCCCGTCAAGCTGAAAGCCGTGCTCGCCGGACCAAGTGGGCATCCAGAACAGCAGAGCTCCAGCTCTGCTCAGAGGCCCGATCTGGCAGAGTTCCTGGCGCAAGGCTTCTCTGCCATGGGCGAGCCTTGCCCAGACTTCCCTTGCTTTTAGGCACCCTCCCCAGGAAGGAGCAGGCTGCGCGAGGCTGGGAGATGCCACTGGCGCATTCCTGGCCTCAGATCCACTCCTGCCTTGCCTTTGCACCTAGGCCCCAGGCTTCCTTGGGGAGTGCTTAGGGGCTTGTGGGTTGCACACTGCCAAGGGCTCCAGCAGTGAGAGCTCTGTCAGACGGAAGTGAAGGAAACCTGCAGGGCTCCTCCAGCGGTTGTTGGCCGCCCAGACTCAGCGCCTCACGAAGAGCACCAGGCTCCCAGGGCCCCTGGCTGGAGTCTGCAGCCGCGCACACCCGGAGGCTGACTCCGTGGGCACCCAGCAAGTGCATGACAGACGTAGGTTCCCTAGCACTTTCCTCCCCAGCAGAGACATGTGCAGGTGGTTCGGGCTTGTTCCTGCATGTCTGGGTACCCGCCCACAACCCCAACTCAGTGGAAACAGCCCCTGAGTCAAAACCTGCTGGAGGAGCCCTGTGCCCCCGCCTGAACAGCGAGTGTACAGCCAGCAGGGAAGTGAGGCTCCTCGGGGAAGAGGAGGCAGCACAGCTCCATCAAGCTGAAAGCTCTGCTTGCCAGGGTCTACGTGAGCCTCCAGTACAGCAGAGCTCTAGGTCTTCTCAGAAGCCCCATCTGGCAGAGTTCCTGTCGCGAGGCTGCTCTGCCATGGGCGAGACTTGCCCAGACTTGCCTTGCTTTTAGGCACCCTCCCCAGGAAGGAGCAGGCTGCGCGAGGCTGGGAGACGCCACTGGCGCCTTAATGTCCTCAGCTCTGCTCCTGCCTTGCCTTTGCACCTAGGCCCCAGGCGTCCTTGCGGAGGACTTAGGGGCCGGTGACATGCACACTGCCAGGGCTCCAGCAGGGAGAGCTCTGTGAGAGGGAAGGGAAGGGCAAGTGCAGGGATCCTCGAGCGGTTGCTGGGCCGCCCAGACTCATTGCCACACGGAGAGCTCAGGCTCCCAGGGCCCCTGGCTGGGGTCTGCAGCCCCGCACACCTGGAGGCTGACTCCGTGGGCGCCCAGCAAGTGCATGACAGACGTAGGTTCCCTAGCACTCTCCTCCCCAGCACAGACATGTGAGGGTGGTTGGGGCCTGATCCTGCAAGTCTGGGTCGCACCCACAGCCCCAACTCAGGGAAGCAGCCCCTGAGGCAAGACCTGCTGGAGGAGCCCTGCTCCCCCGTCTGATTGGCGAGTGCAGAGCCAGCAGGGAAGCCAGCCTCCTCAGGGGAAGCAGAGGCCTCCCAGACCCTTCAAGCTGAAAGCCCTGCTTGCCAGAGCCAAGGTGCCTCCAGTAGAGCAGGCTCCAGCTCTGCTCAGAGGCCCGATCTGGCAGAGTTCCTGGTGCGAGGCTGCTCTGCCCTGGGCGAGACTTGCCCATACTTGCCTTGCTTTTAGGCACCCTACCCAGGAAGGGGCATGCTGGGCGAGGCTGGGAGATGCCACTGGCGGCTTCCTGGCCTCAGCTCCGCTCCTGCATTGCCTTTGCACCTAGGCCCCAGGCGTCCTAGGGGAGGGCTTAGGGGCTGGTGGGTTGCACACTGCCACGGGCGCAGGCAGTGAGAGCTCTGTCAGAGGGAAGGGAAGGGCACCTGCAGGGCTCCTCCAGCGGGTGCTTGGCCGCCCAGACTCAGGGCCTCACGAAGAGCACCAGGTTCCCAGGGCCCCTGGCTGGGGTCTGCAGCCCCGCACACCTGGAGGCTGACTCCCTCGGCGCCCAGCAAGTGCATGACAGACGTAGGTTCCCTAGCACTCTCCTCCCCAGCACAGACATGTGCCGGTGGTTCGGGCCTGATCCTGCGTGTCTGGGTTCCCGCCCACAGCCCCAACTCAGGGGAAGCAGCCCCTGAGGCAAGACCTGCTGGAGGAGCCCTGCTCCCCCGTCTGATTGGCGAGTGCACAGCCAGCATGGAAGCGAGCCTCCTCGGGGGAAGAGGAGGCAGCCCAGCCCCGTCAAGCTGAAAGCCGTGCTTGCCGGAGCCAAGTGTGCCTCCAGTACAGCAGAGCTCCAGCTCTGCTCAGAGGCCCGATCTGGCAGAGT